>NC_090449.1:894267758-894867758 GCF_031143425.1 Pleurodeles waltl
TCGGGAGACGTGGGGAACGCTGGGTGGAAGGAAATTTGTGGCTCCTCTCAGATTCCAGAACTTTCTGCCACAGAAATGTGAGGAACATGTGTTTTTTTAGCCAAATTTTGAGGTTTGCAAAGGATTCTGGGTAACAGAACCTGGTCCCAGCCACACAAGTCACCCCATCTTGGATTCCCCTAGGTCTCTAGTTTTCAGAAATGCACAGGTTTGGTAGGTTTCCCTAGGTGGCGGCTGAGCGACAGGCCAAAATCCACAGGTAGGCACTTTGCTAAAAACAGGTCTGTTTTCTGTGATGTGTCCACGTTGCGCTTTGGGGCGTTTCCTGTCGCGGGCGCTAGGCCTACCCACACAAGTGAGGTATCATTTTTATCGGGAGATGTGGGGGAACGCTGGGTGGAAGGAAATTTGTGGCTCCTCTCAGATTCCAGAACTTTCTGCCACAGAAATGTGAGGAACATGTGTTTTTTTAGCCACATTTTGAGGTTTGCAAAGGATTCTGGGTAACAGAACCTGGTCCCAGCCACACAAGTCACCCCATCTTGGATTCCCTAGGTCTCTAGTTTTCAGAAATGCACAGGTTTGGTAGGTTTCCCTAGGTGGCGGCTGAGCTACAGGCCAAAATCTACAGGTAGGCACTTTGCTAAAAACAGGTCTGTTTTCTGTGATGTGTCCACGTTGTGTTTTGGGGCATATCCTGTCGCGGGCGCTAGGCCTACCCACACAAGTGAGGTATCATTTTTATCAGGAGACTTGGGGGAACATAGAATAGCAAAACAAGTGTTATTGCCCCTTGTCTTTCTCTACATTTTTCCCTTCCAAATGTAAGACAGTGTGTAAAAAAGACGTCTATTTGAGAAATGCCCTGTAATTCACATGCTAGTATGGGCACCCTGGAATTCAGAGATGTGCAAATAACCACTGCTTCTCAACACCTTATCTTGTGCCCATTTTGGAAATACAAAGGTTTTCTTGATATCTTGATAACTATTTTTTACTCTTTATATTTCAGCAAATGAATTGCTGTATACCCGGCATAGAATGAAAACCCACTGCAGAGTGCAGGTCATTTATTGGCTCTGGGTACCTAGAGTTCTTGATGAACCTACAAGCCCTATATATCCCCGCAACCAGAAGAGTCCAGCAGACGTAACGGTATATTGCTTTCGAAAATCTGACATTGCAGGAAAAAATTACAGAGTAAAACTTAGAGAAAAATTGATGTTTTTTTCACCTCAATTTCAATATTTTTCTTTTTCAGTTGTTATTTTTTGTAGGAAACCCTTGTAGGATCTACACAAATTACCCCTTGCTGAATTCAGAATTTTGTCTACTTTTCAGAAATGTTGCGGTTTCTGGGATCCAGCATTGGTTTCATGCCCATTTCTGTCACTGACTGGAAGGAGGCTGAAAGCACAAAAAATCTTAAAATTGGGGTATGTCCCAGTAAAATGCCAAAATTGTGTTGAAAAATTGGGTTTTCTGATTCAAGTCTGCCTGTTCCTGAAAGCTGGGAAGCTGGTGATTTTATCACCGCAAACACTTTGTTGATGCCCTTTTCAGGGAAAAAACCACAAGCCTTCTTCTGCAGCCCATTTTTCCAATTTTTTTAAAAAAAACGAAATTTTCACTGTTTTTTGGCTAATTTCTTGGCCTCCTTCTGGGGAACCCACAAAGTCTGGGTACCTCTAGAATCCCTAGGATGTTGGAAAAAAAGGACGCAAATTTGGCGTGGGTAGCTTACGTGAACAAAACGTTATGAGGGCCTAAGCGCGAACTGCTCCAAATAGCCAAAAAAAGGCTCGGCACAGGAGGGGGAAAAGGCCTGGCAGCGAAGGGGTTAAAGGTAGCCCCCATATTATCCTATGAGAGAGACAGGCTTTGCAACAGTGAAAAACGAAATTGGAAGTATTTCACTGTCAGGACATATAAACCACATTACTATATGTCCTACCTTATCCATACACTGCACCCTGCCCTTGGGGCTACCTATGGCCTACCTTAGGGGTGCCTTACATGTAAGAAAAGGGAAGGTTTAGGCTTGGCAAGTGGGTACACTTGCCAAGTCGAATTTACAGTGTAAAAATACACACACAGACACTGCAGTGGCAGGTCTGAGACATGATTACAGAGCTACTTATGTGGGTGGCACAAGCAGTGCTGCAGGCCCACTAGTAGCATTTGATTTACAGGCCCTGGCACCTCTAGTGCACCTTACTAGGGACTTACTAGTAAATCAAATATGCCAATCATGGATAAACCAATTACATACAATTTACACGGAGAGCATATGCACTTTAGCACTGGTTAGCAGTGGTAAAGTGCTCAGAGATGAAAAGCCAACAGCAACAGGTCAGAAAAAAATAGGAGGCAGGAGGCAAAAAAGACTGGGGATGACCCTGCATAAGCAAAAGTCCAACAGGCAGCAACGGTCGCGTTGCTCCTGAGCCGACCGCTTCAGTTTCTAATGCCCGCCGGCCTTCGCGTGTCCTCTTCGCGTCAGGGAGTAACCGTTATTCGGATTGCTCCTGACGTGAAGAGATTTATGCCACAATCCAGCACGCCTAATTTACTTTACCGGACACATTTTCTCGTCCTGCTGGCCCAACCGTCTTTTTCCCTGGAATGCTCTCTGGCAGTTACCTTCCCTTCAGCCAGCGAGTCGTTTCCTTTCCTTACCCCACCCAGGGGACGAGTTTCCTGTCATTTCTTTGGTTCTTCCACACATTTAACCCCCGGTTGACTGGCAGTTTATCCTTGAAGGGATGATTAGTATTCCTTTTTCATTTGTTTCTTTGTTTTGTAATTTTATTCTTTTACTTAATTTTTCCTCCAACATGGAGCCTAATATTTCATCAATGGAACATGGCGTTCCTAGTGACTTGGAGGACATACGACAAGAACTCTGTAATTTTATCAAGAGTTCTGTACATCAGGCAGTGGCGTCCTCAATACAAAAACTGTCAAAAAATTTGGAATCTAATTTTTCTAATCTATTCTCTAAATCTTCGGCCCAAACTGCGGGGTAATGCAGTCAACGCCTGCCAGCCAACTCTACGGTTTTGGCACAAAAGGAGAGTGAGCCTATCTCACATATGTCAGAGGGCGAGGTTCCTCATAAGGCTCCTGTCAAGGAGTATAACAATATGGCTTCCAAACCCTCGTTGAAACGAAAATCGAAAATCGAAACAACGGAATGTATCTCTTCCTATTCCTACTTCCTCCACTCCAGATTCTGATGAGGACATTCCTGATGCGGACTCAGACTATTATGGCTCTGATAAAGACGATAATGATTCATTTTCTGCTCCTCCTCCAAAGAAACCTAAGGTTTCCTCTGTTTCCCCTCCTCTTTTCGATGCAGAAGGTTTTCCCTTTTTTTACTAAACTGGGCAAGGACCCTCGTAAAGGAGTGGATAAAGCGTGGTCATCCTGCCAGGACAAGCTGTTGGACGTTATTGGTCCACTTACAAGGATATTTGATATGGTTGAAGCGGCCAGGTTGGATGGTACATTTTTAGATCCAGAGGAGTTATCCTTGTGGGTTCAGCGTTGCTTTTGTTTACTAGGGAATGCTACTTCCTCTCCTATTCATGAGAGACGTAAGGGCCTCCTTATCAAATAAGACCCCAAACTAATTAATTTGGCAACTGTACAACCTCAAGTCCATACGGAGGGACAACTTTTTGTGGAATTTTTCATAAAGGATCTCAGTAAGTATGTAGCCACATTCACCTCTTTGGATAAAGCACAACAGTCCATGAGGAAAATGTTCAACCAAGGGGTTTTTGCCAGGGCCGGTAGAGGCAGGGGCCACTTTATCGGTCGCAGGTTTGCCAATCAAGGCTCCAGAGGATACCACAACTCCAATCAGCAAGATTTCAGACTGCAGTTCTACCCCCAGCGTGGCAGAGGTTACCGTTCCAGGTCCTTCAGACAATCTAGAGCCTCCAACCCAACGGGTACGCCCTCATGTTGGTTTCTTTCCGACAGGGGATCGTATCTTCCATTTTTATCAAATTGGTTAACAATTACAACAGATGTGTGGGTTCTAGACACTGTGCAGGGTTACAAAATAGAGCTTTATTCTACCCCGGTGCAAACATTTCCCCCCCTCCTTCCCATTTTTCCGCAGAAATGGACCATCTAATATCTCTCGAGGTAAATACTCTGTTACAAAAACAAGCTGTTTCAATCACTCGTCCTCATCCGTTGGGTTTTACCAGCCCAATTTTTCTAGTTCAGAAGAAGAACAAAAAGATGTGTCCAGTCATCAACCTAAAACATTTCAATCGGTTTGTGGTATACTGACATTTCAAAATAGAAACAATTCTTCACCTCAGAGATATACTTCTTCAAAACGATTGGAAGGTCAGACCTGATTTACAGGATGCTTATTTAGTGGTTCCTGTACATCCGGAGTTCAGAAAATTCCTTCAGTTCCAATGGCTGGGCCAAACGTATCATTTTACCTCTCTGCCCTTCGGTCTATCGTCAGCCCCTTGGTGCTTCACCAAGCTCATGAAGCCCGTGGTTGCTTTTCTAAGAGCACAGGGGATAAGACTTTTAATTTACTTGGATGATATCCTCATATTAAGTCAGTCTCCTCAAACTCTTCTAGGCCACTTACATACGGCCTGCCCTCTTTTAGAAGATTTAGGTTTCAAAATAAACAGAGAAAAATATCTCCTAATACCCTCTCAAGTCATAGAATTCTTGGGATTCCAGATCAACTCCCTTTCGGCAACTCTTCTTCTACCTACGACAAAAATAAAATCCATAAAGTCAGAAATTCTACAAATTCTTCGCAGTTCTCTCATTTCTCTCAGAACATTAGCTCGAATAGTAGGCCTGCTTTCCTCTTCTATCCAGTCAATCTTTCCAGGTCCCCTTCATTACCGGTCACTTCAAAGGCTGAAGATTCAACACTTGAGGAAGGGGCTATCGTATTCCGACCTCGTTCCTTTAGACGTAGAGTCACGTACAGAGCTTCAATGGTGGATAGACCATTTAGATGCTTGGAACGGGAAAAGTATATTTCCATCAGCCCCAGATCTTGTGTTAGAATCCAATGCAAGTCGTCTGGGTTGGGGGGCACGGTGTGGTCCCATCTCGACTGGAGGGACATGGTCAACCGAGGAGTCCAAATTGCACATCAATTGTTTAGAGATGCTTGCCAGCTCCTTTGCAATCAGAAGTCTGGCAAAACACAAAGTGCATTGTGCAATCCTTCTCAGGATGGACAATATCTCGGCTGTCAGATATATAAATCATCTTGGCGGTACAAAATCCAAACCTCTGGCGGATTTAGCCAAGAGTTTTTGGGAGTTTTGCCTTTCAAACCATCTTTCGGTTCATGCAGAATACCTTCCAGGAGTTCTCAACTCAGTGGCAGATTGGCATTCTCGTCATCTTCGAAACTCCAGCGATTAGAGACTTCATCCTTCAATTTTCCACAAGATACAATCATTATGGGGTCTGCTCTCCATAGACCTATTCGCATCTCGGCTGAACACACAGCTTCCTCAGTTTTACAGCTGACGTCCAGATCCCTTAGCCTTGGCATCAGATGCTTTTTTACAGGATTGGTCTCATTCCCTCAACTACGCCTTTCCCCCTTTTATCATGATCAACAGGGTTCTAGCACACGCCAGACGTCAGCATGCCTCTCTCATTCTTATAGCCCCGTTTTGGCAATCCCAGGTATGGTTCCCTACCCTGCTGCAACTCTTGGTGGATTTTCCCTTACTAATTCCGTCCTTCCCAGACTTACTGCTGGACCCTCTTCATCGTCCTCACCCCCTCATTTTGGACAATATCCTCACTCTATCCGCCTGGAAGATCTCAGGAATTCCCAGTCTCTCCCTCTCATTTCGTCGGAGGCTTCCCAATACATCTCAAATTCCTGGGCCCCTGGCACCAAGAAAGCCTTCAAGGCAGCCTGGTCTTTATGGGACGGCTGGTGTTTGGGAAGGCATATCGATACCTTTTCAGCAGATGTAACTTTTGTAGTCAATTTCTTGGCCGCAGAAGCCAGTAAAGGTAAAGCATTCCGCACTATCAATCTTTATAGGTCAGCTATTTCCTCTAATCATACCCATGTCAATGGGAAACCGGTAGGCGAACATCCGTTGGTATGCCGATTATTAAAGGGAGTAAAATTTTCCAACCCTCCTTTACCAAAGTACAATCAATTGTGGGATGTTAACATTGTTTTAAAATATTTGATTTCTTTGCCAGACAATCCAATTTTATCATTAAAAATGTTATCCGCTAAATTAACAATGTTATTATGTTTGGTTTCCATTAAACGTTTATCGGACTATAAAGCATTGGGCGTCTCCACCCGGCAATTCACTCCTTCGGGGGTGCTGTTCTCGGTTGTACGACGAACTAAGACTAACTTATTGTCAGTTTTTAATCCTTATTTCCTGCAACATCCGAAATTAAGTGTGGGCCAATGTGTAAAGGTTTATGAGCAAAGGACTGCCGATTTGAGAACATCCTCCTCCCAACTTCTTATCTCTTTTAGGAAACCCTATAACCCGGTTTCGTCTGCTACGTTAGCACGTTGGGTTAGATGGATTATGTCCTTAGCGGGAATTGACATTTCCAGATTTGGAGCTCATTCTTCCAGAGCGGCTATGGCTTCCAAAGCCTTCTGGGCCGGTTCTCGTTTAGAGGATATTCTAAAATCTGCAGACTGGTCTAATGACAATACTTTTAGAGTTTTCTATTGCAAACCTGTTGATAGTGTTTCATTTAATATAATTAATATGCTTTAAACTCGCATAATAGGAGCCTCCGGTCTTGTCATAAAATGTAGATTTTCCTAGTTTATGATGG
The DNA here is from genome assembly GCF_031143425.1 of Pleurodeles waltl. Classification (NCBI taxonomy): domain Eukaryota; kingdom Metazoa; phylum Chordata; class Amphibia; order Caudata; family Salamandridae; genus Pleurodeles; species Pleurodeles waltl. Next base: position 894,274,605 of record NC_090449.1, read on the forward strand.
AAAGTCTTAATTTTTATTAAAGACACGGAGGTGAGTATTATACCACCTCTGGTATAAACATTGTTTTCTCCCTCCCTTTCTTCCAGCGCCAGTTACGGCCACTCAACCGGTGTCCTAGATGGACCTCCTCGCTTCAAATGGATTCTCCGCTTCCTTCAAGTTCTGGATCGTATCCTCCTGATTTATTGGAACATTCCTTCCTCTGTAGGATTTTGGACTTTTGTTCTGACGTGTTTGCATTTCTTATGGCATTGTTTATTCTTTGTTCATTATTCCCGCTATTCATCAATGATTGACTTTATTCGCAAGAAAAGAGGGCTGCTTGCAGTCAAGTGACATCACAATGGCCTGGGAGTATTACCATTGGTTGATATATGTTGTACTATGTTTTTAATCCCATTGGTTGTCTGTGTCAAGTCTTATGGGATTTGTAGTTTCTTCTTGACTGCTGCTATTTATTAAAGCGAGAAAAGAAACGCATAATACTTGCCTCTGTGTCTTTAATAAAATGAAGACTTTCTGTCATAAACTAGGAAAATCTACATTAACACTAACAAAGGACTCAAACAGTGGTATGTATTATCAGCCTCTGTACACACCAGCCTCAAAACAGTAGATATTAGTAATGAACTAAACAAAGCAAGATCGTTCCCACCTAGAATACATAATTGCTCAACTACAAATTTTGCAGTGCGCCAATTATAATAATTGATCAAGCCTACATTGACTTGTAGAGAGTGAACTATAAATTTACAACCTTGAAAACAAGTTAGCATTAATTGAGCATAAATCAAAACACAGTTAGCATTAATTGAGCATTATCAAAGGTAATAATTTTTGGCAAATATGCTAACAACCCCAGAAATCTCGGCATTTAAGCTCATTCTTTTGGGCGGTACAACTGCTTCTAAGTGTCTTGGAATATGGCTAACTGAAAAGGGCATGCAGAGACACCATCTATCAGTCATAAAAACACATAGGCGCTACTCTCACGTTTAGATAGTGCAGCCCCAAAGCTAAATTACAGAACCCATCAGCCGGCGCAATCCCAAAGATAACATATAAGAAAATGTATTCATCTTTTTTAAACTTAAAAAAATGTTTTTATCATAAAATATTAATGTAAAGTTTTATATATTTATTTTAAAACTAGAACTAATAAAATAAAATGTTGCAGCACATTAATTTACACATTAACTTACAGTGTATTAAACAATTCATTATTATTGTAATTAACCACACCATGATTGGCATTTGCCATCTTGGAACAATAAATAAAAAAATGGCAGCTATGTCATGCACGCTTATCCATGGTGTGATACATGAGCACACGTGTCATCACACTAGGCAACTGTAGTGTCAAGATGGATATTTGTCCATGCCTGTCATCACCCTTTTTTTTTGCTGATGCTGTTCAGCATGGGCAAACAAGCATTTTAAGGATTGAGCGCAAAACGCTCTGTCCCTGGTGTAATCTCTCTATGGGCTTTTAAGCACACCCATCAGTTTGGTTGGTTTGTGGGCTTGCCTTTTAAAATTCGCTTCATTTCATTAGTGAAAGGCATGCACACGTCATGCCTTTTCCTGTGTTTAGCCTACCTCGAGTGTAAAGGCCAACTACTGAAAACATACGAGCCTCCATGTTTTCCGTATGGTTTCTGGACTACTTTTTCTCTTTATTTTGGAGATAACACGATCTCGCTGGGCAGTAGTCGTGCGTTTTGCATGACATCGACCCTGTTACATGGCTAATTGCACTTTTGCCAGTTACATGGCTAATTGCACTTTTGCCGGTTACATGGATAATTGCACCTTTGCTGACACTTTTCACTGTGATAACGCATCCCACCTTTAATAGTTTACCTTACACGGGGACTCGTTTTAGGCCAATGAACCTTTTGACCCTGATTGGAGACTCCTTAGGATGAGATATGTATTCCGCATTTCAATCAATAGATCAATAACCTCATCAATATTCACAATAACAAATCAATCAAACTAAATAATAACATTAATAAGGATCAAAACACACCATGACTTTTCAGCCGTGAATAACCACACAAATTTAGTAAGATTTAAGATTATTTATTCCCTATTTGTTACACTCTATTAGCAAGTTTATTAGTCTCAATACCAGTAAACACATCAACAACACTACAATATGGCAACTTGAATAAGACTTTATCAAAGCAAAGATCATGAACATTAGAACAAATCACGACGTCAACATGAATCAACTTTAGCAGAGTATCATTAGCACGTTAGTCAACAAGGCAAAAGTTCAGTCATTAGTCTATTTGCACCCAGTATTAATGAACTCTGTAACTAACCACTAATGAGTATTAGCATGTTGGGCTTCATGCAAAACAATTTAGCAACATGAATTTGGAAAACATCTAACTATGGCCTCTATCAAAAGAGCAGTTGGTACCTAGAAAGAAAAGGCAAACAGACAATTACAATTCCATTATCAGATAGTTACCCATCCAAATGGGGCGCCATACAGTGTCAGTCTTTGTCCTCAGGACATCAGTCGATTCACCATCAGCCAGGATATAACAGCAAAGTCTCAGCAAGATAGGGCAAAGGCTCTTCCCTCATAAGGAGGAGAAGCAAGTATCGGGCAAGGCCAGAAAGGTGAGGTTGGTTTAAAGTATTAAACCACTAAAGACAAGTCTCTCCAAGAGTAAGGGCAAGTACAGCATCAAAGTGGCGGGGAGGATGGCTAAGAATGGCTCAGTAATGGCTGATTTCTCCTTGTGCCGCGCCGTTATATTGAAGTTGTAGAACAAGTCTCTAATTTTCCATTGGGCAATATTTGGTGCATCGTTATCTTTGTCCAATAATGCACCACACATCTTACTAGAATTTTCACCTAAGACAGTTCTCATGCAGTTTATTGCTTCCTGTGATTGACGTTTTCAACGGGTAGAGTGTCAGGTAGGAAAAGTTACACTTGTCGCTCCAGTCAGTAGTTCCATTGTCTTCTCCTAGTCTAGGCGACCTTGCACCTGTTGCGAATTACACTGTTGCATTCGGCAAGAATGTCTCCTTGAGCAAGTCGGGTCCCATGAGAAAGAACTTACTACAGCTACACACATATCTCTAGCTTCTGGAAACGTACAGCTTCGTGTCCTTCAGGAAGGGAGCACATTGCACGTTAGAAAACACAATTAATATGAGACCAGGCAGCTAGACCCAGACCGTTGCTAACTAAGGCCTAGTGATTAATTTAGCAAAACCTCAACATATAACTCTTAATGCTAATACAAAATCGTACATTAGTACGTTATTAATTCATTATTAGTCAGTTTCATTAATCATCATATACAGTGGTGGCCACTCCCCGTGGGCACATTTCAAACACGTACATTAGTAACATATTAACACACTTTCTATGCGGCTCTATTATACATCATTTTGCAAGCTTTTCATGTTAATATTGATTATAAAAGTCGCACTCCAACAACTGCAAGCAAACCTCTGTTTAGTTTTGTGTGTCTCCGTCATGCTTCATCGTGGCCGTGGGCTCGCTTATCTGAAACTGTTTTACTTTTCAAGTTTATGTGGCAAGAAAAGTCAATTTAGGAGTTTAAAACACGAATAGCTCTAACTCGAGCAAAGGCAAGACCTGTAGCATTTCCTTTTCTTTTTAAATGTGATGTAACCTCATTTCCCTACTGTATATCGCTACGTTTGTTTTTAAACAGGAGCTACAACATACTTTCATTGCACTCCTTATTTGAGTTTTTGTATGAGGGTAAATTGTGGGTGATATTGCTGGAATATTCGCCAGTAGTGGGGACCTTGGTTTAGCAACTTTTAAGAAAACTATCTCACCCCAGGAACACAAAAAAATGAAATATGATCCTGCAGCACAGAAGGGTTTTTTATTTGCAGAAAATTCTACTTTACATCCCCTCCAGTTCACATGATGTATTCCCATTCCACGTATTTCTTTAAAATACCTTTATTCAGATGTCTTCACCATGAAGTGTTGCAAAAGACAGTAGGTTTCGCCAACCGCAGCTGGGGTGAGGCAACCACGCAATACGTGACGAGAAACTTGAGCGACTGACCTGTGAGAGAATGAAAGGGGAGTCAGGTAGCCCGGGGATCAGTCACTATGGCGGAGCCACTCAATGCGTATGTGGTTTCCACGGTCTGTGAGCCGAGAGATGTGATTACCGGCTGATCGTACACACATTTAATCATCTCCACTCTGGCACATTGTCAGGATATTTCATTGAGCGTTTATCAAACATTTCAAATTATTTGTAGTAAAAGATCCTTTTTTGAGTGATGAAGGAAGGACAGACTGGAGCTGAACGAGGAGCCTCTGCACAGTTTGTTGAAATGCTGAATATAGGTTCCCTTGATTTAATGGGGTCACTGTTAGCCAATCAAGAGCACTTAGCTGTTGTTGCCAGGATCTTGCTCTCTGAAAACCACAACTCAGGAGAGTTGCTTTCACAGACACTCCACATTGAGGGACTTGTCACTTTGTTCAGAGAAGTAGTTTAAGGATGCACTTGTATTAAGAAAGTGACTTTAAACATTGATATTCGGAACCTATTCCATTTTATAAGCCATGAAATAGAAACAAAACATTGACTACAGTTTAAATGCTTTTAATGAACTATTTTTTCTCAGTGCATTTGGGTCTTTGTTATGTGAAGTTAATGGATAGGATTCCTTAGGCTCAAGACATTTACAATATCTATGATGTACATTTTGGACCCGATTGTTAAATATAAGGATGTATATTTACTTATGTGTATATGTACTCCTACACCTAGGTGTAACTCTCTAATTTATTTGATATTAAACATTTCTCAGTGGAGATTTAGTACTAGGTGTAGAGATGTATGTCTACACTGCTGTTTAAAAAATTTGCGTAATTTGTTTTCACAGTTATGCAAGATTTGGGGAAAATTATGTGAAGTTACCCATGATCATGGCGACAACAATATTGTAGCATGAAATATATCCCCATGGAAACTTTTGATGCAACAGTGCATTTTGCAGTAATAAAAATCATACGAAAAACACAAGTGGCATGAGCATCAGTTGTTCGCCCTCTTAACACGCTTTATTGTATGTCTGCAGTAATATTTTTTCCACAAATGATGTGTAATCATGTAGTGTGGCATAACGATGTAATTTCTGAAATTTTGTGTAACCAGTGTAACGTGAAATCCCTGAAATTACGCTAGAGTGATTTTTAATTGCGCCTGGGCCTACTCTGCACCCACTTGAATAAAGGGTGGAACCTCCTGCAGCCAAATTTATGAATGTAAAGTTACTACTAGTAACATTTCGTCCATCAGTGGAGATCACCACAACCAAGTGGCCATCTCACTATTGGAAAGTATAGGGACATTTTTAAAATGTATTAAAAATAAAAAGTAAATACAGAATAATTTAAAGTATAATGTTAATGGCAATTTAAAATATGTATTAGTATCTTGGAAATAATAAAATATTTTACAGTGCATTTACTCGTCAAATTCAACATGTATTGAATAATAAAATAATATAAATACATTAATTTATAAATATATTTCTTAAACAATTTAAAAAATGACTTACCCTTACTAAGATTTTTATGTAATGTTTAGCAAACCTTGTTAAAAGGTATATTTAAAAACGAATTTCCAGCATCACTAAAAGAGGCAAACGTAGTGGTCCTACCTAAGGCATGGTGGGACCCCGCTGATTGTGAATAGTGTTGGCTGCTGTTGATGATTAATTTTGATGTGAAAACTTTGGGGAATATACTAGCCCAACAATTGCCTAAAGTAGCAGAGGATGTCGTTGAGTGATCTGGCCACGAGAGCTCCTGGATTTACCTCTTGTCCCCAGAAAGAAGAGGACAACTTTACCCCTGCAGGTCAGGACCTTGATTGATAAATGGGGACAGGCATCTAGAAGAGACAGAGATGGCTATATATACATGCAGCAGCTGATCCCTTGGTATACGGAGATTGGTCCTATGATACCCTTTTTTTGATGATGTAGGGAGGAGGGAGAAATCCTATGAAATTTGGGGGATTTACCTGAGGATGGTCGACGTTTATGGCAGACTGGATTCTTCTAAACCTGAGCACTGCCCCAAATGCAAGATCATAGTAGGAACTTATATACACATGTGGTGGGTGTGCCCGGGGGTGAGAGAATTCTGAGGGGCAGTGATCAAGACACCGGGGGACCTGACCGAGCTACGGGTACAACTGTCAATCCAGCTTTGCCCGTTAGGCCTGGTGACCCTGGCCAAACACACTAAATATGTGGAGAAGATCCTAGAATTAGGATTGGTTGTGGCCAAGAAATGTAGAGCTGTACAATGGATGACTACCCACCTGAAAACAATGGCTATGGGAATATACAATATGTGTGCGCACAGAGTGTGGGGTGCGTCACAGAATAATGTACAGTGGAATGGGACAAGGAGGCAGGATGGAATGGGACATGGTAGAGGTTTGTTTACAACAGGAAATGGAGGACTCTCCGGAGGAGCAAGATGAAGTGCCTGTAGAGGGGTGATTGCATGATACGGAAATAGAACTGATGAGGTGAGGAACGTTTGCATGTTGAATGAATTTACATATATATATATATATATATATATATATATATATATATATATATATATATATATATATATATATATATATTCTGGATGCTATGCTGTGTCATGCTCCTTCTCATGGTTGGGGGGGAGGAGTTGTGAAGTTGTAATGTTGTGTTCATGGCAAACCCAAAAAAAGAAATATGAAAACATATTTGATTATTTCACAGTGAATTTGGGGATTTTGTTTTAATATTGTGCCTCCATTCTATGGCAGTGTGTTGCAGTACCAGTGGTTGACCATAGGTGGTGCCTGACGAACTGGACTGCAACTGGGCCTGTCTTGACACCTTTAGGGCTGTGGTAAACTTATAAGTGTATTTGTAAATTGCAATTGTCTCAGTCTCTTGTGGGTGAATGTTTTGTATTAGCATGTCCCTACCATATCTCTCCTTAGATCTTAAGCTTCCCTAGACCCCTTCATTTTTTTTAGGAATTATTTACTATTTTCCCTCCCCAGTCCCTCCCACATTTGCTACTAAAGTGTATGTCTGCATGGAAAGAGATCTTCATTATAGCCACGGAGCTGGTGGCTCAGAAAAGATTGGAGAGACAGAGGTCACCTGATGTAGGGTTCTGAAGTGAATTTTGTAGTTTGTGATTCGGTCCATTGTGTTTAATTACACAGATGTCCTAACTAGACATTCATATTACATTCATTAATAGTTTTTAGAATTAAATGCAGTATTATTCACGGATATTAATATTCGTATCTGTTTCAGATAACCGCAATTAATAATTGAAGTCAAGGCCTAGCAACAGTGATGAGTCAGAGTGGCGATCTACAGTGCCTTCATTTCCCCCTTATTCCAGACCCCTTTCCCCTCGTCTTCTGCTAACGAGCACAGTGAAACTATGTTTGGTTGATAGAGAAAATGGAGAAGGGTGAAAGCATACTTCGCTTCTGCTGCATCCGGACTAAATGGTTAATGCTCTCTGACAGATTGCTTAGACTACACGTTATCTTCCTACCCGAGCAATGAATTCTGGTACCACATTGACTCAGATATGAGAGATTAGAAACTGTAGGAAGAGCTGAGCGAGCATTGTAAACAAAGCTTTTCAGTCAGATTTCATTGTAGTAGGTGCCATGTTAACCCCTTCGCTGCCAGGCCTTTTCCCCCTCCTGTACTGAGCCTTTTTTTGGCTATTTGGAGCAGTTCGCGCTTAGGCCCTCATAACTTTTTGTTCACATAAGCTACCCACGCCAAATTTGCGTCCTTTTTTTCCAACATCCGAGGGATTCTAGAGGAACCCAGACTTTGTGGGTTCCCCAGAAGGAGGCCAAGAAATTAGCCAAAATACAGTGAAAATTTCGTTTTTTTCAAAAAAATCAGAAAAAGGGGCTGCAGAAGAAGGCTTGTGTTTTTTTCCCTGAAAAGGGCCTCAACAAAGGGTTTGCGGTGCTAAAATCACCAGCTTCCCAGTTTTCAGGAACAGGCAGACTTGAATCAGAAAACCCAATTTTTCAACACAATTTTGGCATTTAACTGGGACATACCCCATTTTTACGATTTTTTGTGCTTTCAGCCTCCTTCCAGTCAGTGACAGAAATGGACATGAAACCAACGCTGGATCCCAGAAACCGCAACATTTCTGAAAAGTAGACAGAATTCTGAATTCAGCAAGGGGTAATTTGTGTAGATCCTACAAGAGTTTCCTACAGAAAACAACAACTGAAAAAGAAAAATATTGAAATTGAGGTGAAAAAAACAGCAAATTTTCTCTACGTTTTACTCTGTAACTTTTTCCTGCAATGTCAGATTTTTGAAAGCAATATACCGTTACGTCTGCTGGACTCCTCTGGTTGTGGGGATATATAGGACTTGTAGGTCCATCCAGAACCCTGGGTACCCAAAGCCAATAAATGAGCTGCACCCTGCAGTGCGTTTTAATTCTATCCCGGGTATACAGCAATTAATTTGCTGAAATATAAAGAGTGAAAAAGAGCTATCAAGAAAACCTTTGTATTTCCAAAATGGGCACAAGATAAGGTGTTGAGGAGCAGTGTTTATTTGCACATCTCTGAATTCTGGGGTGACCATACTAGCATGTGAATTACAGGGCATTTCTCAAATAGATGTCTTTTTTACACACTCTCTTATATTTGGAAGGAAAAAATGTAGAGAAAGACATGGGGCAATAACACTTGTTTTGCTAATCTATGTTCCCCCAAGTCTCCCGATAAAAATGATACCTCACTTGTGTGGGTAGGCCTAGCGCCCGCGACAGGAAACGCCCCAAAACACAACGTGGACACATCCCATTTTTTGAAAGAAAACAGAGGTGTTTTTTGCAAAGTGCCTACCTGTAGATTTTGGCCTCTAGCTCAGCCAGCACCTAGGGAAACCTACCAAACCTGTGCATTTTTGAAAACTAGAGACCTAGGGGAATCCAAGATGGGGTGACTTGTGGGGCTCTGACCAGGTTCTGTTACCCAGTATCCTTTGCAAACCTCAAAATTTGGCTAAAAAAACTAATTTTCCTCACATTTCGGTGACAGAAAGTTCTGGAATCTGAGAGGAGCCACAAATGTCCTTTCACCCAGCGTTCCCCCAAGTCTCCCGATAAAAAGTATACCTCACTTGTGTGGGTAGGCTTAGCGCCCGCGACAGGAAACGCCCCAAAACACAACGTGGACACATCCCATTTTTTGAAAGAAAACAGAGGTGTTTTTTGCAAAGTGCCTACCTGTAGATTTTAGCCTCTAGCTCAGTCGGTACCTAGGGAAACCTACCAAACCTGTGCATTTGTGAAAACTAGAGACCTAGGGGAATCCAAGATGGGGTGACTTGTGGGGCTCTGACCAGGTTCTGTTACCCAGAATCCTTTGCAAACCTCAAAATTTGGCTAAAGAAACACGTTTTCCTCACATTTCGGTGACAGAAAGTTCTGCAATCTGAGAGGAGGGACACATTTCCTTCCACCCAGCGTTCCCCCAAGTCTCCCGGTAAAACTGATACCTCACTTGTGTGGGTGGGCCAGGTGCCTGCAACAGAATAAGGCCCAAAATTTGTAGAGATAGAGGGGATAGCACAGCAAGTTTATAAGGACATATTCTTTTATACATCTTTAGACTGACTCTGCTTTGGGGACCCACATAAGTGAGGTGTCATTTTACTTGGGAGACTGAGGGGAACACTGGGGAGTAGGAAGTTTGTGCTGATGCGGTGATCCTACGAAGAAAAGTCCGGAAAATATGCTTTTTTAAGCAAATTGTGAGGTATACAGAGGAGTCTGGGTAAGAAAATGTTGGGGATCCACGCAAGCCACACCTCCCTGGACTCCTTGGGGTGTCTAGTTTTAAAAAATGTCTGGGTTTGGTAGGTTTCCCTAGATGAAGGCCGCACCCAGGACCAAAAACATAGGTGCCCCCTCCCCCCCAAACACAGGTAGTTTTGTAATATATCGTTTTGATGTGTCCACATACGTCCGTGATGTGCCAAACACTAAAATTGTGAAAAGAAACCACTTAGGTTATGTGAAAAAGACCCCTCACCCACCAACCAAGTTGGTGGCATACTTCATCATCGGGGTCCCACCAAAGACACCTAGCGTGTCACAGGTGTGCTGCGACGCCTGATTACAGCCAGCAGGTTTTGTAATTTTTACCACACATACTGGTTGGATTTGTCACGAGGGTGAGTGATGGTTCAGTGGATCAAATTTTATTAACAAGAGCTTTCACAAAAATGAAATGCACTGTTAATAACTGAAAGGCAAAAAACTGAACCAATGACTCACAGCTCGTGAGCTGTAAAGCTGCGACAAGGCACCAACTGCTTTACAGTCCATTCACACAACTTTCATACATGACACGCACAAGACCATCCACACCGCCAGCCACGGGCCCAGCACATTACAACACTCACATTGACAGACAGCGCCACTCAAGGGCCCATCACTTACATACACCCACATGCCTGATACAACAATCACACCAGCTGATGGGAGTGTGTGGACTGGTGTTTGGCTGGCAGTGTGTTGCAGTAGCCAACAGCAAGTCTGTGCAGTATTAGGGAAAGATGCGGAAGACATTGTAACGCAAAGGGTTAATTAGCTTGAGCAGTGTAGGTGAGCGTAATGCCTGTTGAAACCCCCTCCCAAACATCGTGGAAAAGTTCATGATATTATTTTCACGCTTGTTTGTGTGGAAGACTCCGTCTCAACCTTGAGAACGAGAGTACAGGGAGAAGATGGAATGAAAACAAAGGCTGGAGCAGAGCAGAGCAGTTAAGTACTGATAACATTAGCTAGAAAATGCCAGAATGAGATAGAATCCAAGCTTCGAGTTATTTAAGCACTGAACTGTGGGTGAGGGATTTGGAAGCTCGCAGATGGAATTGTGGAAGCTGCCATGGCCCAGCGCTGCCTCCCTGTTTGCTCGTGGTGCTTGAGGGGGAGAGAGGTCCAAGCAGGCGGTAGAGGGCTCCCCAGCATGTCGTGGATTAAGTTAAGTTTCCACACAGGGATAAAATACCTTTGTTTCTCTGCTCTATTATTATGACTGATTATTTATGCCAGCACCGTGTTTATAACCTGAAGTATTCAGCTTGTTTATATTTTGCTTTCTAAACCTATTAGTGTGAACTGCTTCAATAACTGAAACATGCATTTTGATGTGCAGTAAATCAAAGCTTAAATGAAGTATTCAGTTTGTTTATATTTTGCCTCCTGAACATCGTAGCGAGAGCCTGCTGCAGTAATTGAAACATGCATTTTGGCGTGCAGTAAATCAAAGCTTATCTGAAGTATTCAACTCATTTATATTCTGCTTCCTAAATATCGTAGTGCAATGCATTTTAGTATACAGTTAATTAAAACTTATATCTGTCAATGAATTCTTTGCTTATATATATAAATAGATGCTTTTCATTGCTATTCTTATTCTACTATTGTTAATGTGGTAAATGCCTACATTTTACCTGCAATTCTAGTAAAGCTAAATTGTATTTATAATTGATGTGTGGTCCTTCATTGAGCGTCCTTATTGACTTATACCGAACAGGTGTCAACCAGACACCTGGATAAGACATTTGGAACCAGGAGTGGGGTATAAGTCAATAATGCCTCTTTGGGGACGTAAGAAAAGTGAGGCAGAGAGCGGAAGGCAGCATGGGGCAGAAGCCAGATCAATTCTCGGGTGGTTAGCAACTGACCCGTTCTCTGGTGTGGCAGGACTCCTGAACCAGTGGGCAGCGCCGGTGGTTAGATGAGAAAGTGACTCCTCTCTTAGTGGAAGATGCGGTTGAGAGTGTGAAGCTAAGAGGGGCAGAGCTGGAGCTGAAGGCAGCAGGGCAAGTGGGATGGCTTTACCTGTCTGTGCTCCGTACGGTATACAGGAAAACATTAACACACGATGCAGAGATAATAAAACTGCGGGATGAGGTTGCAGCCTTGCAGGAAAGGCAGTTACTTATGAAAGAGACAATAGAAAGTGCAGTGACTCAGGGTGATCAAATGGAGGCAAGGTGCACCGCATTAGCAGTACGAGTAGCAAAACAGAAGAGTGGGCAGAAGCCTAAAATGCTCTCAACTGTGCAAGTGAGGGCACTGATACGCAAACAGAAGAGTAGGTAGAAGCCTAAAATACCCTTAACTGTGCAAGTGAGGGCATTGGTACGCAAATAAGATTGGGATCCACATACTTGGGAGGATGAGGTGGAAGTACGTGTAACAGAACTAGGTGGAGTTGAAAGTGGAGAAGGACGTGTAGGTGAAATTGAAGGTGAAAAGGGAGCGAATGGCGGGCAAATACAGAATTCTTGTTTGGTAAGAGATTATACGTAGAGTGAATTGTTGCAGAGAACCCGTATGTTTAGGCAGATGCCTGCAGAGCCTTTGTTTAGTTGGTTGGTGAGGTTGTGGGACACTGGAGCAAAAGATACATTACAGAATCCTTTTACGTTAGGTCCCATTACAGAAGGAGACCCGTTTGAGATGGAAATGATAGTACAGGATGATGTAGATGATGTAGTGATGTGGAGCCTATGGCAGAGGCAGGAAAAAATGAGGGTGCCACAAGATTGGGCCTTAGTAAAAATAGAACGCATAACTGATGATCGGCCGGTCACTTTAAAAACATGGGTCCCCTTACTAGGTTGGACAAGAGAAGGAGGGGTTGGCAATAAAGTAGGCAGAGTGCAGGAGTTTGCCATCGTGAAGTGGAAATGGTATCTGCAGCAGAGGGCAAAACAGGGGCCAGCAGGAGTATCCAAGTTACAAGAAGATATGCTGGGGGCAGTGGACTTACAAGCAATGGTCCCCTCACCAGAGCCATCTGAGATGGAGTCACCATATAAAACAGCCCCGCATTTTGAACAACTCACCGAAGAAGAACGGCAAAATGTACGGTTCACAGATGGTACCGCCTGGTACTATAAAAAAAAAATGACAAAGGCAAATAGTCGCATTCCAGCCTGCTACAGAAAATATGTTGCTGCGAGAAGGGGATAATGAATCAAGCCAGCTTGCAGAACTGCAGGGGGTAGCAGCAGTGATCGAACAAGCCCCCATCAGAGAGAAAACATTTGTGCACACTGACAGTTGGGCCACTTACCAAGGACTAGCAAGCTGGGCCCCGACTTGGCGCAAGGATGGATGGAAAATTAAAGGCACCCCCATTTCGGGAGGCGAGCAGCTATGGGAAGAGATGTGGGAGAAAGGGCACAAATGTCAAATCTTTGTGGGACATGTGGACGCCCATTGCCCATTGGATACCTCACATCCATCTCTATTCGACAACACCGTAGATCAGATGGCCAAAACGCGAACGGTGGTCATCAAGGAGGAAGCTGAAGCTGCTTTATCAAACAGAGCCCATGCAACATCCGGACATCCAGGAGAGAATGGCACTTATGCATGGGCACAGCTACGACAAATTCCAGCCTTTGTTGAACAAGTGCAAAAAGCAGTAAAGGAGTACCCCACATACAACCGGATTAGACAAATGCCCTTGCAAAAGAAGCCTAGCGCCATATCAGAAGTGGAACTGCAGCTACTACAGTGTGGCAATTGGACTATATCGGGCCGCTACCAAAGGAAGGAGGAAAAAGCTACGTATTGACCATGGTGGACACCTACTCTGGCCTTATGTTGGGTATGCCCTGTAAGTCTGCAGACCAAAAGTCCACTTTGCGAGGGCTAAACTACCTGATAAAACATTATGGGGCACATGATGAGATCCAAACAGATAGGGGCACACACTTTTCAGGGAAAACAGTGCAGGGCTGGGTGCAGGAACAGGGAATTCGGTGGATTGTGCACCTTAGTTATTATCCACAAGCTGTAGGCATGATTCAGAGATATAACGGATTGTTGAAAGAACAGCTAAAAACAGTTATCAGCACATGATAGACTTGCTCAAGTGATTTGTGAACAAGCGTACACCCCTCACATTGAAGAAAGATCTGCCCCCCCGATAACACCAAGAGAGGTGAGGGAGTATTTGGAAGCACAGGAAGAAAAGAATGGGTGAACCATCCAGGAAAAAAGCCAGATGCAGGAGAGCTATTGAGTCAAGGGGTGGGGAGTATGTATATTATACTTTTAAAGAACTCAAATGTACCTGTATTTGTACTTGCAGTGAGACTTACCCCACAGTCGTAAATGATGACATCTGCATCAATGACGTGGTTCATGATTATAACCGGAAAAAGTGTATGAGTCCAACCGAATATAGTCCGTCATGTCACTTGTGCACCTCAAGCAGCTAACATAACTGATGACCAGGGAAATGTTTTACTTTGCAACGTGGAGGTACCTGGAGGCAAGTGGATGGCTGCCAAAGCTGTGACCTGGAAGGTAACAGGACAGCAAATCCGACATGCCAATGGACTGAACAAGGTGGAGAGGGCGCCAGCAACAGTACAGGCTTTGAGTTACATGCTAAACATGATATGTAAATATTGTGATACCAGGACACATGGTGGTTGTTACATTGAACAATAGATTACCAGCCTTCATGTTTTACATAACCGAAAGACGCATGGTTAACAACTTAAGCAACGTTTTTATAATGCGATATAGAATAGGATGTAAGCAAGTTCTGCATGCAAGCATAATTAATCGTATTGTGTTACAGATACATTTTGTCAAGGGGAATGTCTCAAAGTATGATCTATTATGTGCACCATGGACACCACAGTTATGGCCCTTGCCAAAGTTACGCAATATGAGAGATCTAGGGTCCTTGATAGCTGGGGCCGCCGGAATCGGGATAGAGGTCCTGAATTCTTTTGATGTTGAAGCCATTAGGAATAAGCTATCTTCTACAGGATATAGTACAGGAGAGGCCATAAAAGTAATTTCACAATGGGGGCCTACACACTCACAAGAAGTATGGAAAGTCCTGCGTGGGTTGTATCGTGATTGGCAATGGCATAATTTCACTTATGAACAATCTGGAAAAGCTTTCAAAGCACCCAAACAATGTCCGAAGGAATTCAGTGCATACTATGGCAAAGTATTGTTAATCAACAGTATGTAGACTTCAAAACGGAATGGGGACAGCTTCAAGGTGAATATTGCAGACAACAATTGCATTTGCCTGAGGAAATATGGGTAAAGCCTATACAATTCCATTGTGAGGGAGAGATGTGTTATGCTCATTTTGATATAGCTAGAAGTAATCTTCCCCCTGAAATATGGTGCCCCTATATATTGCTCCCTGTAGTAATAGGTGAAGAATGGTGGACACCTCACACTAACAAAAATGGATTGATCAAACAAATCACACCGTAGATCCCACTAGATGTGCAGATTGGTCTAAGGGGTGGGTATGTACCCACACTGGACGGGCGTCAGACCCATGCCTTCACCCAATACCAGGAGAATGTGAATGGGTATACTATTAATGGCACAGACTTGTATCAGATAGGAACAGAGAGTATATGTTACGGTACTAATCATCCCTTACTTATTAACGGATTTATACAAACCACTGGAGAGCAAGTAATGTGTACGTGCAATATTACCAGCATTATTGACATAAGCACTCACATCTTGTACTGACCAAGTTCACCATGACCACATTACAGATGCAAATGCGTGCGCAGTTAGAGTGGAACATCTCGCTTGTTGTTAAGCTAACCAGATAAGAGGCAATCAGGCACTACGCACAAGTTACTTTTGCTAAACTTGATATGGCAGCTAAATACACCAAGGATACAGCCATACTGATGACCATAAACACTAAACAGCTTATGCACACTGCTTCATGTATCCAGCAAATAACTGAGCATCATTGGTATGACATCTTCTTAGGCTGGGCACTAGGAGCTATAAAGATGCTAACTACATTGTTACAACAGCTAATTTGGTTATTGACTGTATGTGTTACGCTAATGACTATACTATGTAGACTATATGTATGCACAAAGCAGTTTTCATACTAAAGATGCAAGCGCTTAGAATAACGTTGACCAGTATTAGTAGCAACCTATCTAGCGGAATGTCAAAGTAAATGATATCTGTTTCAACATGCATCACACTCATCTAAGGGGTGGAGTGTGCAGTATTAGGGAAAGATGCGGAAGACATTGTAACGCGAAGGGTTAATTAGCTTGAGCAGTGTAGATGAGCGTAATGCCTGTTGAAACCCCCTCCCAAACATCGTGGAAAAGTTCATGATATTATTTTCACACTTGTTTGTTTAGAAGACTCCGTCTCAACCTTGAGAACAAGAGTACAGGGAGAAGATGGAATGAAAACAAAGGCTGGAGCAGAGCAGAGCAGCCAAGTACCGATAACATTAGCTAGAAAATGCCAGAATGAGATAGAATCCAAGCTTCGAGTTATTTAAGCACTGAACTGTGGGTGAGGGATTTGGAAGCTCGCAGATGGAATTGTGGAAGCTGCCATTGCCCAGCGCTGCCTCCCTGTTTGCTCGTGGTGCTTGAGGGGGAGAGAGGTCCAAGCAGGCGGTAGAGGGCTTCCCAGCATGTCGTGGATTAAGTTAAGTTTCCACACAGGGATAAAATACCTTTGTTTCTCTGCTGTATTATTATGACTGATTATTTATGCCAGCACCGTGTTTATAATCTGAAGTATTCAGCTTGTTTATATTTTGCTTTCTAAACCTATTAGTGTGAACTGCTTCAATAACTGAAACATGCATTTTGGTGTGCAGTAAATCAAAGCTTAAATGAAGTATTCAGTTTGTTTATATTTTGCCTCCTGAACATCGTAGCGAGAGCCTGCTGCAGTAATTGAAACATGCATTTTGGTGTGCAGTAAATCAAAGCTTATCTGAAGTATTCAACTCATTTATATTCTGCTTCCTAAATATCGTAGTGCAATGCATTTTAGTATACAGTTAATTAAAACTTATATCTGTCAATGAATTCTTTGCTTATATATATAAATAGATGCTTTTCATTGCTATTCTTATTCTACTATTGTTAATGTGGTAAATGCCTACATTTTACCTGCAATTCTAGTAAAGCTAAATTGTATTTATAATTGGCGTGTGGTCCTTCATTGAGCGTCCTTATTGACTTATACCGAACAGGTGTCAACCAGACACCTGGATAAGACAAAGTCAATATGTACACTCTCAGCCAAGCCCCACTCCACACACAATGGCATCATTTTTTTTTTTTAAACAAAGGAACCCCTAACTAAGTAGAAAGAATTACAAAACTACAAACACAAAAGCTCTAACTAAGTACATGACAGAAATGCTAACCATGAAACTGAACACATGAAAATACTAAACAGACATGAGTTTACACTCATGGTTGTTCCCAGAAATTCTTCTGGGTGTGGTAATTCTTAAAACAACCACCCACACACAGCCCAGGCTTTGAAGGACAATCTGAGCAGTACATTCGAGTCTCCCTCCGGATACCTCTTCGAAAACACACTCTACATTTCTTAGCTGGAAAGTCTTTTTTGGGTGTGGGAGGAATGTGGTCAGCAAAGTGGTGATCTTTCAATCTAGCCACATCCTCCACCACTGCTTCTCTAGGAACTCTGGCCTGTTCCACCACAATAAGGCTCCCTATCACTGACTCCTGAAATTTCACAAATGTCATCTTTGACTCTGGAGACCTATCCCTAAACACAATAAAAGCATTGAAGGTTGCTAAGTGGAAGAGGTGAATTGCTAACTTCTTATACCAAACGTAAGACTTACGAATAGCAGTATAAGGTTCCAACTTCTGATCAACTCTATCTACAACTCCCATGTGCTTATTATAATCTAAAATGCACACAGGATTGCGCACTTCAGCAACCTGGCCCCAAACAGTCACGGGGGAAGTACTCTCATCATGGATGGTACTTAGCATGTAGACATCCCTCTTGTCTGAAAATTTCAAAGCTAGCAGCTCATCATTCCGCAAAGCACAGCACTGTCCCCTCTCAAGATTTTTACAGACAAGCTCCCTTGGATAGCCTTCCCGGTTAGAACGGATTGTGCCACAAGCAACAGTGTCCACTCTAAACAATTCCTTGAACAACTGCACTCCAGTGTAGAAGTTATCTACATACAAATGGTGACCTTTGTTGAACAGTCATCTACCAAGATCCCACACAATTTTCTCAGTAACTCCAAAAGTGGGAGGACAACCAGGGGGGCCAATATTGGAATCCCTGCCAGTGTAGACACGGAAACTATACACATATCCTGTACTACTTTCAGACAGCATATACAATTTAATTCCATCTCGTGCCCTTTTGCTAGGAATGTACTGCCTAAAAACCAAACGACCCTTGAAGAGGACCAAAGACTCGTCCACACTTATCTCTTTGCCTGGAACATAGACCTCCGAAAACGGATCTACAAAATGATCAAGGACAGGCCTAATCTTAAAAAGACGGTCAGAATCTGGGTGATCTTGTGGCAAGGCTAATGCATTGTCAACAAAATGCAGCATCCTAAGAAGAAGCAAATACCGATTATGACTCATGGTCACAGGAAATATAGCTGTTGCCATCAAGGGACTAGTAGACCAATAAGAAGCCAGTGACGGCTTCCTTATCAACCCCATCAAAAAAGTCAAACCCAAAAACTTTTTTATCTCCTCCAAATTTGTGGGAATCCACTGGGCAGCTCTAGAGTGTGGCCTAAGTCTAGCAGCGTTGTCCCTCAAATGCTGCTTCGCATACAAATTAGTCTGCTCAACAATCTCTTCCAAAAACACATCATCCATGAATAACTCAAAGAAATTGATAGGCAAAAAGTTCTCTGTATTGGCGTTACACCCCGGGAGACCAGTAAAGGCAGGCAACTCTGGCTGCTCCATGTTTGGGGCAACCCAGACATCAGGTCTTATAACGGGAAACCTTTCAGCCCCAGGTTGCTGCACTAATGGCACATCAGTGTGCTCCTCTAAAACAGGCCCTTCATCTGCACTGAGTGTGGCTTCATCATCAGAAGATTCCCCTCCAACAGAAACATCACTGCCAGAATATCTCACTTCCTCCTCTGCCTCAGTTGCAGAGTCCGTCTCATAATCATGATCAGACAATGACTCAAAAAGCATACCAACCACCTGCTGAGTGGTCATCCTGCGGCTAGCCATGATCTCTCCTACTAAAATTAACCGGACAAATTCACCACAAACAACCCGTACTGTGTAAGACAAGTAACAAAGTGTGGCTTTGTTAGTAAGAGTTATAAACTCAAAAACTATACTGCTCACTTGCCTGAAAAAGCTTGATTCACCAGCAACTACTCTGCACGGACACAGCAATCACCAATGATATCCCACTAAAAAGAAAGAAAGAAAGGCAAATTAGAAATAAGACAAAACAAATATCATTGTGCACAAATCTAAGGACAATTTCACACACAATCCTGCATTTAGTACACCCCCTACAAACATGTCATTCATGCATGGCAACAATACTCCTTTGGAGTAAATTGTTTTTACTTACCTAAAACATGCAACTGTGCAAACTGCAGGTCAACCACTGCCAAAACCGCAAGGAGCCACAGCAAATAAAGCAAAAGCTTTGAACTAGAACAAAAAGGAGGAAAACATTTTTTATCACAAATGCAAATTCTTCATCAGTTGACAAACACCCCACCATCAAACATTTAGAAATTGGTGCCTAAGTGGATTCTGCCATAGGGGCAGATGGGCCTACTAAAAAAATAGGTCTGTCTGCCCCAAGGAGGCCAGAAAATACCTTTAGTAGTGTGTCCCCATGGGGAGCGACCCTTGCCAAAGGGGACAGCCCCCCCACAGAAAAACACACACAACACTATCCCTGGTGCCGAAGTGGCTTCTGCCCCCCTTGGGGGCAGATCAGCCTAAAAATAATAGGCTGATCTGTCTCCAAGGGGTGCAGAAATGGTCTTAGTACATGTGCCCCCAAAGTGGGGGGCAACCCTTGCCCTAACACACACACACACACACACACACACACACACACACACACACACACACACTATCCCTGGTGTCTAAGTGGCTCCTGCCCCCCTTGGGGGCAGGTGGGCCTAAAGAAATAGGCCCATCTGCCCCCAGGAGGGGCAGAAATGGCCAACAGGTCAATGCCCCGCTTGGGGAGGCACTCCGTGCCCAAGGGGACGCCCCCCACAAAAATAAGCAAATAAAAAAAAATCCCTGGCGTTCTAGTGGTTTCTGCCCCCCTTGGGGGCAGATCAGCCTAAAAATAATAGGCTGATCTGTCTCCAAGGGGTGCAGAAATGGCCTTGGTACATGTGCCCCCAAAGTGGGAGGCGACCCTTGCCCAAGGCCACCCCCATCCACTAACACACACACACACACTATCCCTGGTGTCTAAGTGGCTTCTGCCCCCCTTGGGGGCAGGTGGGCCTAAAAAAATAGGCCCATCTGCCCCCAGGGGGGGCAGAAATGGCCAACAGGTCAATGCCCCCCTTGGGGGGGGGGCATCCCGTGCCCAAGGGGACGCCCCCCTACAAAAATAAACAAATAAAAAAAAATCCCTGGCGTTCTAGTGGTTTCTGCCCCCCTTGGGGGCAGATCAGCCTAAAAATAATAGGCTGATCTGTCTCCAAGGGGTGCAGAAATGGCCTCGGTACATGTGCCCCCAAAGTGGGGGACGACCCTTGCCCAAGGCCCCCCCATCCAGTAACACACACACACACACACACACACACACACACACACACACACACACTCACACTATCCCTGGTGTCTAAGTGGCTTCTGCCCCCCTTGGGGGCAGGTGGGCCTAAAATAATAGGCCCATCTGCCCCCAGGGAGGGCAGAAATGGCCAACAGGTCAATGCCCCCCTTGGGGGGGCACCCCGTGCCCAAGGGGACGCCCCCCCCCAAAAATAAACAAATAAAAAAAATCCCTGGCGTTCTAGTGGTTTCTGCCCCCCTTGGGGGCAGATCAGCCTAAAAATAATAGGCTGATCTGTCTCCAAGGGATGCAGAAATGGCCGCGGTACATGTGCCCCCAAAGTGGGGGGCGACCCTTGCCCAAGGCCCCCCCCACACACACACACACACACTATCCCTGGTGTCTAAGTGGCTTCTGCCCCCCTTGGGGGCAGGTGGGCCTGAAAGAATAGGCCCATCTGCCCCCATAGGGGGCAGAAATGGCCAACAGATCAATGCCCCCCTTGCTTGGGGGGGTGCCCGTGCCCAAGGGGACGCCCCCTCACAAAAATAAACAAATAAAAAAAATCCCTGGCATTCTAGTGGTTTCTGCCCCCCTTGGGGGCATATCAGCCTAAAAATAATAGGCTGATCTGTCTCCAAGGGGTGCAGAAATGGCCTCGGCACATGTGCCCCCAAAGTGGGGGATGACCGTTGCCCAAGGCCCCCCCCATCCACTAACACACACACACACTATCCCCGGTGTCTAAGTGGCTTCTGCCCCCCTTGGGGGCAGGTGGGCCTAAAATAATAGGCCCATCTGCCCCTAGGGGGGGGGCAGAAATGGCCAACAGGTCAATGCCCCTCTTGGGGGGGCGCCCCGTGCCCAAGGGTACACCCCCCACAAAAATAAACACATTAAAAAAAATCCCTGGCGTTCTAGTGGTTTCTGCCCCCCTTGGGGCAGATCAGCCTCTGCCCCCAAGGGAGGCAGAAATGGCCCTAAAAGACATGTCCCCCAAGGGGGAGCGACCCTTGCCCAAGGGCCCGCCCCCCCATCCACTACACACACATAATCCCTGGTGCCTAAGTGGCTTCTGCCCCCCTTGGGGGCAGATGGTCCTAAAAAAAAATAGGCCGATCTGCCCCCAAGGGGGGCAGAAAAGGCCAACAGTTCTATGCCCCCTTAGAGGGGGCGCCCCTTGCCCAAGGGGGCACCCCCCACAGAAATACACAAATAAAGAGGGCAGAAATGGCTGGAATTAGTTGCCCCCCAAAAGGGGAGCGACCCTTGTCCAAGGGGCCGCTCCCCGCAAGACAAAAACAGGACTAAAATAGAAAAAAAAATCCCTGGTGTCTAGTGGGCATTCCTGCTGCCCGATCGCAATGCGATCGGGCAGCAGGAATGCTCAAAGAGACACCGGGGGAAAGGAAAACCCTTTCCTTTCCCCCGGTGCCTCTTTCTGCAAAACCCCCCACCCACTGGGAAGAGAAACTCACCTCTTCCTTTCTCGCATCACAGGAAGCAAATGGCTTCCTGTGCGGCGATAACCCCATAATGACATCAGCGCGTCATTATGGTGGGGTGGAGGGGTCGGGGTGGAAGGGTAAGGGCTTCCCCTTCCATCCCTGACTTGGGAGGGGGTGGGGGGAAGCACACAGAGGGAGCGAGAGCGCTCCCTCTGGGCTGTGTGCCGAGGACGTAGTGGTTACGTCCTCGGCACAGCAGCACTGTGCCGAAGGACGTAACCAATACGTCCTCGGCACAGAAGGGGTTAAGGACACTAATCATGCGCCATTGGCATTTCCTTTTGATCTAACTAAAGTGGTCTTCATTTTGCCCTTGTTAATCGGGAATGCCTTTAAATAGATTTTTCTGATTCCAAAAAGAAGTGACCCTTACTCTATAACTTTCCTGTCTCCTCTGAAAAATCTAGAAATTATTATAAAATAAAGTCTCACACCATTTCTCTTAGGTTACTAAATTTAAAACATGATTATCCAGATTTGCTAAGGTATTTTACCACGTTTAAGCTTAGTTGTAGGAACCGGCTGGGTTGAAGAAAAAGTAATTTTGTTCTTCTATTGTTGCCTACGAACTACATTAGGATGTACGTGCACTGGTGATTTTTTTTCTCTGACGAAGGGCCTAATTACAGGTTTGGCGATCCATGGACCGCCATGGTGGCAGCAATGGTCCAACTGGCAGTCGGACCACTGTATTATGATTTATGTGGATCCATAGTCCAAAGACTGCCGCTGTTCTGCCAGCACCGCCAGGTAGCACAAACTGCTGTGAGACAGGCCAACGAGGCAGTTGGAGACACTTTTACACCAGACAGATTATGATGTTGCCTTCTGCCAACATGACTGCGGCGGTCCAACCATCATGTCCCAGCTGGCGGAAACAGAGGTATAAAAGGCAAGAACTCACCTGTAGGCAGCGTCACACCTCCTGTGCTGCCATGGAGCCAATCCTTCACGTCCTGCCGCTTCTGATAGATGGAGCCCAAAATCAACACTGACGTGGATGCAACCGACGGTAAGACAAAACACCTCCTGTGTCCCCAAACTCAACAGCAAATCAACGCTCCACCGTTGTCCTGCTATGAGGGTTGCGCTCCGTAGGCCAAGTATGATTTTGTGTGTCCTGGGTCAAAGTTGAATACAACATATGACCCAATCGCAGCAACATGACGCCCCCTTTGGGCAGGTCACTGACACTGCACCACCACACTCCACAAAGGCAGATGTGTGCACATCCTAGTTTCAGGGACAGTGAAGTGTATGTTACAATGCGTCACACAACAGCAAAATAACATCAATATCACATCCTGCTATTTGAACCGACACCTTCACATTGCACACATGCCATGAATTGTCGGCATATTGAAGACACATATGTATGAATGTGTCAGTTAACCCAAACATCCCTTTCATACAACATCCCTGTAATGGACCACACATATCACCCACACCGCAAGGGAATGTAAGGTAAATGGGATACCCAGTATTTTAGGAGAAAATTATCCAAAGCTCACAACGTAAACAATACCTTTAGAATATGGATGGCAGTATCAGGGGGACCCCATTAAAGAAGCATCCCTGGGACACATGTCACTTTGCACATGCCCATAAAACATTATTTGCACAGGAACTGGGCCCTCATGCGTCACAGGGACAACCAGTTGTAGAACCAAGTGCCGTGCATATGTACCAAATGTGTAAGTGCAAGTCAAGAAAGCAAATACAACAGCAACAGCATGGTTCACACATGTAGATGAAGTAGCTGGAAGCTACACACATGAAAATGGACACATGGTCAGTCAAATGTATAGGAAAGCAGCATACATTGTAGACCGTCCATGTGCGAATAAACAAAACTCTAGTTTGCACACAATACCAATGTTCAATCTAAATCAGGGGGTAAATGCAACCCAATAGATGTTGACAGTGGCCAAGCCAAGATGCAATACTTACCATGTGTAACAACACACAACTCAGTGACACCACTATTGGATAACCACCCCCATATACATCCATTGAACATCTCCCATTGTCCTGCTTGACGTCAGCACTGCTCCCAAAGTCACATTGAAAACCACAACAAATGGATCAGCAATCGGGGTGAATCTAATACAACTGTAGGCATACATCACAAAATACTCAGGAACAGCAAAAAGGTAGTAAAGCAGTGGCAGCACAGATGTGTAACCTACTTCAACAAATATGAAGAAAGGCCAATAGCCAGTCAAAACATAATGGTGCTTGTATACCAATATGCACCACAATTTTAATCACCGATCACTGTCATTAGAACCTCCACAGGAAGGGGCATCAAGTGGGCATGCCAGTCACCTCAGTTATCCTTCTTGGGTGGAGTGGAGTGCGGTGGGATTTAGGATGGGTAGTTTTTTATTGGGAGGGATGGGCTTCTTTTTGGGGATGGGAGGGGTATGGGTGGTTTCAGCTTGGGCTGAGGCAGGTGTAGCAAGGGATGACCTGGATGTAGAGGGGATGGGTTGGGGTCCTTCTGCTAGGGACCCTGCCCACCCTTAGCAGAGTCTCCCACATACAACTTCTGGTGGACCCTGGTACTCATCCAGTGGTCTGCCTCCTGAGCAAGCTTCCTGGTTTCAGTCAGTCTGCTCTCAATCAAGTGCTGGTGCAGCTCTGGAAAACACAGACTAGACAAGTGCTCCCATACAAACAAATTGTACAGCCCCTGGTAATCTGTTACCCGCTGCCCTTCATCCAACCATCCAGTGCTCTGCAAAATGAATCCACACACTCGAGCCAGGTCTGGGAATCAAGTTTCCTACTCTCCTTGGACAACTTTGTGTATGTTTTTCTGGTGTCAGGCCATACCTAGTGATGGGGGCATCCTTCATGTTAGAGTAGGTGAGCTCACTAGCTGTTCCTAGGGCTAACAAGGTGTCCCTCCCCTCTGCTGTGATGAAGTTCCACAGGCCCACTCCCCAATCTCTCTAAGGGATCCCATACATGTGGAGAGCTGCCTCAT
The DNA here is from genome assembly GCF_031143425.1 of Pleurodeles waltl. Lineage (NCBI taxonomy): Eukaryota > Metazoa > Chordata > Amphibia > Caudata > Salamandridae > Pleurodeles > Pleurodeles waltl. The sequence continues at coordinate 894,299,797 of NC_090449.1, forward strand.
AGCCCTGAAACCCCCTGTGGATGTCATCCGTCTTAATGTACTCTTTCCCTACATTATTGGAAAGGTGCACTCTCCTCTCAGACTGCACTGAAGAAGCGCTGCGACCATCTGTGCTGGACCTGCTCCTGCAATCAAGCTCCTTCAAGGTCAGCTCCTGGGTTCAATCCATTTTCTCCTTCTCCATAGCAATTCTCTCTTTTTCCATAGCAGTTTTGTCTTTCTCTTCCTCCCTTCTCATGCAAGCCAGCTCCAGCTGAAGCTCCCTTTCATGCTGTAGCTTGAGCTTCCCATTTCCAGTTGATGCCTCCTGTTTTCCAGCTGGTCCTCCAGTTTCTCTTGGGTCAGGCCTTTGGAAGAAACACTGCTGTCTGCCACGGAGACCCTCCCTCCAGGCAACCCTAGTTTTTCAACAAAACATTGTGGATGCTCTGCACTTCCTCATCCACAATAATATTCTCTGCTGCTTTGTGCTCCGCAGCCTATTTTGCTGCCAACCAGGCCCTCAGCACCTTTTACAGCTCCTCCTTCTTGGTGGAGCTTTGGATTGGACACTTGAAATCCTTGCAAAACTGCTTGTGGATAAGGCTCAACAAAGGTGCAGAGTTTCAGAAGGCAAGAGAAATTCAAAAATTATAAAAAAGAAAAGCAAAAATCCAAGAGAAAAACAGTATGTGGTTGTGTAATGGTCTGCAATAAAACAGCAGTGTACACGAATCACTGTATATCATGTACAAATACAAGTTCTATCCTCACCACTGACTACCAATGTTAGAAATGGGGTCTCTAGTTGGCAGTCATTTTACACCCTGTCCAAGTAGTGAACCTCCCTTACTCTAGTCAGGGTAAGGGAGCCACACAGTTAAGATAACCCCTGCTCACTTCCTTGGTAGCTTGGCACAAGCAGTCAGGTTTATCTCAGAGGTAATGTGTAAAGTTTTTGTACCAACACGCACAGTAACACACTGAAACACCACAAAAGGACTCCGCACCATATTAGAAAAATAACCAATATTTATCTAAATCAAACAAGACAAAAATGACAAACAATCCAACACACACAAAAAGTGTTATACATTTTTAAAGTAAAAAGAGTCTTAATCCATAAGAATCAATTAATGCATTTTTTTTAGCACAAAGTACTTGGTATGCAACAAAAATAAAGCCACAGGGCCGGGCGTGTGTTGGAAAGGCAAGCGATGCGTCAATTCCTTACTCGCAAATGAGCCAGTGCGTCCATTCTTTCTCCGCTGTGTAAGCGATGCACAGATTTTTTCCTCACAGGTAAGGGATGCATCGATTTCCAGACAAGCAACCTTGGGTCTGTGCAGTGATGTTGAAGATTTTGATGCCTAAGGAGGAAGCCTGGAAAATCCGGACTCACAGCAGTGATGAATCTGTGCTAAGCTGGTGATGCGTCGATTTCTTTGGGGCTACCTAGGGCCTACTTCAGGGATGACCTACATGTAGTAAAAGGGAAGGTTTGGGCCTGGCTAGTGGGAATACTTACGTCGAACTCACAGTTTAAAACTGCACACTCAGACACTGCAGTGGCAGGTCTGAGACATGTTTACAGGGCTACTCATGTGAGTGGCACAATCAGTGCTGCAGGCCCACTAGTAGCATTTGATTTACAGGCCCTGGACACCCATAATGCACTTTACTAGGGACTTACCAGTAAATAAAATTTGCCAATCATGGAAAAGCCAATTACCAATATCATTTAGACAGAGAGCACTTGCACTTTAGCACTGGTTAGCAGTGGTAAAGTGCCCAGAGTATTAAAACCAGCAAAAACGAATTACAGCACAGGATCCAAAAACAGGAGGTCAGAAGCAAAAAGTACAGGGAAACCATGTCAAGAACTAGCAGGTCTAAAACCAGGTGTATGATGCTGTTCAGACATACAAAGTGGGCATGGTTTGTTCCTGGGAATGTAGGTCACAGACTTTGGGTGTACAAGACCTGTGCCAAAACGGCTTGCACAGGGATGGGATGGAAGTTCGGAAGACTCCATTGGACTTGTTCCTTGTCATGTGGTGGCCTTGATGCATCATGTGTGTCATCATGTGGACAGACAATATGTAGTCCTAGGCCAAATTCATATTAGTTTCCCTTCACATTGGCTAAACACTCCTTGTATGAACTGCATGTAGCTGTTGATGTGTTTCATCATTGTAGGCCAAAGTGCTTGTGACACATCACTGACGTTTGTTTGTGTCATACTACCAGATACTGAAGCATTGGATTGTAATGACCCTGTGATCAGAAATTGTTGTACTGCCATCTGTCTGAGTCTTGCATTATATGATGCTGGATTCCTTTTGTGTGGTAGGCAATATGGCTCCAGCTAATGACATCAACCACTTTATTGTTTGCCTATTCTACAGGACAATGTCTGATAAACCCCTTCCCTCCATGGTCTGGAAGTCTGTACCTATAAATTTGATAATTTACCCAGTATGATTCAATCATGTATGATTTGCTATGTTTCAGACATATTGACAGCCTATGCGCTGAAGAATGTAATAAAATGTCTTCTTTGACAAGACACCTGTATATATGTGTTTGTATGGAATGTTGTAATCCTGAGCTCGACACTGTGTACATGCAACATATCCCTGCTTACACAAGTACCTTGGATCTTCATTGTATGGTTCACATGTTCTGACATATTTACATAGCTAAATCTTAATTTGAAGACAGCAGACAATGAGTTGTGATGGATGAATGTATTGCAATGTTACTACATAAAAGGTAGTGACAGAAATAAAAGAAATGTGAACTGAAGGGGTCAGTCATGGTGAATGAAATCAAAGGAGTAGATGCACACCATTGGAATTCCAAAGTCCAAAGTACTCCTCCCATTGGAAATGGAATGTGGTTCAGGATCAGTCCACAGAGTGTATGTGTGACACACAAAGGAAGGTATTAAGGAAAATGTTTCTTGCTGGCACTGGTAGGTGTCTTGCCATCCATACCTCCTGGAATCTTGCATGGATGTTCCCGCTTGTGAGGGGAGGTGGGATCAGCTGCTACAAAGGCAGGGGTGTCTGTGGGTGGTTGTGGTTGTGCCTCTGGCAGGGACTCCCTTCCTGTAGCTGCTACAGATGTACTTGGGCCTGATGTTGTTGCCCAAAAGGAAGGGGAAGATTGGGGTGGAAAAGTCTGCTCAGGGTTGTATGGATGTCCCTCAGCACCCATGTTAGGGAGGCCATGTTGGAATTGTGAGCCTCCATTTGTTCGCACATGTCCCTATGCATGTCCCTCTGCAGCTGCTTCATTTCCTGGAGTTCAGTCAATACCAGACCCGTGATGCCTTGGGACTCCTGATAGACCCCCAGGATTTGGCTGACGGTATACAGGTCGTGAGTGGCCACAGTGGCCTTACTCTGACTCCCCCACAGCATCCCTCCTACGGACCCTACCCCCAAGAGCCTGTGCTCTTGGCACTGGATGCCCTCTCCAACTGGGTCCCAGTACCTCAGTGTCAGGAGTGTTTGTTTGGACCTCAGGATCCAGTACGGGGAACACAAGATGGTGTAAACTGTGCTAGGTACGCAGGTTGTGGGGCACGTTGTTTCCTGTGATGTTGATGCAACAGGACTGAGAGGTGTAGTTGTGGGCACAGTGAGACTCATTGTTGCCATCTGGTCAGGTTGCCCAGGTGTGCCAGGATCGTCCTCTATGTCCACAAGTCCAGGAGTGTTATGATCACTGAGGGCTTCATCCGGGGGTGGAGTAGTAGTCTGATTGGTGGATGAGGTCTGCCCAGGGATGCTATGCTAGCTCAACCTGTTGAGTAAGAGAGTACACTATTATTGGTTGAAGTATGTCATCTACCTCCAGAGGTTTTGTGTCACAGTAAGTGGAGACATTGGAAATTATTAAGCTGTAGGTTGGGCTATTGTGCCGTGTTACCATATCACTGGAGTACTTGACATGACATGTGTGAATCTTGCCTAGACTACTGGACTCAAGCAGCTCAGTAGATGTGCTGGTCATTTGCAGTTTAGATGAGGGAATGAAAATGAGATCTTACCAATAGTGAAGGCAACACAGTGTGGAAAGACAACATGTGCATTTGATCACTTGGAGGCCTAGTTGAGTATCATACTGGCAAACACACAACTTTGTTGTATCTGCAGTCATCATGTGTGCAGTGGTGCATCAGTGTGTTTGCTGTTGCTACCAATCTGCTGATGCAGCTTAATGCCTTAGGAATACTTGGTGGACAAACTTGGTAAGGTGTCATTCCTGCCCTCACTAGTTTAATTTTAGGATATGAGGTCAAGATGGAGCTAGTTAGACAGACACGTCTCTAAGTTTAGCATGATCTGTATTTTGCTCACTTCCAAGTGACTAAACTTCATTTGAGAGTTCACACACAGACGTCTTTGGGAAAGTAAACACTGGGCCAGCGGTTGGAGTTACAGGAACAGGACCTATTGGGCTTTGTAGTCAGGTCAATCCCTCTTCTTTTCCCCCATAGACAAATGGCATACTACCAGGTGACTAAACTTCATTTGAGAGTTGTGATGCTATTAATTGTGTTTGACCAATGACTTTGTGTTTCACCACTGCGCATATTATTTGCTTAATGTTCACCAGTAGCACATTATGGGGCATATTTATACTCCGTTTGCGCCGAATGTGCGTCAAAAATTTTGATGCACAATCAGCGCAAACGTTGCCCCATATTTAAACCCTGATGCCCGAGGCCGCTCACAAGAAAAATCCGCAGTGTGCGCCGTTTTCTGGAAGCGGCACCCCGCCCTGCGTTAATGATATGCAGGGTAGGCGTTCCCGTCCAAAAAATGACGCAAATGGGCGCGCGTCGTATTTATGCTTCCCGGCATAAAGGACTCCCGGCCGGTAGGCGGAGCAAAAAAATGACGCAAAACCCGATGTGCGTCAAAATTTAACACCTGGGTCAGGGCAGGCGTTAAAATGGGGCAAACACAACTGTATTTAATCAGAACACACAGAACAAACAGCAGAGCAGCAGAGCAGCAGAGCAGCAACAGGGAGACATGGAGGTGATTTTTCTTCAGCGTGCACGTAAACGCAGAGCCCTGCAGCAACAACAGCAGCCACAACAACAACAGCAGGGACCCCAAAGACAGCGCAGAAGGCAGGAGAGGATATTCCGCCCAAGAACAACCCTGCATGGCCTCAGGGAACACGACATCATACAGAGGTACCGGCTGAACTGGCAGGCCATTCAGCAGCTGCTGAGAAATATCAAACAGCAGTTGGCCCCCACTTTGGTGACACCCCGCACCATACCAACAGAAACCAAGCTGCTTGCCGTACTTCACCTGCTGGCAAGTGGCTCATTTCAGACAACTGGTGCCCTGGTTGGTGGAATATCCCAACCATCATTCTCTGCATTCCTGCCAAAAGTACTGGATGCCATCATTCGCCTGACACCCCGCCACATCTGCTTCCGTAACACACTGCAGAAGCAGCAGGAAACTAAACAGGGGTTCTACGCCATCAGTGGCTTCCCACACGTCCTTGGTGCAATCGACTCCACACACGTATGCCTTGTGCCACCTGCTGCGACTGAACACCTCTACCGCAACAGGAAGCACACACATTCAATCAACGTGCAGGCCATAGTCGATCACCAGGGATTGATCAGCAACATCGTGGCTAAATATCCTGGGAGTGTACATGACGCATTCATCTTCCGTCACTGCACCATCAACCAACACTTCCAGGATGGACGGTATGGCAATGGACTACTTGTTGGTAAGAACAAAAATCTAACTCATATACACACTGCACAGCAACCCTCTAGGACAAACAACACATACACCACATTAGCAACACCTAGCCAGGAACACACTGAGGTACTCACATCACTAGCCATGTGTCAGAAGTCACCATTGAACCTGTCGCACATTGGAATGTACTCCACAGCTTAATGTGAAGACATTAATGAGTGTGGTTGCCTAAATATCACCTTGCAAATTGGAAGTGTCACAATAACCTGTACCTTAACACATTGCATAAGTCTTAAGGTATGGGGTGTCCAGGGTACTTTCATATGAACGTTTCAACTACACTTTCATGTTTTAACTCTGCATGGAACTATCAACTTACCCCCAGTGAAGACACACGGACACCTGTATCACAAGTCACAATGCAAGGGAGGGCACACTGTTATTAAAAAAAAAATACAGACTGCTGACAAAAGGCTAGCTAACAAACACTTGCTCAGCCAAGGAAAAAACCCAATGCAAAACTTTTACCCTACAAGTATAGGTTGTCACACTAGTACACAAAAGAGTCACAGACAACACAAGACAACTACTGCAATCAAAGGTCTGTACAAGAGTGCTTTCTACATCCAATTGATCCCATTCTGTGTTTCTATTTCAGCTGATCAGGGGTATGGCATCCAGCCTTGGTTAATGACACCATTTGGGAACCCCACTACTGCTGCAGAGCGGGCATACAACGACGCCCATAAGAGGACACGCAGCATTGTTGAGCGGACCTTTGGGATCCTAAAGTCAAGGTTCCGCTGCCTTGACATCACTGGCGGTAGCCTACTCTATTCCCCAGAGATGGTCTGTAAGATCATACTCACTTGTGCCATATTGCACAACATTTGTGTAAAAAGGAACATTCCCCTCCTTGAACCAAACCCAGACATGCCTGAAGATGACGAAGAGGAGGATGCTGGCCTGCAACAGGAGGGGGAACAACCAAACACGGCAGCAGGAGTGCGTAGGCGCCAACAGCTTGTCAATAATTGTTTTTCATAATTTCTTATATCAACACTTATTGCACAATTGTAAATAAACACAGATAACAAACACCACATCATGCTTTGGCCTATTCATTTCTGACCACCTTTAGTTCGAAATTGCTGATGAAGAATGTCGTCTCATTGAGCAATAATGACATAACACTCATCACACAAAAAAGAAAACATCACAAATGTCTGCACAGAGGGTAGGATGTTACATGATACATTACCATCCACCAAGGCCAACAGGAGTACAAATGTGCCAATTACACATGCCTGATCCAGACACCTGAGACAGTCTCTCACTCAGACCAAAAATGTAGATCATTTGAAAGTCTCATTACATGTGTTCAGTGACAGGGTGGGACCATCCATGTGTACGTGACCATGTCCTCAATGGCTTCTCTCAAGTTTTTGATATAAACAATACCCAATTGGAACAACATTAGCTGCCACTAACTCATGAGGAGACCTTGAAGTTACAGTGACAACATACACCCAGACAGGTGATAGTGGATCCACATTCGCACACACATATAAACATATGTCATCCAATCAACCAAATATTTGCAAGCTGCCCATTACAGTAGTGTCCCAGTTCGAACCTAGCAGGCAAAATGTAACATGCCACTAAACCAGGTAATGCATAAAGGGCCACATACATCAACAACCTATTTGTCATCAGCACATGAGGAACGCTGAGATTTTGCAAACATAGTCATTGCAAAATGGTATGTCAGATTGCTCCAAATCAACAATAGTGCAAACGTCAAATGGGCAAATGAGATGACTGAATGGCTAACAGTGATTCATACCCTATGGCCTTACATTAGCCTGCTGCTGCAGGTTTTGCATAACAGAATAAATGAAAGCCATGGATAAATTAGCAAATCTGGAAGGGCAATGCCTAGGGTGCTGGGGGCCTAAGTCCACATCTACCGCCCCCCAAATATACAAGAATCATGTACTTGTGAACTAAACACATGCATAAGGCGCATGTGTGGCCTACATGTCAAAAGTCAAACACAAATCAGATACACAAAATCATAATAGGACATGGTTAGCGCCATAAAAACTGTAAGTGACTATTGCACTCCCTGTTTGGAATATAGATAAATGCATTACCATGATAATTGTGGGCACATTTTAGAGAAGGAATACATCATGGTATCCCATTCATCATTTCAAAATAGCCATCAGCAATTACCCAAAATATGTGTACAAATATGGTTAATACATTTTTTTGAAGGTATCATAATTATTACAGTGTGAATGCCTTCTATACATCCAATAAGGGACATGTGTCATAGCTAACCACAAATGTGTATCACATAGCACCGTTTGGCCATGACTAATTTCCTTCCCCAACTTTAAAAAATGAAGTCATCATTTAATAATGCGTCAAATTTCCACGCATACAGCATGGGCGTCATAATTTTTCCACGTACAGGATTGCACAGAATGCAGAGTCAAAAAATATGATATGAAAATTAATAATTTAATAAGGTACATGACATGTCCACCATATTGTCCATGTTGCGTCACATTTCCACGCATACAGCATGGGCGTCATAATTTTTTCACGTACAGGAGTGCACAGGATGCAGAGTCAAAAATTATGATATAAAAATTATGATTTCATGGCAAAATATGAGAAACATATATGAAAATTTATATTTGACTCTGCATCCTGTGCACTCCTGTGCGTGAAAAAATTATGACGCCCATGCTGTATGCGTGGAAATGTGACGCAACATGGACAATATGGTGGACATGTCATGTACCTTATTAATTTATTAATTTTCATATCAAATTTTTTGACTCTGCATTCTGTGCACTCCTGTACGTGGAAAAATTATGATGCCCATGCTGTATGCGTGGAAATTGGGCACAACATGGACAATATGGTGGACATGTCATGTACCTTATGAATTTATTAATTCTACACTAGAACTGTAAACTCAGCCTCACAATAATGTAAGGTAACAATGAAGAAATTAATTTTGACTCTGCATTATGTGCAATGTTATGCATAAAAAAATATGACGCACAATGTGTATGCGTGAAAATATGACGCATAATGGGAAAATAAAAACGGCGGCCATTTTATGCAGGAAGTGATGTAATAGGATATCCTGTTTACAAAATCTGTACTGTGAGTTAACTTTCACTTTCACTTTGCAGTCTCAGATTTATCTAGACTGTGTGGTTGTGTGAAAAGTGTAGTCCTGTGTTTAACTGCTTTTGTGTCCTGTGTACCTTGTATTTTGTCTTTTTGTGATCATAGTCTTGTTGTCTAATATTGTCTTAGTCTGTTTAGTGTACTTTTGTCCAATCCTGTTTTTGTTTGTATTGTCTGTGGGAGTCTGTTCTGGGTAGTTTAACTTTGGGGTTAGTTGGGCTATTTTTCTTAAGTTTTATTTTTCCTTCACTACTCTACCTTTCCCCATTTCCCACTTTTACTTGTCTATCTCATTTTTCTCGTTTAAATTAGTAAATATGTCAGGTAGGCCTCGGCTTGCCAGGATGGGTGAGGAGGAATTGGGGGGATTCATTTGGCTCGTTTGCCATTTCCTCCCACTCATGCTGGAGGCTGGGGGCCGTGTGATACAGGGGTATCACACGGAGGCACGGAAAGTCCGGTGGGGGAAGGTGCGCCATCACCTGGTCCGGGTGTACGGGAGCATGAGGAATGAGCATCAACTGAAGCACCGCTGGGCTGATCTCATATCCAGGGAGCAAGACCTGCTGGACCACCTGGGAATCAGGATTGGTGGCCATGTTGGTGAGTACAAATCAATTACATGTGAATAAATGAAATCTGTGTGGGGACATGTGATGATTGTTACCCAATCTGCTAGATAAGTAGCTGACTGTGTATAATGCTAGGGAAACCTAATGTGTATTTGTTGCACAATGTGTAGGAAGACCAATGCTAGCAGTCAGATGGCTCATGTTTTCAACACATACCGGATGCCTGTAGCTGTATGTAATGTAGTGTTGCCTTTGTGTCAGACAAGCGACACGTTAATGCCTCTATCTTAAACCTACAGGTCATATTGGCCAGTGAGAAAGTCATGTAGAAACAACATACCTACATATGTTGACGCCATAGCTAGACAGAAAATTGTATACCCATGATGATGCTATAAATGTGTGGTGCCTTCACGTCACATGAAGTCAGCTATGTTGTCCACACATATGTCACATGTGTGTCTGGTTGCTGTGTGTTGAAAATGTCCACCTAGCCTGTTTGATTGTGAGGGGTCATGCAGTCCTCAAGTAACCAGCTTTTGGATGTCTCTCTGGGATGCACATGATGAGATGTATGCAAGCCATTATTGTTGGGGCATACTAATGGAGGGGTATCTTTGACAACACCTGACTGTCCTGGCCACTGCATGTGTGTAGTAGGGTCTGTAACTGTAGCAGGAGACTCATCCAATGTTAATGTTGATTAAAAATTCATCCATGCAGTATGAGCATGTGGGAAAGTGTATCATTACCATGTCATATTCACACAGTGTCATAGTAACTGCAATTATTTGTCAGAGCACCGAGTCTGAGTATATTCTTCGTTTCATGCTTTACAGGTGGACCAGCACTGTACACCGTGGGAGAGGTGGCACATTTTGAGGACCCCGATACCTACAGTGAGTGTGACCTGAGTGCTATATTTATTGTTTGCTAGTGATGCATGATGGACTACTGTGTGTTCAACAGAATTCATGATTTGATGCGCTGGCCGTTCATTGTCATTGTTGCTTTAGTGGGATTTCAAATATCACTTCTGTTTCTGTAGACCAATACTTAGCCATCTCTCAGATTTAGGGGCTGTAGGTCATTCCAGTTGGGCCGCTATGGGGAATGGGATGAGTCATGTGGAAGACACTGGTTAATGTGAGAGTTGCTCTGGGACTTGGCTTGAACTGAGTCTGCATATCAGACTGACATTCTCCCAGATAGCTTTGGCAAATGGCTTTGATGAAATGTGCAGCTTCCTAGTTGAGGATGCACTGTGTACACTGTAGGTTGGATCTTCCGGGGGCATGTACTTCCACTAGTTGAACTAGAAGTGTGTGTGACTAGAGTGCAATGGCCTAGGTGTTCAGTCGACTCATGATCATGGGTGTTCTTGCTCCTCTGTGTGTGTTGTAAAACATGCCTCACTGATAGTATGTGATGTTGGCCTAAGTCAGAGCATTTTGACATGTGTGGACCTTGGATATGACAATGTTTGGCTGACTCCAACGTGTTGCTAGCCCTTCATAGGTGTTGTGTGTGAAGGCACATACTTGTTGACCTTTCTATACACTCCTGGGTGTGCATTGAACATGGGATTGTTGGTTGTTCTTCCCACCCCACCCTCAAAGACTGCCATGTTAATGGGAAACAGGGTACCTAGGACTGTAGCAACCAGTACGTTACACGTACTTGTGACCTTTTGCAACTTTGTTTAGAACCTAAGGCCAGATGTAGCAAACAGTTTTCAAGTTGCAAACGGCATAAATTGCCCTTTGTGAGTCGCAAACGTCTGTTTGCTATGCAGAAATGTATTTTGTGATTCGGAACATACTCGCAAAATGCATTTCCGACTCGCAAATAGGAAGGGGTGTTCCCTTCCTATTTGCGACTCGCAGTGGTATGCAATTCCATTTGCGACCGAGTACGTGGTCGCAAAGGGAGTCGCAGTTACCATCCACTTGAAGTGGATGGTAACCCACTCGCAAACTGGAAGGGGTCCCCATAGGAACCCTTCCCCTTTGTGAGTGGACCCAAAAATATTTTTTCCGAGCAGGCAGTGGTCCAAGGGACCACTATCTCCCCTGAAAAAATCCGAAACTAAAGTTTTTTTTTTTTTTTTCTAAGTGCAGCTCGTTTTCCTTTAAGGTAAACGGGCTACACTTGGGAAAAAAAACCCTGCTTTATTTAAAAGCAGTCACGGACATGGAGGTCTGCTGTTCCCAGCAGGCCTCCATCCCCGTGAGTGCCCATAGTCGCTAAGGGGGACCCACCTCATTGATGTTAATGAGGTGGGTCTTTGCGACCCCATATCGACTCGCAGACGGTGTCGGAGACACCGTTCTGCATAGCAAATTGCAAGTCGCAATTTTCCATCTTCCTACATCTGGCCCCTAGTGTACACATTCGGTTATGGCCCATGGGTTCAATATTAGCAAACAACAAATTACAAATGGCATTGAGTGAGGGTTGTGATAGTTAGCACATAGAGGGACATATGTAGTGAAGTCAGTATGCGGAAGAGGTGCAGCCATAATGTCAGAGGCCTTAGGCATAATTTGGATGAGTAGTTTAGGGTGATGTCATCCATCATGTAGAGACATGGATATGCTAGGTGTGAGATGCCCTTATGTACGCAGGCTTCACATGTACTTCCTCTGAGCCTTTAAGTGAACTATGTTGTGACAATTGCTGCAACAAATACATTACTAGTAATGTACAAATAACCCCTTGTGCTATTCCACCCAATGCAATTCCAAAGGTAAATATTTGCCATTTCTCTTCACAGCTGCAAACATGAGTGCCGCAGATAGACACCAATTTGAGAGGCGTGCCATGCGATACAGGCACATCCTGCAGGTGCAGTCGGGGTACCGGAGGATGGCCCGCAAATATCAATCGGATCGGGCCTCCGGGGCATGGTGGGCCTCACCACAGGGTCGGCCTACATTGCCCACAACAGCCACCAATACCACATCCACCAGGTCTCCCCAAGTGGCCCCAGCAACGTCGGGAACAGTAGACCCTGGCTCATTCTCAAGACCTGGACCCAGCCACGTTCTACAACCAGGACAGTCCAGTGGGCAGTCAACTGCTGGCACAAGCTTCACCTCGGCCGGCACACAAACTGCATCAGCCCCTCCTGTGGACCCAGCCGCATTCCTGGCATTGAGCCGTAAATTGGACAAGGTGTTCAATAAGGTGGACAAGCTGAGCCAGGATGTGGCGTATATAAAAAAAAGGGTTCGCTCCATCAGGCGGACCCTACGGAGGGCGAACCTCTAGGACATTTGCCGTGTTGAACTTTTACCCCTCCCCTCTCTCCTCTTTCCTATTTTCTACTGATAGTTGGGTTTTGGGGATTAGTATTAGGTTAGTATAGGCAATTAGCTTAGTTAGTGTTAGGGAAGAGGGTGGGGGGTCGTTATTCTTTCTATCTTTATTTTTTGTGTGGGTGGGTGGGGGGCAATGTTGGGATTCCTGTTAGTTTACAAAACAAAAATATATATATATATATGTTTGTTTAGGATAGTATAGTATGTGTGTAGGTTAGTAAGTGTTGTCCTGCATGTGTCCTGTCTCATAATGGTGGGTGGGGGGTTGATGTTCAGATCATTTCGTTACATGTGTAGAGTAAGTTTAGCTTAGGTTAGTTAGGGACAGTTGTGGGTTAGTAGTAGTCAGGTTAGATTAGTGTAGGTATTACTTTTCCCTTAGTTGCCTCTTGTGTTAATAAATAGTAATAAATATATAGTTAACCCTTTACATGATGCGTTAGGTGCTACTTTATCATGGCCTTGACATCAGTGTAGGTGAATGTTTTTGTATGACATTAGTGTCCTATGCTCGCCATCCCAAGGAAATGGAGGTTTCACATGCCAGCTACCCGTGTGATAACTTGGTAAGTATCCACCATGTGGGAGACCCACCATTGGTAGTTTGCATTGATCACCAAGGTTTTGTGTTGGTGAGTATGTATTCTACTTCACAAAGTGTGTTTCCAGACTTGTTATTGTGGGTAATTTAATAGGTCGGACTGCAGTGTGAAGTTCAGGGAGATCTTTGTAGATGAGGAGTTGTTAACACTCTTGTCTTGTTGCCTTCATTGCTGACCTACATCATGTGTGTACTAATTCAGCATGACTTTCCTTCATGGAAGTATACTCAGAAAGGGTGATTGATGCAGTGTTATTTGTTAATGTTTCCTTACATTTTGCTGCATAATTTCATGTTTAGTATTGCATGGTGCCTACATTTCTCAGCCACCATTAGTTGACTAGAATTTCTATAGATGGTGCATCATTCTGTCCAACACAGCATGATTGTGTGTGGTTAGTCCCTTCATCAGTTATTCTCCTCAGTATGGTAAGGCTATGATGCAATCCTGGCCACTGCACAGATGTTACAGACTACATGATGTCAGGACAGTTGTATTGACAATCTACATGGTTGCCACACAGGCACTTTGGAGTTATGTACTGCACAGTTGAAGTGTGAAATAACACAGAGACATAATAGGTGTGCAAGTGCTATTTATTTATAGGTGCTGTAGTGCAAAATGTCTATTGCCCATGTTTGCTGGGTCCATTCTGGTGCATTCTTACATGGTGATCCTACAGAAGGGGTGTGGATGATGCTCCTGACATGCTGGGGTGATGTCACAGACAGAGCAGAGGGACAGGAATTGGCAAATAGTAGGAGAGAGACATTCACTGGCAATGGTGACAAGTCATACAGTGGATTGCAGAACAGTCATTGAGTGTAGTTGTAGTGAGACTGGCATTTGACAAAACGTAGGACCTTGGTCAAAGTAGGCCATGGTGCAGGGACTAGTGCTTCCGGGTACTCTTCCGTGAGAATGTGATCTGTTCCATGTCTTCTTCTTCTGATGTGTGTGTTGCCTGGTTTGTCCTTGTTGTTGTTGGTTGTGAAGGGGCAACACACACCTCAGTGTCAGAAGACGTGGAGGCAGACATCCCGGGGGCTGCTCCCTGTGGAGTTATTAAGGGCAGTACTGCAGCAAGGAGGGCCTGCTGGTTTTTGAGAATGGCAGCCACATCACGATGGTAGGCAGCCAGGTCAGCCCTGAGGGGTTCAATGTTGCATTCGTGCACACGTTGACTGGATTGCAGTTGTAGATGTTGTGTCAACTGGATGACAGCTGTGCTGATTTCCTTCTGTGTTTTGGCAAGTTCCTGCAAGAGAGATGTTAGGGCTTGCATAGCAGCTGCCTGATCTGCATATGACATCATGCACGAACGCAACCCCTCAAGGCTGGCTGCCATATTTTGCATCCCCACCCGCACCTCCTTGGCCAGCTCCCGCTGTACCCCAACTACGGTTCTTTCATAGCTGGTGCCAGTGTCGTCAGAGTCCTCAGCTGTGTTGGAGCTGGCAGGTCTTACAATTGGGGTGGCGGGTGGTTCTACTGTGATGGCTGCTTCTTCTGTGCTCCTCCTTGTGACTGAAGGTGGGGTTTGGAGGCTTTCAAGGACCTTTTGGATGGTCTCCTGTGGAATGTTTATGGGCTCGTCATCCATGTCATCAGGGAAATCAGGGACAGGCATATCGGCAGGAGATCCATGTTCCTCTGCAATGAAACAGGGTACAATTAGTGTGTCTGTGTTGTGACAATTTTGCAATAAGATGCAAGCCTTTGGATGCCTTAACTTTGTGCTCTGTTTTTGTCTTGGTATCTGCTGTCCTTCATATGGGCATTGTTATAGGCCTATGGCCCACCTGTGTGTCACATGTATGATATAGAGTTAACAGACTTGTCTGCCTAATTGCCTCTAGGTGTTGCTTTGTACCAATTTAGGAATAGCCATCTTTTTGTCCTACTCGTCCCTCCGTGTATATCTATTCTTATGGAGAGACATTTTGTTGCGTGGGCTCTCATTATCCTACATGAGATTACTGGTTTTCTAGGCAGCAGGATAGCTAATGGTGTGGGGGACTGAGTCTGACCCACTTTTGCTCTGGCTAACTAGCAGTGCCTCATGTCTCCCACGGCAAAGAAATGATTAGACATCCGAGCGCATGACATCTTTGGAACTTCTCAGGGAAGTCGTGGTCACTCAGATCCAAACCAATTCTCTCTTTTCCAGTATGATCTCAAACACAAATGACAAAGACAGTATTTGTTTTATATGATGATTTCATTGAACAACTGACTTGTAGATATTTAGGTGTGAGCCACAATAACCCAAACAATACAACATGGTAGAATTGAAATAGTCAGCAGGAGAGTAAAACATTTGAGCAAAGCTATCATGGTGCCTAACTGTTTCTACTATCCCTCTGCTTGTTCTATTTAGAGCACAGCATGTTAAGCTCCGAGCTTGCCTGTCTGAATCACTGGGGAGACATCATCCCTCATATCAGAGCAATGGCCTGTGATCTGGTTCAGCATCTGCAGCAAGGCAGGCAGAGTCTAGTTGTGGTTCTCTGTTCGGAAACTCCCTCTTGCGTGTCTTGGGACAAGGAAGTGATTTTATAAGTAACATGTCATCGTGATGACAAAGTGTCCCTACGCAGGAATGCCAAATCTTAACTTCTACCACGTCTATCGGCAATGTACCAGACTGTATCCATTACTGGGGCACAGAGTGAATATGTTCTGGCGAACTCCAGTGCTGAAGTAGGCAAAACAGTGTGAATTTGACTAAAAAACAACACAGTAGAACTGGCTATTTGCAAAATTAACTGATACGAAGCCTAATAAAAAGCATTTAGTGCAAAGTGCTCAGAGGCTCTTAGATGTAGGCAAATGAGTAAAAGTACATTCAGGGCAAGGTGCACAAAGGCCTAAAGCCTGAAGCTAATGCGCAAAGTATACGTAAAACTTACCACACTACACTTTGACTGGCTGTGGGTGTTGTGAATGCCCTGGCAGCACACTTGCCTCTCAGGACCTGCCCCAAACACTTTTTATTCACATTGACCGAAATGTACATGTAATGTGGCATATCCTATGCATGGCAATGTTAGGATGTGGTATGCATGTAAACATTGTTGATGTTTGGAGATGATGTTGGGTAATGTGTGTTTAATTGGATTGCCCTGTTTATCGTATCAAAGTCCTATTTGGTTGTCAGACTGTGCAGGTGTGTTTCAGTGACCAGTTGCATGTGTCCCCTCCTCAATGTTGTTGTCTGAGCAGTATGACATTAGTGATGTTGCCTTGTTAGCCAGGCACGTGAGGGACCCTGACGTATGCAGCATGTGTGTGTCCTTAGTGCTGTGTGGCTCCTATTGCTGTTTACTTTGGCTTATGTATGTGTCAAGTATGGGCATTGGCATTTGAGTGTACTGGTGCCTTTGTCTTATTTCTATAAATAGTTGCAGATGTCATCCTCACCCCCTAATTTAGGTATGTATGTTCCATGGGGAGGTTCCTGCCATTTGCTACTATAGCTGCACAGAGATCAGAGGTGTTATTGTCAACTGTTGTTGCAGTTACATTGCAGTGTTGTTTTGGCTACTGGATTACTGATAGGGACCTAGTTGATGTAGGATACATTTTGACAGACGAGTGCCTGGATGTGAGTTTGACGTAGTGGCCTTCCCACCTGTCGCTGCTTTCCCTTGGCTCTATTGTTGTAATTACAGTATGGCCCCATGGGACTGTTGTTGGTGCTGTATTTTGTCGTGCCCCAGCTTCAGTCTGTGCTGGCCATGCCCCCCTGCCGTGCCCCTTTACCCATGCCACTTCATATATATGCTGACTTACATGCATTGTGTAGTAGGTATTCCCCCCTCCGGTTGCATGTATCATTATTGCATTTTAATTCCCCATGCGACATACCCTGCATGTGCGTTGTGTCGTGATAGTCTGCGCTGTCCTGTCCTTGAATCCCTGTGACGATCTCCTCAGGGATGACGGCTGCGACCATCTCCTCCATGTGGTCCAGGGCCTCCTGGTGTGCTGGACTCCCTCCTCCAGTCTGCAGTGCTGCCTTCCTGTTCCTGGCCATTTTTTCTTTTGTCCTACGTTTGCAGTTATGCCAGCGTTTCTTACACTCGGTGACTGTTCTGCGTTCTTCAGCCACACTGTTGATCTTGTCCACAATTTTTTGCCATGTGGCCTCTCTCCTACTGATTGGCAATTTAGAGGTGATGAACAATTGGTGCTGGTGTTCCGTCACCTCTTTAACCAGGATTTCCTGCTCCTCTGCACTGAAGCGACACTTTCTTTTTTTTCTGAAAATGTCCTGGTTCCGGTATGGGTCCTCCTGGCTGGTTCCTGTTCTGCTGTCATCTTCCTGGGGTCTGTTGTGGCATCTGGGATCCATTTTGGCTCTCCTCTGCTGAAAGGGCAGTGTTCGCGGGTAAATTTGACGCTATAGCGTAAAAAAAAAACAGCGATTTCCGGGTTGTGCTGTCGTAAATCGACCCACAGTGATGTGCGTTGCGTAAACGTTGGTTTTCTTTACGACTTGACGCCGCTTTGTGCATCACGAAATAATGACTCTCACCTGTTGGTTGCGCCGCCGTGCGTCAAAGTATAAATTTGACGCCCGCACGGCGCATCGAAATGGCGTTAGCCGGCGGTAAAAATGTTGGCGCAAAGCTGCGCCGGGGCAGCTTTGCGTCAAAAAGTATAAATATGGCCCTATATGTTTTGTTCAGTTTAGCTGCCTATTGGCTTTAACATGGAGTTAGCCATTACATTCTGTATTCAGTTTAGCCGCCTATTGGCTTTGACATGGCATTAGCCATTACATTTTGTATTCAGTTTAGCTGCCTATTGGCTTTGACATGACATTAGACATTACATTTGATATTTAGGTGAGCTGCCTATTGGCTTTAACGTAGGGTTAGACATTGCAGTTTAGACATTACAGACGTCTGTGTTTTTCCAAGCTGTGTTTTTCCACAAGATGGACAAAGCTGTTTTCTTCACACCAGACCTTAGCTGATAAGAGCACGTAGATTTTGTGTTTACCTCGCAATCCAGTCTGAGAGCGAGTGAGCTCAGGAGAATTGGCCGCTCTCCAAGGTTCTTTGGCTCTCACACTGAGTTTGCATTTAAGGATGACTCTGGGCTACAGTGAGTTAGATTTGAATCTGCTTGACTTCAGACTGGAACTAGACATCAGTTGCCCATCTCCCGTTTCGGTAGAGAATCTCCTTCTCACAGTTGACCGGAGTCATCAAATTGCAGACCCCAGAAAGATGAAGCTGAATGTAGGCCCTACTTGCCCATACGATGATGAATTTTGACTTTTATGCTTTGCTTTGCAGTTATGTTATACTATAACCACCTATATTTGCTGTGTACATTGCAACTGAGAAGTACTTTGATATATTTTGCTTTCATTGCTGCAACTACTTTTAAACGTGTGCTTCCAATCTACTAATTTTGTCTCTCAGGAACTTGTGGGTGGGGGAGAATTAACAACAATAAATGTCTTCTTTAAACTCAGAAGTGCATTCCAGAGAGGTTCTGTAAGCTCCGATAGGAGATAAGAGGGAAAGCAGAACAAGAGTTCACACACAGACGTCTTTGGGAAAGTAAACACTGGGCCGGTGGTTGGAGTTACAGGGACAGGACCTATTGGGATTTGTAGTCAGGTCAATCCCTCTTCTTTACACACTAGACAAAGGGCATACTCTCAGATAAGTAAACTTCATTTGAGAGTTCACACACAGGTGTCCTTTGGAAAGTGAACACTGAGCTGGTGGTTGAAGTTACAGGAATAGGACCTCCTGGGTGTTGTAGTTAGGTCAATCCCTGTACTTCACAGACTACACAAATATTGGGTATTCCATTTCTGTTGGCAGACTGTATTTAGGTTTGAGGAGCATACATTTACATTTTAGGATGATTTATTGATGTTGTCACACTTACAGGCACTCTTCCATCTTATGACATAATGTGCCTTGGTAGCTGTGATGTTTAGTCCAACAGTACACACTGACAGTCTTACATCTCAGATTCTATGGGTATTATATGTTTGAATAGTCAGTGAAAGACACAGTGGCAAAAGCTGAGCTGTCAGCATGTGGGACCTTCCAATTTGGCAACAGTTTTTGTGTCGTAACTTCCCAGACTCCACTCACCCAGGTATTCCTGTCAGGTCCTCAGGATGCAGGGTGGCCAAGACCTTCTCCTCCATGGGTAAGAGTTGTAATGGGGCCCTGGGAGGGCCACCAACAGTCTTGTTGGCCTCCATGCGTTGCCTTGAGGCCAGGGAACGCATCTTGCCCCTCAGGTCATTTCACCTCTTCTTAATGTCCTCCTTTGTGCGCAAGGTGGTGCTTACAGCATTCACTCTGTTAACTATCCTTTGCCACATTTCCATTTTCCCACTGAGAGGAGTATGCTAGACTTGTGCTTCAAACAATTGTGCCTCTACTCTTCTGATTTCATCCACCATGACTCTCAACTCATCCCCTGAAAAATGTGGATTTTTGGTGTGTGACATGACTGAAAATAAAGTGGGTGACAGTGACAAAATAAACAAGAGAAGTGATATTTGGGGGAAAAAATGAAAAAATAGTAGAAGTGTGTGAAAGGTGAAATATGGGATGGGAAAAAAGGGCTGCCTTATGTGACAAAAAGTAGTGTGGTCTCTGACTTGCGGTGCTGCAGTAGGGAGGCAAAGGATTGTGGTCTGTGAAAGGGTGTGTTTTATAGTGTGATTTGCAGGTGAGTCCCCTGGGCCCATAATAGTCAGTTGTGTTGTTTTTGAATTCATCCAATTTGTACTTGTCTGTTACTTTGCTGAACGCGGACCGCAGTGGTCGACTGCCATTGGATAATCACCACAAGGGAACTGGCATGTCGACTGTGTGTTTGTGATAGGCTTGGTGGTTAGCCACGGTACTGACGGTGCCGGAGCATAGATCGCCACGATAGCAGACCGCCGTGCTGCTGGCTGCCTGCACTTTGGTGGGCAGAGGTTCTGCCTGTGCACATCGTAATACATCAGTCTGGGGATCGTTGGTGCAGGGGCCATTTTGTGACCGACGTCTGGGCAGTCTGGTTGTCAGACCGCCAAACTCGTAATCAGGCCCTAAGTCTGCAGAACAAACAGTTACATCATTGTGAAAATGGAAGTAGTTAAAAAACTAAAGTAGTTACTAAGGTTCTAATAGTGTTCTCCAAGTCAAAAGAGAATCAAAAGTCTGCATTTCCTAATCCTATGCTGTTAAGTGCCGTTATTGCCCCTACATCCAAAAAAGAAAGAGAAAGAAGACGTGAAAGAGTTGTGAAAGTATTGTGGAATGTCAGGTCATTTTGTTGAAGACTGTTAAAATAAACCAGGCAAAGTCTGTTTGATTGTCGATGGTGTTGAGCTCCTATCTTTGGTAATGTAGTAAGTTTAGCCCTTCTATACTTCATACTCTGAGTCTTTATAATGTAAGGCACCGTGTTATGTGATATGTCCAACTTGCTGGTCCTTGGAATTTGACAGGTAAAATTATGCAGTTTGTGTAGATCTTTCAATTTTTCATGTTTCAACCAGAGGATCTGGCAACATGTTTTTCAGGCAATATACAAGGAATCCAGAATTCGTATTGACACTACTCTTTGTAGACAGAATCATACAAACATTCTCTGATGGAGCACATTCAAAATATTAAACTTTTAGTTGTTCTCCTGATTCTAGGTGATTCCCTGCAGCTCTAAACTTTGCATGTAGGAAATTCCACAATTTAGCAACAGGCAAAGTTGTAACATCAGTGGTTTTCTTCCTGCAAATTGGAATTATCAGATATGGTGCAAGCCTGGAAAATAAGTTCCTAGGATGGAAATATTTGATGATTTAAGATTGCGGGGATTTAGGACCATTTACTGCTATGTGAATGATGCATACTAGCTTGAAGATGATATTTAAATTGGAATCCAGTGGAAACTCTTCAGGACAGGAAATTATGCAAGTTTAGTTATTAAATTGTTGAAAAGGTCTTGCTGGTGAATTCCCTGTAGCTTTCTTATGGTTGAGAATAGAATGCTGTTGTATTTTGCAGTAGCTTAATAAAGGTCTGAGAGAATGATTGATATTGTTGCTTGAACCTTTTGAGGAAATCCAAGATTTGGAAAAATGTTATAAAGTGTTATCTTTGTGTAAAATGTTGATTTAGACAGCTTGCCCACATGAGTATTCAATGAAAGTTCGATGTCCATGAAAACTCCAAGGTTTTATGTCTTTTTAGCCATTTTTTGCACAGGTCCCAGTTGGCTAGAAGGATGTGGCTGGCCCATGGCTTTTCCATTCATTGCAGGTAAGTGCTTTGGTTTTTGAAGCAATTAACATGAGGTGATTCACTGTAATACTTTGATTTATGGGTATCAGGCTGCTCTTTATTTATTACTTACATTACGGTTTTCCAATTAGAGAATTATCCATGTATCATTCCACAGTTTTAGTAGGTAAGTGTGAAACTGTTGATTAGGTCTGGGAGTGTTTCATGTAAATGCTCACAATTAGAGATAAGCTGATAGATCCTTGTGGAACGCTTGTTTTTATGTTGTAAAGATTTGATAAAAAAGGGATATATGACTTAGGTAAGACCCGTTGTGTAGAAAAGAAGAAATCCAAGGCAAGACTGATGCTTTTTATACTGACTTATTTGTCTAACAATTAATGTATGATGGTGCTCTGTTTTAAAATATGTTGTTAGGTCTTCCCAAATCACAACTAGGGCTAATTTGGTGCTTCTTCCTTGTCATAATCCTTTTTTTTTAGTTTGAGAGCAGACGTTTTTTGTCTATAAATTGTACAATGTGGACAATGCTTTTCTTTCTATTAGATTGCTAAGGAAAGATTAATTGCAGATTGGTTTGTAGTGGTTAACGTCTTGTGGTCCAATGTGTTCTTTTTAAGTGATAGGTGCAGGTTTATTTTCTTTAATTTCTCTGAAAATAATCCTGTTATTAGGGAGTAATTGATGTCGTTTCTGAATAGGATAGCTGCAGATGTTGATAGAAGAATCTTTTTGAAAATGAATAGACGGCAGGAACCAGTAGTCAGCCAGCCGGGCTACTGGCTTTTTCCAAGTTTCTTGCTTCTGGTATTGCAATTTCTTGAAATTCTGAAATAGAAGGTTGTTTTCGGCAGTGGCGGTTTTCGGTTATATAATCTGAGAATAGATGGTTTTTATGATTGTTAGAAATCAATTCAGTGTGTTCCTTTGAATATGTAATTCATTTCTAATGTATTGCAGAAATCTGGCCTTTTTGTACGGTTTGCATATTTTGTTCTGTCTTTGAATATACTTTAAAACAAAATATCATTTTTATTGATTTTCCAGTATTAAACAATTGTTCAATTAAAATACAAAGCTTCTTTAAACACCCCCCTCTTCCAACCCATCCAACAGTGCACAGCTGCAGTTAAATATAAGGCACATTCACCATCTAGGACAGTCCATGTTCTCAGTGACAAAACATTTAGCTTTAGATCGACAGCAAGGCTTGAACTTGATTATGTCTTGAGTACTAGTCTGCATTCCCCATTCTGACAGGAGTGGTGTTGTTGATATGGTCTCACCAGCACCCCCAGATCTTTGCGTGCTCTTGGTGACAGTCTTGTGCTCCGTGGACTGATTCTTCTGCAAGTGTGCAATAATCTAGCCTCCTCCACCATTAAGCATAAGGGGAAGCTTCCAATGAACACCAGTGTAGGGCTATATCTTTCTTTTTGCTATCATATATCCTATGCTGACTAGTGTACTCTGCCCCCTGTGGCCACCCCAGCTTGGGAATACCCCAAACAACACCATCTTTGGATCTCTGACCAGTGGAAATCTGACCACCGCCCCCAGTGTATCTAGGATTTGTGTCTGGTATCCCTGAATTATGTGGCAGTCCCAAGTCATATGCATTAAAGTGCCCCTCTCAGACTTACATCTCAGACAGTCCAGGTTTAATCAGGAGTATAACAAACCTTGTGAAAATATTTGAACTGGATTATTCGGAGCCTGGCGAAGATGACCAATTGTCTTACAGCTATCTTTGCCTCTATTCAGTCCTCTTCCCCAAGTCCTGCTTCCATCTTCTCCATATGATCTCAAAAAGATTTGGATGTTTATCACCATGGCTGTATAAATTTGACAAACCCCCTTGTTGGGTATCTTTCCCCTGGTAAGTTTTGATTCTTGGGGACTGTTTTCCAAGATAAGGCACAGCCTACTTATATATCTGTTAGAAATTGGGTTACTTATTGAGTGGGGTGTGAGCCCTTGTCAGGGTAAGGCACAAGCAAACCTCAAATTACCCTGGGCTCAACCCCCTGTTAGCTTGGTACAGAGCAACCAGGCTTAACTTAAAAATGTGTGAAGTATTTGTGAACACTTCAAACAGTAACACAATGAAAACACCACACAAAAAGATCCCACACCAGGGTAGAAAAATAGTAAAACTGGAGTTATTAATTTTGTAAAAGAATAAACTGCCTGTGCAAATCTATAAGCACAAAGCGCCAACCCTGGCTGGACCAGGTCAAAGTCAAAAGTTCAGGCCGAATGTGATGGAACATGGGTCTGATACAGTCCCAGATTAGTCCTGTCGAAGGTCTTCCTTCTCAAGCTTTGTGCCAGGAGTCCCGTTCGCACTGGAGAGTGTCACGAGGAGCAAAAAGAGTAGTTCAGGTGGCAGTCGGTGAGGTGTGAAGAGCAGGCAAGCTGTCGTGGACAGGTGAGCTGGAGCTTCATGTTGACAGTCCCCCACAGGCTGTTGATGCTGCTGTCCAAAGACATGGGCTGGCGGCGGCTCGCAAAGTATGTTGGTTCTAGCAGCATAGTTCTGGGGCGAATGGGCACGTTCGCCGTCGCGAACGGCATAAAAGCTTGAGTTTAAGAGCCTGAGAGCCACACCAAAGGCCCAGGACCTGATCGGCAGCACTTGGGGGTCAGGAACTTGCTGAAGACGAGTCCAGGAGCTGCTGGTTCAGAAGGCCAGCAGACTAGCTCTTTGAGTCACTCTGGGGTCCTTGGTTCAAGATGAAGTTGCAGGTCCAGGTCTTTCTCCCGCGGCAAGTGGGCAGCAGGTCAGCACAACAGGGCAGCAGTTTCTTTAGAGCAGCAGTCCAGCAGAGTGGCTGTCCTTGTAACAGCACAGCAGTGCTTCTTCCTGGCAGAGTATACAGAGGTCCAGAAGTGTACTGAAGAGTTGGTGTTTGAGGTATTTCTTTTACACTCAGTTGTGCCTTTGAAAGGGGGAGAAGCTTCTAGAGGCATACCTTTGAAGTGCACAGATGCCCTGCCTTCCATGTTGTGGCTCCAGACTAACTACAGTGGATATGCAGCCCTTTGTTTGGAGACAAGACACAGCCTATTTAAGTGTAAGTGGTGCTGTGCCCAGCTCCTCTTTCCCATCCTTCCAGTGATGGCCAATTCAATCACACCTACACTGCCATTGTGTTTGATTGTCTAGGAGGAATACACAAAGCCCAACTGTCACCCACACCTACTCGTGTGACACAGAGACAGGCTGCAGGCACCAAATGGCTAAGGCAATAAAATGCCAACTTTCTAAAAGTGGCATTTTCAGAATTGTAATTTAAAATCTGACTTCCTCATGAGCTAGAGTTTTAAATTAGGATTCCAGAGACCCCAAACATGAACTGATTATCTTTTCCAATTTGGAAACTACACCTATAAAATGTTATAAGTCAACTCCAATGTTATCATGTGGGAGAGATAGGCCTTGCAGAAAAGAAAAACGAATTTGGGAGTTTTTCCCTATCACAACATGTAAAACTTAAAAGTATATGCCTACTTTTTAAATACATTGCACACTGCCCTCTGGGCTGCCCAAGGCATACCATAAGGGTGACTTATATATATTAAGACGAAAGGTGTGGGCCTGGCAAAAAGCTTATTTTGTCAGGTTGAAATGAACATTTAAACTGCAAACACTAGCTTTGCAATGGCAGGCCTGAGACATGCTATTTAAGTTGGTGTCACAACCAGTGCTGCAGGTCTATTAGTAGCCTTTAATTTACAGGCCCTAGGCACATGTATTGCCACTTTACTAGGGACTTACAAGTAAATTAAATATGCCAGTTGGGTATGAGCCCATGTTACCATGTTTTAGGGAAAGTACACAAGCAGTTTAGTAGGGGTTAGCAATGGTTAAGTGTGCAGACTTCTGAGCCCAGCAAAAACAAAGTCAGCAAAAGCAGAAGGTCTAAAGACAAAAAGTTAAGGGGGAGCACACCAAGGATGCCAGGTTTAACAGCACCCGTCTAGGGAATGTGTTAATTGTAAATACAAAATGAGCTGCATATTATGAAGCCCATACTCTTCCGCCAGTTCATCGTATGATAGCATATGGCTTAATGACCAAACACCATCTAACTTCGAGAGCCCTATTTTCTCCCATGCCCAAAACCCACTCCCACTCAACCTAAAAACCTTCGATAGCCATGTTCCCTAAGATGAGAGTGTCTCCCTTGACAACTCTTTGTCACATACCATCCACCAGAGTGTCCTGTGCGAGCTTCCAAGGGGAACAGCCATCACAGGATGTAGTGTTTCTGAAAGTCCGGACCCATAAAGCATTGGTCACAGCCCCTTGTCCAGTCATTAATTAGGAGCAGATGGGAGGGCCATTAATAAAGTGAAATATCCACAGTGCTCAGCCTGCGTCGTAGGTTGATTGTAGGCATTGTAGGCATTCAAAGTGGACTGCAGGCTTGAGAACGAAGATTGGGGAATTCTGTACAACATATACAGCAGTTGGGACAGTACAACACTTTTAAACAGCACCCACCTCCCCATCATGTTTAATAGAAGTTTCCTTCAAGCACCCATGTGTTCCTTAATTTTCCAGGTCAAACGGGCTACGTTCAAGTCCTAACACTCTTGTTGTCTTTCAATACCATGATTCAAAGATATCTGAAACTATTGCGCTGCATCTGAATTTGTGGAACATTGCTAATACTCTTGTCCACGTACACAACCAGTGGAACCTTTGTAGATGTTTTTTGTCATGAGGGCTCTTGGATTTGTACAAGCTGCACTGACAAGTTTAAATATGTCTTTTTATCTTTTTAAACTTTACATTCAACCAAGAAGCTTCCTGGTTCTTTTTGCCTTTCATTGAAGTTTTTTTGGATTAGTATGTTAAAGGCTGAGGTCACCCATTTGTAAAGTTTCTCTACTGAGTTTATTGTCCAACTTGGTGTTTGTGATTAGCTTAAAATCCAACTCCTTCATTTTTAATTTGTTCCAAAGCCTGTATGTTGCTGCAACATGATGGACTTTGGTAGAGATGAATAGCAATTAGTTCCAAATGCAAGATGACGTCTAAAATATGACCTGCTATGTAGGCTGTGTTGGAAATGGCACCTCTACAGGGTCAGCCCCAAACATTTTGCCTTACTCCTCCTACTTTTTGCTGGATTTTTGCTTGTTAGCCTTAGGACTCTGTGCACTTTACCATGGCTAACTAGTGCTAAAGTGCATGTGCTCACACCCACTAAACATGGTTTGATTGGCATATTTAATTTACATGCATGTCTCTTGTAGAGTTGTACACCATATACCCAGGGTCTGTAAATTAAATAATACCAGTGGGCTTGCAGTGCTTTTTGTGCCACCCAATTAAGCAGCACCTCAAAACTTGTCCTAGGTCTGCCACTGCAGCCTGAAGCGAGTGTCCCACTGCCATGTCGATTTGGCATTTAAAAACTTTTGCCAAGCCTTAAACCCCCTATTTATTACATACAAGTCCCCCCTAAGGTAGGCCCTAAGTATCCCATAGGGCAGGGTGCTGTGTAAATAAAAGGTAGGACATGTACATTTCAGTTTTACATGTTGTAGTAGTGAAAAACTCTTAAATTAGTTTTCTCACTACCGAGAGGCCTAACCCTCCCATAGGGTAACATGGGGGATTTCTTTTTAAAATTAATAAGTTATAATTCCCAAACCAGAGATGGTAGATATGTCATGTTTGGCATCTATAAACTTGTAATAATGAACCCTCTTTAATGGTAAAGTCAGATAGATTATTACAAGTTTGAAAATGCTACCTTTAGAAAGTTGGTATTTGCCTGCCCTTAGCCCTCTGTCCCTGTAACCTGCCTTAGGTCACATGACTGGGTGTAACTGACAGTTGGGACTTTGTAAATTCATCCCAGATAGTCACACAATTGAGGGATTAGCAGAACTTGAATGGACAATTAACTGACATGAAGGGGGCGGAGCTAAGCACAGCCCCACTTGCAACTGAATAGTCTGAGCTCTGCCACCACACAATACGATTAACGACCCCATATTTGTCAGTGCAGCCAGCTAGGAGCTAGCGCAGGGGAGGCAGGACATTCCTGGAACTTCAGAGAACCTTTCTGGAAACTTCACTCAACTTCTAGGAGTAGGGCACCAGAGTATAAAAATAGGGCCCTCAGACCTGCTCCTCAGTTCACTACTGGGCCTGTGGAAGGGCTCTCAGAGGACTGCCTGCTGCTGTGCCCTGTGGTGCACTGTGCCAGACTGCCGCTGTGCCTGGAAGGACATCTTTGTTGCCTGGAGCCTGCTTGGAACTTTCAGAGGCCAGTCCTGCTGTAGAACCCTGCATCACCACCTGCACCCAGGACCTCAGAAGTGACTCCAAGGGCTAGTTTAGCTCATCTCCTGTTCTGAGCCACAGGAACATAAAAGGCTCCCACGATCTTAAACCTGCACTGACACCCAGTCTGAGTGAATCTTGAACCCCCAAGAAGTCTCCATTCATCCATGGACCCTTGGTTGTGGTGCTAATGGTGCCCAGGTAGCCATTTTCCAAAAAAGAGGACCTACTATTTTTAAACCTTAAACTTTAAACCTTCAGAACTCTGGTTTTACTAATTGAATTTTCATGGTTTTGATGTCAATTTATTAAAATGTTCTCTATTTTTCTAAGTAGGTTATTCATGGATTTGTATTGTGTTGTGTTTTCACTGTGTTGCTGTTTGTGTAATGCATAAATATTTAACACATTGCCTCTAAGTTTAGCCTGACTGCTTTTCGTGCCAAGTTACCCAGGGTTAAGCACAGGTTAAATTATTGATCCTGCAAGGGATTGTGGTTGTTGTTTGCTCACATCCCAGTCAACCAACAACCCAATTTCTCACAGGTTGGTTTAGAGATGATCTTTTATAAGTTATGTACATTCAGACATGACATAACATCATTTGATTAAGACATATTTGGTTTGTTGAACCAAATGTTTAGTTCCCCAACTCGATAATTAACAAGTCTGATACTGTGTCATAGAATGCCTCTGTAAAGGCTTTGTTGTTGGGTGGGGGTCTGTAGAGCAAGAAGATGATGTAGGTGAAAGTAGGGCTTGGATTATATCTAATAAGAAGTGCTTCACAACCTTCTATTGCCATATCTTTCAACTTGGTGACCGTTATGCTATTGTTAAAGGTATTAGCAAGTTTGCCACTTTTCTATTCTCGGCGGTTGTGGGAAATGGCTCGATATCCAGATTTTCTCCTTTTACAAGAAGAGGTCCAACCTATATGAAGCTAGGCCTCCAATTCTATGTATATTACACAAAGAGCCAGGAACAAGACCAAATTGAGCAAATGGAGAAGAACGCTCGTACTGAAAGGAAATAGCCAGGGAGCCAAAAGTTGGGCATTACGTGAAAAACCTAAGAGACAACCCTTTTTATGGAACAAAGTATTAAGAGTCTCCCCCAGCCCAGTGTTACATAAACTCCTTTCAACAAAATAGGTTACCAACCTTTAAATCTGTGTAAGTTACTAATTTCTCTCAACAGAAGTATCAAGATCAGCCCTCTCATAAGGAAAATCTATGAAATTGTACTTGAAATTCAAATCATGAGTTCCCTGACCAGATAGGCAACTTTTTTTGTACATGAGTAGAAAACACATTAACATCCCCATCCTAGGGAAACTGGACAGTTGAAACTTTATAAACAAACTAGACATATGTTCCTGTCACAGACCATCAGTTGTGGGTGCATATAACAAGCAGGAATCATGATATGAAACTACAATCTCAACCTAAATCCAAATGAAAGTAGAGGTGTACCTTTGATACCTATGGAAATTATTAACTAATTTCTCTTTTCTCTTGCTAAATCCTTTTTGCGATCAACAATACTGGTTCACTATAAATATACTGTTTACACTGAATTATTTTTAGTACTTTGTCGTAGCCATAATCATTTTGCATATGATACAGTGTAATGAAGAATGATATAACATCACTGCATGTTTAGGAATGCTGACATGAGAATAATGATGACAGGTATTATGGCATATGCCATAATCATTTTGCATATGATACAGTGTAATGAAGAATGATATAACATCACTGCATGTTTAGGAATGCTGACATGAGAATAATGATGACAGGAATAATGATAAATGAAAATAGTATAATGATGATGGCATTACATACAGACGGACAGTGTGTGTATGATAAGATTTGTATTAATCTGTAGCGGGGCTGACTCATTGTGTGATATACATATAGTTGGAGGCGTATCCACCTTTCTCCATCATAGAGAATGACCCCCCTCTTGTAACAAGTTGTTCTTGTGGGTGTAATACCCACAAGGCATTGCTAGATACCAGACAGTTCATAATATTGGAGAAGGAATTATATTGCTAGCTCATCCAAACACTTTCACCAACACACCTAACAATGAATACCCATATAAGTGATTTCTGATAACGGACCACATACAACAATTGTTGGCAACTCCCTCTCTATTTCCCCCTACAAAACCATCGACAACCTCCAAGAAACAAAACAGTGATGAAAAGCAAGTTAAATTAAAAAAAAAAAACATTTATGGACAAAATTTACACATTCATGCATAACTAGAACAAGTCAATGAAGTCTTTATTCGATATTTCATCATAAAAGACATGCTACACGTCATAATACTTGTAAAATTAACAATGCTAACGATTAAAACAATAAATACAATATTTCATAAAAGCTACTAATGCTTCATTTGTTAAATATTTTAACATATTAAAAAAGGAAGTACATTACTTTCAAAACTCAGTTCTAATGTTCAAGATATTTTACTTATCTAAAACATGTAACTGTTTTAGTAGTTCAGAACGAATTATCCATGCCCACCCCAGGAATTTGGCCACCCCTATTGCTATAGTAGGTGAAAGATCAGTTTTAAGGATCCTACAAGCAGTCTCGGCCGATTGTGTGCCCAGACTTTTGCATAGGGGTACCAACCACTTCTTCCTTGGGGCAGCATATAATGGACAGACAAAGAACAAATGGCTCACATTTTCCCGCATTTCAGTACACAATGGGCATTTATCTGGGCCTCCAATGCCCCAGGTTGAGGTTAAACACCTTAATGGTATTGAGCCCACTCTAACTTGGTGATATAATTTGCGGTCCATAGGTTTTGTAATAACATCCCAATACATTTCAATTGCAGAGACATCTTTCACGTGTACAAATGTTGTTGTAAGGGAACTACCTATAAGGGATGAGTGTCTTATGCCTACCACCCATTCCCAATATAGTTGTTTCAGCTCTTTTTTTGAAGGAAAAGTAGCTGAGTCTGGGCTGTGCCAAAGGGCACCTAGACCCATGGCACAAAGGGTGGTTCTAACACCCTTAAACCAACCAATCTTATCGGATCCTAGGGTGTCCCTTACCTCGAGACATGCTTTCCCATATAATAACAGCTGTGGGGTAGACCACAACCTCCGCCAGAAGGCCAAGGGCCGAAATCTGGCTTGATCTTCCACCGGTTGGAGCCCAAGGTCATAAAGGAGCGGGATGCGTGGGGATGACCTCGGAAGACCAACCGCCCCTCTTGTAAATCTGTTTTGGGCCAGCATCAGTCGGTCCAGATTGCTATAACCCCAAAGCTCTGCCCCATACAAAACTGAGGGAAGAATTTTTGACCCATAGATTTCCATAAGTGGGGACATCGGGCGGGTAAATGATCTTTTATATTCCTTAAGAAGGGCACCTCCCAATTGAACATGTTTAAGTGCTTGAATATCAATCTGGGGTTTCCAACTAAAATTATCACTAAAATGCACACCTAGATATGTAAATACATTAGTTTGCTCAAGAATAGCACCACCCATTTTAACCCTTGCCACAGTTTGTGTTCGACCTCTTAGTACCATGAATTTTGTTTTAGAAACATTTACTTCTAGCTCATGCTCGTCACAAAATAACTCAAATCTGAGTAGGGCCTGCTGAAGCCCTTGCCTTGTCTTAGATAATAACAAGGTATCATCCGCGAACATGAGCAATGGTACTTTCATTCCCGCTATCGGGGGAGCATCCGTGGGATGTGTTGCAAAATATTTGGTAACCCCGTTAATAAACAGGGAAAACAAAGTGGGAGCCAGGACACATCCTTGTCTAACACCTTTCAAAACATGGAACCTGTCCGTAACCTCGCCAGGCTTACCCCAGCGGACTTGGGCATAAGTGTATGCATGAAGATTCATTAAGAGTCGCACTAGAGCCCTGGGCATTCCCTGTTCCAGTATGCAATCCCATAATTTAGTCCTAGGAACCAAGTCGAATGCAGATCTTAGATCCACAAAAGCTGCATACAACTTGCCCTTACCCAAAAAAACTGTTTTCCAATATAAAAGGGCAAAACGAAAGGCTTGATCAAGGGTGCTTACATGAGGTCTAAAACCCGCCTGCAACGGAGTCAAAATATCTGAGTCTGTTATCCATTCCTGTATCCTCCCTAAAATGAGGCGCGCTAGGATTTTTTGGATCGCATCAATAAGGCTGATAGGCCGGTAATTTGAGGGTACTGAGCGATCGCCTTTCTTGTATATAGGAAGGATTTCTGCCCCATACCATGAGTCAGGAATTTTAGCGCCTGCTGCAACTGCATTCACCAGGTGGAGTATATAAGGTACCCACAGGTCCTGGTCTTCCAAAAAAATGTCAGCTGGAATACCATCTGGGCCAGGGGCCCTCCCTTTGGGAATGTTTTGCAGGCAATTAATGACTTCAGTAACTGAGAAAATTAACGACTCGACGGGCTCAAGACAGTAGGGTATAGTCACTTCTACTGTATGACACTTAAACTGATCCTCAAAAAATATTACCCACTGATGATTAGAGACAGATGCTGGACTATAGTGGGCGTCCTGCGAGATACCCCATTGTATGAGGTACCAAAACTGTTGCATATTGCGTTTACCACAGGCTTCTGACAGCATAATCCAGCGTTCCTCGTCCCACTTTTGTTTTGCTTTGCGTTTTGCCTCATTATAGAGTTTTCTACAAGATCTAATCTGGCTATGATTTTTGTTTTTAATAGCCTCAAAGAGAACTCTTTTTGTCTTGCTACACTCTTTATCAAACCAGGTAGTGGATGAGTATTTCTTGGTCCTAGGTTGTTTAGGCATAACTAGAACAGTATCCCTATTGGACTACAAGTGAAGAACACCCCAATAATTCTTACCGAGCACTCTATTTATAAACAAGTATTTGCAATGCAATAGGTCTCACATTTGCGAGAGTTAGAGCTATAGGCATTGTAAATGGCAATGTCTTTTTAGCTGTGTCTTTTGTTTTGGAGCATAGAGGATGTATATGGTGTGGAGTTGAAATTTGTGGCGTGTATTTTAATTGTTACCTGTGTAATTGTGTAGTGTGGAATTGTGTGGTACAGAGTGTATTTGTGTAGTGGAATTATGTGGCATGGTGCGTACATGTGGGTGCGTTGTGGTGCCCTCTACGGGCTGTTTTGAGCATTACAGACTAATGCCAAAAAGGTATTCCTGATAAATGTTTTTTGGGGTTTTACTGATGATTGTATATGTTTTATTAATCTCTCCTTATTGCAGTTATGACCATGCTTTAGGCCAGCGTAACGTCTTTATTACATTATGACTGTTTGAACATTGTTGATATGTTTGGGTGACCCTTCTAGTTTATTTCTCCTCTGTGACAGTCTTATGTATTTTTGGGGGGGAATTGTGTTAGCCAGCCAGCAACTCTGATGGTGGGGTCGTGAAAGTAGTATTCTATTAGAATTAGCATGGCAGATTTAAATTTGAATGCTAAATGGCAACCTTTTAAATTTTTGCTACAGATAGAGAAAGAAGGTAAATGGAAGTGCTTTATTTATGCGCAAGGCCACTGGAATTATGTGGCAGGAAAGGACCAAATTATGAGGCAGGATTGACCAATTTATGTAGCAAGAAAAGTCCACTTATGCATTTACAATGCCAATAGCTCTAAATCTCGTAAATGCGATACCTATTGCATTGCAAATGCTTGTTTTATGTTTCTTACTAGAGAGTGCATTTGCACGTTTCCAGTTGTGGCTAGTGTACGTTGTATTTGCACTTTCTCGGACCTCTGCCAGGGCATCTTCATTTTGACCTTGGGTACCACCACCCATGTAGGGGCCCCTAAAATAGTTACCTCTTTGCACATTAAGCCTGATCTGCAGCATCCAGGCTCTTAAACTGCCCTGTCTTAACATGTTCCATGCAACTGAATACAGATCAACAGCATTTTAGACACTTTCTAAACCCTCCAAAGTTGCTCCAAAATTACCATAAAATACGTTTTGAAAGGTGGAAAGCCTAGCACATAGAAAACATTTAGTTTTTAATCACGCTTAACACAGGGATTAAGCTATTGTGGTCTTTGTAGTTTTGGGAACTGTGGCACTGCATTTGTCTTGGTCCAGTTAGCCTATAAAGGGGGGGAGGCTCACTCTGCTGAGGGAGGTAGTTCACCCTGCTCAGCTGAGGGTGGTGGACATTTGCAGTCTGAAGACACTGTGCTCGGGCTGTGGTACGAATCATCATTACCTTAAACCGCACAACTTATCAGACAGATGCTACTTTTCAGATGACTGCTCCAAGCTCACAAGTGTTATGAAGAGAATATCTCAAATATCAATGTATCATTTCAAATTGTTATTTTATTAAGTTGTTCTGCTGAGTGCTAATGTAATTTGGTGAGTTAAAACAATTGTACACGTTGTTAATACATTTTATACATTTCTTGGCTGCAATAATGTACATTTGTCAATGTGCGCTTTGAAGCTGGATTTCTGGCATTTATGTGCTTTATAAATAAATTAAATTAAAATTATCAAGCCTAAACGGTACATATAAATATATTATAAAATTGTTGATGTACAGTAAGCACTCTGTAAATGTGACTGGGTTTTAAAGCATTTTTACTACTTTAAAATGGGTGCGATCAGACACGAGGATGAGGGAAGCCAGACAGCTGGAGAGAACTGGAGAAGAGGCTGAGAGTGAGAGGGGGTGTGAGGAGAGACCACGCAAGAAGTGGGTGAGACAGAGATGGAAAAGGAAGACGGAGGTTCGAGGAGAGAAAGAGCTGCAGAGAGAAATCTAAGAGGAAGGGAGAGAGGGTGATAAGCGCGAAAAAGTAAACGGAGTAGAAAGCAATGGAGACAAAAGCAAGGAAAGAAAACAGAGGGGATGAGAAGAGAGTACGACGGAGGAGAGACTCGGCTTGAAACATAATTTGTTGCTGTTTTCCAGCAATTTTAGCTTGTTTTGCCAAAATCCTTTAAATGCAACGTCCTTTCCAATGCAAGTATAGTAATTTACAGTATTTTGTCCGCTCACTCGTGGTACTAATGCCTGGCAAAGGTTTACACATGTATACAATCCTGTCAAAACACCGAGCCTTGGCCACAATCGACATACTTTATGGCTCTTGTCTTGCTGCCTGCCTGGTTATTTAGTCACAGCAGGGCTGATGTCTGTCTCCCTGCTGATGTGTACACAGGGTGAACAAATGGCCCCCTTTCTTCTGAAACCAGCGAATCTTGGAAACTAAAGGGAGGTGCTGCCTTTGCACAAAAGAACCAATAAATGTTAACATTTAAATAAACAATTAGATACTTTCACGGAAAGCAGGGAGATGCAGTGCAGGCCTGTTTACAAAGACAGAGAGGATCTCTGAGCCAGAATGCTCTGCAAAAAATAGCGCAGTGAGGAGAAAAAGACAGACAGGCAGATAGAGTACAAAATAAAGGAGCAAAACCTGAAACACAAGCAGGAAACTAATAAAAAAAACTAACACCAGTAAGGAAAGAAAACAGAGCCAGTAAAACATTTGTACCTTTGTTTGTACTGCTTAGCACATTTCCAGCTCTCTTTAATGAGAGAGCAGCTCCAATCAGAGCACAACAGCTGGTCTTTTCTGCCTTGGAAGGAGGAGGTGGGAGGAATGAATGCTGCAATAAAATTCAAGCAGCTCAAAATGCAAGAGGGAAAGTAAGGAATGGAATAAACAAAGTCATACATGACTGCAGATTAAAATAATTAATAGACTACAGCCCTGTTAACAGAAACAGACCGGAGCCACTGAAACATCCAGTGCTCTGGTCAAATGCTATTAGCCTTTGAAAAAAGTAATCCCTAAGCACATGCTACATAGGTACAAGTAATAGGGCCATGCTCTAGGGGAGTGTACAACTGTGGAAAAGGTGGGACAAAGAGCAAGGATTGACCACTAGCAAGCAAGGATTTTTTAAGGACACAGAAACAAACCAGTGAAAAAGCAGAAACCCCACAAAAAGGTATAGAAGTATATACTAAAGTATATACAAGAGGTCTCGAATGCTTGACCTAAAAAGACTTTAGCTACATAGAAACACAATGCAGTACGGACTTGATTGTCTTATTCATTGAAACTGCTCAAAATATTCTATAAAAAAGAACCTCTAGAAATCCAAAAACTGGAATATGAAATTTTTAAAAAAACAGCACGATCATTATTGAATGCAAGGAATTACTGGTGAAAACTGGAAAACAGATAGATGAGTTCTAATAATTCATAGTAGCCAAAAAGCTGTTTAAGTTACAAAAAGTCAGAAACAAATCAAACTAGAGAACATTTATCCATACCTCAGAGAAGATATTTACACAAGACCCGAATCAGCAAGATTCTTATCTGACTTCAAAGGCTGATGAAAACAACAATTTATCAGCTTCTCTGATATTGCGACCTCTAATTCCAGTAACAAACAACAGTCAGTTGAAAGAACATTAGCTTCTGACTATGGGAGGCTTTTTTAGGGAGAGGTAAAGGAAGAGCAGAACAACCATGTGAAATGAGATACTGTCAGAGGATTGATAGGAGTTTAGCACTAATCCTGTGCACATCTCTCGCATAACACTGTCCTCAAACTAAATAAAACTATTATCCAAAGCCGTGTTTTTTGTTCCATCTGGCCTAAATGATTTTGTATCCCTTAACATAGAAACCATCAAATGTTTCAGGAAAATCAGACTCCAGATTTACTTTCTGAAATAACGCAGACGTTTCCCATGCAAGTGTAACCATGCTTGCCAGAACAACAAATGGCTTTTTCTGTGCCTTAACCACGCATGTGCTAAACTACACATATGCGTGGTTAAGGCATGGAAAAAACATGTGTTGTTTGGGAGAGGATGCAGTGAGGTAAGTGGGGCAGGGGTGGATTAAGGGATTGAGGTGGATGGGGGTCGGGCTGGGCTACTCATTTTTTAAGGGGTGGGGGTGCGTGGGGCTTCGGTACATATATTTTTTTAGGGCTCAGGGTGGGGGGTCAGGCTGTTTTTTTTAGGGGCGGGAGTGGGGGGTTAGGTATTTGTTTTATTTAGGGCTTAGGGTGGGGGCAGGGTGATTAATTTTTTTTAAGGGGTGGGGGAAGGTTTAAAGAAGGGAGGAGAGGAGACGAGGAAGGATCGGGAGAGGATGCGGTGAGGTAAGTGGGGCTGGGGCAGGGTTTGTGGGTTGTTTTTAGTGGTGGGGTGGATTTAGGGCTTAAGGTGGGTGGGGGTGTCGGGGTCATTTAGTTTTTAGGGGCAGGGTTTGGGGTTCAGGTTAGTTTTTTTTTTAGGGCTCAGGTTGGTTAAGATATTAGGGGTGGGGGTAGTTTTGAGCCTCAGGGCGGGTGGAGGAGGTGCATGACAGAACCAGCATGCCGTTTCGCATGCTGTTTTTAAACATACCTTTACGAGGCATGCTTTTACTATGAAATGCATGGTAAAGGCATGCGTAGAAACTATGCAGTCGTAGTTCCGACTGCGTTGTTAAGGCATGCGTTGTTTCAGCATGCGTGGTTCCATCATGCAGCCGTATGCTACACAACTTGTCAGCACACTCTTGTGCAGTTTCAGGCATAAGATGTCTTGCTTTCACCTGTTCCTGTACTGTCCACATACCATATTTTGTCCTTCTATTTGTGCTGGTACTGACTTTCTTTTACAATGCTCTGGAGAATAACTTATTACAAAGAACAGTGAACATAACAAAGTTGTGCCTCTGCCTCCCCTCGTATCCTTGATATTCATCTTGTGACATATTTGGCATTTTAGCAAAACCAAGGCTATGTCTATAAATGTTGCCTGATATTTAGTTTTCTTGGATCTGGATAGTATACTGTGGGGTCTGGTTCGAGTTGCTTCTCAATTATTTATCTCGTTTCCCTCAATACTCTCCACCAGTACTGCTCATTCATTAGACATTGTTACAGGATGTAGTATGACCCTTTATCATCCACCTGGCACGTCAGACACGCAGAGCTGGACCCCGTAAACCATGGGATTAGGTACGTCTGGTGGAGATAGCTTAAATGGTTTTATTTCAACCTGGTGTAAAAGGACAAACGTTTCAGCACTTCCATGGCATTCTTCCAATTTGTGTTGGTAAATTGTCATACCCATATTCCCTTCCTACCTTTCTCAAAGTGTAGTACAAGGAGGCTGGTGCTAAGCTAATACTGCAGAATAGAGTGTAGTACTGCTCTCCTTCCCATACCATGTGTCAGCAACAGCTTCAGCACGTCTGATGTGGTTGGTTCTGCTCAGTCAAGGGACAATATTTGTCTCAGTGTGCAAGGCAGTGCATTGTGTATGACAGAATACAAAGGCCCCAAATAGCATGTACTTTGAAAATGTCCAGAGTGTACAGTGAATATATAAGACACCCTAAGTCAGTATTACTGCCTCTATCCATGGCAACTTCTTGTGTGTCATACCCAACATCTGAGTAACTGGCACTTCCCAAATTACAGTATACTGTCATAGCAATCAATATAGCAACACAATCACCAAATGGCTACAGACAAAAACTGCCTGTTGGACAAGTTACTTACCTTTGGCAATGCCTTATCTGGTAGAGACTATGGCGGTCATTTTGAACGTGGCGGTAATGACCGCACCGCCGGTGGTGGCGATGACTACCACCAAATAATGAAGCATAGGAGAAACAGCCAGGGTCCCATCCACCCACTGCCATCTTGGAAGCACCGCCAATGACAGCAGAGGCCACCTCCAGGCCAGCGGAAGGGCCCAACCCGACCAGCATATTATGAACACCACACCGCCAACAGTTCTGGGGCGGGAACCACCGTCACTCAAAGCCTGGCGGAAATGACCCTTATGAAAGGGAAACACTCCCCGGATGCCCACAGAACATGCTGATGCCGACATGGAGCGAGAGTTGTAAGTAATGCCAGTGCTTCTCCTTGCCATATTCCTCCAGGACCGTGACCACCAACGAGGACGCGATGGTAAGTCCCCCAAGCCTCGCATACAAGGGAGGAAAGGGCACAATTACACTCCCA
Organism: Pleurodeles waltl; assembly: GCF_031143425.1. NCBI lineage: Eukaryota > Metazoa > Chordata > Amphibia > Caudata > Salamandridae > Pleurodeles > Pleurodeles waltl. The sequence goes on from NC_090449.1 coordinate 894,338,850, forward strand.
CACACCCCACCCACACCTCAACGCACACCCAACCCCTCCGACCACCCCAAGCCATACACACCCATCAAAATGTACTTACCAGACACAGGGCAACAAATACCTGCACCCATGCACACACCTGTGCACACCACACCCCCACAGTGAAACGCTACACAACGGCTCAATTTAGCACCAACATTTCTGCTGGGCAGCAAAATTGAATGTAAAAAAACTATTTACAAAAGACCAGTACAAAGTCCTGGTAGGGCAAAGATAGCCCACATTTGACTCTGACGATGTAAAGGAACACTCCATGGAGAAGGGGCATCAATGGGGCAGCCATGCACCTCAGGGTTCAGGGGTAGGGGGTGGCGTGGGTGGGGACTCAGGTCTGGAAGGGGGGTCTTGGGTGTAGGTTCTGGAGGTGGAGAGGGTTTGGACTTGCCCTTGAGAGGAGGTGGAGTGGGCCTGGACAGGGGGTTGGCAGAGGTAACAGCGGCAACACAAGCCCTCTTCTTTTCTGAGGAAGGGGCACGGGAATGGGTAGGGCAGACTGCAGAGGACTTGGATGAGGAAGGAGTGGGTTTCAGGAGGCCAAGGGAATGTTAAGGGACAAGACGGGGTGGGCCAGTGGGTTCGAACAGGTCAACATGGGAGAAGGAAAGCTTACGAGGTGCAACGGGAGGGGTTTTGGAGACAGGTATGGGAGTGGAGGTATGAGGTGTAGGTCTGCTGTGTTTGGATGCAGATGCCTGTACCATAATACCATGTTTGGTGGATGTGTGTGGAGTGGATGTCTGGGCGCATTTCTGTGTCCTGGGAGGATGGGGGTGGACAGTGGGGGTGGTGGATGTTGCTGTGCCTGCCTTTGAATAATGTGTGTGTACCTGCATGTGGTGGGGTGTGTGGTGCTTGTGTTTGTCTGCATGCTTCTTGGGTGTTGATATGGGTGCATGGCTGTCTGGATGTGTGCTTGGGATGGAAGAAGGGAGTGGGGTACTGGAATGGGTAGTGGTTGTGTGAGTGGGGACGGAAAGACCAAGGACACTTTCTGCCATCAAGGAGGAGGCTAGAGCCTGAAAAGATCTCTGGAGGCCAGACATGGCACCATGAATGCCTTCCAGGAACACATTGCATTGCTGCATCTGGGATGCTAGCCCCTGGATGTGCTCTATGTTACCAATGGGTTTACTGCATTGTTTCAGGGTGACTTATGTGCAAAGTGCTGTGGTGTCCCTTACCAGTGATGTGTAGACTTCATGTTTGAAGAAGGAGATGTGTGTTACAGCAATGGAATGTACAGTGTGACATAATTGGAACACTGCAGTCTGTTAGACCCCCTCCTGCAACAACACAGCATTATGATGTAAACTGCCCACTATATTCACATTTGCATTTGTTGGCACATAGAAACGCAGGACAGACAATTTGAATGCACAGGTGTTTTTTTATTGAAACAAAACACATCCATGACTGATGGGACAGTGGAAGGGAGTGGGCACATGATGTACGAAATACTCAGGTACATTTCCTGTTGGTTGCACAGGGGCATAGTCCATGGGGCCATTGGAAGATGTTGCAATGGCAGGGGCATGTCGACAAGGTAGCTCAGTGGCACACAAGGGAGAACAGTTCAGGGCAGAGTCACTTCCTGGCGGTGGACTTGGTCTTGGCTGGTGTTTCACAGGGATGTCTGGGTCTAAGGGCATATTTGCGAGGGTGAAGCTGGGCTGCAGTAGAAAGGGTGCTGGTGTCCTGTGAGTCCTCTCGCAGTGCCACCAGTCCACTAGAAGATGCTGATGTGGATGGCAGGGCATTGTCCTGGCTAGTGTAAGGGGCCTTCTGGTGGGTGGAAGACTCAGGCTGGCTGTTGTACTGGCACTGCAGGACTCCTGCAATGGTGACCATGGTAGCATCGAGGTGTTTCCATTGCTCCATGGCCTTGTGATGGTGTGCTGCCTGCAGCCTTCGATTCTCCTCCAGCATGGCCAGGATCTGGCCCATCCTGTCCTGGGACTGGTGGTATGCTCCCAGGACCTCAGCAATGGCCTCCTGGGCAGCAGCATCCCTCCTTGGGCCACCCCCCTGACCCACTGCTCCCATCCCAATGGCCCTAGCTCCCTGTACCTGTGTCCCCTGAACAGGTCTGGCAGTCCCACTTGCATGGGCCCATCGTCATCCTGCCTGGTGGTGGGTGGAGACTCTGGACTCTGTACTTGTAGGCAGCCAGTCCGTGGCCTGGAGACACTGGTGTGGGGGCGTTGTGCCAGAGCTGATGGTGGCGGATGAGTGCTATCTGGTGTCATCGATCGGCTCCGCATGCGTTGTTATGCACGCCAGAATAACATTGCAGTACCTATATAGGTGCCACCCAGGTGGCCTGACGTCAGTAACTTTTGACGACTTTCCACACCAGAAGCGTGGAGTTATGACGTGCACTGACCACTGGTGTGAACTACTAGTGCCCTGAAAGGGGTTAGCCCCATCCCTAGAAATCCGTTCACAGAGTGGGGAGAATGGGTGGGTCAGTAGGAAATCTGCAGCTAGAAATGGTCTCTACCTGATAAGGCATTACTGAAGGTAAGTCACTTGTTTATTCTAGCTTTGGATTCCTTACCTTTGAATAGATACCCAAGCATTACCTCCCTGGAGGTGGGTCTGCAGACCAATTTCAAACAAGGAAGTCCTGCAGGACCCAACAGGCAAAGTGGCCATTCTTACGGACCATGCAGTAGTGTTTGGTAAAAGTGTGCAGAGATACCTACATAACTACCTGGCAGATGTACAAGATCGGAACTCTGCATGCTAATGCAATGGTCGCAGCTTTACCTCTGGGTGAGTGAGCTAGCAAACAATCAGGAGGTTGCTTCTTGGCCATTGTATAGCCAATTTGAATGCAGAGCACCGCCACCTACAGGTGGACTGCTTCAGCACTGTTCAACCTTTCTTTGCACCAACACACCCCATGAAGAGTTGGTTGTCTACCTGGAACTCTTTTGCTCAGTGAAGATAGAACGACAAAGCTCTTTTTAGGTCCAGACGGTGGAGTCACTCCTCTTCTTTAGAGGGATGTAGAAGAGCAAAAAAAAAGTAGCCACTGTGATTGATTGGCCTACCTCATGAAATACGGTGACAACTTTCGGCAGAAAGGAAGCCCTCATGTGAAGCATCAATTTACCAGGGTAGATAGAGAGGTAAAGGGGTTTAGATGAAAAGGCCTATAGCTCACTCACTCTGCAGGCAGATGAAATTGCCACAAGGATGGATGTTTTTAAAGGCAGAATCTTGGAGGGACAACTGTGAGGAGGCTTGAAGTGAGCACACATTAAAAATGTTAAGACCAGATTGAGATCCCACTGAGGCATTATAAATGGTGAAGGAGTGAAAAGATGAACAAGACCCTTTAGGAACCTATATACAATAGGGGACTTGAATAAGCAGGTGCAGGAAGGCAGAAAGAACCCTTAAAAGGTCCCAGAACAGACCTCTGCTGGGCAAGGGAAAGAATAAAGAGTAGGACTTCAGAACGTGGGGCAGCAAGAGGATCAACATGTTTCTTCTGTACACCACATCATACATTTCTTCCAACGGCAGGTATATACCGCCTTGGTGGAGGGACTTCTGGCTGCCAGAATAATGTGAGACTTGGGAGGAAGGTCATAAGCTGCCCACTGCTGTCGCTCAATCTCCACGTAAGAAAGCCGAGAGTGGATAGGTTCGGGTAAAGAACCCTTGCATGTTGCTGAGAGAAGATCCTCCTGAATGAGCAGCCTGGTTGGAGGATCAATGGCCATGCTCAGTAGCTCGATGCACAGTCAGGAGCCCCAAAGATGACTTAGGCCTGGTCGTTCCTGGTCTTCTTAAGATCTCTGGACAGGATTTGTATGGGTGGAAAAGTATACAGGAGGCCTGAGCTCCACTTGAGATGAAAAGTGTCTCCAAGCGAGAGACGCCTTTGAAACTTCAGCACACAAAACTGCTGACATTTCACATTCTTGGCAGTGACACACAGATCTAACCAAGGCTCTCCCCACTGCTGAAAGGGACCTTGCACAACCTCAATGGTGGAGATGCCACTCGTGATCCGCTAGGCCTCGATGGCTGAGTTCGTCTCCCCTGCTGTTCAGAGAGCTCGCCAGGAGTTGAAGCACCCATGAAATGCCCTCTTGTTCCAGCCAAGTCTAGAGACACCTGCACCGCCCTTGGTGGAGGGTATAAAGGCTTTCAATGCCAGTTGGATCGTTCGGAGCTCCAGCATGTTGGTTTTGGAGTCCTGTGATCTCCACCTCTCCCAGATGGAATGATGCATCAGTCCTACTGTTCGAGCTGGGGAAGGGAGACAGGTCTGCCCTGGGCCAATCATGGTTTGTTAACCACCACTGCAGGTCTTTCACAGTTCCCTCTGATATCTGGACCATGTTGGAGAGATTTCCCTGATTCTGTGCCCACTGGAACTTCAGGTCCCACTGTGGGACCCACATATGCCAGTAGGCAAGTGTCACTAGCAGGGTGCAGGAGGCCATGAGTCCCAGAAGCCTGAGAGTCTGTCTCACTGAAAGTCAGGATAGAGGCTGAAACTTCGGTATCATAGTGTGAATATCCTGGACCCGCCGTTCATGAAGTTATGCCTGAAAGTGCACTGTGTCCAGAACAGCTCCAATGAAAGGGAACATCTGAGAGGGAGTCATGTGTGACTTGGGCACGTTGATAGTGAACCTCAGTGAATGCAGAAGATCCGCCACAGTTTGGAGGTGGGAGACGAGACAAGCTTGCCTTCAACAGCCTGTCATCAGGATAGGGGAAGACTGGTACCCCTGGGCTCTGCAGATGAGCTGCAACCACCTCTATCACCTTGGTGAACATCGAGGGGCGCTAGTAAGGCCAGAGGGAAGCACGGTGAATTGAAAGTGCTTGTGGTCTACTGTATACCACAGGTAACATCTGTGGGCAGGCAGGATGGGAATGTGGAAATATGTGTCCTGCAAGTCCAATGCTAAAGTCCAGTCTCCTGAGGTGAGGGTAGACAACACCCGAGCCAACATGATCATTCTGAATTTCTCCTTCTTGAGAAATAAGTTGATGGTTCAAAGATCTCAAATAGGAAAAAGGCCCTTGTCCTTTTTGGGAACTGGAAAGTAGTGATAATAGCAACCACAGCCTACTTCTGGCACCGGAACCCTCTCTACATCTTCCATGGCCAAGAGAGCTGCAACTTCCTAGTGGAGAAGGGGCAGATGATCCTCCTTCAGCCGGTTGTGAGATGGTGGCATGGAGGGAGGGATAGTCATGAAGTGGAGGGACTAGCCCCTTTGATAATCTGCAACACCCACTTCTCCGATGTTATGGACTGCCAGTGGGGCAGGTGATCACAAAAACTGTTGCCAAATCGGTGCCCATGATGGTAAAGGAACACAAAAGGATGATGGACGGAATGCTGAAACTTTTCAAACACTCACCCCAGTCACAGATCTGGATTTAATCCATCATTCTTTTGCTCACCATGCCACGTCAGTTTGGACCCAGCCATATGCAAGTCATTCTTGATCCTGTTCCCCATGGTAACAGTCCAGCCTGGACCGGAAACATGCATCCTGGGACCGGTTTCAGGGTATCACCCTTCATCAGCCAGGCTAGCTTGAATTCAGTGGCACAGTGAGCAATGGACCCACGCCTGGGCATACCCTTCTGTCAGAAAATACCCTCTTTCTTGGCATGGTTACCCCTTTTCTGCCTGATTTCAGTGTGTTTGACTGTGTTCACTAGGATTCTGCTAACCAGGACCCCAGTAATTATGCTCTCTCTCCCAAAACTCTGTATTTCTTTCACAATTGGCACATTGGTGCCCCATTATAAGGCCCTAGTATATGGTACCTAGGTACCCAGGGCATTGGGGTTCCAGGGGATCCCTATGGGCTGCAGAATATATTTTGCACCAATAGGGAGCCCAAGCAAAGGGTTACACAGGACTGCCATTGCAGCCTGCGTGAAAAGGTGCAAGCACCCTTTCACTTACACTTTTCACTACACCAGGTCACTTATAAGTCACCCTTATGGTAGGCCTTCCAGCCCAGAGGACAGGGTGCAAAGTACCTGTGTTTGAGGGCACCCCTGCACCAACAGAGGTGCCCCCACAAACTTCAGGCCCATTTCCCCAGACTTCGTGAGTGTGGGATGCCATTTTAGGCGTGTACTAGACAAAGGTCAATAACTATGTCCAGCTACATAATGGTGACTCTGAACATAGGCATGTTTGGTATTGAACATGTTGGAATCATACCCCAATGCTTTTGCAAGCATTGGTTGTATGATCCCATGCACTCTGGGGGCTCTTTTTTTTATAATTGTTTATTTATGCATATAAAATAACACATACAACTATGCACTACATCATATCCCCATTACTTTTAGGGGGATATTACAGTCCAGCTGCATGGCCAATGTTGATCCCATTGTAGAGCCCCGAGCTCCGGAACTGCACGCTGTGCATTAACCTAGCATGCATGAAGAAATAAGGCAAAATTGGCAATAGGCTAGGTCGATCGAACAACTACTGAGTGTAGCAAGCATAGCGATTAGCATTGTCATCTCATACCAATTCAGTGCAGTACATTTTAATACAGTAACTATCAAACATAACACTTTGATCATGTTTATCACTGACAGACCAGAAGAGGGAGCAACGGGTGTCAGTCATTTATCCAAGGCATCAAGCAAATACGAGGGGGAGACGCCCGGGGGGGCAGCATAACAACAGTCCGTGAACAAGCCAGGAACCAAGAAGAGGAGGAGGGCTAGCTCATGATGACACCCACACCAAAAGCAGTAGACGGAAGCAAACCCTCCCACCAAACACCAAAACTCGCATCCACGCCCCTACAACTCCGATATTCATTCCTCAAATGGCCCAACTATGGCCAGAGCTCAACTAGCGGAAGCGTCTGTTAAGGAGTCCTCCCCCTCACTCTCCACCACACTAGGCAATTCATTAATCATAGACTCTGGGGGCTCCTTAGATGACCCCCAGTATTGCCATTACAGCCTTCTGAGGGTTTCCAGGCAGCCCTAGGTGCTGCCACCTCCCAGACAGGTTTCTGCCCTCCTGTTGCTTGAGAAGCTCAAGCCCAGAAAGGCAGAACAAAGGATTTCCTTTGGGAGAGGGGTGTTGCACCCTCTCCCTTTGGAAATAGGTGTTACAGGCTTGGGAGAGGTAGCCTCCCCAAGCCACTGGCAATGCTTTGAAGGGCACATTTGGTGCCCTCCTTGCATGAACCAGTATACACCAGTTCAGGGACCCCCAGTCCCTGCTCTGGCATGAAACTGGACAAAGGAAAGGGGAGTGACCACTCCCCTGTCCATCACCACCCCAGGGGTGGTGCTCAGAGCTCCTCCAGAGGGTCACTGGGTTTTGCCATCTTAGATTCAAGATTGGCAGGGAACTCTGGGAAGGTCTGAGTGGCCAGTGCCAGCAGGTGACGTCAGAGCCCCCTCCTGATAGGTGGTCATCCAGCTAGGTGACCAATCACCCTTTCAGAGCTATTTAGGGTTTCTCTCTTGGGTGGTTCCTCAGATTCGGATCACAAGACTCCAGCAGGAATCCTCTGCACCCACCACTTTGACTTCTGACGGAAGAAACTGCATCTGGTACTCCAGGACCAGGTAAGCTGCAACAAAGAAGCAAGACGCCTTCTGCAACATTGTATCCACGGCTCCTATCAGCAACTGCAACATTTTCTCGGTTGTGCATCCTCTGACGACTGCCCATCTTCAACCTGCTTCAGAAGGAAGAAGGAATCTCCCTTGGGGTGAAGGAGTCACTCCCCTGCTTCTGCAGACGCCAACTGCATCAATGACTGGCTGCATTGAGCCCCTCTCCTGCCGAGTTGCGTGGATCCTGCATCATGGGTGGTGGACTGAAGTGGTCCTGATGGTCCTCTCTTCCAGCTGTCCAACTTGGTTGGAGGTAAGCCCTTGCCTGCCCATGCAGGACAGTACCTCCATACACTGTATCCTTTGCAGTTGTCAAGGCTTGTTGACAACTTCTTCACCAGATCTTCATGTATTTTAAAGCTCCAGCCCCCAGCACTCCATCCTGCGACGCACAGCTTCCTGAGTGGTTCCCCGGCAGCATGGGAGCCTTTGTCGTAGTGCTGTGTGGGCCTCTTTCTCAACATTCATGTCCCGTCCTGTGGGACTCCTGTGGGTGCTACCTGGGCTTCTGTGGGCTCTTTGTGTTGCTGATGGCCCCCTCTAGCTCCCCCTCCTGGGTACAGTCCACCTGGTCCTTCCTAGTCCCCGGCAGCTCCACTTTCTGCTAACTACGATTTTTGCATATGCCAAGGCATGTTGGCGGAATCAGAAGCTGCAAACCCGACTGCAATACTCCTTCCGGCGTGGGACATCACTTGCATCCTCCAGGAACTCAACTTCTTCTTCTTGGGTGCAGTGCTGACTCTCCTTCTTCCACGTCGACTCACTTCTTGCACCTTCAGTCTGGTGGGTAGGGGCTCCTACCCTTCCTGGACTCTTCTGTGCTTTTTGGACTTTGTCTCCTTCTCCCACAGGTCCTCTGGTCCAGGAATCCATTGTTGGTGTCTTGCAGTCTCTTCTGGGTTTTGCATAATTCTTCTTTTCTTCTGTGTGTGTGTGTTCTGGAAAACTTGTTGTGATTTACTTTTGATTTCCTGGTCGCTAGGGAGGGTTCTGGTACTTACCGTTGGGCTTTCTTAGTACTCCCAGCTCGCTTATACACACTACACTTACCTAGGTAGGGGACCGACTTTTGCATTAAAATTTTTTAGTATATGATTTGTGCTCCCCCCTAGGTCTATTTCTCTCTATTGTGATTTTCAGTAATTGTCCTCCTTTCTAACTGTTTTTATGCTTTTTCTGCATACTAGTGTATAGAATTTGTGTATTACTTACCTCCTAAGGGAGTATAGCCTCTATGGTATTTTTGGTATTTGTGTCACCAAAATAAAGTACCTTTATAGTTTGTAACACTGAAGGTCAGATTTATACTTTTTGACGCCAAACTGCACTAAAGCAGTTTTACGTCGAAAAGTTTAGCGCTGTCTAGCTTTAACTTTTTTTCTCAATGCCACCCGTGCAACATATTTATACTTTTACGCTGGGTGGCGCTACGAAGAGGCTAGAGTCATTTTTCCTGACGCTAACCATTGTGCCTTGTCGTAAGGCAAAATGACGTTAATGCAGGAAAAATGACTCTAATCCGGTTTACTGCATGGAAATGCGCCATTTTTCCTCGCAATAGCATCAAAAAGCGGAGCAAACAGTGCAACAGAGCCCCAAAATGGATCCCAGAAGCCAGGAGCAACCCCAGGGAGACTCAAGACAACCAGGAACCAGCCAGGAGGACACAGACAAGACCCAGGGGAGAGACAAGAAGAAGAGGAAGTGTCGCTTCAGCGCAGAGGAGCATGAAATACTGGTGAGAGAGGTGACGGAGCACCAGCATCAACTCTTCATCACCTCTAAATTGCCAATTGGAAGGAGAGAGGCAATTTGGCAAAAGATTGTGGAGAAGATTAACAGTGTGGCAGAGGTCAGGAGAACTGTAACTGAGTGCAAGAATCACTGGCATGCCTGCAAGCAGAGGACAAAGGAAAAAATGGCAAGGAACAGTAAGGCAGCACTGCAGACCAGAGGTGGGAGTCCAGCACTGCAAGAGGACCTTGATGAGATGGAGGAGATAGTTACAGCTATCATCCTGGAGGAAATCGTCACTGGTATGACAGGACACCATAGACTACCAGGAAACAACACATATGCAGCGAAAGTTGCATGGGGGACCAAAATGCCAAAATGTCAAGTGCAAGAAGGGGGAGGCACATACCTACTACACAATGCATGTCAACCCTGCAAATCAGGCAGTGGTAAGAGCAAAGAGGCACGGCATGGGACTCCCTGCACTGCCCATGCCAAGTGCAAGGGCTGTGCAGGGGCATAGCACAACTCAACACCAACAACCTTTGCATGGGGATACACCGCCATGCCAAGGCTGCTGGAAATGCTGAAGCAGACCAGGAGGGTAGGGTAGAACGTAAACTGGTCTGGTGTCACAGGACAGCTGGTATTGTCAGAATGTAAACTGGAGGACAATGCCCAGTCTCAGGCCATTGGCTCAAACGGCATTCCCCATTGACAACATTTGCCAAAACTACCTGTGCTGTGTGCGCTGGTCAATTGGGAAATGCCAGTTAGGTGCCCATGGAACAAACACACTCGAAATGAGGGTTTAGTATGACTACGTGATCAATACGCTTCAATCCCTATCCAAGTGCAACTCCTGTCAACTGGTCATGTCCATAGACTCACTAACCATCAGGCACTGTCACATACATTATGATGTACACAGCAGTAATCTCATACCTATGCTGGCCATCCCTGGGTTTACCCCTGTGCCTGTGTCACAATAGCTGCAATGCCACCATGCAAGATCTCAGGTATCATAGTGCTAAGACAACTGCACAGAGGGGGAGGACATATGTGTGTAGGAAGGCAAACACACCTGCACCGTCAGATGAGGAATCGGAGCTCTGCCAGGTCCATCAGTGTAATGCAATGTAGCACACATACGCAAACATCAACATGAGAAACCACCAATGGTAACACATGCATTGTCTCATGGAAATGCCATGCATGGTGTGGTCTCAGCACCGCAGACGTGTGTGTGAAAAATGATAGACTGGGACAGGGCCATATTGTCATGTGTGGTGCTGTGGCATCAGCACACCAACAATCATGCAAATGGAAGCAGAGGAAGGATTGATGAGGACAAGAAGGTGGCAAGGCACAATTTGGACAGAACCCACACCTAGAAGATGTGACGCAGACAATGGCCCAAGCTGCCCTTCACTACATGTGACATGCAGGTGGGGCATAGGGCTGAAAGATTGCAAACAGGAATGACAGGATCAATGCATGGGAGCCAAGATGACAATGTTCCACCATTAGGAAGTCAGTGACGTCACATTACAACTGGCACAACACAGACACAATAATTGTACAATATCTCATTGCAGAGGACGATGGCTCTCTTGTGGATCTGCCTGTCCTGGACTACCCTGAGGACCTGGATGACCAGCTGACAACCATCAGCCAGGAAACCCTCCAGGATGTCCTGGGAACCCTCTAGACACCACCTCCAGTCGCAAGGAGGAGCATACATGTAGGAGCCATCCCAGAGGACCAATCCACCACCCCAATAGTACGACCTGCCAGCTCAAACAGAGCTGAGGACTCTGATGACACAGGGACCACCTTTGAGAGGACAGTAGTGGGAGTACAGCGGGAGCTGGCCAAGGAGGTGAGGGTGGGGATGCAAACTATGGCAGCCAGCCTTGAGGGGATGCACACGTGCATGATAACGTCTGCAGAACAAACAACAGCCAAACAAGTCACACAATCCCTACTGCATGGAGCCCAACAGTGTGTGAGGGACCTAACCACTGCCGTGAGGGAGTTGCCACAACACCTGCCCTCCCAATCTTGCTGCTGCATGCATGACAACAAACAGGATTCCATACACCAGGAACTGGCCGCCCTCAGAGCAGACATGGCTGCCTACCACAGGGATGTTGCTGCCATACTCAATAATCAGCAGCTCCGCCTTGCTGCAGTGATGCCATATGTAGTTCCACAGATGGCAGCTGCCGGGAATTTGGTGTCCACTCCTCCAACCACTGAAGTGTGTGTGGGCCCCTCAAACCCACCACCACCGCCAACAAGGGCAGAGGAGACGACACACACATTGAAGGGTGAAGATGTGGAACAGATCATCTTCACCCGTAGGAGTACCCCAGTAGCACCAGCCCATGCCACATGAGCACTGATTTCCCCTTGTCCTGTGCTTGACGACATGCCACTGTTGCTACAGTTGGCGATATGCACTCTTCCCAGACATACTGTTAACCTTTTCACTAGTGACTGCAATTGTCATTCACTACTCCACTGGCAATTCATGTTCCCCTGCACTGAACAACACTTCACTTCAGCATGTCAAATGACATGCCCCTCAACCTTGCACTTGTGATGCGTCACAATAGAATGGTTTACACTAATGGGGTCACAGACCTGGACTATGTAAATATTGCACTACAGCACTTTAAAATAAACAGCACCTACACAACCACTTTGTCTCTGTGTAGTCTGACACATCTACTTTTCTGGAGATTCATGATGTGTGTAACATGTCTATAGTCAGAGTGTCAATACTAGAGTGCAGAAATAATGTGGGCAGATATCTACGCACAAGGTACCTACAAGATGAACATCAATGCTGGCCACATCCCCAACAAGCAAATCACTATGTATGTGACATTTGCTTTAAAACATACATGCCTCACCCACTACATACAGCAGGAATGGCTGTGTAAGAGTGCTCGGCCAATAACGTCAGCTGGGAGGACAAGTAAAACACATTGGCGTGAAATTTGTTTACTTGACCTCATCTGAAATTGGCATTACTCACTTTAGCAGTGTTGATATGAACTTGAGGCTGCATGCAGACGTCCCACAGTGCCCAACATCATGGCACAGGATCAAAACAAATACAGCTTAAAAAGCACACCTACCTGTCCAATACATGTGAACCATAGTCACATTGAGTGGTGGGTACAATGGATGGCAGATGCATTGAGATTTAGATTTGTTGTAGCTGCCAATGTGACAGCTCAGTTGGAAGTGGCAATTAACATTTCAAGAGAGGGATGTGGATGCAGGACGGAATTCACAGGCCAACAGACAATTGGCACTGTACAATCATGCAAAGACCCTGAGCCCCAAGCATATGACACGTGCAGTAAGGGATTACCTAATTTTTTATTATCTATGTATGGAACTGAACTTAAAACTATGTTACACACCTATACTAACCTAATCTATCCTAACTATACATTACTCACAACTGGCCCTAACTACCCTATGCTAACCTTACTTACCACATTTAACAACACACTCAAAACATTTGCCCCCCACCCCCTTATATGATGAGACACATGCAGGACAACATATACTAACCTAAACATATACTACCTAATACTAAACATTATATATATATATATATATATATATATATATATATATATATATGTTTTTTTATATGTTCAGTTGAAGGCTGTTGCCGAAACGCGTCGACATTTGGCTGGGACAGCGTGTGTTTGTTGTTCATTGTGGGCACATTACTGATTTTGCATTGGATGTGATTTTTGGAAGTGCCATTTATTTAATTTTGCTTTTTACATGAACTCTTTCAATAAAATGGAGCAGACGATTCCGCATATGAGTGATTTTTAATTATTATATTCACTCTCTACTTTCCACGACCTTTTTTGGATATTGTGCAGCCTTTTGGTGTTTTATCAAGTTGCACCGTCTTTTTGATTATATATATATATATATATATATATATATATATATATATATATATATATATATATATATATGTTTTTGTATACACAAAAGCCCCAACATTAACCCCCACCCATCCAGAAACTAACATGTAATAATATGAAAAACCACCCCAAACCTACTTATCCTATCTAAACAACTACCCTATTCTAACCTATCACTAAAGCCTTTAAACCCACTACAAAACAGGATGAGGAATGAGGAGGGAGGGGACTGAACTATGGGTGAGGGGAGGCAAGAGTTCACAGGTTGACCCTCCTCAGTGTCTTTTTGATGGCCTTCAGTCTCCTTGTGTCTTTGTCCACATCCTTCTGAATGCTGTCCAGCTTTTTGAGGACCTTTTTCATGTCCCTCTGGAGCTCCCCAATTGGCGACATGTCCATTGCATCAGGTGTGGTGGTCTGTGGTGCAGTGGTTGATGGTGCAGCAGGTGGGGCAGATGTGACGGTGGCACCTGTGGTACCCTTTGAGTTCAGAGAGTACCTCACAAGGAGATAGCTATGATAAGGCAGAGAAAACAGAAAGGTGAAGGCAGAGCAACCTTAGTGTGAACAAATATGGAACGGGTCAGTATCGGACAAACATGCTGGGGTTATCACTAAGGTTATACATAGGATAGGGTTAGAACTTTCCACAGCAACAGGGAACATCAGTGCCTCTGTGCAGATTAATCTTACAGATAGTCAACACACAAGGCCCATTGGAAGGAGGCAGCAGAAGTGATTCTGTGTCTGAAACCTTAGGGCACAAGCAAGGATTGTACTTACATACACAAGACTAGTCCTTGTGAGTCTGGCTGGAGACACGGTGGCAATTCCTGGAATACAGCCATATCACACTGCCACTGTTAGGCACTAAAGACTACATGCAACACTAGACAAGGGATGGGGGCTGGATTTGCCTCCTGGAAACCAGGTGCCAACCCAAGTACAAAGGAAAACACTTCTACACATGTGAGGAGTGATAGGACACTTAGCAGGCATGGTAACCCAAGAGGAAACAGAAAGCGAAGGAACCAACTAGGAGGCAAAGCCAGGAACAGGGAACAGGATCAGGTTGATGCAAAGGCAGGAACAGGTCTGGGAAACAGAAAGCAGGCTCTGGCTGAAACAAACATGAACAAGGCTGAGAAACAGGGAGCAGACTCTGACTGGAACAAGCAGGAACAGGACTATTAAAACATAGAGTATGTTCCGGCGGAATCAGGACTGTAACACAATCCAACAAGGGGTCTGGAACACAAAGGAATCGTACTCCAATGCACGACGAGGAGCTTCAGGGAATTGCACCTTCTAAGCAGTTCCAGGCAGCAGCAATGCCAGGGCAGAGTCATATGGCTGGGCTGCACATGAGAGGTCACAGGTGTGTGCAGCTTTAGTCCCTCACAAGTCCTGGAGGAGAAAATCCAGTATAAAGGGACAACCGGACTTTTCCCATAGGAAGCAATGTACAGAAGATTACAGGTCTTACCGACTACCAGGCAGTGCATTATGGGACCTGAAGTCCATGGAAGCTAATGTAGTTCTTCTATAGCATGCCATCTTGAAAAGGGAAGCAAACAGGAGTCAGAAAGGGACTCTGGGTGAGTGTTAAGGATGATTCCCAGGGTACAGATAGTCCATTTACAGCACCCCCTAGAGACGGGAGGGCAGAGACGTAACACATGGCAGTGGCAGGACTCATTTCCAGGGATGGACTGCGCAGGGCATGTGTTGTGAACATTGCTTGTCATACCTGGGACACTCATGCTATCCATTTTCACAAATGATGTTGTGAACATTGCTTGTCATACCTGGGACACTCATGCTATCCATTTTCACAAATGATGCCCCCTTTGTCACACAAGCTCTTTGCAGAGATTGCAAGTGTCACACTTACTAATGTCAGGGGTCTGTTCATACATTCCTGTTTCCACTGATATTTCACATCCACTGCTTCATGTATAGGGTACTTATTTACCTTATGATTGGAGATGTCACAGTTGTGTGTCATGTGCTACAGTAGACCATGTTGGCAACGTGGATGCGAGTCATATGCTGTGGTCCATTGATTTTGTCCTTCATATGTGAAATTCAAGAGATGAGTATTTTTTATATTTGTGTGATGTTAGCTGTACAATCATACGCATCACATGTGATGTTGCATCAGAAGCAGACAGATTTGTCTTTGTAACATGCTCCCTGCAGTAATACTCACATTCCTAAGGAACATGTGATTGAGAATGAAGAAACCAGAGCAGGATTGTGTGATCAAGTAAGGTGTTTATTTACATATCTTAGCAAAGTGTGTAGACTGACTAATAGGTGAAAATGTTTTGTACAATTTGCTGTCTGCGGTGCATTCCTGCAGCTGTGTTCTGCTTTCCCCCCTCATTTTCCCTACACCATCCTCCTCCTCCTCCTCCTCCTCAGGCATTTCTTGGTCTGGCTCATATAAAGGGATGTTCCTCCTCACACAAATGTTGTGCAGGATAGCACAGGTAAGCATAATTTTACACACAATGTGTGGGGCATATATGAGGCTGCCTCCTGTGATGTCCAGGCACCTGAATTTGGACCTCAGGATGCCAAAGGTCCTTTCCACAATAGTGCGTGTCCTCCGATGTGCCTCATTATAGGCACGCTCTGCTGCTGTGCTTGGGTTGGGGAATGGGGTCATGATCCATGACGGGATCCCTTAACCCTGATACGCTGCAATAGATAATAGGGGTGAGTATTTTGTTAGTGCTTGCAACAGGAATGTCATGTAGCATGGCAGTTGATATCTTGTGTCGTCTGTGACTCATATGTGTTTGTGGTATTGTGTGAGATCCTGGGCTTTCTGTGAGGTTTTTTTCGCAGTGGGTTGTTTGTCTTGAACGCTTGTGTTTGACTCATTGACCTGGGATCTATGATTTTTGTTTTTAACTGTTGGTCAGTATGTATGTACCATGCGTTGTGTAATGTCCAACATGTTTTAGTGTGCTTTCACTGGAGGGGACATGATACTTCCACACACAAAATGGATTCAGATGTGGTAGTAACATGGTTGTTGTTCCCTCTGCCAGTAGCTCATGTGCAACCGTGCACCTAGACTACCGAACTTGCTCCAGGGAACCTGTCTAACTGCCTTGTGGAGGTGGATGTATCTGTGGAGAAAGGGCCATCTCCCTGTACAAATGCTATTTTGATGGACTATTGTCTCTTTCAGTGTGTGCAGCAGTGTCCAGTTTGCATTTGTGCCACATCAATATGTGTTCATAGCACAGTCCACTTCCCTATTGCAACCTGGCAACGGCACACCAGGAGTGATGTATGGTGTTGGGACTGCCTCAGTATTTCTGTGTCACCTACATGTGAGTCAGCATCATCATGCAATGTGTCTCATGGTGTTAGACCTGCTGCAATACACATTGCACACCCCTTCCACGCAACATACTGCTTGGGAGGGTGGCCGATTGACTATGTGGCCTAATGTAATTGTAAATGGTTCATCTTCCAAGTTGTACTTCCAGTGCAGGCCATGTCATTGTCCCTGTGAGCTTTGACATTGGTCCCTTTTTGCTCTAGAGTGGCAGCTAATGTTTGTGGCAGCCGTCATTTGTCAAGAGGTGTGTATCTCATTGTGTCAGGGTGTACAACGTAACTACCAATGTCACACCTCAGTGTCAGCCTGCCCACGTGTCAATGTAGTGGTGTATGTTTTGTGTGTCCTACAGGGTTCTTGTGCTGTGTTTATATCCCTAGGTTTATTGACTTCTCGACAAGAAGGCCATCGCCATATTGTCCGTCCTGGAAGTGCTGATTGATCCTGCTGTGGCGGAATATTAATGAATCATGGACACTCCCAGGATACTTGGCCAAGATGTTAGTGAACAATCCCTGGTGGTCAACTATGGCCTGCACATTGATGGAATGCGTGTGCTTTCTTTTCTGGAATAGGTGCTCTGTTGCTGCAGGTGGGACGATCCCGGACATGGGTGCAGTCAATTGCACCGAACACATGCGGGAAGCCATGGATTTGATAGAAGCCCTGTTTTATCTCCAGCTGCTTCTGCTAGGTGTTGGAGGAATGATGCCTGATATGAAAGGGTGTTGAATTAGGGAAAGAATGGCGCTCAAGGCTAAGAGGTATCTGTGGGTTATAGCCTGAAGTATCACACGGTGCACTCTTAGAGGACCACACCCCAAATCTGCCTATACACTCTAATCTTGAAATAACAATAGAGGCGTTCGCCCATTAATCTGCTATTTTAGTACTCGCAGACCGAATGAAGGCGGTTAGAACGATAGACCTGTGGATATTATCTCGTCAGATTTGGAATAACGAGAGCACAGATTTGAAGATTGAGATGGGCATTAAAATAGCAGATTAATGGGCGAACGCCACTATCGTTATTTCAAGATTAGAGTGTATAGGCAGATTTGCCTCATAGCCCTGATGAAGTCGATGGACGAAACACGTGTTGGCTGTGGAGTTTGAATGGAACACATCAGATATCAAGATTGTGACTCAGCATTACTGATTAACTAACTGAATTGAATTTGGACATTGCAATTAAACCGAAGAGGAACTACATGGATACTGCTTCGCCTCGTTATATGTCTATTACAGTATCTTACACCGTTCTAAAGACTCATAGTATGATGTTCTTCTTCTTTTTCCAAGGACAATCATAGTGACTACAATTGGCACTTAGGGGGTCATTACGACCCTGGCGGTCATGGACCGCCAGGACCGGGGCCCGCGGATGCACCGCTAACAGGCTGGCGGTGCATCCAGGCCTATTCTGACCGTGGCGGTAAAGCCGCGGTCAGAAAAGGGAAACCGGCGGTTCCCCTGGCCTGAGGAATCCTCCATGGCGGGGCTGCAGAACCTGGTTGGCGGTAACGGGTGAGTGGGGCCCCTGGGGGTCCCTGCAGTGCCCATGCCAATGGCATGGGCACTGCAGGGGCCCCCTAACAGGGCCCCACCAAGATTTTCAGTGTCTGCATAGCAGACACTGAAAATCGCGACGGGTGCAACTGCACCCGTCGCACCCTTTCCACTCCGCCGGCTCCATTCGGAGCCGGCATCCTCGTGGAAGGGGGTTTCCCACTGGGCTGGCGGGCGGCCTTCTGGCGGTCGCCCGCCAGCCCAGCGGGAAACTCAGAATTACTGTGGCGGTCTTTTGACCGCGCAGCGGTGTTCTGACGGCTGTACTTTGGCGGGCGGCCTCCGCCGCCCGCCAAAGTCAGAATGAGGCCCTTAGTGTATATTTTGATATACGAATGCTTACACAACGTGTGCCCCTTATTTGTTTATAGGTGATGGAGGAAGCTGATGTGGCGGGGTGTGATGTAGATTATGGCATCTAACACCCTGGGCAGGAAGGCCGAGAATGAGGGCTGTGATACCCCAGCAACCAGGGCACCCGTTGTCTGGAAGGAGACACTTGGCAACATATGCAGGATAGCTAGCAGCTTGGTCACCGGTGGTTTGTTGTGTTGTGTCTGCAGGTTAGCTGTTAGTTGTGGCTCAATATGGTGCAGCAGCTGCTGTATGGCTTGCCAGTTGAGTCGATACCTCCGGATGATGTCCTGTTCCCTGAGGCCATGGAGGGTTGTCCTGTTCCTGAAGACCTTCTCCTGCCTTCTACGTTGCCTTTGTGGGACGCATTGGGGTGGTGGTGGCTGCTGCCGTTGGCTCTGTGCTCGGCGTTGTCTTGCAAGCTGCATCAGTAGCACCTCCATGTTGTCCTGTTGGTCTGTAATGTTGCTTGTGTGTGTTTTCCTTAATTAGTGGTGTGTTTGCCTAATTTTAACGCCTTCCCTGGGTTTAGCGTCATTTTTTGGGTCCGCCTCCCCCTGTGAGTCATTTTTGCCCGGGTGGATAAATATGACGCTAGGATGTATGAGTCATTTTTTGTACAGGAACGCCTACCTTGCTTCTCATTGACGCAAGGCATTTTCACGCATCCTTAAAATGACGTTGACGCTAGATGGGTCTAGCATCAAAATATAAATATGGAGTTAGGTTTGCGCTAGATTTGCGTCATAAAAATCTGGCGCAAGCAGACTATAAGGCCCATATTTATACTTTTTTAGCGCCGCATTTTTGACGCAAAAGCAGGGCAAACTTACAAAACACAATTGTATTGGGCCTGACTGTTTTCTTTCGTGTGTGTGATTGTTGTGTGACTACAGTGATATTGCACGAGCTTTGCATGTCTCCTAGATAAGCCCTGGCTGCTCATCCACAGCTACCTCTAGAGAGCCTGGCTTCTAGACACTGAGTACAGTACACTAATAAGGGATACCTGGTATAAAGTGTAAGTACCTTGTGTACCCACCACACACCAGGCAAGCCTCCTATACCTTCCCACTTAGGGCAACTTTAGCAACACAAAAGGATGATGGATGAAGTGCTGAAACTTTTCAAACACTCACCCCAGTCCCAGATCTGGGTTTAATCCATTGTTCTTTTGCTCACTGTGCCATGCCAGTTTGGACCGAGCCATTTGCAAATTAGTCTTGACCCTGTTCCGCATGGGAACAGTCCAGCCCGAACTGCCAGGCCAGGTCTTCCCTGGACTGGAAAGAAGCATCCTGGTACCAGTTTCAGGGTATCACCCTTCATCAGCCAGGCTAGCTTGAATCGAATGGCACAGTGAGCACAGGACCCCTGTCTGGGCATACCCTCCCACTTAGGGCAATGTTAGCAATACAAAAGGATAATGGACAGAGTGCTGAAACTTCTCAAACTCTCACCCCCAGTCACAGATCTGCCAGCGTTCTTCTGCTCAGCTTGCCACACAAGTTAGGACCCAGCCATATGCAAATCAGTCTTGACCCCGTTCCCCATGGGAACAGTCCAGCCTAAACTGCCAGGCCAGGTCCTCCCTTGACCGGAAACAAGCATCCTGGGACCGGATTCAGGATAGCTTAGATCCAGTGACACAGTGAGCACGGGACCCACGTCTGGGCATACCCTTCCTACTTAGGGCAACTTTAGCAACACAAAAGGATGATGGACGGAGTGCTGAGCCTTTTCAAACACTCATCACCAGTCACAAATCTACGTTTAGTACATAGTTCTTTTGCTCACCGTGCTATGCCCAGTTTGGGCCCAGCCATATGCAAATCAGTCTTGACACTGATCCCCATGGGAACAGTCCAGCCTGAACTGCCAGGCCAGGTCCTCCCTGGACCGGAAACAAGCATCCTGGGACTGGTTTCAGGGTATCAACCTTCATTAGCCAGGCTAGCTTGAATCCAATGGCACAGTGAGCAAGGGACCCACGTCTGGGCATACCCTCCCACTTAGGGCAACGTTAGCAATACAAAAGGATAATGGACGGAGTGCTGAAACCTCTCAAACTCTCACCCCCAGTCATAGATCTGCCAGCGTTCTTCTGCTCAGCTTGCCACGCCAGTTAGGACCCAGCCATATGCAAATCAGTCTTGACCCTGTTCTCCATGGGAAAAGTGCAGCCTAAACTGCCAGGCCAGGACCTCCCTTGACCGGAAACAAGCATCCTGGGACCAGTTTTAGGGTATCACATTTATCAACCAGGGTACCCTGAATCCAGCGGCACAGTGAGCATGGGACCCACGTCTGGGCATACCCTTCCCACTTAGGGCAACTGACTGACCAGATCGGTGGCTACCTGACAAATGAGGCTTGTGGATAACGTACCCTCAGTCATGCAGAGGCTGTAAAGCATGAGTGGCGTTGTGGTTGGAAGGGAATTAGCATGGCTGAAAGCCCCTTCCGTAGCCACAAAATGGGCCAAAGGCAGTTTGGAGATGACAGGGGCCACTGAGAGGCCCAATGACTTGGCCGAAGCCTGAAAGTTCTTGAAGCACTTTAGTGCTGAATCTGCCTAATCTCTGAATAGGCAGGTGCTATTGAAGGGTATGTCCATAAAGGAAGCTTGAAAATCCCCATAAAAGTCAGATGTCCTCAACCAGGCTAGGCACCTCAAGACCACCGTGGATGAAACAGTTATGCCCAGTCAGTCAGTCATGTCGAGTCCACATCGTATTGTGAACTTTTCTGTATCTCCCCCATCAGCAATAGCCTGAGAGAGTATGGCTCGGACCTTCTCCAGGACATGTGGCAGCATTTGCGCAACCATGTCCCACAGAGTGTGAAATTAAAGTCCCAAAAGGCATGCAGTGTTCACAGACCACAATGCAAGGCTGGCAGAAGGAAACAATTTCTTTCCCAAAGAGTACAGCCTTGTGGATGCCCTATCTGGAGGTAGCTGGAGGGGTGGGGGGGAGGCCATAGGGAATGTGCCTTGGGATATGTTGAAGCTTGGATCACCAAGCTCTCTGGGGTAGGGTGTTGGGTGAGGATGTTTGGGTCTTTGGGTCTCCCTGGGGCAGGGCGGTGGCAGCGAGCGATTGGCCTATTTATAGCAGCCCCTATGTTGGATTTGGACCAAGTTATCAGGATATCAGTAAGGGCGTCATTAAATGGGAGTAGGGGTTCTGACGAAGAAACTTCTGGTTTTAACACCTCTGTCAAGATGTTAGTCTTAACTGCCACCAAGGGCACCTGAAGGTCAAGGGCCTCAGCTGCCATCAGCACCACCATCGTACATAAATTAGACCAGTATCTGGAGAAGTATCCAGTCCACTGGCTTCACTGAGGTCCTCACACCAGTCCACAGCTGGGTCTCTTTAAGACTGGTATTCTTCAAGGTTCAGCGACCAGTCCCATTCCTCTCCAAGGCCTAGCCCAAGGGACTAGGGTTCAGGCTCTGATCTAGGAAGCAAAGTTTTTGCTGCCGTTGGATGCAGCGTAGTGCGACACCTCTCCGGCTCTGTCAGGGATCACAATGGAAATGGTCCTGCTGGTGGGTGCTGGGAGCATCAACATTGGGACCGGCACAGGGAAAGGTAGAGTTTGTATGACTGGCACTGGTCTGAATGAAAGAATGGATCCCTGGGGGCCCACTAGAGCTGAGGCCAAAGAGCTGGCGTGGAACCAGATGGGGCCCCCCTCCAATCCCAAGGGGCCCGAAAGCATGTCAGAGGTGTCAGGCCACCCATAAATGAGGTGCATGGTCTCCTATAACTCCTTGAGTTGGGTGGGGGTTGCTCCAGTTCCCAGAAAGTCAAGGAGATGCAGAGTGGGCCCAGGCACAGGTTTCAAGGAACTAGGCCTTAAATGTCGCTGCTCCCTTGCCTCATCAGCTGATGGATGAGGTGAAATCAAAGACCTCTTTAAGTTCTTGCTCTTCTGCCTCAACTTACCCAACCATCCCAAGGACTTGGAGCAGAACGATGATGACCTCAAACTCTGCAACCGATCCGGGGACCTTCCTCTGGACTGGAACCTTGATTTGTGCAGAGTCACCTGCTGGACCACCACTCCCTCAAAGCCTCCAGGTGCATGGCACCGGCATCAGGGTATGACTTTGAGTCTTGGTCATGCTTCAGACACCACAGGAAGACAAAGTGCGGGTCCGTGACCAACATCGGCTGATGACAGACTCCACAGGGCTTGAATCCTGTCTTCCTAGATGACATGATCTACACACCAAGAGGAAATCCTTAAGAATTTTCGACATAACATTAAAAAAAGTCAGTACATAAATGACTGAGGGGTAGCTCTTCTCTGGAGTAGCGCTGGCTGGCGCTGAAAGAAAAGAACTGATGTCAGCGCACCTGGGTGGTGCCTATATAGACATTGCAACATCATTCCGGCACGGATGATGCCGATGACGCACGCAAAGCTGATCGATGCCACCTGACAGTGCACCGGGGGACTGCTCACTAAAATCTTACGGATCCAGACTTATGCCTGGGAAATTCAAAGGTAAGGAATGTACAGCTAGAAGCCTCTATCAGATACTATACAACAGCTTCCACCCAAGAAACCTGTGAGGCAACCTCTTGTATGGTGATAGAATATTTAAAAAATGCTGAAAATCGTAAAAAAAAGTACTAATGAGAGCATACCCATAAAACTTTATTAAACATGCATGTAGACAAGCCCCTCGTTCACACCATGGGAGGTACGCATTGAGAAAAGGAACAAGAAAAAGCAAGAATCCATAGTATGTATCACCACTTGCAGCCCATCAAGCAATCACTACAAAAATTGATTAATCAGAACTGGCATATCCTGTCAGGCTTAAAAAATACCTCTGTCTTGCCCATTATTTATACTCAAGAAAAGGAAGACATCAGGGATCTTCTAGCGCAAGCCTATACAAAATCCAAACAGATGACAAAAAATATATTTTACCAATATGGAATCTTGAACCTACATTTGGACGCTACAGATGTGGTAAATACTCCACTTGTACCCAAACAACTGAGGGTTCATATTATGTTTTAAGAACAAAAAATTTGTGCATAAAGCATTCTCAAACTGCAAAACCAAGTATGTAATTTGCAGGATTATCTGTCCCTCAAACAAAATATATTGAAAAAACAAAAGAGGAGGTATAAAAAAGGTTTAAACAACATAAGTCCTGAATACAATGCAAGAGACCACAGGCACATATAGTAAAACATTTTATGTAATATAAACATGGAGAAAACAACCTGACTGTGACAGAGGTGGTGTGAATGGGGCAACGAGGAGGCAACACGTAACACCTAATGCTGAAAAAAGAAGCAAACACCATCCTCAAATTCAACACTGTGAATGATGGATTAAATTAACGGACAAAATCCATTTAAAATGCAAAGATATGTCTAGCAGGTATGAGCTTTCAACTTGAGACTACTAACACTACAAATCCCATAAGGTAGTACACACAAATGCAGTTCGACTCAGCTAGATACGAACATGGGATGTTTGAGGAGAACATACTTAACATGAATTCATATATTGGAAAAATCTACATGCATATACAATTGACAAGCAACATTCATAGACATACCAAGAAGATAATAAATATAAGTGAAAAAACGGTTCTGGACTACAAAACCCATTTTGCAAAGGGATTAACATGAGCCAAATAGGTAAGAGACCATAGAGAAAACTACATCTTCCACCAGACATTGGCAGTACAAAGCAGTGAGCTACGCATCCGTGCCACTGAGCATTTATGAAATACGACAAGAGGGCATTCAAAGATACTCCATTGAGAACACAGAGAAGATCCCATGTATGGGAAGGAAGGAGCTGGACAGTGAAAGCAAGAAGACTCTGCCAGAATCAGCAGACTACGCCTGCATGTAAACTAACCGAAGCACAAAGTAACTTAAGAGGTGAGCCAGTCAGGCTGTCAACTTGATTGGCACTATTGAAAAATGCATAAAGTCTTTCCTTCTGTTACAACCCACAGAGATTCAAGGTAGCAAAGACCTCTGTTTTCAAGTTCACCTAAGATAGGTCCTTTTAACCCTATACCACTGTGTTGCACCAAAGCATCCACTGCTCAACGTGCGTACTAACACTCATCACATAATTGTCCACATTTAGTCCTCTGGTAGGAGGCTGGCCTGATGTGTGGTGGGTACCTATGGTACTTACACAGTATACTAGGTCCAGGTATCCCTTATTAGTGTAGTGTAGTCAGTGCCTAGAAGCCAGGCTCTCCAGAGGTAGCTGTGGCTAAGCAGCCAAGGCTTATCTAGGAGACATGCAAAACTCATGCAATACCACAGTAGTCACACTTAATACTTACACACATGGAAGAAAACACGCAGGCCCTCATTACAACCCTGGCGGTAAATTCCGCTTACCGCCGTGCCCACGGCCGCCAACATACTGTGACCGCGGCAGAATGCCGCTACGAGTATTATGACCCACACAGATAAATCTGCCACTATACAGACACCCACCCATGCCCGCCACACCAAATGTCAGTGATAAACTGGCAAAAGCAAAACCCACACCATCTCGCCAACAGGAACACGCCCACAGTATCACGACCCACGAATCACCGCAGCGGTCTTACAACCGCGGTAAACCATTGGCGGTACACACCGCTGCGCTCAAAATACACATACATATACAAAACACAACAACATTGGATAATTCTAACTACATACGCCTGACACACATACACACACACCACAACCTCACCACTATAAAACACACACCCACATTACCCAGAACCCTTTCAACAAACAAATTAGAACAATCAGAGAGAGAAAAGCAAAGACCACACCTTCACCCAGAGGCACAGAACACCATCACTCAAACTCCATCCAAGCACATCACATAATACATCACAACACAGCACCCCACACATCAGCTCACACATCACTCACACCACATCATGGCACCTCAAAGACACCCCAGGTTTTCTGAGGAGGAGCTAAGGGTCATGGTGGAGGAAATCATCCGTGTAGAGCCGCAGCTATTCGGATCACAGGTGCAGCAGACATCCATTGCAAGGAAGATGGAGCTATGGCAGAGAATCGTCGACAGGGTCAACGCCGTGGGACAGCATCCAAGAACCAGGGATGACATCAGGAAGAGGTGGAACGACCGACGGGGGAAGGTGCGTTCAGTGGTATCAAGACACCAGATTGCTGTACAGAGGACTGGCAGTGGCCCCACCTCCTCCCCCACAACTAACAACATGGGAGGAGCAAGTCTTGGCGGTCATGCATCCTGAGGGCCTCGCAGGAGTAGCAGGAGGACTGGATTCTGGTAAGTCAAATCTTAACTACTTCATCCCCCCACCCTACCTGCATGCCATCACAAACTCCTACCTCTACCCTCATCACTCCAACACCTCACATATACCCCACTATCACAACCCACACATCCCAATACCAGGCCCTGCATGCCACACCAATGCATGGACACCCATCACAGACCTGCATGGACACCCATCACCACAGCATACACACTACAGTAGATAGACTCACCCAGCCCACATAATCACCACTCACACAAGGCCAAGGCGACAGTGCAAGCACATTTATACAGGGAAACACACCCTTTGCACAAGATGCCACACACAGGTACAATAACAATGTATTTCCATCCCAACAGGACCCCTACCCAACGTCACCAGACAGGAGGTGCCAGCTATATCCAGTCCCCCCACAGAAGAGGCCCACAGTGATGACAGCAGCTCTGCATGCCTGGATCAGGATGACCAGCCTGGCCCATCTGGGACCTCTGGACAGTCAGTTCCCCTGCCACAGTCCCAAACCACCACAGAACATTCCCCCTCAGGAAACACCAGCACAGCACCCACCAAGCGGGCCCATGCCACTGTCCCCAGGACACGTCAATCAGCAGTGTGTTCACCACTACAGGGACCCCAGGCAACCCCACAAACCCAGGACGATCAGGGACCTGGGGTCAGTGGCAGTGGGCACACGGTTCAGGGGACAGAGGCACAGGACAACAGGGAAGCTGTGAAGACTGCTGTGCGACGGGGTAGGACAGGCCCAGGGAACCCACTCTCCACAAAGCACTCTCCAACATGATGGGAGCATACCACCATTCCCAGGAGACCATGGACACGGTACTGGCCAAGTTTCAGGAGACCCAGCGGCTGCAGGAGGAACAGTACATAAGAATCAGGGATGACCTCACCAAAATATACACCATCCTGGTCACCATAGCAGGGGTTTTGAACGACATGGGCAAGACCATGAGGGAGGCAGTGGCTCAACAAAGAGCCCCTGACACTGGCCAAACTGAGGAACAGCCTTCCACCTCTGCCGGCGCTAGTGGACAGGAGGCCCCGCCACAGGAACAACAGGCCACCAGCACCCCACCCCCTGCAGAAGGAGAACCACCCCACAAACGGTCCCTGCGATCCAGGCAGAAGACAGAGAACATTGCAAAGACTCCCGCCCGGAAATGGGACCCTCCTGATTGTCACCCTTCTGTCCTACTATGTCACCCTGTCTACCTTGAACTGCCATTGCTCCCCTTCCTGTGGCCCCCTTGGACAATGCACCTGTGATACCAAGAGACTGGACTATAACTGGACATTCCTCCACCATCACCCCAGCCCCTTGCACACACCCCTATACCTATTAGCACCTAAATAAATACCCTTCAATCATAAACCAATCTGGAGTCAGTCTGATCATTCACAAATGTATTACTACATTAGCAACAAATTGCAATGTAAATATTCATTTACTCATACCAATGTATGACAGTTGTTGGGCAGCAGTAGACATAGCAGAAGGCAGAATGGGGTACACAGATCTGCAAAAAGGAAATCCAAAGGGAACAGTCAGTGTCCATAGACAGAGGTTAAGAGGCTGCCATGTACAATGTCCAGATGTATACTGAAATGTGAAGAGGAGTTACAGTCTCTTACCTGTGTGTCACTGGAAGTACTGCATGATGATGTTCGTTCTATTGTCAATATCTTCTTCCTCTGCCTCCTCTTCCTCACTGTCCACAGGCTCCACTGCTGCCACTAGACCATCACCAGGCTCGAAAAAAGGCACCTGGCGTCTCAATGCCAGGTTGTGCAACATACAGCATGCCACGATTATCTGGCACACCTTCTTTGGTGAGTAGTACAGGGATCCACCTGTCAGATGGAGGCACCGGAATCTGGCCTTCAGGAGGCCGAACGTCCTTTCAATAATACGCCTAGCTCGCCCATGTGCGTCATTGTAGCGTTCCTCTGCCCTTGTCCTGGCATTCCTCACTGAGGTAAGTAGCCATGAGAGGTTGGAGTCACCTGCAAATTTCGAGGGATACCTGTTAGACACACACTAATCCTTGGGGAGTACCCCATACCCAGACACCTACTCATACTGTGCGGGGACCTTGGGCTCACCTATTAGCCACACCCAGTGCCTCTGGAGTTGGCCCATCACATAAGGGATACTGCTATTCCTCAAGATACAGGCGTCATGCACGGAGCCAGGATACTTGGCATTCACATGGGAGATGTACTGGTCCGCCAAACACACCATCTGCACATTCATCTAATGGTAGGTTTTTCTATTTCTGTACACTTGTTCACTTCTGGAGGGGGTGGGGGGACAAATGCCACATGTGTACCATCAATGGCACCAATGATGTTGGGGATATGTCTCAGGACATATAAGTCAGCTTTCACTGTGGCCAAATCATCCACCTGGGGGAATACGATGTAGCTGCGCATGTGTTTCAGCAGGGCAGACAACACCCTGCTCAACACGTTAGAAAACATTGGCTGAGACATCCCAGATGCCATGGCCACTGTAGTTTGGAAGGAGCCACTTGCCAGGAAATGGAGCACTGACAGGACCTGCACTAGAGGGGGTATACCTGTGGGCTGGCGGATAGCTAACATCTGATCTGGCTCCAATTGGGCACAAAGTTCTTGGATTGTGGCACGATCAAGTCTGTATGTGATTATGATGTGTCTGTCTTCCATTGTCGACAGGTCCACCAGGGGTCTGTACACCGGAGCAG
Source organism: Pleurodeles waltl (assembly GCF_031143425.1). NCBI lineage: Eukaryota > Metazoa > Chordata > Amphibia > Caudata > Salamandridae > Pleurodeles > Pleurodeles waltl. The sequence goes on from NC_090449.1 coordinate 894,367,581, forward strand.
GCCGCCATCTCATCATCTGCCCCTGCGGTTGTAGCCTATGGAGGAGAACGGTGAGAAGAGGGTCATTAACCACACAGTCAGCACAACTGTGTCTGAAGTAATGTTACAGAATCCGTGAATGAAATTGTGAGTCCGTATATGTGCCAATATGTGCTGTGATGCAGTTAGGTGCCATGCCATGTGCACCCCTGAAATGGCGGCTGCCTGACTTGTGAGGAGGGACAAGGGGAAATGAGTTAACTGCGCTGGCGTTGTGCAGCGTTGCGGTAGGCGGTCAAAGACCACTGCGCAACTCCGCATTGGTTATCATTGGGCCCTATGGGTTCCAGGAGCCAATGACGATGTACGCCGGCGGTGACGGTACGCACCGCCGCGGACATCACCGCCATTTTCTATCTGTTCACTCACTTGATACCTGACCATCAACGGGAGAGTACCTACACTGCAAGTGCTGCTGTGACCTGAGTCTGGAAGCGACAGTGTCTGGGGAAAGGGCCCTTGCCTTCACTGCGGAGGAGTTGGACAAACTGGTGGATGGGGTCCTCCCCAGTACACGCTACTCTGCGGTCCTCCAGACAAACAGGTGAGTACACTGTGAGCATGATGCATGGGCAATGCCTGTGTTGAGTGGGGGGGGTGGGCTGAGTGCTGCATGTGAGGATGGTCAGTGTATGTGCGTCAGGTCATGGGTGGGAACTGGTGGGCAATGAGTATGATGGTCCGGACAGGTGAGTAATTCCCTTTCCTCCTGTCCTTCCCCTCTAGGTCAGCGCTCACCAGAAGAGGGGTATTTGGCGTGCCATCGCCAAGGAAGTGCAGACCCTGGGGGGTCTATCACAGACAGAGCACCCACTTCTGCAAAAGATGGGAGGACCTGCGCCACTGGAGCAAGAAGACGGCGTAGGCCCAGCTGGGGCTGGCCTCCCAATGTGGAAGGGGTGCCCGTGACCCCCCTGATGTTCCGCATCCTGGCAGTGGCCTATCCGGAGTTGGATGGGCGCTTGAGGACATCACAGCAGCCACAAGGGGGTGAGTACATTGTCATAGAGCTGACTCTGCGTGGTTTAGTAAGTATCTGGGTTGCCCCTGACCAGGGCAGTCATGGCAGGGTAGGTCCCTTGTCTGCAGGCTCAGAAGCACCTCTACCCCAATGGTACAATTGGGCAGCTACTAGTGTGCAGGATCCTATGGGTGTCAGGTGTGCATGTGCTGGCGTTAGGCATTGTACCCCATGGGCTGGTGACTACCATAGTGAGTGGTTGGGCAAGGGCTAGTCCATAGGGCAGCTCAGTGTGTGCTGTGTCCGCCAACGGTAGTGGTGTTGCTGGCATTGACCATTTGTGTCCTCTGCCTTTCCCCACCTTCTTGTTTTGTCACCCGGTCCTTGTGTGCATTAGCATCATCTGGCAGAGGAGCAGAGGCACAGGAGACGGAGGGAGCTGCGTCCCACATGGCCCATAAGGGTGAATCCACTGAGGGTGAAGGCACCAGTGGGACAGAGGGCGAGGGGAGCTCCACAAAGGGGATGGAAGCTCCCCGGCGGTGGCGGACACCTCTGTGCCCACCCAAGCTAAAGGTACAGCCGCCACCCCCCCTCCAGCACCGCCCTCCCAGCAGCCCCTCAGCGTGTTTTCCGTGCCCGCTCACCCAGGAAGGTGGGCATCTCCTTCGCCCCAGGCACCTCAGGCCCTGCGCCAGTCAGCCCTGCTGCCCTCAGTGAGGAGGCTATTGACCTCCTGATGTTGTGTAGCCATTTTAGTTATGGCTCCATGCACGTTATTTTAACACACTAGGCCGCTGTGCACTTTAACCTAGATATATATTGTTCGGCTTCGCATTGTTATTTTTACAATAACCATTTTTACGGTCTTGTTTTATTTTCATCTATCTAACTGTTTTTGCCTAGCCCAGCACTCTGTTCTCAAACAAGACATTCTTGATCACTCTGTGCTTCATTCAAGGCTACAGTTCGGTACATTGCCGGTGAACGTGGTAGAAGTTTAGTCTCCAACATTCGTAGAAAATACACATCTTTATGTAGGGACATTTTCTCAGAACATTAGCTGTGTTATTATATAAACACCTCCTTGTCCCTTACACGTTAGAGGGAGATTCCAGCCAGGGAACCACAACTGTATGCTGATTGCTGAATGCTTTGCTACAGATGCTAATGCAGACCACAGGCCTTTGATCAGGTATGAGGGTTTATGTCTTCCAAGGGGAACCTGAAAGGCAGAATTAGAGCTTAACATGCTGTGCTCAAATTACAACCTAACTAGGAAATAGTCCATCGATCATAGTGACAATATGATAGTGTTGTTTTTATGCTTCACTCATCTCGTCACAATTTTAATACTGTCATGTTGTGTCGTCCTGGTTATTGCAGCTCACGCTTTGCTATCTAAGATGCAGTCGTTTTAATAAACTCATTATTGAAACATATACTGCCTCTGTTCGTCATTTGTATATGAGACTGAATTGTAAATTGAGAGAAATGGATGCGACCTGAGTGACCACGACTTCCCTGAGAAGCCTAGTATGTCATGCGCTCGGCTGCCCAAACATCACTATCCTCGGGTAGAGATGAGGCACTGCTAGTTAGCTGGAGCAAAACCCGGATTTAGGGCGACAGGTGTCACCCGCAGTGGGTTAGAGTCGGTCTCCCACACCGCGGACGATCCTGCTGCTCAAAATCCAGTAGTCTCATTAGAATAATGTGAGCCTACGCGACATGGCGCCGCCAACGTTTGGTCAGGCTCTCATTTTCGGGTCCTCCGGAGTATCTCTGTCTCATTATATATAATGACGTCTCAATACCGTATTTGGAGACGTCCGTGGTACTGAGGTCTTCCACCACAGCTGCGTAGGTTATCTTACTGCAGCTGGAGGTTGTTCAAGCTTGAACTTTAAAACACCTATTTGGTGTGCCTTCTCTGAACTCATAGTGACACTACAATGTCGAATCCCCAGCAGGTACAAATATCGGTTAATATGAGACAACCTCTAATTGCACATTTATTAGCGAATGGCCTAACAGCCCGGGAGGGGGTCCAGTCACATTTGTGGTGGATGCCCATGCAACTTATAGAACAGAGCTTTTCTATTCTTGGGTCACATTTCCAGCAGTTGATGGGAACACAAATACATTTCACCAATATACACCTGAAAATGCGCATGGACAATACAGAGCATACGCATATTTAGAAATACCTCTATCTTATCAAGAACATAATAATTGGCTTGATGTCAGCCTACCCTACACAATATTACCAGTAAGGTTAGGTCCTCTAAGTAATGACGGTCCTACCTGGCCTTTATTGGCCACCTATACACCACATCCTGCGTTTGCAAATTTAGTGGTAGCTGAGGTTCGCCATTTATATACTGAGCTAAAAGCGATATATAGACGATTAGTATAAATTGTGATGCAAACACTAAATACAAACCCAGCACGTGCTGCTCCAGCACATCCACATGCAGCAACGCCAGGTATAAATCCTGCAACTGTACATTCGATTATGGGTAAAGTACCCGCCAAACGAGAGGAAACTCCATTTTGGTTAGCACAAAAGATTAATGCGCTGGAGGCAGTATTTCCCCATACGGGACCTCAGGATAAGCATAGAATATTAACAATGTGCTTGCCCTTTGGGATGGTCCCTACAGTAGATAACTGTAATACCTGAGGCACAGTGTTTGCCGTGCTCTATACAACCGCACATGGAACACCAACACTTGCCAATTTACCAGAGGTGTTGAAACAAATTCAGGATGAATACGGGGCTGCCTTGTCCCTAGATTTAGGGATGCAATTGATGGGCAATTTTGCCACAGTATCCTCAATCATTTTAAATAATCTTAAAGAGGAAGCGGTGGCGCTTACAGTGCGCATGCGTCTCCGTGACGTTCCACAGCAGGATGAGGAACGAGAGCTGCCTAAAATAATAGCAGAGACCTATTCAAGTATTGGTCGAGATAGTCTAGGGGCCAGACCACAAAAACCACAATTTCAGGATAAATCAAGCAAAGATTCTCCTAAGCAAGCACTTGAGGGTAATAAGAAATGCTGGGTTAAAAAGCAACAAACTCCTAAAAAAGAGAGGGGAGAATCTCCGCGTATGGAGACCCCGCAGAATAGGTATATTCTCAGAAATAGAGCTAACATAAAAATGCCTGATAGCTATCAATATACTGATACACGCCAATCTCGTTCCTTTGAAGACTCATTGGAAAAACAAAATGAGAGAGGTGGGCGATCAGAGCGAAGGACAGAGTACGTGAAACCGAGACAGGAATCACAACGCTCTTCGGAGGTTTCTGTTAAAAAGGAAGAGAAACATGCCCAACAAAAAACACAATTCAAAAAGAAAAAAGTGGCAGCAGTCACTGTCCGACATGCCACTCAGGAAGAGCACTGCTAGACAGCGTGGCAGAGGTCACAATACTTAGCCGGAATCTGGAGCATCTGGAGGTGAAAGCAACTGATGACTTTATACAAGTAGAGACTGCGGACATGCGTGTCTCCACGCCTGATAGTGTGTATAAAGTAACTCTACCGGAACTCCCTGAATCCTATTCCATTGAATGGGCTTTAGCACAAGCACCCACATTATACAGAAATCACGTAGGATGGGATAAAGAATCCCCCTACCATGTAATTCCAATTCAACATGAACCTCAACCACAAAGGCAGTATCTTATAAAACATGAAGCAAAAGCACCAGTGAGAGAAATACTCACACAATTAGAGTACCAGGGCATAATTGAACCCTCTGTCTCGCCAATGATTAATCCATTATTCCCAGTAGCTAAGCCAGACCATTCATATAGAATAGTCTTAGACTACAGACATTTAAACTGTCATACACACACTTATGCTATCCAAAACTCGCATAGCACAGCACTAATGAACAACATAGTGCGTAGAAAATACAAAACAACACTGGACATTTCCAATAGGTTTTTCTACCAGAATATAGCGCCTGAGAGTAGAGACTTAACAAGTTTCAGTGCACTAGTGTGAGAAAGTAGCCTCTTTCTAGCCTTGTTACCCCCACTTTTGGCCTGTTTGTGAGTGTATGTCAGGGTGTTTGTCACTGTTTTCACTGTCTCACTGGGATCCTGATAGCCAGGCCCCAGTGCTCATAGTGAAAACACTATGTTTTCAGTATGGTTGTTATGTGTCACTGGGATCCTGCTGGTCAGGACCCCAGTGCTCATAGGTTTGTGGCCTATATGTATGTGTCACTGGGACCCTGTCACACAGGGCCCCAGTGCTCATAGGTGTGCATGTACATGTTCCCTGTGTGGTGCCTAACTGTCTCACTGAGGCTCTGCTAACCAGAACCTCAGTGGTTATGCTCTCTCATTACTTTCAAATTGTCACTAACAGGCTAGTGACCATTTTTACCAATTTACATTGGCTTACTGGAACACCCTTATAATTCCCTAGTATATGGTACTGAGGTACCCAGGGTATTGGGGTTCCAGGAGATCCCTATGGGCTGCAGCATTTCTTTTGCCACCCATAGGGAGCTCTGACAATTCTTACACAGGCCTGCCACTGCAGCCTGAGTGAAATAACGTCCACGTTATTTCACAGCCATTTTACACTGCACTTAAGTAACTTATAAGTCACCTATATGTCTAACCTTTACCTGGTAAAGGTTAGGTGCAAAGTTACTTAGTGTGAGGGCACCCTGGCACTAGCCAAGGTGCCCCCACATTGTTCAGAGCCAATTCACTGAACTTTGTGAGTGCGGGGACACCATTACACGCGTGCACTACATATAGGTCACTACCTATATGTAGCTTCACCATGGTAACTCCGAATATGGCCATGTAACATGTCTATGATCATGGAATTGCCCCCTCTATGCCATCCTGGCATTGTTGGTACAATTCCATGATCCCAGTGGTCTGTAGCACAGACCCTGGTACTGCCAGACTGCCCTTCCTGGGGTTTCACTGCAGCTGCTGCTGCTGCCAACCCCTCAGACAGGCAGCTGCCCTCCTGGGGTCCAGCCAGGCCTGGCCCAGGATGGCAGAACAAAGAACTTCCTCTGAGAGAGGGTGTGACACCCTCTCCCTTTGGAAAATGGTGTGAAGGCAGGGGAGGAGTAGCCTCCCCCAGCCTCTGGAAATGCTTTGTTGGGCACAGATGTGCCCAATTCTGCATAAGCCAGTCTACACCGGTTCAGGGACCCCTTAGCCCCTGCTCTGGCGCGAAACTGGACAAAGGAAAGGGGAGTGACCACTCCCCTGACCTGCACCTCTCCTGGGAGGTGTCCAGAGCTCCTCCAGTGTGCTCCAGACCTCTGCCATCTTGGAAACAGAGGTGCTGCTGGCACACTGGACTGCTCTGAGTGAACAGTGCCACCAGGTGACGTCAGAGACTCCTGCTGATAGGCTCCTTCAGGTGTTAGTAGCCTTTCCTCTCTCCTAGGTAGCAAAACCCTCTTTTCTGGCTATTTAGGGTCTCTGTCTCTGGGGAAACTTTAGATAACGAATGCATGAGCTCAGCCGAGTTCCTCTGCATCTCCCTCTTCACCTTCTGATAAGGAATCGACCGCTGACCGCGCTGGAAGCCTGCAAACCTGCAACATAGTAGCAAAGACGACTACTGCAACTCTGTAACGCTGATCCTGCCGCCTTCTCGATTGTTTTCCTGCTTGTGCATGCTGTGGGGGTAGTCTGCCTCCTCTCTGCACCAGAAGCTCCGAAGAAATCTCCCGTGGGTCGACGGAATCTTCCCCCTGCAACCACAGGCACCAAAAAGCTGCATTACCGGTCCCTTGGGTCTCCTCTCAGCACGACGAGCGAGGTCCCTCGAATCCAGCAACACCGTCCAAGTGACCCCCACAGTCCAGCGACTCTTCAGCCCAAGTTTGGTGGAGGTAAGTCCTTGCCTCACCTCGCTGGGCTGCATTGCTGGGAACCGCGACTTTGCAAGCTACTCCGGCCCCTGTGCACTTCCGGCGGAAATCCTTCGTGCACAGCCAAGCCTGGGTCCACGGCACTCTAACCTGCATTGCACGACTTTCTAAGTTGGTCTCCGGCGACGTGGGACTCCTTTGTGCAACTTCGGCGAGCACCATTTCATGCATCCTTGTAGTGCCTGTTTCTGGCACTTCTCCGGGTGCTACCTGCTTCAGTGAGGGCTCTTTGTCTTGCTCGACGTCCCCTCTCTCTGCAGGTCCAATTTGCGACCTCCTGGTCCCTCCTGGGCCCCAGCAGCGTCCAAAAACGCCAAACGCACGATTTGCGTGTAGCAAAGCTTGTTGGCATCCATCCGGCGGGAAAACACTTCTGCACGACTCTCCAAGGCGTGGGGGATCCATCCTCCAAAGGGGAAGTCTCTAGCCCTTGTCGTTACTGCAGTATTCACAGTTCTTCAGCCTAGTAAGAACTTCTTTGCACCAACCGCTGGCATTTCTTGGGCATCTGCCCATCTCCGAGCTGCTTGTGACTTCTGGACTTGGTCCCCTTGTTCCACAGGTACCCTCAGTCAGGAATCCATCGTTGTTGCATTGCTGATTTGTGTTTTCCTTGCATTTTCCCTCTAACACGACTATTTTGTCCTTAGGGGAACTTTGGTGCACTTTGCACTCACTTTTCAGGGTCTTGGGGAGGGTTATTTTTCTAACTCTCACTATTTTCTGATAGTCCCAGCGACCCTCTACAAGGTCACATAGGTTTGGGGTCCATTCGTGGTTCACATTCCACTTTTGGAGTATATGGTTTGTGTTGCCCCTATCCCTATGTTTCCCCATTGCATCCTATTGTAACTATACATTGTTTGCACTGTTTTCTAAGACTATACTGCATATTTTTGCTATTGTGTATATATATCTTGTGTATATTTCCTATCCTCTCACTGAGGGTACACTCTAAGATACTTTGGCATATTGTCATAAAAAATAAAGTACCTTTATTTTTAGTATAACTGTGTATTGTGTTTTCTTATGATATTGTGCATATGACACTAAGTGGTACTGTAGTAGCTTCACACGTCTCCTAGTTCAGCCTAAGCTGCTCTGCTAAGCTACCATTATCTATCAGCCTAAGCTGCTAGACACCCTATACACTAATAAGGGATAACTGGGCCTGGTGCAAGGTGCAAGTACCCCTTGGTACTCACTACAAGCCAGTCCAGCCTCCTACATTGGTTGTGCAGCGGTGGGGTAAGTGCTTTGAGACTACTTACCACTCTTGTCATTGTACTTTTCATAAGAGAAAAATATACAAAACAAGGTCAGTGTATATACACATAGCCAAAAAGTTTTGCATTTCCTCTTTTCACTCTTTTCTAAGTGCTGAAAAGTACTTCTAAACTTTCAAAAAGTTCTTAAAAGTTTAAAAAGTTTTTTCTGTCTTTCCAAAAAGTTCTGAAAACTTTTTTCTCTTTGTCTATCACTTTAACTCTCTCTAAAAAATGTCTGGCACAGGCCAAAAAGTTGAACTGTCCAAACTTGCATATGATCACCTTAGCTGGAAAGGAGCAAGGAGTCTCTGCATAAAGAGAGGTTTGAGTGTAGGGAAGAATCCTTCCTTAGAACTGTTAATTAATATGCTTAGAGTACAGGATAAGGCCATAAGTGCCCAATCTGTAGAAAAAGTAGCTAATGGTTCTCAATCTGATCCAGGGACTCCCCCAGGAAAAGGTTCAGGAAAGAAACTTCTCAGCCTGCCCATTACTAGACAGTCTAGCATAGTTGGTACAGAGGTTGAATCACATCATACTGATGATGTGCTCTCACATTATGCTGGTAGCCAAGCTGTTAGGGTGCCCTTGGTAAGGGACAGGTCTCCTTCTGTTCATTCCCATCATACCTCTGTATCTAGAAATGTCCCTCCCACCCACCCTGATGACAGATTGTTAGAAAGGGAGCTCAATAGATTGAGAGTGGAGCAAACCAGACTGAAGCTCAAGAAGCAACAGCTGGATTTGGATAGACAGTCTTTAGAAATAGAGAGGGAAAGACAGAAGATGGGTTTAGATACCCATGGTGGCAGCAGCAGTATTCCCCATAGTCATCCTGCAAAAGAGCATGATTCCAGGAATCTGCATAAGATAGTTCCCCCTTACAAGGAGGGGGATGACATTAACAAGTGGTTTGCTGCACTTGAGAGGGCCTGTGCTGTACAGGATGTCCCTCAAAAGCAGTGGGCTGCTATCCTATGGCTATCATTTACTGGAAAAGGTAGGGATAGGCTCCTTACTGTGAAAGAAAGTGATGCCAATAATTTTACAGTTCTTAAGAATGCACTCCTGGATGGTTATGGCTTAACCACTGAACAGTACAGGATAAAGTTCAGAGAGACCAAAAAGGAGTCTTCACAAGACTGGGTTGATTTTATTGACCATTCAGTGAAGGCCTTGGAGGGGTGGTTACATGGCAGTAAAGTTACTGATTATGAAAGCCTGTATAACACAATCCTGAGAGAGCATATACTTAATAATTGTGTGTCTGATTTGTTGCACCAGTACCTGGTAGACTCTGATCTGACCTCTCCCCAAGAATTGGGAAAGAAGGCAGACAAATGGGTCAGAACAAGGGTGAACAGAAAAGTTCATACAGGGGGTGACAAAGATGGCAATAAGAAGAAAGATGGTGAAAAATCTCAAGATAAGCATGGGGATAAGGGTAAAACCAAAGATCCCACTTCAAATCTTAAACACTCTTCAGAGGGTGGGGATAAAACAAATTCTTCCTCTTCTTCCCAACCTGCACACATTAAAAAGCCTTGGTGCTTTGTGTGTAAAAACAGAGGCCATAGGCCAGGGGATAAGTCCTGTCCAGGTAAACCCCCTGAGCCTACCACCACTAATACATCAAGCTCTAGTGCCCCTAGCAGTAGTGGTACTAGTGGTGGGACTGCTGGCAACAGTCAAGCAAAGGGTGTAGTTGGGTTCACTTATGGGTCCATAGTAGAAACTGGGGTAGTCAGTCCCAAGACAGTTTCTGTCACACCTAGTGGCACTGGCCTTGCCACACTGGCTGCTTGTCCCCTTACAATGGATAAGTACAGGCAGACAGTTTCAATAAATGGTGTTGAGGCCTTGGCCTACAGGGACACAGGTGCCAGTTTCACTTTGGTGACTGAAAACCTAGTGCCTCCTGAACAACACATCATTGGACAACAGTATAAGATTATTGATGTCCATAACTCCACTAAGTTTCTTCCCTTAGCTATAATTCAGTTTAGTTGGGGTGGAGTTACTGGCCCTAAGCAGGTGGTGGTATCACCTAGCTTACCTGTAGACTGTCTCTTAGGTAATGACCTAGAGGCCTCAGGTTGGGCTGATGTAGAGTTTTATGCCCATGCAGCCATGCTGGGCATCCCTGAGGAATTGTTCCCTCTCATTTCAAGTGAAATGAAAAAGCAAAGGAGAGAAGGCCTGAAAACTCAGGATCCCTCTCCATCAACAGGTAAAAAGGGTATCACAGTATCCCCTAACCACCCTACCATTCAGGATACTATTCCTGTGGTGGGAGAAACCTCTCCTGGGGTGGCACCTGTTCCAAGGGAATCATCAGTTGGCAAAACTGTACTCCCTGAGGTGGAAGTACCTCTCTGTGGGATAACTAACATTGGTGAGAAAAAGAGCACCATTTTAGTTAACATGGAGTATCCCTCCAACCCTCCCAGAGAAACTTTAGTGCAGAAACCCTGCACTGCCTCACAACACTTAGGACAGCATCCCTGCCCTAGTGTGGAGCTGATAGGACAGCATCCCTGCCCTGCTCCAACCCAAGAGAAACAGCATCCCTGTTCTCTCTTCCAGCCATATGGACAAAGTTTTTGCCCAGCTATGGCTTTACTGAGACAGCATCCCTGTCTGGCATTTCCATCACTACAAATAGGTTCAGTGGACAATTCCCACTGCTCTAAACTAAAACTTACTGATAGAAACTCTGAAAATACATCTTCACATTGTTGCCTAGCTAAAAAACTTCAAACAGGGTGGTTTACATCCCCACAGGGAAGTAACCATATAGTGGATGATAAAGGGAGTAACCAGTCTATTGCAGAGCTACTCTCTACTTATCACCACTTAGACAATAAAGTCTCAACTGGCCAAGGTTAGCCTTATTGTCCTTCGTTTGGGGGGGGGTTGTGTGAGAAAGTAGCCTCTTTCTAGCCTTGTTACCCCCACTTTTGGCCTGTTTGTGAGTGTATGTCAGGGTGTTTGTCACTGTTTTCACTGTCTCACTGGGATCCTGATAGCCAGGCCCCAGTGCTCATAGTGAAAACACTATGTTTTCAGTATGGTTGTTATGTGTCACTGGGATCCTGCTGGTCAGGACCCCAGTGCTCATAGGTTTGTGGCCTATATGTATGTGTCACTGGGACCCTGTCACACAGGGCCCCAGTGCTCATAGGTGTGCATGTACATGTTCCCTGTGTGGTGCCTAACTGTCTCACTGAGGCTCTGCTAACCAGAACCTCAGTGGTTATGCTCTCTCATTACTTTCAAATTGTCACTAACAGGCTAGTGACCATTTTTACCAATTTACATTGGCTTACTGGAACACCCTTATAATTCCCTAGTATATGGTACTGAGGTACCCAGGGTATTGGGGTTCCAGGAGATCCCTATGGGCTGCAGCATTTCTTTTGCCACCCATAGGGAGCTCTGACAATTCTTACACAGGCCTGCCACTGCAGCCTGAGTGAAATAACGTCCACGTTATTTCACAGCCATTTTACACTGCACTTAAGTAACTTATAAGTCACCTATATGTCTAACCTTTACCTGGTAAAGGTTAGGTGCAAAGTTACTTAGTGTGAGGGCACCCTGGCACTAGCCAAGGTGCCCCCACATTGTTCAGAGCCAATTCACTGAACTTTGTGAGTGCGGGGACACCATTACACGCGTGCACTACATATAGGTCACTACCTATATGTAGCTTCACCATGGTAACTCCGAATATGGCCATGTAACATGTCTATGATCATGGAATTGCCCCCTCTATGCCATCCTGGCATTGTTGGTACAATTCCATGATCCCAGTGGTCTGTAGCACAGACCCTGGTACTGCCAGACTGCCCTTCCTGGGGTTTCACTGCAGCTGCTGCTGCTGCCAACCCCTCAGACAGGCAGCTGCCCTCCTGGGGTCCAGCCAGGCCTGGCCCAGGATGGCAGAACAAAGAACTTCCTCTGAGAGAGGGTGTGACACCCTCTCCCTTTGGAAAATGGTGTGAAGGCAGGGGAGGAGTAGCCTCCCCCAGCCTCTGGAAATGCTTTGTTGGGCACAGATGTGCCCAATTCTGCATAAGCCAGTCTACACCGGTTCAGGGACCCCTTAGCCCCTGCTCTGGCGCGAAACTGGACAAAGGAAAGGGGAGTGACCACTCCCCTGACCTGCACCTCCCCTGGGAGGTGTCCAGAGCTCCTCCAGTGTGCTCCAGACCTCTGCCATCTTGGAAACAGAGGTGCTGCTGGCACACTGGACTGCTCTGAGTGGCCAGTGCCACCAGGTGACGTCAGAGACTCCTGCTGATAGGCTCCTTCAGGTGTTAGTAGCCTTTCCTCTCTCCTAGGTAGCCAAACCCTCTTTTCTGGCTATTTAGGGTCTCTGTCTCTGGGGAAACTTTAGATAACGAATGCATGAGCTCAGCCGAGTTCCTCTGCATCTCCCTCTTCACCTTCTGATAAGGAATCGACCGCTGACCGCGCTGGAAGCCTGCAAACCTGCAACATAGTAGCAAAGACGACTACTGCAACTCTGTAACGCTGATCCTGCCGCCTTCTCGACTGTTTTCCTGCTTGTGCATGCTGTGGGGGTAGTCTGCCTCCTCTCTGCACCAGAAGCTCCAAAGAAATCTCCCGTGGGTCGACGGAATCTTCCCCCTGCAACCGCAGGCACCAAACAGCTGCATTACCGGTCCCTTGGGTCTCCTCTCAGCACGACGAGCGAGGTCCCTCGAATCCAGCGACACCGTCCAAGTGACCCCCACAGTCCAGCGACTCTTCAGCCCAAGTTTGGTGGAGGTAAGTCCTTGCCTCACCTCGCTGGGCTGCATTGCTGGGAACCGCGACTTTGCAAGCTACTCCGGCCCCTGTGCACTTCCGGCAGAAATCCTTCGTGCACAGCCAAGCCTGGGTCCACGGCACTCTAACCTGCATTGCACGACTTTCTAAGTTGGTCTCCGGCGACGTGGGACTCCTTTGTGCAACTTCGGCGAGCACCGTTTCACGCATCCTTGTAGTGCCTGTTTCTGGCACTTCTCCGGGTGCTACCTGCTTCAGTGAGGGCTCTTTGTCTTGCTCGACGTCCCCTCTCTCTGCAGGTCCAATTTGCGACCTCCTGGTCCCTCCTGGGCCCCAGCAGCGTCCAAAAACGCCAAACGCACGATTTGCATGTAGCAAGGCTTGTTGGCGTCCATCCGGCGGGAAAACACTTCTGCACGACTCTCCAAGGCGTGGGGGATCCATCCTCCAAAGGGAAAGTCTCTAGCCCTTGTCGTTACTGCAGTATTCACAGTTCTTCAGCCTAGTAAGAACTTCTTTGCACCAACCGCTGGCATTTCTTGGGCATCTGCCCATCTCCGAGCTGCTTGTGACTTCTGGACTTGGTCCCCTTGTTCCACAGGTACCCTCAGTCAGGAATCCATCGTTGTTGCATTGCTGATTTGTGTTTTCCTTGCATTTTCCCTCTAACACGACTATTTTGTCCTTAGGGGAACTTTGGTGCACTTTGCACTCACTTTTCAGGGTCTTGGGGAGGGTTATTTTTCTAACTCTCACTATTTTCTGATAGTCCCAGCGACCCTCTACAAGGTCACATAGGTTTGGGGTCCATTCGTGGTTCACATTCCACTTTTGGAGTATATGGTTTGTGTTGCCCCTATCCCTATGTTTCCCCATTGCATCCTATTGTAACTATACATTGTTTGCACTGTTTTCTAAGACTATACTGCATATTTTTGCTATTGTGTATATATATCTTGTGTATATTTCCTATCCTCTCACTGAGGGTACACTCTAAGATACTTTGGCATATTGTCATAAAAAATAAAGTACCTTTATTTTTAGTATAACTGTGTATTGTGTTTTCTTATGATATTGTGCATATGACACTAAGTGGTACTGTAGTAGCTTCACACGTCTCCTAGTTCAGCCTAAGCTGCTCTGCTAAGCTACCATTATCTATCAGCCTAAGCTGCTAGACACCCTATACACTAATAAGGGATAACTGGGCCTGGTGCAAGGTGCAAGTACCCCTTGGTACTCACTACAAGCCAGTCCAGCCTCACTAGGCTCCCAGAAAAAAATCTGTTGTTTATCTCAGGGGTATAAGAACAGCCCAGGACTGTTCGCAGCTCATGTTACTGCAATTTTGCACAAGATTGACCCTCAAGCATTATCCTATGTAGATGATATCTATTTTATGGATGATGAATTACTACAACATTTAAGACGGGTAGCCTGCATTGTTGTCGGATTTGCTGAATTTGACTACAAATTCAACTTAAAAAAAACAAAAATAGCCTTCCTCAGTGTCCTGTTCCTAGGATATGAGCTGTCAAGTGAAGGAAAGAGCCTAGTGCCACAATTCTTAGAGAAATGCGCACAGTTACAACCAATAAAAAAACTCCAATCTCTATTGGGTTTCCTAAATTTTGGCATAATTTACATTCCAGATTATGCTACACGCTTCAAACCTTTAAATGATCTAATACGTCCCGATTTTTCAAGTAACTTCTGGACAATTGAACATACACGCATTCTTCGAGAGTTGCAAACAGACATGCAGCGGCACAACATTTACACACGAGGGACAACAAAACACACTTGATCATCAGAGTAATAGCTGGGGCCATCGGTTTCATCTATCTGACATTTAATGAAGGTGAGACAGTCCTGGTTGCATACAAATCACACTTATATTCAGCGGCAGAACAACGCTTTGCTCCCACTGAAAAAGTTCTCACAGCTGTTCAGATGGCTGTCATAAAAGAAAGACCTCTTGCCCAAGGAAAACACATTATTGTCGTTTCTCCGATCCCAGCCCTAGAGGCTGTTACAAAAGCTAGCGTACAAAAGCATTACATCCTCATTGGATACAATGGGCTATGTCTTTGACAGCCACTGATGTAGACTACTTTTTTGACCCAAAGTTACAAACTCAAGAATTTTTACAATACGAAATAGAATACCCAGTTCCAGCAAATACATTGCCTATTGAACAATATCTTAGAGTCATGTACACCAACGGCTCAGCACAACCTGCAATTGGAACTAAACAACAATATTCTGCTGCTTGCGCAGTCGTAAGTGGCTACATGGAGGGCAATAAATTCTGTCCTCTACATACCTTTATGCAAACCCTAGGGGATTGCACAGCACAATTGGCAGAACTAAAAGCTCTGCTGATGGCACTGGAACACACGGATCCTGCACAGCTTATGCTGATTGTTTGTGATTCGTATTATTGTGTCCAGTCCTTTAATGAATACCTGCATTACTGGCGTCAGAATGGGTTCAGAGATTCCAAAGGCAACACCATTAAACACAGACTTCTGTGGGGGGAAGTAGCAGATCTGAAAGAGACACTACCAAATGTCCACGTTGTACATACACTTGGACACCAGCACAATAGAATACATGTTGCTGCAAATACATTGGCTGATGAAGCCGCAAAGTCAGCAGTGGCAGTGGCTGCTGTAGCTACAGTGACTCGTTCGAGTTCCAAACCAGATGCAGACATTTGGGCTGCCGTGACAGCTACGGCTGATGGTAAGCCCTATCCCAAAGGATTTCCTAATAAATATTCCTACTGAATAGGAGATCGCCCTAACACTGAAGTTAGAATACCAGGTGTAGGTGTAAGGGACATTCCCAACAAAGACATAAGACTAGGGTTGATTAAAGCAGCGCATGAGGGGGTGGCATCTGCCCATGCTGGCGTGGCAGCTACAATTTCGATCTTGCAGGCCTGTTATTGGTGGCCAGGTCTTTACAAAGAGACCAAGCAGTATGTCCTTTGTTGTGACATCTGTCAATAAATTAAAGTTTCCACTGCCAAGCGCCCGCAGCAGACACCCCTCTTAATTTCTAACAAACCATTACAATGTATGTACTTGGACCACTGTGGTCCCCTAACTTCGCTAAAGGGCATTCAGGGACGCCATGGCTTCGTTGGGGGTCCAACTCCAGTACTCGTCTCCATTTCATCCAGAGGGAAATAGTGTTGTGGAGCGATTAAACCGTTATTTAAAGCAATCGTTAACAGCCAGAGTCATAGGTACGGGTCGTAGTTGGCTTAACCACCTATATGGAGTCCTGAGAGCACTAAATAATCTGCCTAGAAGGTCCCTGGGGGGTCGTACTTCATATGAGTGCCTGTTTGGAACTCAGATGTATGTTCTGGATCTTGATGGTCCTGGTGTGGAGGCAGCCGAAACACCTTTTGACATAAATGAACGTGTCACTGTCTTACAGGAATTGCAACAGTTCTGTGATGATAATTCTTCTAACAGTGCCGCCTCCACAGGAATCAAGGATGTGCCGTTAGAAAGTCGCTGTGAAAACGGAATTTGGCCCTTCTTATCGAGCACCAGTCCCAGTACTAGGGATACACGGTACCAGAACTGTAATTTTACCACCGTTGGCAGGTGCCAAAGAAAATCATTTTGTCTCCATCGACAATGTCAAACTACACCATGTGGCCGATCCTGCACAGCCGACCAAGAGGAACATCCAGTAGTTCCTGAATCCCTCTCACTACAGGTGAAGAAGTTCATCTACAAGTTGTATATACCAACACCAACACCACTCTGAGCTTGGGGAGAGAGGAAGATGATCTTGCATTAGTTCCACTAACGTCAACTAATTTAGAAACATTTGACCAAGTTAACTAAACTCCAACACAGGTGGATGGTGCTATCTATAGTGTGCCACCACAGGAAACACCTACTCTACCACTGACAACGGCTCTGCCATTTGCACGAACTGCCTCTGGATATTTTGCCGACTTCAACAATGACTTCTCAGATTCATTCGCCTCTTCGGCAGCTGACTTGTCAAGTACACGTAAGCTAAAAAACTGGCTTAAGGAAACATATTTTATTTTTCCATGTAACTATCTATGGCTCTCTTTGACTGTCTTAGCCTTTCTACTTTGGATTGGTTTTGTCATCACCTTTTTCTTATTAATACATGGTCACTTTCTTCCTGAAAGATCAACAGTTGAACTGGTGGTGGAGGGTTTAAAGCCACATTTTTCATCACATAAAGTCCGAAGAGACTTATCCTTTGTGAACATTTCCACAGTGCCAATTCCTGATGGGATTGTTTGGGACAAAGTAATGTTTGATATATATGGTCCCACAGAAGTTATTCAAATACCGTATGTGTTCAAATTATCAATGAATGATATAGCAATACCAGGCATTGTTTCTGACGATTGGGATGTGAAAACAGTTGATTCTATGATGACTGAATTGCAATATTATACTGTCTTTGAAAACGAAGATGTTTATCAATTTAAAGAAAATTATGGTGATATGTTTTGCTACAATTTTTATGGGCACCATTTCATACATAGAGCGAGCAGCCCCAGTACTGTTTTTAATTATACGCAATGGGAACATTGCCCGACTCCGCCACAGGGGAGTTCCAAAACATACTCTGAAAAGTTTGCTTATTTTTCTGGGCACAATGTGAAAAATGCTGAGTTATATTATTTTAAAGTACCACCTACTGAGGATATACATATATTAATGACCAATACGAAATTGATATATTTGGAATCCTTTGTTTCCCGGTTGTCGATAGAAGGCTATGAATATTGGCTGAAAACGATTGATCTGAAAAGTGTGTGGGGAACAAGAAATTGGCAAATTAAGGGAAAAGAAGCCTTGTTTAGAGAATGCCTTATTCCTGTACAAATGATCTTTTTAAACAAAACAGTACAACAGACAAGTTGTTTAGGCTTAGCTAAAATTAGGGACTTAAACATGCCCAGTATACCTGCCCGCAAAGTTTTATAAATGGCAAAAATATACAAATGCAAATGCAACTGAAAATCAGCTTGATGAATGGGTCCAGAATGGTACACTTAATACATCACTGACACGTACTGGCGGGTGGTTATTGTGGCCAATAGATACCAATCGGTGTCATCAACGTTTTATTAACTCCTCGGGGGTTTTAGGACAAGTAGGTCAGACCCTCGCTATATATCATCAGAGCTCGGGGGTATAATTGCAACATATAGGCCCTCATTACAACCCTGGCGGTCTTGGACCGCCAGGGCTGTTTTGGCTGAAGCACCGCCAACAGGCTGGCGGTGCTTCAGAGGGGATTACGACCGCGGTGACACCGCCGGGGCCGGCGGTTTCCCGCCACATTTGCTTGCAGCGCTGCCCAGGGGATTACGAGTCCCCCTACCGCCAGCCTTTTCCTGGCGGTTTGAACCGCCAGGAAAAGGCTGGCGGTATGGGGAGTCGCGGGCCCCTGGGGGCCCCTGCACTGCTCCTGGCATGGGCAGTGCAGGGGCCCCCTAACAGGGCCCCGTGCAGCTTTTGACTGTCTGCATAGCAGACAGTGAAAAGCGTGACGGGTGCAACTGCACCCGTCGCACGGCCGCAACACCGCCGGCTCCATTTGGAGCCGGCTCCCATGTTGCGGCCCACATCCTCGCCGGCCCAGCGTGGATGTCATAATGGGCACCGCAGGAGTGCGGCCGCATTGGCGGTCGCGCGGCGGTTACAACTTGGCGGGCGGCGGTTGCCGCCCGCCAATGTTGTAATGACCCCCATAGTGTGGGAGAATTGTGCCAGCAATGGTTAAAATCATCCTCACTAGATGCGGTTAGAGAACACCTCAGTCTCCTGTCTAACACCACTGATTTACAAGATTTCCTGTTAGGCCCCAGAACCCCACGTAGGAAGCGTTTCTTATATGCAGTATATAATAACATTTGGAAACTGTCCTAACAAGATGCTGCTGCCCAATTAAGGCAAATAGATCAGGAAAATTTAAAAAAGGCATTAGCTGTTGTGGATAATGGGATTACCACGTTGTCCGCCTGCATATATACCATAAATAATATTGTCTCTTCTGCTATAGACATTATACAATCAGATATGTCTTCTTTACACCATGGACAGGGTCAGATCATATCCATCATGCAGTTGGGTTGGATGCTTCAAACATTGAAGGAGGGTCTCGTTCCCTGGCAGCATGTCAGTGCAAGGGAGATATTTTCTTCTTTTAATTTAACGCGACAACAACAACTAGCGGCTAAGAAGGAAGCGACTTATGTCATGCTTAACATCAAGAAATTAGAAAAGTTGCCTTTTACTGTGGCCGAAATACCATCTGCTGAGTGGCTAATACACGGGGTTATTAATCTGCCTGTTTCAATTCGCCTCTTGTTTAAAACACATTCCAGTAGGCAGATATGAAAAGCTAGGAGATCGTTACATTCATGAGGTGTGGGAGCTTCCCTTCTCGTACAAATGCTTCAGTGGGATGAAAGAAGTCTTTCTTAGCAGTAGTGAATGCGAGACTTCAGTCAGCCAGTCAATGGTTTGTAAACAGCTGTCCTTGCATGGGGCGTGTAACGCCTCTGCTGCGAACTTGGCTTGTTATCTGAAGGGAGTTCCAGTCCCCTTGATTAGACCTACGTTCCAGGTGCTTTCAAATGGCAGCTACGTCCTCCTCAATGGTGAAGACTGTTGTGGCATGCGGGCTGGAATAGTGTACGTTGTTTTGGTCTCTAAGGTCGTTACATGCTGCGGGAACGTACTGTTCCCCCCACTAAAGTTAGGGAGGTAGCTGATATTTAGCCTCCCATTGCTACTTCAAACGTGAATTTTGACAAGTTAAGCAGACTCAAGGCTTTACTGTTTCAAAAGCATGTGGCCCTCACATCTGCACGCAAGACCTATGCACTTCAAGTGGCAAGGTCATCGGCAGAAATACAGTCCCTGTTAAACACAAACTTTCCGAGACACTTTGGTGAACTCGTGGGACAAATATTGAATGCGTCCAGTACATCTGAAATCGCACATTTTTTCAAAGCTGTTGGTTCTGGTTTCATTCACACCTTCTCCTCCGTATTCGGTTTGATACCTTCAGCTCTCCACTTAATTTTCGGTAGTATTTTTGGGGGATTTCCGATAACTTTGGCTTTCTTAGCTGGCAGTCTGCTGTTGCTGTTGTTTATGCGCAATGGCTGTCCTGCCACAACAAGGAGAAATGATGGCGCTCCCATCAGCGCAGCTGTGTCGTGAGCGTATGATGCAGTATTTTGGAGCAACACTCCTGGAGCAATTGGAGTGTAGCTGGTCTTTGTCATTCAGACCGGTTTTGCATTGTGTGAAGCCCGTGTTTCGGTGCCTCTGGTGTTCTTTCGAACATGCACTGGAGATCTGTCTTTCACAGCAGCACTTGCCTGGATTGGATGCTGATCTATTGATGTTCTCGCTGAGAGTTCATTACCAGACATGCGCATTAAGGTTGCGTTTGCTGCGTGATGCTGCTTATGAGTTACCCTTCCTGGAGGAAGTTGTTGACAACTCATCAATGGGCACGCCACGAGATGCCACCTTGGTTGAGACTGGGGCTACGGAACACACTTGCTCCTTGATCCTTCATGGCGAGGACTTTCCGCTTTTAACATCGGCCGAGGTGGAAGATGTCCTGTTCTCCATGACTCAGAATTAGATTGGAACTTTTCTAAATTGACATGCCCTTCGAATTCCGTTTTACGCCACATGCTCATGTTTTAAATTGTCATATAGGATGCTTATGTGTCCCTTTAACTTGTCCGAATTGACTTTGCTTTTATATATATCTTAGGTTGAGCTTTTAGCAATGCAATTTTAGCTTTGGCTTTGAACCACTTGTGTAGCCATTTTAGTTATAGCTCCATGCACGTTATTTTAACACACTAGGCTGCTGTGCACTTTAAACTAGATATATTATCTACGGCTTTGCATTTTTATTTTTACAATAACCATTTTTACGGTCTTGTTTTATTTTCATCTATCTAACTGTTTTTGCCTAGCCCAGCACTCTGTTCTCAAACAAGACATTCTTGATCACTCTGTGCTTCATTCAAGGCTACAGTTCGGTACATTGCCGGTGAATGTGGTAGAAGTTTAGTCTCCAACATTCGTAGAAAATACACATCTTTACGTAGGGACATTTTCGCAGAACATCAGTTGTGTTATTATATAAACACCTCCTTGTCCCTTACACGTTAGAAGGAGATTCCAGCCAGGGAACCACAACTGTATGCTGATTGCTGGGTGCTTCGCTACAGATGCAGTTCAGGTATGGGGGGTTGATGTCTTCCCAGGGGAACCTGATAGGCAGAATTAGAGCTTAACATGCTGTGCTCAAATTACAACCTAGCTAGGAAATAGTCCATCGATCATAGTGACAATATGATAGCGTTGTTTTTATGCTTCACTCTTCTCGTCACAATTTTAATACTGTCATGTTGTGTCGTCCTGGTTATTGCAGCTCACGCTTTGCTATCTAAGATACAGTCATTTTTATTAAACTCAATATTGAAACATATACTGCCTCTGTTCGTCATTTATATATGAGACTGAATTGTAAATGAGAGAACCGGATGCGACCAGAGTGACCACGACTTCCCTGAGAAACCTAGTATGTCATTCGCTCGTCTGCCCAATCATCACTATCCTCGGGTAGAGATGAGGCACTGCTAGTTAGCCGGAGCAAACCCCGGATTTAGGGAGACAGGTGTCACCCGCAGTGGGTTAGACTCAGTCTCCCACACCGCGGACGATACTGCTGTTCAAAATCTAGTAGTCTCATTAGAATAATGAGAGCTTACACGACACTGAGATCCCTCACTATTGGGCAGTCAACCATTCTGAATGCCATCCAGGGTGTCGAGAGGCATTTGCAGCAAACAAATGCATACCTGGAGGGCATTCATTCTGGTTTGGCAGCCCAACAGAGAGCATTTCAGGCTCTGTCCTCAGCACTGATGGCAGGCATTGTCCCTGTGTCCAGCCTCCCCCCTCCTGCTTCCACTACCTCGACCCAATCCCCTCTACCTCAGCCTATCCCAAGCACACCTACAGACCGGCATGCACACACATCAACACACAAAAGTGGCTCAGGAAAACATAAGCACCACACATCACACAGACACTCACACAAGCACCATACCCCATGCACACATACCAACACCCAGTTCCTCCACTGTGTCCCCCTCCTCCACGTCCTCCACCTCCCTCCCAGTCTCGACTCCACTCACAACTGCATGCACTACATCATCAGCCACTGCCTCCATCGCCAGCACGCCCATCACAACACACCGCTCACGTACAATCACAACCCCCACTACCATTCACACGTCCCCTGTGCCCTCTCCGAGTGTGTCTGTGAGCCCTCCTCCCAAAGTACACAAACGCAGGCACACACCCAATCAACAGCCATCCACCTCACAACAGCCTCCAGCCCATGCACCTTCACCCAAACTCAACAGACATACACCTCCTACAACCACTACCTCTTCCTCCCGTCCACCCGTCCATCTTCCCATCCCAGTGTGTCTAAGAAACCTTTCCCAGCTAACATTGACCTCTTCCCCACTCCTCCCCCGTCCTTCCCCTAGGGCCAAGATGTCTAGATCCCAGCCCAGCACCTCAGCCACCACATCTGCGTCTGCTGTGATCCTTGCAAGTCCGGGTGGATCAAAGGGGCCATCCGTCACACCTACAGATGTGAGGGACCACCCGATTCCGCCACCTGCCAAGGTCAAGAAAGGGCCGGCTTCCAGCAGGGGAAAGTTGCACCTCCCACCCAGCAAGGCCTCACCCAAACACAGAGAGGACAGTGCCAAGGTCCCAACAGTGACTGCCAAGGTGGGGAAGGGACACAAGACAAATGGCAAGTCACCTCAGGGCATGATGCCTCCTAATGAGGGGCTGGTGACCACCATTTCCTCAGGGATGCCAGCGAGTAGTACCACAGTCACCACCACCGGAACGATCGCCACCTGCACCGCCTCTGCCACAACGTCAGTCTGCAGCATCCTCCCCAAGGATCAGCCATCCGAGGCTGCCGGAGACGGTATGGTGTCTCCCTCCACCACAACAGACACCTGCACCACGGCCAGCACCGGCAGCATCTCTGCTGCACCCACCGCAGCAGCCACTGCCACCTGCACCACCATGTGCACCGCCACGTGCCAGCCGGTACCACTATATCGGACGTCAGCAGCATCCCCAGTGGGCAGCCGTCCGAGGCTGCAGGTGACATCCTGGACTCTGGACATGCCACTTGAGGCACCAGCACTGGCATGACCAGCCATTGGTATCTTAAGTCGCTGCAGGATGGACTGTGGCTCTGCCTCCATGGAGTATCATGCTAGCTGTTCCATGTACATCTCGTGGCTCAGACACCCAGGTGACAGGTGGTGAACTGCCACACCCCAGGTGCAGCATCACTGGGCACAATGCCCCCTCCAGAACCAGTGGAGAGATGCATCCACTCCCCCTATCCTTGGCACGATGAAGCACTCTGGGCACAATGCCCCCTCTAGAACCAGTGGAGAGATGCATCCGCTCCCCCAATCCTTGGCAGCATGAAGCACACTGGGCACAATGTCCCCTCCAGAACCAGTGGAGACAGGCATCCACTTGAGAGACTGTGGCTTTGAACTCCCCAGGACCAAGCAGTTTGCAAACCACCCACTTGAGAGACTGTGGCTTTGCACTCCCCAGAACCAAGCAGTGGGCAGACCACCCACTTGAGAGACTGTGGCTTTGAACTCCCCAGGACCAAGCAGTGGGCAAACCACCCACTTGAGAGACTGTGGTCTTGCACTCCCCAAGACCAGGCAGTGGGCATGGAGCCCCCTCGAGGAGCAGTGGTGTTGTACCATCTTCCCCCTGAGGTGCCTGTGTTTTTTCGACCTGATGCCCCTGCAGTGTTCTCTCCATTTTGAGGCAGGTGTCATGTGTGGGCTTCGCCCATGCTTTTTAGGACCACTGGTCCACGGACATTTACAAGGGAAAGTGTACGGCCTTGTGTACATAATGTAAATATTTGTATATACTGATTATTTAAAAATCTATTGCTGTATCTGCATGTTCCAATATTACACTGGTTAAACTAATTTCCTTTTCTCCTTGTTTTCTTCCAGGGGGTGACAGGGTGTATCAGTAATGTTGTTGGCTGTGTTAGTGTGTATGGTGTTGTGGGTGAGGGTGGGGGTATTGCATGCCGCATGTGTGTGCCACTCTCTTTTCCCTCCTCCCCTCCCCTGTGTGCTAGGTGCAGTAATCACCGTCGTCGCCACCGCCGCCTTCTTTCTACTTCCTGGTGTATGAGAAGATACACCAACATTGGGAGGATCTGCAATTCGGGCTCCATGGCGCCCTGGTTCTGCGTGGAGTGTTGAAAGGTGAGTGGTTCCCCTTTGATGTACTGTTTCCGCCATGCTTTTAATGTCGGATGTCGTTGGTACCGCCCCGGAAAAGCTGCCGGATTGGCCTCTTATAATAGTGTGGGTGGTACTTTGTCTTCTGCCTGTCTGTTGCCGGCGACCGCCGCGGTGTTTGTTGCTACCGCCGTAGCGGTCGGTGTATTAAAGTGGCTGTCTATGTTGGGGGTTTCTGCCGTGGTCGTGATCTCATTTCTTTTACCATCGGCCTGTTGGCGGTGCTACCGCCGCTTTAACACCGACCGCCAGGGTTGTAATGAGGGCCTCAGTGTTACAAAAATAAAGGTACTTTATTTTGGGGACACAAATACCAAAAATACCATAGAGACTATACTCTGTTAGGAGGTAACTATTTTTTTTTAAATCTCTTTATTAATGTAAAGAACACAGCATCATATACATTCAAGCGCCTGGTGCTGCTCTAATCATATTATGATATGTGATCCAGCATTATAACAAGAGAGAGAGAGAGAGAGGAAGGAAGAGAGGAACAAAGAAAGAGGGCAGAACAATAATGGTCGACGGTGTGAGATAATCTAAGAGGCATACCGAGATAAGGTAACGAGACGTAAACCAGCTGAACATTAGCGGGATTTAGCCTAGGTTGTGAGCTATATGATGGGGGGAAAGGGTAGCGGGGAGGCTGGAGGAGGGGCAGGGAAAGGAGGGCGCAAACGAGGGAACAATGTTATGGAAGGGGGAGGATATCTCCTTGGCAATAGTATTTTGTTATTCCACAGCACTTAGCTTGGTGGTCAGCTAAAAGCATGCTGAGGAGACTCCAGTGCAGGCCGCCAAAGACTGCCAGCTATCATAAGATCAGCCCCTGTTCCCTTCCCAGTGGCGCGTCATGACCAAAACCCTCCTGGACTGGTCCTCTGTGTCCATTATGTGTTATCCATGGTGCGTTCGTTCGTTCTATATGTGCTGTGTGATATGTTACGAGTAATGTGTGAGTTGGGATCGTGATGTGTGTCTCCGGGCCCCACGATCGAACTGGATCCTTTTCTATTTCATATGTGGGTGTGTGTTGGTTGGCTCTCCCTATGTGATCATGGTGGACGGGTATCGTCTTTAGTTTCAAGTGATGTAACTAGTGCGTCCCATGTATCTATCTCTTTAATTTGCATCCCTCTGTCTCTGTCTGAATGCAGCACTTGAGCCTCCGCTCTCGCCCACTTCAGCTTATCTCTTATCCAATGACGGGTATCTGGTATATTCGGTGCTTTCCATCGCATCGCTATTAGGCGCTTGAATAATACAAATGCCAACTCGATGCATCTTTACCCAATAAACATGATGCAGGTGTGGGGGAGAGCGGATGCCCGATCAGCTCAGTAGTCAGAGCAGTTATGTCCTGCCAGGCACATAACAACGGCGGACATTCCCACATCATATGAAAAAAGGTTTCATCTTTGTCTCCGCATTGTGGACATTCCTGAGGAGACTGAGGAAACATGCATTGTAGCCTGTGCGGAGACAGATAGGTCTGGTGTAAGTAGTTGAATTGAGTGAAGCGAAATCTAGGATTGCGAGATACTGTTCGTACCAAACCAAGTGCCATGCCCCATTCTTGTTGGTTTAACAGAGCGGGGAGAACCCCATCCCACCTGACCTTCGCTTTGGGCTGGGCCACCTTCGGGTTGTCTAGTAAGGCTTTATATATCTGGGATATACTGCAATGCCCTCCCAAGCCGGAAAGCAGTTCATGCAGTATAAGCGATGCTGGAGGTTCCCTATCTCCACATCGCCAAGTCCAACGTGTGAGTTGTCAGGAACCATCCCCGGTCCACTTCATATGCCAAGAAGAGTTCAACATATGTCATCATGCAGCCTTCAAAGAATATGTCCCCAATCATTTGTATGCCTCTCGCGGGCCATTGATGTAACTTATGTTGTATGGTCAATTTAGAGAGTCCATCAAGGTATTATGCTGACCAGTTGGACCATTGCGATCCAACAACCATCCCAACACATCTGAGCATCCTAGGATGGTGTGTACTAACTTCACCTTTGAGCTTGGGGGTCCTGTAACCAGTGCCAGGCCCACTGTATTTGTGCAGCAGCATAGTCTAATTCGTAGTGCTGGGGGCCCAGTCCACCTAGTTCGAGCAGTAACTGTGTGGCTGTCAATGCCATGCGCCGGCGGCCTCCCCCATATTAAGTCCGTCATGAGGCTATTCAGTGATGTGAAAAAATCGCAGGGCATCAGTAGAGGTAGAGCGGTGAAGTGATAAAGCATGCATGGAAGAATAATCATTTTGGCAATTGCTACCCTGCTCATGGGCGATAGCGGGAGTGATGTCCAGAAAGGCAAGGATCCTCTAAATTGCCTTCCCTCAGGTCAGCGACACCGTGGTATACTTGTATGCCTAGGTATTTAAAGGTAGTGTGTGCCCACGGAAGTCGGTGTGTCGGGGCAGCGGATCAGAATTCCTCTGGTGTCGGCACTAGTGGGAACAGACAGGACTTGGACCAATTTACTCGCAAGCCTGACATATCTCCGAATTGGTCTCGTAGTTGCAGCATACCCGGAAGCGTGGCTGTGCAGCTACTCAAATATATCAGCGTGTCATCTGCATATAGTGAGATAATCTGATGACCATCCCCATATGGTATACCCCATTCCTGATCTCTCCTTCTGAGTTGTGTCACCAGTGGTTCAATCGCCAAGGCAAACAAAAGCGGAGACAGTGGACATCCCTGCCTCGTGCCTCTGCTGATCGGAAACCCGTCCAATATTATCCTGTCCATTTTAACCCGAGCGACAGGGTCAGCGTACAAGATTTTTATCCACTTCATGAAAGCACTTCTGAACCCCAGTTGGTTCAGCGTCTCCAACAAGAAGTGCCAGCCCAACGTATCAAACGCCTTCTCAATGTCCAGGGAAACCGCTACTCGATCATAATCAAGCCCGGGCACGTCTTTTATGAGCTGTAGTAGACGCCTGATATTTATAAAGGTGTTGCGTCCGGGATAAAGCCCGACTGTTCATCATGGACCAGCAGTGGCATCAACGGGAGTAAGCGGTTTGCCAAAATCTTACCTATTAGCTTGCAGTCCAGGTTCAGTAGAGAGAGGGGACGGTATGAGCGGACATCTAGTGGGTCCCGCCCTGGTTTCGGAAGGACCACTATCACTGCCTCCCGTTGCGATCCAGACAACCTACCCTTCTCTAGCGCTTTATGTAACATTTCTATGTACGGCCTAATTAGTTGCCCCGAGCATGTGCGGTAGTACTCTGCTGGGAGGCCATCACTACCTGGTGCTTTGTTGCCCGCTGGTTGTTGCAATGCTATCTGAACCTCTTCCGCATCTATAGGTTTGTCTAATTCACTTTGCTGCGCTGCAGATAGATGAGTCAAAGGGAGTGCATGAAAGAATTCTGTCAGTTCCTCTGTTGATGGGGGGGCTGCGCTGCGTATAAGATGCTATAGTATCGCCAAAATGCATCATTTATTCCAGCTTGGGTGTTGGTTATTGTGCATGCCCGAGTCTAATTTTATTGCACCTATTGGTCTGTGTTGCTGTTCCCCACGCTCCAGCCAGGCCAGCAGTCTACCCGAACGGTCCCCCTCAGAATGTGCCCTGGCTACATAATGGCGATAATCAAATCTACGCAAGCGCGTGTCGACCTCGCTCATCCGCAAGCGGGCGCCTGTAGTTCCTCTGGGATCACAGCGCCCGTCACCATCTCCCGCTCCACGTCTCGGAGCTCAGTTTCCACCTTCCTCAACTCGCTTGCCAGCACGCGCCACCTTCCCCCCGCTGCCAACATGCAGAGGCCTCTAACCACCACCTTGTGGGCATCCCACTCCAAAGCACGTGATGACGCTGTCCCATTATTGAGTTTAAAATAAGCAGAAATGTGTTCTGACAGCTCGTGACGGAATGGTGGATCTAACAGTAAACTTGGCTGCAGACGCCAAGTGGGAATGCAGGTCCTCGCTCTACCCCAGTGAGTGGTGCCCAACAATGGGCAATGGTCCGATATTGTTTTAGCTAGATAGGAAGCCTCTGTGAAGTTGCTAACTAGTTCGGCAGAGCAGAGCAGTAGGTCTATGCGGGTGTGAAGGTGGTGAACCGGGTGAAAAAAAGGAATATTTCCTGTAGGAAGTTGGCTCTGTATGTACTATTTCAAAGTAAGAAATAGTATGCACAGAGTCCAAGGGTTCCCCTTAGAGGTAAGATAGTGGCAAAAAGAGATAATTCTAATGCTCTATTTTGTGGTAGTGTGGTCGAGCAGTAGGCTTATCAGAGGGTAGTGTTAAGCATTTGTTGTACACGCACAGGCAATAAATGAGGAACACACACTCAAAGACAATTCCAGGCCAATAGGTTTTTATATAGAAAAATATATTTTCTTAGTTTATTTTAAGAACCACAGGTTCAAGATTTACAATCAATACTTTAAATGAAAGGTATTTCACTCAGGTATCATAGGAACTTTGAATCAGCAAAATAGCATGTACAGTTTTGGCAAAAATGGCAATAAGCTATTTTAAAACTAGACAGTGCAAATTTCAACAGTTCCTGGGGGAGGTAAGTATTTGTTAGTTTTGCAGGTAAGTAAACCACCTACAGGGTTCAAAGTTGGGTCCAAGGTAGCCCACCGTTGGGGGTTCAAGGCAACCCCAAAGTTACCACACCAGCAGCTCAGGGCCGGTCAGGTGCAGAGGTCAAAGTGGTGCCCAAAACACACAGGCTTCAATGGAGGAGGGGGTGCCCCGGTTCCAGTCTGCCAGCAGGTAAGTACCCGCGACTTCGAAGGGCAGACCAGGGGGGTTTTGTAGGGCACCGGGGGGGACACAAGTCAGCACAAAAACTACACCCTCAGCGGCACAGGGGCGGCCGGGTGCAGTGTGCAAACAGACATCGGGTTCACAATAGGTTTCAATGGGAGACCCAGGGGTCTCTTCAGCGAAGCAGGCAGGCAAGGGGGGGGGCTCCTCGGGGTAGCCACCACCTGGGCAAGGGAGAGGGCCACCTGGGGGTCGCTTCTGCACTGGAGGTCGGATCCTTCAGGTCCTGGGGGCTGCGGGTGCAGTGTCTTTACCAGGCGTTGGGTTCTTTGAAGCAGGCAGTCGCGGTCAGGGGGAGCCTCTGGATTCCCTCTGCAGGCGTCGCTGTGGGGGTTCAGGGGGGTCAACTCTGGCTACTCACGGGCTCGCAGTCGCCGGGGAGTCCTCCCTGTAGTGTTGTTTCTCCGCAGGTCGAGCCGGGGGCGTCAGGTGCAGAGTGGAAAGTCTCACGCTTCCGGCGGGAAACGTGGAGTCCTTTTAAAGTTGTTTCTTTGTTGCAAGTTTTGGTTTCTGTGGAACAGGGCCGCTGTCCTCGGGAGTTCTTGGTCCTTTTAGATGCAGGGTAGTCCTCTGAGGCTTCAGAGGTCGGTGGCCCCTGGGGAGCACGTCGCTGTTGCAGTTTTTCTCGAAGTGGGGAGACAGGCCGGTAGGGCTGGGCCAAAGCAGTTGGTGTCTCCGTCTTCTCTGCAGGGCTTCAGGTCAGCAGTCCTTCTTTGTCTTAGGTTGCAGGAATCTATCTTCCTAGGTTCTGGGGACCCCTAAATACTCAATTTAGGGGTGTGTTTAGGTCTGGGAGGTCAGTAGCCAATGGCTACTAGCCCTGAGGGTGGCTACACCCTCTTTGTGCCTCCTCCCTGAAGGGAGGGGGGCCCATCCCTAATCCTATTGGGAGAATCCTCCATCTGCAAGATGGAGGATTTCTAAAAGTCAGAGTCACCTCAGCTCAGTACACCTTAGGGGTTGTCCTGACTGGCCAGTGACTCCTCCTTGTTTTTCTCATTATCTCCTCTGGCCTTGCCGCCAAAAGTGGGGCAGTGGCCGGAGGGGGCGGACATCTCCACTAGCTGGGATGCCCTGTGGTGCTGTAACAAAGGGGGTGAGCCTTTGAGGCTCACCGCCAGGTGTTACAGTTCCTGCAGGGGGAGGTGAGAAGTGTCACGCACTGCGCTGGACTTCTCACCTCTGGATTTCGGATTGGCGAATACACCAAGTCTTCTACAGGTCCTGGATACTCCCAGATAAGGGCGACCCCTTCTAGTAGCCACGGTCCCGCTTGGCAGGCTACGCCAAAGCAGACCGTACCCTCCAGAAGGAGTCCCAGAGGGAAAAAACCTCTAACAGGAACTCCTGAAGGAAAACAAGAAAGAACAGGACTTGACAACAGGAAACAAAAATAGGCAATATCCAGGGTAAAAGGCAGGAAAAAAGGAACAGGCAAAAATATCCCAAGGCAAAAGCAGGAACAAAGAACAGGCAAAAATCTCCCAAGGCAAAAGCAGGAACAAAGAACAGGCAAAAATCTCCCAAGGCAAAAAAGCAGGAACAAAGAACAGGAGCGAACAGCACAACCAGAAGGAAGTGTTTGCAACGCAAGGAGGAACAAGACTGACTGACTTATATACTGAGAAAAGGGAAGTGACATCACAGGAAAAGGAAGTAATATCATCTTGGATTGGGAAAAGGCTATAGACCAGTATAGAAAAAAGAAAGTAGTATAAAAGAAAAACAGAGCATGCTGGGACAAAAACACGAAGAAGACAAGATGAACACAACATGGATAGAGACAGGCAAAAGGACCAACAAAAACCCACCACCAACAACAAAAGACGAAAAAAGGGCTACAAGTAAGTGTAGCGCGACCGGGAGCGAAATATATGCTTCCCATCGGTAGAGCGTTCCACCCACGAGGACTAAAAGAGACGCCGCGTCAGAGCGCGGCGTTACAAGAAGCACCTCCACCCAGTACAGGCTTTGTTCCTGGCCACAGAGTGACAAAGGCACTCTCCCCATGTGGCCAGCAACATGTCTGGTGTGTGGCAGGCTGGTAAAACTAGTCAGCCCACACTGGAAGTCGGGTATGTTTTCAGGGGGCATCTCTAAGATGCCCTCTGGGGTGTATTTTACAATAAAATGTACACTGGTATCAGTGTGCATTTATTGTGCTGAGGAGTTTGATATCAAACTTCCCAGTTTTCAGTGTAGCCATTATGGTGCTGTGGAGTTTGTGTATGACAGACTCCCAGACCATATACTCTTATGGCTACCCTGCACTTACAATGTCTAAGGTTTTGCTTAGACACTGTAGGGGCATAGTGCTCATGCACCTATGACCTCACCTATGGTATAGTGCACCCTGCCTTAGGGCTGTAAGGCCTGCTAGAGGGGTGACTTATCTATGCCATGGGCAGTGTGAGGTTGGCATGGCACCCTGAGGGGAGTGCCATGTCGACTTAGTCATTTTCTCCCCACCAGCACACACAAGCTGGCAAGCAGTGTGTCTGTGCTGAGTGAGGGGTCCCCAGGGTGGCATAAGACATGCTGCAGCCCTTAGAGACCTTCCCTTGCATCAGGGCCCTTGGTACCAGGGGTACCAGTTACAAGCGACTTACCTGGATGCCAGGGTGTGCCAATTGTGGAGACAAAGGTACAGGTTAGGGAAAGAACACTGGTGCTGGGGCCTGGTTAGCAGGCCTCAGCACACTTTCAAATCATAACTTGGCATCAGCAGAGGCAAAAATCAGGGGGTAACCATGCCAAGGAGGCTTTTTCTTACATTTCCTCTCTAGGGGGTGCAACGTATGCCATACGTCCACTAGTCTGCATTCTGAAATCCAGGTCTGAAACACTTGGGAAGTTTTCCTACAAGGAGCGCCGCCCATTGGGGGATGAGACCTATCCTTGTCTATGTCCGGTACGTAGTTCCAATCTCCGTCCCATATATACTGCAAAGTTGGATCTTGGAACAACTGGGGAGTGAGCGACAGGAGAAATTCTCCTTGCTTTGAGTTGGGAGCATATAAACCAGTTATGATGAGCGTTTACCATCCAGAGAGCCCTCCAACTCTACATACCGGCCGTCCACGTCAATTTTATGATGCTCTACTGTGTAGGGTACTTCTGGGGCAATCCATACTAACACTCCCTTGGCGTATGCAGAAGTCGAGGTGCCATAAGCTAGACCACGCCATCCATTCTTAAGACTACGTAATTCGTCTAGTGTTAAATGGGTTTCCTGTAGTATGGCAATATGTATTTTATATCTTTTAAGGTACGCATAGATCCTGCAGTGCTTATTGGAACACAGGTGTCACGTGTAGTAACTGTCATGGTATGGTCCCTCAGGTGTCCTGTTAGGATGTGGTGGGGTGGGGGTGTGTGTGTGGTGCAGGGAAGTCCAGTTGTGATGGCCCCAACCGGATGTTCATCACCCCTCGCCCCATGCACTCCACCGCCTTCGTCGTCCAAAACATCAGCATTCTTGCCCAGGAGGGGACTCTTAAGCAGGACAAAAGTAGTAAGCGCCAGTCTGCCTGTTGAGTCTCACTGGTTCGTCCGGTTAGTCCCAGCTCAACAGTCTATTAATATATTCTTCGTCTTAGATCTTAAATGTCATCCACCATGCGTGGTGTGAGCTCCGGGCCGAGCACCGATGGAGAAGTGGAGCCACTAGATTGACCCATCGAGAGGTCCAAGTTCGCACCCTCTGCATCTCAGTGAATCTGGCGTTGTGGTGTAGTAAACAAATTGGCTTCTCACAGAGCCTGTTTCTGGCTTTCCTCAGCTTGTGCTTTGGATGGACGTGTCTCAGGCTTTGATTTCTTTATTCGACGAGGTTGGGGAGTGAGCCACGTTCTTTGTTTGGAATCATCATGTTTGAGCTGTGCCAGCCTTTTGCCATGGAGCCAGGTCCAGGCATCTTCAGGGGATGGAAAAATATGCGTCTTCTCCCCGTCTATTACCCGGAGTCGTGCCGGAAACAATAGGGAGCAGGAGAAATTATTGTCACGCAATAGTTTTTTCGCTCTTGCAAAGGACACACGCCTGTGTTGTACTTCAACGGTGTAGTCTGGATATGCCGTTATTACGTTGCTATTCATCTGTATTGGGCCATGAGTCCTGAATCTTTGGAGGATCTGGTCTCTGTCCCGAAAGTTTAGGAGGCATGCTATCAAGGGCCGAGGGGGAGCACCCGGCCGTGGTGGAGCACTTGGGATTCAGTGAGCACGCTCCACCGCGAACATGGGTGATGCAGTGGTTGTCATCACCTTGTCCAGAAGCCATGTCTCCAGAAATATTTCAGCATTCGGTGACTCCACTCGGTCCGGGAACCCCATAAACCAGATGTTGTTTCTCCTCGAGCGTACTTCCGCATTTTCTGCTCTCCTCTGGAAGTGATTAACTTCTGTTTCCAAGCGCTGTACCTGGTCACGCAGATCTTTGATTTCTGGCAAAGTTACATTAAGCGCCCATTCATTTTCAGTGACCCTGTTTGTTAATTTGCGGTGGTCCGCTCTGAGCAGATTCACTTTGACTACTACTGAGTTTATTTTCCCTTCCAAGGTAGTTTTCGTGTCTAACACTGCTTGTAGTAACTTATCGAATTGTGCTGAGTGCGCTTGTGGAGTCAGATTCATTTGTTGTAACGCAGCAGCTTGCGTCCCTGCCAGACCTGCTGGGATCGGTTCTTCTGAGTCCGCCATTGCTTGCGGCCTAGGTGGTTTTGGCTTGCCCATGATGATATAGGTCGTTGTGTCATGACCGGGAGCACCAACCAACCCGTGCCCCCTGAGCTGTCAAGCATGCTTCTTATCCAGAGGCGGGGTGAAAGAGACCATGTGGGCCGGATCTATCCCCTATCGCAGCACAGACGTGAGAGTTAGATTATCTTATGAACCCCGTATGCCGATGTCGTAGATGGGGTTACGATGAATATATAACAGCGTGCTGTCCAGCTATAATGATTGCGGCCAGTTCAATGTCCAACTTCAAACTTGGTCCATCCTGTGCCGTCTCAAGTGTGTCACTGCCAGTTCAGCTGAGAGGCGTCCAGAAACTGCGGCTGGGCTATATCATGGAGGGCCTGCCTCATCGAAAAACCCTATGTCTGGGCTAGCTAGTCGCAAGGGTAGGTGAGCGTTTGTGACTCGTGTCGACCCCAACGTGCATAGCTATCTAGTGGTAACTGTAAGTGCTTTTATGTCAATCCTGGGCCTGCAGGACAACCTAAGCCATGACCGGGAGGCTCGTGTTGTCAGGGAAGACTGGGCAGTTGTGCAAGCGACTGCCCCACTTCGCCGAAGTGCACTACGATCCAATCCCCTAGTCAAAAAAAGCTGGGTCTCACTGCTGGCGCAGTCGCCAGCCCATCTGCCGATTGTGACAAACCTTTCTGCCGCGGTAGCCTCGTGCGTCTCCGCCGTTCTTGATGACGCCCCCAGGTCCCGACTGCACTCTCCAGGGCGCTGTCGCACTCCAGCGCGCTGCGCTGATGTTGTCACCCGTCTTCCGACGTCCCTGCCAGCAAGTGCCCCTGGCGATCCCCGCACGGCCGCCCTCACCCTCCCAGCCCCAAGGCCACGCAGTCCGCAGATGTCTCTTATTCGCGATACTGCATCTTCAAATAATGCTGCTGGGACTGCAGCAAGAAAGGTAGGTGTGCGGGGCCGGGCCGAGTCGAATCCGATGCACTCGGTGTGATCTCCCGGACCCGCGGGGCGATCCGTGCAGGGTGAACGCTACTCATGCAGAGTTGTGGGGCGCGGTCGCAATCTCACGCCACAGGCCCAGTCGGTCAGGTCTGCAGGCCTTAACCCCTTCTCCAAGGAGATCCTCTGATCTTGTGTCTCCACGCTGCGCTGCCGTTCAGTCGCGGCCCGCGATGCACGATCTCAGCTCCAACAGCGAGCGCGAGGCCCG
Source organism: Pleurodeles waltl (assembly GCF_031143425.1). NCBI lineage: Eukaryota > Metazoa > Chordata > Amphibia > Caudata > Salamandridae > Pleurodeles > Pleurodeles waltl. Next base: position 894,402,751 of record NC_090449.1, read on the forward strand.
GACCTTGAGCCCCACGACACCGCTACACTGTCGGGGAAGGGCACCGCACCCTCCTCCGTCCTCGCTGCTCCGTGTCCAGCGTCCACACCGTCATGCGCCTCGCTCTGCCTGACTCAGAATGCAGTAATCGTCTCTCTGTCGCTGTGCAGCCACTCCCAGCAAGGCGGCGGGCACCGGGCCGGACAGAAGGGAGGAATTGAAGAATTAATTTTCGGGCCGCGAGCGGAGCTCTTAGAAAGCATCCACACCAGCCACCATCTTCAACACGCCCCCCGTTAGGAGATAACTTATACATAAATTATATACACTAGTGGGCAGAAATAGGCATAAAAACAGTTAGAAAACAGTGCAATTAGTGAAAATCACAATAGTTAGAAATGGGCCTGGGGGAACACAAACCATATACTAAGAAAGTTGAATGCAAAAGTCGGTCCCCCACCATGGCAAGTGTAGTGTGTAGAGGGGAGCTGGGAGTACTACAAAAGCCCAGAGGTGAGTACCACAACCCACCCCGGCGACAAGGAAAGCAGGTGTAAATCACAGTAACTTTCCCAGAACACACACAGAAACAAGAAGAATTATCCAAAACCCAGAAGAGACTGCAAGACACCTACATTGGATTCCTGGACAAGAAGACCTGTGGAAGAAGGGGACCAAGTCCAAGAAGCACAGGAGAGTCCAGGAACAGCAGGAGCTTATGCAAACCCGGATGAAGGTGCAAAAAGTGAACCACAGGTGAAGAAGAAAAGTCAGCACTGCACCCAAGAAGACGAAGGCGGGCCCTGGAGGATGCAAGTCATTACCAACGCCAGATAAAAAATTGCAGTCGGGTTTGCATCGTCAGAGTCCTCCAACAAGCCTTGGCACACGTAAAGCTTGTGGTTAGCAGAAAATGCGCTGCCGGGGATCAAGAAGGACCAGGTGGACTCTACCCAGGAGGGACAGTCAGAGGGGACCCTCAACACCTCAGACAGCCCACAGAAGACCAGGCAGCCCACACAGGAGTCCCACAGGACGGGGACAAAAAAGTTGCAGAAGAGGCTTATGCAGCACTACGACAAAGGCTCCCCCGCTGCCGGAGAACCACTCAGGAAGCTGTGCATCACAGGATAGAATGCTGGGGGCTGGAGCTTCTAGATGCATGACGATCTTGGAGAAAAGATGCAAATAAACCTTGGCAACTGCAAAAGATGAGGTGCACGGGGGTACTGTCTTGTGTGGGGAGGCAATGTCTTACCTCCACCAAAGTTGGACAGCTGGAAGAGAGGACCGTCAGGACCACTTGAGTCCATCACCCATGATGCAGGAGCCACACAGCTCAGCAGGAAAGGGGATCCACACAGCCAGTCGTCATCATAGTTGGTGCCTGCAAAAGCATGAGAATGACTCCTTCACCCAAAGGGAGATTCCTTATTTTTTCTGATGCAGGCTGAAGACGGGCTGTCCTCAGAGGATGCACGACGGGGAAATTGTTGCAGTTGCTGAAAGGAGGCGAATATACAAAGTTGCAGGAGGTGTCTTGCTTCTTTGTTGCAGCTTGTAGGATCCTGAAAAGTCCGGATGCAATTTCTTCGGTCAGAAGTCAAAGTGGAAGATGCAGATGATTCGTGCTGGAGTCTTGCAATCTGAATCTGAGGAACCACCCAAAGGAGAGACCCTATATAGCCCTGAAAGGGGGATTGGTCACCTAACCAGTTTGGCACCTGTCGGGGGAGGGCTCTGACGTCACATGCTGGCATTGGCCACTCCGATTCTCCCAGAGTTACCTGCCAACCTTGAATCCAAGATGGCAAAACCCAGGGACCCTCTGGAGGAGCTCTGAGCACCACCCCTGGGGTAATGATGGAAAAGGGGTGGTCACTCCCCTTTCCTTTGTCCAGTTTCGCACCGGAGCAGGGACTGGGGGTCCCTGAACTGTTGTAGACTGATTTACGCAAGGACCAGTTATCCCTTATTAGTAGAATAGAGGTGTTTCTAGCAGCTTAGGCTGATAGAAGGTAGCTATGGCAAAGCAGCTTAGGCTGAAGTAGGAGACATGCAAAGCTCCTACTATACCACTTATATCATATAGCACAATATCATGAGAAAACACAATACTCAGAGTTACTAAAAATAGAAGGTACTTTATTTTTATGACAATATGCCAAAAGTATCTCAGTGAGTACCCTCAGTTAGAAGGTAAGTAATATACACAACTCATATGTACACAAACCCAAAACAGGTAAGTAATAGTAAGAAAAGTAATGCAAACAGTGTAGAATTACAATAGGATGCAATAGATGAACATAGGTCTAGGCGCAAAACAAACCATATACTCCAAAAGTGGAGTGCGAATCAAGAATCCAAGATACCCCACCCCAAGACCCTGAAAAGTAGGAGTAAAGTACCCCTACTACCCCAATAGGACACAATAGTAGTGATGGGGGATTCTGCAAAAACCACAAACACCAGCAAAGCACTGAAGACGGATTCCTGGACCTGAGGACCTGCAAGGCTTGGGGGCCTAGTCCAAGAGTCGCGATAGTGTCCAGGGGGGGGGGGCAGGAGCCCAGGAAACCCCGGATGAAGGTGCAAGAAGGCTGCCTCTGGATGGAAGAAACCTAGAATTCTGCAACAACGAAAACAGCTAGGAACTTCTCCTTTAGAAGGAAGATGTCCCACGGTATGCTGAAGGTTGCAGAAGTGTTTCCAGGCAGAAATACCACAAACAAGCCTTGCTAGCTGCAAGTGTCGTGGTAAAGGTTTTTGGATGCTGCTGGGGACCAGGAAGGACCAGGATGTCGCCCCTTGGAGGAGGAGACAGAGGGAGTGCTCAGCAGCTCAGAGAGCCCCCACAAAAGCAGGCAGCACCCACAGAAGTACCAGAGCAGGCACTTAGATGATTTGTGAACCGAAGCTGGCTCAGAGTCACAAAGGAGGGTCCCACGAAGTGAAGTCCAGCTCAGAGGGTTGAGCACTGTAGGACGGAGTGCTGGGGACCCAGGCTTGGCTGTGCACAAAGGAATCCTTGGAGAAGTGCACAGAAGCCGGAGCAGCTGCAAATCACACAGTACACAGGTTTGCAGTCTATTGTGGGGAGGCAAGGACTTACCTCCACCAAACTTGGACTAAAGGATCACTGGATGTGGGAGTCACTTGGATAGAGTTCCTGTGTTCCAGGGACTACGCTCGTCAGGATGAAAGGGGACCCAGAGGACCAGTGATGCAGTCTTTTGGTGCCTGCATTAGCAGGGGGAAGATTCAGTCGACCCACGGGAGATTTCTTCTTGGCTTCCAGTGCAGGGTGAAGGCAGACAGCCCCCAGAGCATGCACCACCAGGAAACAGTCGAGAAAGCCGGCAGGATGAGGCGCTACAATGTTGTTGGTAGTCATCTTGCTACTTTGTTGTGGTTTTGCAGGCATCCTGGAGCAGTCAGCGGTCGATCCTTGGCAGAAGTCGAAGAGGGAAGTGCAGAGGAACTCTGGTGAGCTCTTGCATTCGTTATCTGAAGAATACCCCAGAGGAGAAACCCTAAATAGCCAGAAAAGGAGGTTTGGCTACCAAGAAAGGAGGATTGGCTACCAAGAGAGGTAAGAGCCTATCAGAGGGGGTCTCTGACGTCACCTGCTGGCACTGGCCACTCAGAGCAGTCCAGTGTGCCCCCAACACCTCTGAATCCAAGATGGCAGAGGTCTGGGACACACTGGAGGAACTATGGGCACCTCCCCTGGGAGGTACTGGTCAGGGGAGTGGTCACTCCCCTTTCCTTTGTCCAGTTTTGCGCCAGAGCAGGGCTAGGGGATCCCTGAACCGGTGTAGACTGGCTTATGCAGAGATGGGCACCATCTGTGCCCATCAAAGCATTTCCAGAGGCTGGGGGAGGCTACTCCTCCCCAGCCCTTCACACCTATTTCCAAAGGGAGAGGGTGTAACACCCTCTCTCAGAGGAAATCCTTTGTTCTGCCTTCCTGGGCCGGGGCTGCCCAGACCCCAGGAGGGCAGAATCCTGTCTGAGAGGTTGGCAGCAGCAGCAGCTGCAGTGGAGACCCCGGAAAGGCAGTTTGGCAGTACCTGGGTTCTGTGCTAGAGACCTGGGGATCATGGAATTGTCACCCCAATACCAGAATGGTATTGGGGTGACAATTCCATGATCTTAGACATGTTACATGGCCATGTTAGGAATTACCATTGTGACGCCATACATAGGTAGTGACCTATGTATAGTGCACTTGTGTAATGGTGTCCCCGCACTCACAAAGTCCGGGGAAATTGCCCTGAATGATGTGGGGGCACCTTGGCTAGTGCCAGGGTGCCCACGCACTAAGTAACTTGGCACCCAACCTTCACCAAGTGAGGGTTAGACATATAGGTGACTTATCAGTTACTTATGTGCAGTGAAAAATGGCTTTGAAACAACGTGGACGTTATTTCACTCAGGCTGCAGTGGCAGGCCTGTGTAAGAATTGCCTGAGCTCCCTATGGGTGGCAAAAGAAATGCTGCAGCCCATAGGGATCTCCTGGAACCCCAATACCCAGGGTACCTAGGTACCATATACAAGGGAATTATATGGGTGTACCAGTGTGCCAATGAGAATTGGTAAATTTTGTCACTAGCCTGCAGTGATAAATTTAGAAAGCAGAGAGCATTAACACTGAGGTCCTGCTTAGCAGAGCCTCAGTGATACAGTTAGGCACCACACAGGGAACACATAAAGGCCACAAACTTATGAGTACTGGGGTCCTGGCTAGCAGGATCCCAGTGACACATAACAAACATAATAATAACCTAGGGTTTTCACTATGAGCACTGGGCCCTGGCTAGCAGGATCCCAGTGAGACAGTGAAAACAACCTGACATATACTCACAAACAGGCCAAAAGTGGGGGTAGCAAGGCTAGAAAGAGGCTACCTTCCTACACCCATCATTTCTGGCAGGGAGCTTTATCTAATGGGAGTGTCGGCAAAAGTAAGTTATATAGCTCAGGCACTAACTTTTGATTGTTATTTTTCAAAATAAGCCATTTTTTTAATACTGTCAATGGGCGACTTGCCCCGTCTTCAACAGAGCAATGAGACAGCCAATGTCTGACTTGTATATAAAGAAGTCATTCTGAATCTGGGAGCTCGTACGGGGCTTTCAACTGGTCAAATGGGATGGGGCCATCTTCAATAAAAAAAGTATCCGATGGAACGACAGTCTGCCTTTTGCCAGTAGCAAAACACTTGTAGATCTACACCAGGGGTGAAATTGGAGTTCCCCAAAAGTGGGGTTAAGGACGAGGGGAAACGTTGTCAGGCCTTTGCATGTGGCGACTGAATCCCAGACTCTTAAGGTCAACTGTGTAACGGGAGAAGAATATAAACCCCATGGTCGCTGTGTCTGTCTGAGGAATGGAAGGGTGCCAGCAATTGCTCGGTCCACAAATAGCCAGTGTTTTTCTGACTCTGCCTGTGATCACTCCACAACGTTTCAAATGTGAGCTGCTTGGTAGTATCTCTGGAAGCGTGGGATCCCCAGTCGTCCTTCCCCAGGGGGGGCAATAGCACCTTTCTCTGCTCATGTGAGGACATTGTCCTTCCCATATGAATCGGAGTATGGCGTTTTGTAGTGATCCAAGCATCCCTGTTGGCAGGTCAACCGGGAGGGTCTGGAACAGAAACAGCACCCTTGGGAGGACCACCATTTTTACAGTACCAATTTTGCCCAACCAGGAAGGGCAATAGAGTCATTATGCAGTCAAATCTTTAGTAATCTCTTTGAGTAACTCTTTATAATTAAGGGCCGCAGTGGCGTCTCCAGAGGTGGATATTTGGATACCTGGATATGTGATACAGTCTTTTCTCCATTATATGGGAAGACATCTGGCAAGAAGTTCTTTCTCGGCTAGTGGGACCGTGAGATTGAGGGCTTGTGACTTATTAACAATTACTGAGAAGCCCGATGCCATTCCAAACCTCTTGACCTCCTCAAGGAAGGCAGGAAGTACCATTGAGGGGTTATCAAGAGCTACTATCACATCATCTGCGTACAGGCAGATGAAATGTTCTCTTCAGAACCGGATCCCCGCTATGCCTGGGTTATCGCGCAATCTTTGCACAAATGGTTCTATGTAGAGGGCGAAAAGCAAAGGTGACAGAGGGCAACCCTGCCTTGTCCCTATACTGATGGTAAATGGGGCCAGTCTAAGTTGATAGCAAGGGTCACCAAGCGCTTTGCGGCTCGGTGACCTCCGTTATCAACATAACAAGCCTGTTCTCAGAGGCCGCGCAGTCTCTGAGAACATATGTGTTATGTTAATAACACGGGTCACTGAGTCGCAAAGCGCTCGATAACCAGTGTTATTAACTTAACAAAACTGCTCTCAGAGACTGTAGGCTCACGCCCTGCGGCTTCTGAGAGCAAGTCTGTTAAGTTAAGGGCAGAGATGAACGAGCCATGAAACGCTTGGCAATCTCTGCCTTAACTCAACAGACTTGCTTTCAGAGGCCACAGGGCGTGAGCCTGTGGCCTCCGAGAGCAGCCCTGTTAAGCTAGTGGCAGGAGGCCTCGCACATCGCGTTAGACACCCTCTAGCCACCCTTGGGGTTAGAGGGTGTCTAACGCGATGTGCAAGGCCTCCTGCCACCATATGTTGGAGGAGGAGGATGTGCATGGTGCGAGTTACAGGCCTGAGGCCCCTAGCCTCGCGAGCTTGGGCCCTCAGGCCTTATAATGTACCAGATGATTGGGGCCCGTGGGCCCCGAGCACAAGGCTCGGGTCCCCAGGGGCCCACCATTGTACATAGGATCCCCAACAGCAAACGTTGACCCGTGAGGAAATGGATGCCTTTCAGCAAGGTACATCTACCTATAGTTTTATAGTTAGAGAACTGTGTCAACAACCTACTCTTATTACCTATTTTGCTTTATTTCTAAAAAAAAATTCTGATACTTTTAATTCTTTATACAGGATATGATGCCAAAGTACAGACGGCTGTCAAAGCACTACAGCGGATCCTAGAGGCTCAAGACGTAAAGTCTTCAGCGCAACAAGATACAGCTCTTATGGGTAAAAAAATTATCTGATGCCTCAGAGAACGCTAATAATCAGGGGTTTATATTGTAAGTGTGACATTTATTTTTTTTCCTCTTCTGCACAGAGCCCCTGCAGGCAAGCACGATCGGCGAGTGAAAAATGTGGAAGACGGCATTAAAAAGGCAGGCAGGAAAAGGAAATCTAGAGCACCTAAACATGGAACACCTATGAAGAAAAGCCTCAACTTCGGGAGCACATCAGGTGTGTTTTAAAAATGTAGAGCGTAAAGAATCTTGACCTCTCTCTCTCTTTCTTTCTCTCTCTCTCTACCTAGTTTTTTTCCTCCCTCTAGGATATAGCGGTTCTAGCATTACCTAAATTTATTTTATTTTTTATCTTTCATATCGTAGAACCATCACAAAAGAACTTAGAAGGTGTCCGCCGTAAGACCAAGCAGTCAGTGTCGCCTTTAAAGGACGTCACAGGAGACTTGCAAAACAGAAAGTCGTCAATAGCCATGGAGATTGGCGCAGGGCGTCAGGACAAACAACGACCAGGGTCTTCAGATAATCGTCATAGACCAGGTATAGCCCTTAACTACTGTACCACTTTACAAATAAACACCCCCACTGGTACAACAATATCTTCTATTGAAAGTACATTTCTACAAGGATTGGGACACACAGATGATGGAGCCGTTACACCTGCAGACACACAACTTCAAGTAATGTTTAAAATCATAGATGGGGATCCCAAACAGCGCAACAAGCCTAAAATAAACCGTCTTTCCTCAAAGAATCATAAGAAGAAGCAACCGGTGCCTGAGCAACAAGAGGTTCCTCTAGATCTCTCAGTTAAAACCACAGTTACGCCTCTGACAGGACCCCGTAGTCCACAGAGGTCTAAGTATTTTAAGGCTGAAATGGGTAATGTAGAGGCGGTTCCCAACAGATTGGTCCCAAAAACTCCTAGAACTATTTTGGACTCTAAGTTTGAAAATGTTCACCCTGTAGGGAACCTTTATGCCACCTGCACAGGGCTTCTAGGGGCACTCGCGGGTGGGGTTGAGGGTTCTGAAACAATAGTAGCCACTCAACGCAACAGAGCTTCTAGAGTAGACCCAGCGGCACAGCAATCTTCAGGTCAGCAGTCACCCGATCCTAGCCCCTGCGTGTCCCACGCATCCGTGGCACTAAGCTAATACGATCACCATTTAAGTTCCCCATATCTAATGTCCCGAATCACACCTCCGGAAGCGTACGATCCCACCCGTCCCCCATCCAGTGTATAAGTTCCCCAGTCTTCTCCCTCTTCAACATACCCTAATAGTAGTAGGGGTGGTAGCGGGTTAGAAACTCTACGTTTTAGAACCCCATCTAGCGAGGAACAGTCCTCCGAAACAGCCGGGTGTTCGCATTGGGGCCCTGCTTTTTTGACCCGTCGTGGTCCACTCATTCAGAAAGTGGGTTAACAAAGAAACTGCACCTGGTATGGCTCAGGGAAATATAAACCCAGCATCTAACGCCTCAAGTATTGACCCAGAACATATCACTTTGGACCACACTAGAATCCTGGACACCTATATAAAAGAAATACACCTATTCATTAGAAAGCTGAAATTCAGACTGAGCCTGAAGACTTTAAAACTCGGGAAGAGGGGTCGCGATGCCACATCCTCCAGAGCCGGCCTGAGGGCTTTAACCCAGAGGTTGATGTTGTATAGAAGGGAGGTGGTCCAATCATGTGAATCAGCCGCTGCAGAAATAAGTAATATAAAGGTGTGACTTGGCTTGAGGGTTTGCCTAAGGAGTGTAAGAACCGCATGTATTAATACTAGCGTCCACAGGTCTAAATATAAAGAGAAAACCCTGGATATACTCACCAAAGCTCTATTGTTCTTACGAGCACTCAAAATAAAAAAAACGTAAGATCTACCCAAAAACTGCTTAAACCCCCAAAAATCAACACCCGTAACATATAAAATGACCTCAGCTAGGCCTCAAAACATAAAGTTAGGAGAAACATCATAAACATAGGGGTTTTTCAGACTTCAGGGGGTAGAGCCCAGAGCATAGTTACCCCCGAACAACCTGCAAGACCCCATCCCTTAGTAGGTGAAGTGGTAAGGACACAGCTTGTAAATACATTGAATATTGATTGTTCAAATATGCTGCGGTCGGTTACCTAAAAACAGCTGGGCTTGTAAGAAACAGAAGTGGGCTAGTTGCACTAGAAACCATAAGCTTTTAATAAGGAAATTAAAGAAAGCCAGACTAAAGCCCTCATTATGAACACAGCGGTAAACACCGAACCGCAGGCGGTGGCAGTAATAACCGCCAACAGACGTGCAGTCCAAATGGCCAAATAATGAACAAACTGAAACACAGGCATCCTGAAAACCACTCACTGCCAGCAGAGGAATGCCGACAACGACGGCAGAGCCCGCCCGCCCACAGGCCAACGGAAAGGCCCTACCCGCCCATCAAATAATGAAGCACTAGACCGCCATCAGTTCCGGGGCGGGAACCACCACCATGCAAAGCCAGGCAGAAACTAACCAAATATAAGGAAATACTCACCAGAGGCTCACACAACATGCCGAAAAAGACATGGAGAGAGAGTTGCAGATTGTGCCAGCTGTCAAGGAGACCAGATTCTCGGGGCTTGTGCATGTTCCCAACATGTCCACCTCTTGGCAGCTCCAAACTCCACTAGTTATATAGCACAGAGTTAAAGAATGGCCAAGTGGGGGAATGGGTTTTGGGTTGGGAACAGCGGGGAAGGAGACCTGTGAAAGCAAGAGTTAAACAACACAATTGCAAGATTAATCACAATGACTTTCAATAAGTTTTGTTTCAAATAAACACTTATACTGAAAACATGAATGGCCTAAGGCTTCACTAGAACTAGGCCTCAAGAATCTAGGTACCTGGAAATCAAGAAAAGGTTATACAAGGTTTTCATATGAACAATCCAGAATTAACATATTGGCGGTCATTACAACATTGGTGGTAAAAGCCGCTTACTGCCGTGCAGAAGACCGCCAACACACCGCTGCGGCTGCGGAAAACCACCACAGCAATTATGACCCACAGCACGGAATCCGCCAAAATTCAGACACCCACACAAGTCTGCCACACCAAAGGTCAGTGATAAACTGGTGAAAACAAAACCTCCACCGTCACGCCAACAGAAATACGCCCACACTATCACGACACACGAATCCACGTGGCGGTCTTTCAACCGCGGTATTCCATTGGCAGTACACACCGCCGCGCTCAAAATACACACACTCTTACAAAACACAGTGGGTACACGGTCCAGGGGACGGAGGACCAGGAACACAGGGGAACTGGGAGGGCTGCTGTGCGACAGGGGGCGGACAGGCCCAGGGAACCCACTCCCCACGAGGCCCTCTCCAACATCATGGGAGCCTACCACCACTCCCAGGAGACGATGGCAACGGTACTGACCAAGTTTCAGGAGACCCAGTGCCTGCAGGAGGAACAGTATTTGGGCTTCAAGGAGGAACTCAGAGCCATCAATTCCACCCTGGGCACCATCGTAGGGGTGCTGAAGGAAGTACTCAACACCAGGAGGGACACTGTGGCACTACAAGGGGCCCCTGACTCTAGCCTGGATGATGAACTGCCCACCACTTCCGCCGGCGCTAGTGGACAGGAGGCACCGCCACAGTCCACCACACCAGCACCCCACCCCCTGCAGAGGGAGAACCACTTCGCAAACGGTCCCTGAGATCCAGGACAAAGACAGAGAACGATGCCAAGACCCCCGCCAAGAAATGAGACCACTCTCCCACTTTGTCACCCTGTCCATCCTTAAACTGCCCCACCTCCACTTCCTATGCCCATTTGGGCAATGCACCTGTGAGACTACTAGACTATACTCTGCCATGGACATTCCTCCGCCATTACCCCTCACCATTTTGTTGCCCCCTCCAATATTGAGCACTAAAATAAACACCCTTAAAGCACAAAACAATCTGTAGTCAGTCTGTGATTTCGGAATACTGTATTAGCAATTACTGTGGCAAAAACCTCTTTCATTTGTAATGTCAACATACCTATGTCACACAGCTGTAGTCCATGAGGAATCAAAGCAGATGTCACACAGTGGGACCCACATCTGTGAAAGTGTAAGGGAAAGTGACAACTCAGTGACCATACACTGGGTGAAAACGGTAGAGAGGTAGTAGTGTTTAAGTACATGTAGTAGGCAGGTTTGTATTCTTATCTGTGTTTCACTGGAAATATTGCTGGATCACTGAGTCCCTGTTGTCCATGTCTTCTTCTGCTTCCTCGTCTTCACTGTCCACAGGCTCCACAGCTGCAACAACACCGCCATCTGAACCATCCTCCTGCAGAAAAGGCACCTGTCGTCGCAAAGCCAAGTTGTGAAGCATACAGCAGGCCACGATGATCTGGCACACCTTCTTTGGTGAGTAGAATAGGGATCCACCTGTCATATGGAGGCACCGGAACCTGGCCTTCAGGAGGCCGAAGGTCCGTTCGATCACCCTCCCAGTTCGCCCATGTGCTTCATTGTAGCGTTCCTCTGCCCTTGTCCTGGTATTCCTCACTGGGGTCAGTAGACATGACAGGTTGGGGTAACCAGAGTCACCTGCAAATGGCGAGGGACAACTGTTAGACACACACTAACCTGTAGGGATATCCCCAGACCCAGACAACCATTCCCACTGTCTTCCTTCAAGGTGCTCACCTGATAGCCACACACGGTGCCTCTGGAGTTGACCCATCACATAAGGGATGCTGCTATTCCGCAGGATGTAGGTGTCATGCACTGAGCCAGGGAACTTGGCATTCACATGGGAGATGTACTGGTCGGCCAAACATACCATCTGTACATTCATCGAATGATAACTCTTCCGGTTTCTGTACACCTGTTCACTCCTGTGGGGGGGGGACCAAAGCCACATGGGTCCCATCAATGGCACCTATGATGTTGGGGATATGTTTCAGGGCATAGAAATCACCTTTCACTGTAGGCAAATCCTCCACCTGAGGGAAAACGATGTAGCTCTGCATGTGTTTCAGCAGGGCAGACAACACTCTGGACAACATGTTGGAAAACATAGGCTGGGACATCCCTGATGCTATGGCCACTGTTGTTTGAAATGACCCACTTTCAAGGAAATGGAGCACTGACAGCACCTGCACTTGAGGGGGGATTCCTGTGGGATGGCGGGTACACAGTTCCTGGATTGTGGCACGGTCAAGCCTGTAGGTGATGATCACATGTCTTTCCTCCATTGTGGACAGGTCCACCAATGGTCTGTACACCGGAGGATGCTGCCATCTCCTCACATGTCCCAGCGGACGGTGCCTATGAAGGACAACAGCGAGCACAGAGTCAAACAACTCAGAGGTACGTACCCACAGCTTACACAGAACACGATTCCTAATCCAAAAAGTGGCCTGAATGTGTGTTGAATCTAGGCCTAGGTATGTGTGACGCAGTTAAAAATTAAGCCATGTGGGCCCCTGAAATGGCGGCTGCCTGACCTGTAAAGTGGGACAATTAGATGTGAGGTAACTGCGCTGGTGTTGTACACCATTGCGGTCGAAGACCGCGGCGCAATTCTGCATTGGTTAACATTGGACCCTATGGGTCCCAGGAGCCAATGACGATGTACGCCGGTGGTGACGGTACGCACCGCCGCAGACGTGACCGCCATTTTCTATCTGTTGAATCACTCGATACCTGATCTTCGACAGGAGAGGACCTACACTTCAAGTGCTGCTGTGACCTCAGTCCGGAAGAGACAATGGCTCGAGTGTCTGGGGAAAGGGCCCCTGCCTTCACATCGGAGGAGTTGGAGAAACTCGTGGATGGGATCTTCCCCCAGTACACGCTACTCTACGGTCCTCCAGACAAACAGGTAAGTACACTGGGAGCATGCTGTATGGGCTATGCCTGTGTGGAGAGGGGTGGATGTAAGAAGGAAGGGGGGAGAGTGCGGCGTGCATGAAACAACGGTGAGTGCATGTGCCACATGCCAAGGGTAGGGATGGGGGCCAATGACTGTGACGGTGCAGTTGGTAATACGTTTCTCTTCCCCCTGTACCAATCATGTAGGTCAGCGCCCACCAGAAAAAGGATATTTGGCGTGCCATCGCCAAGGACGTCCGGACCCTGGGGGTCTACCCAGACGGAGCACCCACTGCCAGAAAAGATGGGAGGGCATTCACCGCTGGAGCAAGAAGACGGTGGAGGCTCAGCTGGGGATGGCCTCCCAACGTGGGAGGGGTGACCCTCGCACCATGACCCCCCTGATGATCAGGATCCTGGCGGTGGCGTACCCGGAGTTGGATGGGCGCTTGAGGGCATCACAGCAGCCACAAGGGGGTGAGTACACTCTCATCCTGCTGATTTTGCACGCAGTGGAGGGTTCTGGGTGGGGGAGGTGGGCTGTGGGTTTCCCTAGGCCAGGGCGAGTTTAGTAGGCAAGGTCCCTCCGTAAGGCAACATCCACTGCCTCCACTGTGTCCCCCTACTCCTCATCTCCCTCCTCCCTCCCAGTCTCGTCTACACTCACACCTGCATGCACTATATCTACAGCCACTACTGCCATCACCAGCACACCCACCACCACACCCCGCTCACGTGCAGTCCCCACCCCACTACCATTCACATGTCCCCTGTGTCCTCTCTCCCAGTGTGTCTGTGACGCCACCTCCCAAGATACACAAACACAGGCACACACCCACCCAACAGCCATCCACCTCACGACAGCCTCCAGCGCATGCACTTTCACCCAAAGTCACCAAACGAACACCTCCTACAACCACAACCTCTTCCTCCACTCCTAAACCCCCCCCCCAGCTACCCGTCCCAGTGTCTCCCAAAAACTTTTCCTATCCAACCTTGACCTCTTTCCCACACCTCCCCCACCCCGTCCGTGTCCTAGGTCCCGAACTAGCACCTCAGCCACAACATCTCCGGGACCAGTGGTGCCTGTAGTCACCGGAATCTGGAGTGCACCGGCCACCAGGGCAGCCAGTGTGGCACGGAGCCACAGCACAGACAGTCCCCCACCTGTGAAGCATCAGAAGTTGGCCAGTGCCCAGCGGGAGAGGGGGAAGACTCCAGCCACCAAGGCCGCTCCCAGGGGTCCCGGTGGGAGTGTGGAGTCAGCTGCGACACCTTCCAAGGTGGGGAAGGGCCACAAGAAAGCAGGAAAGTCTGGGAAGAGCAGCACAGCGGAGGAGACCGCCATCATCCCCGCTGCCCAGGAGGCCATCATCCCCGCTGCCCAGGAGGCCACAGCCATCATCCCCGCTGCCCAGGAGGCCACAGCCATCATCCCCGCTGGGCCAGAGAGGACCGCCAGCACAAGCCCTGCTGGGACAGAGAGGACCGCCAGCACAGGCCCTGCTGGGACAGAGAGGACCGCCAGCACAAGCCCCGCTAGGACAGAGAGGACCGCCAGCACAAGCCCCGCTGGGCTAGAGAGGACCACCAGCACAAGCCCCACTGGGACAGAGAGGACCGCCAGCACAAGCCCCGCTTGGCTTGAGAGGACCGCCAGCACAAGCCCCGCTGGGCTAGAGAGGACCGCCAGCACAAGCCCCGCTGGGACAGAGAGGACCGGCAGCACAAGCCTCGCTGGGACAGAGAGGACCGCCAGCAGCTGAGTCACTGCAAAGGAGCCCGCCGCCTCAAGCACCGCTGAACAGGGCACCGCCGCTGCAAGCACCACTGAACAGGGCACCGCCGCTCCAAGCACCGCTGAACAGGGCACCGCCGCTCCAAGCACCGCTGAACAGGGCACCGCTGTCTCAAGCACTGCTGAACAGGACACCGCCGCTCCAAGCACCGCTGAACAGGGCACCGCCGCTCCAAGCACCGCTGAACAGGGCACCGCCGCTCCAAGCACCGCTGGCCCATGAGCGCCAAGGGCACTGACGCTACTGAGTCCGTCACAGGCAGTATGAAGCACTCTGGGAACAAAGCCCCCTCCAGAACCAGTGGAGAGATCCATCCACTACCTCTGTCCTTAGCAGGATGAAGCACTCTGGGCACAAAGCCCCCTCCAGGACCAGTGGAGACTGTCATCCACTTGAGAGGCTGTGGCTTTGCACTCCCAGGATTGAACAGTGGACAACCCACCCACTGTAGAGACTTGAGAGACTGTGGCTTTGCACTCCCCAGGATGGAACAGTGGGCAACCCACCCACTGTAGAGACTTGAGAGACTGTGGCTTTGCACTCCCCATGATGGAACAGTGGGCAAGCCACCCACTGTAGAGACTTGAGAGACTGTGGCTTTGCACTCCCCAGGATGGAACAGTGGGCAAGCCACCCACTGCAGAGACTTGAGAGACTGTGGCTTTGCACTCCCCAGGATGGAACAGTGGGCAAACCACCCACTGCAGAGACTTGGGAGACTGTGGCTTTGCACTCCCCAGGATGGAACAGTGGGCAAGCCACCCACTGTAGAGACTTGAGAGACTGTGGCTTTGCACTCCCCAGGACTGAACAGTGGGCATGTGGCCCCCTCGTGGATTTGGCATCGTGCACTCAACCGTCTGAAGTGCCCCCCCTTTTCCTCCCCCTGAGGTGCCTGTTTTCTTGCTCTCTGATGCCCCTGCAGTGTTCTCTCCATCATGGTCGGGGATCTTGTGTGGGCTTCGCCCCTACCGTGTGGGCCCAGTGTTCCACGGACTTAATTGGAGCACTACCTGGACTACTATGCTTGGTGTATATTTTGTTAATGGTGTATATATTTTTTTTTGCATACTTGCTTTTAACATATTTCTATGGTTACACTCATTTCCTTTTGTCTTTGCATTCTTCCAGGGGTTTGGGGGGTGTAACTATCATGTATAAATATGTATTAGTGTGTGTGTTGTAGTGGGTGAGGGTGTTGCGTGTGTGTGTCCCTGTTTTTTTCCTCCCCCCTCCCATGTGTCGTAGGTGCAGTACTCACCGTGGCATCGCCGCCAGCGTTCGTGCTCCTGGTAGAGGAGCAGGAAGACTATCGCAGGGAGAATTTGGAGTTCCGGCTCCATGGTGTCCTAGTTCCTCGCGGGGTGTGTAGAGGTGAGCATTTTCCCTTCGGAATCCTGTTTACGCCGTGTTTTTATCCGCGGTGAATCCGCCCCGGAAAAGGTGGCGGATTGGTAGGTTGTAATACTGTGGGCGGTACTTTGTTCTCCGCCTGTCTGTTGGCGGTGACCGCCGCGCTGTGTGTTTGTACTGCCGTGGCGGTCGGAGTGTTAAAGTGGCTGTCTTTGTTGGCGGTTTCCTCCATGGTCGTAATTGCACATTATTAACCGCCGGCCTGTTGGCGGTCTTACCGCCGCTTTACCACCGACTGCCAGGGTTGTAATGACCACCATTATATTTTTGGAACAATAAATAACACTGTTGGATCTGGGTTTCAAGAATACTATGAACCTTGAATAACACTCTATTGAATCTGTGTTTCAAGAATACTATGAACATTGAATAACACTCTATTGAATCTGTGTTTCAAGAATACTATGAACATTGACTAACACTCTATTGAATCTGTGTTTCAAGAATACCATGAACATTGACTAACACTCCATTGAATCTGTGTTTCAAGAATACTATTAACATTGAATAATACTCTCCAACTAGTTCTTGGAATAGTCACTGTATTATAACAAAGGTTAAAGAACACCTGGTTTTCTCTGCATGAATGAACTGTACTAGAACCATGAATAACACTGCTACGTCACTCTCTGATTAAGAGTTTCAAGACTCAAATGCTCAGGGAATATTATGCACCTTAATCAAACTGCACATCTAGATTTCAATGTCTAGAAATGATTGCGCACTCTGCTGACCTGTATTTCAAAAGTTAAACACCAGGAATGAATTGCGCACCATGTTGCCGATTCGAACATCGAGATTCACTTGCAATGAAACGATTGCGCACACTCTGTGATTCAAGAGTTTAATGCCGGGAAAGAATCGCGCACACTGATGCCGATTCTATTATCAAGAACCAAATGCCATGAAAGGATCGCGCACACTTCTGATCTGGATGCCAAGAAGTAAATGCCTGGAATGAATTGCGCATACTGTTGCCGATTCGGAATTCACAATACAAATACCATGAAATGATGGCACTCACTGCCGATCTGAATGCCAAGAAGTAAATGCCTTGAATGAATCTCGCACACTGTTGCCGATTCGGAATTCACAATACAAATGCCAGGAAATGATTGCGCGCACTACTGATCTGAATGCCAAGAAGTAAATGCCTGGAATAAATTGCGCACACTGTTGCCGATTCGGAATTCACGATACAAATGCCATGAAATGATCGCGCGCACTGCCGATCTGAATGCCAAGAAGTAAATGCCTGGAATGAATCGCACACACTGTTGCTGATTCGGAATTCACAATACAAATGCCATGAAATCAATCGCACACACAATTTTAAGTTTAGGTCCAAAACTCGAGTGTCACTGGAAAACGGAGTCGGGGGCCTAACCCGACCTCCGCCTTACCGCCCTGCTTGAAGATCACCAAATAAACAAGGGCAGGCCTGGAAATGACTGGATAGGCCTCAGGGACAGGATCTCTGGAAAATGCTACTGCTCTGCACCGGGACCTCTGAATAGTGAGCACGTGGAGCTGGGCTGGCTCCCTTATATAGAGCCAAGTCCCGCCCATGAGCCACACCCAACCATGCTGCAAGAAATACTTCTAGAAGGTCTTAGAATAAAGGACCACACCCTGTAGTCCTGCAAACAAGCCTTGCAAATGAACAATGAATTACAAACAGCATGAATGACTTTTCAAGGTAGAAGCTCTGCAATGCAAAAAGTTAACATACTGCATAGAGACACAATGCATGAAATATGCCTTTGCATAAGGACTGGGTTTTTGCATTTACGTCGCCCGTAGAGCGCGCCCTGTCCTGATGTTGACACCAGCCCTGCTCCTTGCCATATACTTCCACGACCGAGACTGCCAACAAAGATGACGACAGTAAGTACCACAACCTACTATAAAAGGGAAGAAAGGGCACAGTTACATACCCACCCACTCCATTCACCCTGCAACGCTCCCACAACCCTTCACAGCAGCACAAGCCATACACCCCACAGCAAGAGGTACTTACCCGACACAAGGCTAATCCAACCTGCCCAAAATACATACATGTGCCCAACACCCTCAAACAATGAAACGAGAGACCACGGATCCAGAGTGTGCCTTAAACAACACAGACCACACACTAACCTTTATTCTGCTCACTGAGCAACAGAAGTGCATATAAGGCCAATGGCCAGTCCATAGGTGAATAAGTCCGATGGGCCACAATGGCCCCAACTTGACTCCCACAAGTGCAACTGTACTCCACCTCATAGGGGCAACAATGGGGCATCCAGGCACCTCAGGGAACAGGGGCAGGAGGTAGTGGGGGTGGGGACTTACGACTGGGAGTGGGGGCTTAGATTTCTGTTTGGAAGGTGGAGGGGGCTTAGGTTTTGTCACATCAACTGGTGGAGCGGTCTTGGCCTGGGGTGCAGCAGATGTTCCTGGGCCAGCACGGGGTCTCTTCCTCACAGGGGAGGTAGCACGGGAATGGGAAGAGGGAACAGGGGCGGGCTGTGAGGTGGGAGGAGTGGACAGGGCAAGGAGATGAGCACGTTTAGGGACGAGACGGAGTGGGCCAGTGGGATCAAATAGGTCAACACGGGATAGGAAAAGTTTCTTAGGTACAATTGGGGTGGACCTGGAGGAAGGCGTGGGAGTGGAGGTGGAGGAAGTGGTTGTGACAGGTGTAGGTGTGCGTGACGTGGGTGCAGGTGACTGGACAGTATGCTGAGGTGTGGTGGGTGTGTGGGTGTTTTGGAGCGTTTGAGTGTCTTGGGAGGAGAGGGGTGGACACAGTGGGACAAGACAGCCTGCCAGTGTAAATGGATGTTGTCTGCAAGTCTGGTGAGTGTGCTGCATGTGTCAACTAAAGTCGTTGTGGTGAGTGCAGGTGTGGTGTCTGGGGTGCATGAATGGATGTGTGCTATTGTGGTGACTGCAGGAATAGGGTCAGCAACATTGAATGAGGGTGCAGTGCATGTGGGTGTGCATGTACAGGGGACAGACAGGGAGGCGGAAGAGGTGGACACACTGGGGGAAGTGGATGTTGGTGTGCGTGCATGTGTATGTTGGCTGTGTGCATGCTTGTGGTGGGAGGTGTAGTGCTTGTGTTTTGAAGTGTGCTTCTTGTGTGTTGAGGTGTGTGCCTGCATGTCAGAATGTGTGCTTTGGACGGGTGAAGGGAATGGGGTGCTGGAAGGGGTAGAGGTGGTTGGAGGGGGGAGGGAATGACCAGGGACAATGGCTGCCGTCAAAGAGGAGGCCAGAGCCTGAAAAGATCTCTGTAGGCCAGACACAGCACCGTGAATGCCATCCAGATATGCATTGGTCTGCTGCACCTCTGATGCTAGTCCCTGGATGGCATTATCGATGGTTGTCTGCCCTACAGAGATGGTTCTCAGGAGGTCAATAGCCTCCTCCGTGAGGGCAGGAGGGCTGACTGGGGCAGGGGAGGAGATTCCTGGGGCGAAGGAGACGCCCACCCTTCTGGGTGAACGGGCACAGGCAACTCGGTGGGGAGCAACTGGGAGGGCGGTGATGGTATGGGGGTGGCGAAGATGACACAGTAGGGGTGGGCCCACTAGGGTCTGCCACCGCCAGGTAACTCTCATCGGAGGAGGTATCGGAGTCACTACCTCCAGTGGTAGTTGCCTCCCCCGTGGTACTCCCCTCGCCCTCCAACCCACTGGTCCCCTTGGCATCGGACGACTCTGCCTCCGAGGATCTGTGGACCGCTGCCCCCCCAATCATCGGTGCCTCAGCTCCCTCGCCAGATGATGCTGATGTACACAGACAACGCAAGAGAACAGGGATGGGGAGACAAAACAGAAGAGACACTTGTGAATAGCTGAATGGAGGTACATAAGTGGTTCACACATACTCCCACCCAGAAAATATTCCACCAGGCAGCACCTACCGCTATACACAGGGCTATGCACCTGACTAGTGGCCAGAACCCTGCTTTACAGCCATTCCCCACAGAACTTAAGGACCTGACGTACTGCAGACTTGACCCTTACACCCCTACTCCCCACGGGGGCCATGTTGTAGATGGACACTAGACAGCATAAATTTGAACGCGCACACACACACACATCCATCAAGAAGCCAAAATATTGTATATGTACTCACCCCCCTGTGACTGCTGTGCAGCCTTCCAGCGCCCATCCAGGTCCGGGTACGCCACTGCCAGGATGCGTTGCATAAGGGGGTCAGTGCCCGATGGGCAACCCTTCCTCGTTGGGAGGACTTCCCCAGTTGGGCCTCACAGATCTTCCTCGCCCAGCACTGCAGGTCCTCCCACCTCTTCCTGCAGTGGGTGCTCTGCCGGTTGTAGACCCCCAGGGTCTTCACCTCCTTGGTGATGGCATGCCAAAGTCCCTTCTTCTGGTGGGCGCTTACCTATAAGAGACACACAGAAAAGTAACACAGAGGTCAGACACTGGCCAATCATAAACAGCTGGCTATACGTCCACTATGGGACAGACAGTTCAAACCGACTAACAGCACACACACAGGCAGCATGTCAGGAACCCTGGACTATACAGTGTCACACGTGCACACATGTATGCGGCCATCAACCACCATTACACACATCCATGCCCCCCAATCCTCCTACTCACCTGTACCTCTGGCCGACCATAGAGCTTGGCGTACAGGGGCAGGACCACGTCCACGAGCTTCTCTAATTCCTCGTTAGTGAAGGCCGGGGCCCTTTCCCGTGCAACACGTGCCATTTCCATGACCAGAGGCAGGACACAGCAGTACACTCAGTGGAGTACCTGCATGCACGAGATCAGGGAGTCCCGTGAAGTTGGGGTGACGATTTCGCGTACGTACCGTGGCAGTGTGCACCATCACCGCCGGCGGCGATCATGATACGCTAAGAATGACCATTGACAACCATGTTAACCAATGAATTTGCGCACAGCGGTAAACACCGTCTTACGCTACTACGTCAACCGCTAGCGGTATGATGTCACTTCCACCATGACACTTCTGGATTACAGGGGGCAGACATTTTGGCCTTAAGTACGCAGTTGTAAAACCCTCATCAGCACAATGCAGGCCCTATTGTCCCCTAAACATCCATAGGCATGAAACAATATACATCACCTCACCTGAACAGTCCAGATATATCATTGTGGTCATGTTGCTGTAATGTCACACACACTAAGCATTTGTGTCGTCGACAATCATGCCAGCAGTGCTGAATGATAAACAATGTGTGCAGATGTATGTGTGTTCCTCACACATGTTTTCAACTCCTCCTAGGTACAGACCCTTGTAGCGAGGGAGGGCCCCATTGGTGTACAGACCACTTGTTGATTTGCAGACCATGGTGGAGCGTCACACCATTATCAATTATAGACCCACTCGTGCTACTATTCATGAACTTTGTGCATTACTGGATCCAGCACTGAGACCGGCTAATCAGAATCAGTATGCCATCCCTTCTGAAGTGCAGGTGCTCTCTGCACTCCATTTCCTGGACACGGGCTCATTTCAAGTAACAGTGGGCATGGGTGCAGGTTTTTCTCAGCCAATGTTTACCATTATACTGTCCAGATTCCTGAATGCACCCACATAGCTATCATCCCCCCAAGAGTCAGTGAACAGGTGTTCATAAACAGGAAGAACTTTCATTCCATGAACATTCATTTGGTGTGTACTGCAGACCAGTACATCTCACATGTGAATGCCATGTTCCCTGGATTAGTCCATGATTCCTTTGTGCTTAGGAATAGTAGTGTGCTACACAAGATGGAACAACTACAAGAGGACAGAGGATGGATCATAGGTATATGTTTCTGACACTTATTGCCACATAGCAGACAGCCAGGCTGTCTGCCTCTGAGGGTTGTCATTGACAGTCCTGTTCTTCACCCTTTTCTAGGTGATTCTGGCTACCCCAACTTGCGTTGGCTCCTGACACCAGTGAAGAATCCTGGAACAGAGGCAGAGAGGAATTACAGTGAGGCTCATGGACGTACTAGGAGGGTGATAGAGTGTACAACCGGTTTCCTGAAGGCGAGATTTTGTTGCCTACATATCTCTGGTGGTTCCCTAGCCTATGACCCTGAAAAGGTGTGTAGAATAGGGGTGGCCTGCTGCATGCTGCAAAGCTTGGCTGTGAGGAATTCTATCCCCCTCTTGGAGGAGGAGGGTTTGTATATCCAGACCAGCTTCCTCAGAGAGGGGATGAGTGTGATGGTGATAATGAGGAGGGGGACGATCTAAATTCCAGGACCCAACTGATACTCTACTTCCAGTAAATATGCGGAACTATTGGATGAGATTGCTGTCTGTGCAGCATACTGTCAGTGTGCCTTTTCATCTAGGGTGGTGTTGGGTCAATAGTCATTGCCACTGTGACCAGGTCTGCATAGGACAGGTAGTATTATAGTATAATAGTTCAACACATCTGTAGGCACAACAAGATGTTATGCGTGTGGTGCATTTCCTGCTACTCAGATAATAATAAATGAGTTATGATACAGTTGCATCCATAGTTCACTTTGTTTAAACATAATGACATCGGACATTGTAAAAGGTGAACTGGTGTTTTATTTGGTGCAGGGATTAAATCTTGCAGATTACAGTGATGGGAGTAGGCTACTGGTGGTTGTACAATATGCCAACATGGTCGCAGCATTTGTTGGCAGTAGTGGTAGGTCCAACTATGTTTACCAGAGTTTGTTGCTGTTTTCAGACGGTTTGGTCGTTGATTCAGTGGGACACTTGGAGGACAGTTATTGCCAGAGTCACTTCTTTGAGGGGGCCTTGGTCTTGGCAGGTGTTCCAGTGCCATATCTGGGCCTGAGGGTCCATTTGAGTGCCTGGTGTTGGCCTGTACGGGTCGAGATGGATGTCCCCTGTGTGTCCTGAGAAGGTGGAACATGTGCAGTTGCAGCTGATCATGTTGTTGGGTCTGTAGCCTGGCCTGTAGTAGGGGCTTCCTGGTCTGTGTGGGCCTCAGGCTGTGTTGGGACAAGGTGCAGCAGTGCACCTACTATGCTGGACATTGTGGCATTGTGCAATTTCCACTGCTCCATTGCCTCTTGGTGGTGTGCTACTGGCATCCTTTGACTCTGCTCCAGGGTGGATACTATCTGGGCCAATCTGTCCTGGGTATGGTGAAATGGTCCCAGGACCTCAGAGATCACGTCCTAGGCTGCTGCATCAATCGTGTGGCCTCCCCCTGGGCCACTGATGCCCTCCCACTAGGCCTAGCCCCCTGTGTCTGTGTCCCCTGCACAGGTCTGGTGGTACAACTTGTACTGAGGCCATCGTCTTCCTGCCTGTTGGTAGGGGGTGACTGTGGCCTCTGTCCATGTGTTCCACCAGTCTGTGGCCTGGATACACAGGTGTGGGGACAGTTGCCCTGGGCTGATGTTGTTGGCTGGGTGGTAGGGGTGTCAGTGGTGTCCTGGGTGGGGCTGCTTGATGATGACAGTCCAGGACTGTGTGAGGGGCCAGGGTGATCGTTAATGTCCAGGGTTCCATCGTCAGTGTCCTGGGAGGTGCCTCTGTCTCCCTGTGGGGCACTGCCACTCCTTGTCCTGTCTGTCAGGGTGGCATGGGTGGTGGTGCCTGTTGGGGGGAATGGGCATGTCTGTTACAATTGCATGATCGGATAGGGTGCACAGGACTGAGCAGTTTTGTGCAGGTTTTCACACTTTGAGGCCATGCAGGGTGCTTTTGTGAGGTTAGCATTGAATTTTGCTTTGGATGTAGAGGTGCATTGTGGGTGCTGTAGGCCATTGTGATTCCTTACAGGGGTGGGTGGCTGTGCACAGGGGGAGGGATATGGGCCTGTTAGTGGGTTTGTGGGAATGCAGGGGGACTGGATGTAGTGATTGTGGCCTGAGTGGGGTAGTGGTCATGGTGGGTGTTAGAGGGGTGGGGTGGTTCATGCATTACAGGTGTGATGGATATGGGGTAAATGTAGACGACTTACCCAAGTCCAGTGAGTCCAGTGAGTCACCCAGGGTGTAGGATGGCCAGTACCTTTTCCTTCCAGTCAGTGTAGTCGGGTGGTGTTGGTGGAGGTCCTCCCCCAGTCTTCTGGACTGCCATGTGGTGCCTGGATGCCTTGGACCTGACCTTCCCACGCAGGTAATTCCATCTCTTGCGGATGTTCTCCCTGGTGCGTGGATGGTGTCCCACTGCATTGACCTTGTTGACTATTGTCTGCCATAGCTCCATCTTCCTGGCGATGGGTGTGTCCTGGACCTGTGCCCCGAATAATTGTGGCTCGACCTTCAATATCTCGTCCACCATGGTCCCTAGCTCCCTTTCTGTGAAGCGTGGGTGTTTGAGGGGTGCCATGGTGTGGCCATGAACTGCACTCAGCTTCTCACCTCTGGATGCAGGATTGAGAAAAACACCTGGTCTTCTGCTGGTTCTGGATAATCCCAGATAGGAGCGACCCTTTCTAGTAGCCACGGTGCCGCTTGACAGAGAACGCCTAAGCAGACCGTACCCTCCAGAAGTAGTCTCAGTGGAAAAACCCCAAGAAATGGGGAAAAAACCTCAAACCTCAGTACTTGAAAACAGGACAAAGGCAAAAAATCTCCAAAAGCGAAAACAGGAACGACAAACAGGAGCGAAGAGCACCACCAAAGGGAAGTGTTTGCAACACAAGGCAGAGCAAAACTGAGTGACTTATATACTGGAAAAGAGGAAGTGACCTCACAGGAAATGAAACAACACCATCTTGAATTAGGAAAAGCCCACAGAAAAGAATAGGGAAAAAGGATGTCGTATAAAAGAAAATGGCATGCTGGGAAATGAAAACAGGAAGAAGAACATGGAGACCAGCAGAAATGCTGAGAAAATGAAGCACACAGAAAGCAAGAAAAAAGAAAAGAAAAAGACAAGAAAGAGACCACCACCGACAGAAGAGAATGCCCTAAAGTAGGTAAGGGCGACGCGACTGGGAGTGCAAAACATGCGTCCCGGAACGTGTCGCCAAAACGGAAAGAAAAAGCGGAGGACGGCGCTCCGAAAATCGGTACTGCGATCCACCCGCGGTCGGGAAAAGAGACACCACGGTAAGGCGTGGCGTCACAGGTGTGTGTTGTGCATGGTGTCTTGTGTGGATCTAGGTGCGGGTGCTCTTGTGTGATTGGGTGTATGTATTGTGTATTGTGGTGTTCGGTGTCTGCTCCTGGGGTTCTCTGTATTAGTTGGCCTAATTTTGTTGCAAAGGATTGTGGGGTGTGTCTGTGAGTGATTTATAGTGTTGTGGATGTGTGTCAGGTGTGTGGGTTTCAAACTTGCCAATGTGTGCATGTCCTACTGTTGGGTCCACTTTCCACTCGTGGCGGTCTGTACCGCCATTGGTTGTTCGGCTTCCCCTGACCGTCGCGGTGATTTGTGCTTCATTATTTGGAGGGCGGGGAGTTTGTGTGCTCGGCGGTGGCGGGTGGGAGGTACACCATTTCTGCTGACAAGGTCCTGGTGGTGACTGGTGGCAGGGAGATTTTTGTCGGTTTCTGGTTTTTGCATCATTATATGGCGGGTTTCTGTTCACCGCCAATGGTGGTCTTCTGTTCGCCTTCACCACAGCGGGTGACGGTGTTTACCGCCGTGTTCATAATGAGGGCCTAAGTGTTACAAGGAGGTATAAAAATATGCCAGCACAGAGCCATAGTCAACTATCAGTGAATGATATACCCCGGAGCCCCCATCCTGCGACGATCCTCAACCTGAGGATTCAGAACCAGTGTTTTTAGAAAGTGTTAGAAGGTACAATCGTAATGTAGAGAGGTTTAATGCTACAGAGCATTATGAGGAATTCCATTTTGATAACCTGGATCATACAAATTCCTCTGATCACGGCATTATAGCTATCCATCAAGCTGTACAAATGCTCATAGAAAGGTTCTTACATGATGTGGGTCCTAACTATTTCTTTCAACTACACTTCCAGGGGCAGGGCATTGACAGTCCGTTCACCCGTCGAACACCCTGCGACGTGTTTGACGCTGTAGAACTTCTAGAAAACCTCTTTAGCCTGCTAGAAAGGAAGGCTGAAATAGTTGTATATTGCATCTTCAGAGTCTTCGCCCTCGTTGTCAGGGGTCACAAAGGAGGTGTTTCCAGACATTTAAAGAGTATCTTGTATAGTAAGATCATTGGAAAGAGACAAACATGGTTGCTCAACTTTAACATAGGGGCATCCAAAACTTGTCTGGCTGCTAGCATAGCTACTGATTGATCGCTCTACACCCGATGCTCACATTCTGTCTAGAGCTGCTGAAGCCCCTAGGGTGCTTGAAATACCACACAAGCGGATGGTTGGTTTTCGGGACACAGGTCTTTTTGAGAACTTTTTTGCTGTTATGGTGAAAGTTCTTTACCACAACGGTTCCTGGAAGTACTTCACGACCGGAGAGTGGACGAAAAGACCGTGTATGTTCTCCATCATGAAAATAATTTTCATGGTATTTTGAACCTGAGTGTTTTTCTAGGAGCCAAGTACGTGTGCACCAATTGCGACCATATCTACAACACACAGACAGCTCACCAATGTGAAATGCACTGTAAAATGTGCCAGAGAGATGGGTGTATTGAGATCACGGGGCAGAAGGTACGGTGCCAAACGTATAATATGTTTTGTTGCTCGCAAAACTGCTTGAGCATACATAACAGACTTGTTCGCTGTGTCTCTAAAGTAGACTGCAGGAGATGCGAGCGCTACGCAGTGCTTAATTTTTAAATAAAAAGGTGCCGGGGCTCAAAGCCCTTCTCAAACATGCGGCTGCTGCAATTAAATGTGTGAACACGGAATACTCAGGAAGCGTAATCCTGAAGCCATTTCGGGCTTCTTCAATCCATAAAAAGCCACTCCCTGCCCCTTCAGCTCACTCTTGCAGCTTTCTACTTTCTCTCTTTGTGACGCTTTTTTGTTTTTCCCTTCATCCGTCTTTCCCACATGTGTCTTTTGCTCACAGGAAATGCTTGAGGCAGAAGAATAAGCCCCGGCCCTCAAAAATAAGTGCTGGTGCTCAGCACCGGAAACAACAAGCACAAATTAAGCACTGGCACTACGTTGCCTATGAGCATAAATGCATCGGTATAAAATGTCCCAGATATAAGGTATATTGTCACACGGGGTGGAACACAAGTGTTACATGGTTAAAGAGTTCCCTCAGACCAAAACCGAAGACTACATAGTGTTCGATATAAAGTGTACACAGGAGACGGGTGTTCATCAACCTTACTATATTTATGCTCATCATCTAACTTCCGATGACAGCTGGAAGTTTGAAGGGCGTACGAGCGTGAACGATTTACTCACCACTTTCATGCAACAGAAATTCTAGAGGTGCAGTATGCTGGCTCATAACTCGAACGCGTACGACTCCTTCTTTATGTTGCAGACCATGATTGGCAAATGATGGCTGTAGAGCCCAGGGTTCCAAACTGATGTTGTTAAAGGCAATGCATTTTCAAATAAGGTTTGTCGATACCCTAAATTTTCTGCCCATGAAATTGAGCAAATTACCAAAAGCCTTTGGTTTCCTAGGGAGCAAAGGTTATTTCCACCACTTTTTCAACACCTGGGCCAGTCAGAATTATGAAGGGGCCATGCCACCAGCCGACAGCTACGGTTTTGAGTACAGGATGCCGGCTGAGAAAGCAAGCTTTCTACGGTGGGACTATGAAAACCGTGAAAATCACTTTCATTTTCAAACAGAGTTGAACGCTTACTGTCAGGCAGATATAATGATATTGCGAAAAGCCTGCAACAGTATAACTAGCTGGCGGACAGTATAACTAGTTAATACTGTTCCACATCCCCACTGATGAGACAGAATGAATCCTTGTAGCGGATTAGTTTGATCTTAAGATTGATGCCGTTGGCGAGTAGTTTCTCTTGGTAGAAAAGGTCTGAGTGTATGCGACCTAGGAGGTTGAAATGCTTACTGCCAGCGGTGAAGCTTGCTCCTTTTACAAAACCCTGATTGCGGCCGTCCAGAGCAGTAGCTTCAAAATGACCGTAAGTATCTTTGTAGAAGAGCCCCGCTGAAAGCTGTGTGTCCAGGGCATCGCCGCTGTAATAAAGAATACTCTGAATATATCCCTATACGCGTACATGTTATCACTTTGCGTGATAAGGCGATCCCCGAGGGTAATGTCCACCTGATTAAACATGGTTGCTACGGAGTAAGTGATCATTGCCACTTTAGCATCGTTCGCTATATTGGAACCATCAGCTTTTACAATTTTACAGATGAAGTGCAAGAGCGTGCTGTTGAGATCCAAATACATATCCATGGACTCTGACACATAAAACTCTATTGACCCCAAAGGTGTTAAAGCGGCTAGCCTCCATGAAAAAACAGTTTTCGATGCTAGTCTGTGTCGATTTTAGAGAAAACAGGTCTAACTCTGATTTAGCGCATTCACCCGATGCGCAATGTACGAAGGCCATGCTAACAGGTTGATCGGCTTTTTAAAAAATATTTTCGTTAGCAACCCTTCTCTTCTTCTTTGAAGCTCTCTTCTGACTTACGGATCTTCGTTTGTGAGCGTTCTTTGAAGATCAATGTTTTTTTTATAGGGGGTCAGTGGACCCCTGCTCTTTAAAGCACTGTGCTTCCTTTTAACAGGTGTGCGAGACTTGTACACCAGCCCCGCTCCTTTTTGGTGTATGCTCTTTCTGAGCCTGAGAATCTATACCTGTGAGACTACCTGGATGATCTATTGGCTAAGGGTTTCATTCGTCATTCAACGTCACCAGTATCGTAGTCTTTGTTCTTCGTTCCCAAGAAGAATCGCGAGCTGCGCACCTGTATAGATTATTGCGCAGTGAACAAAGTGACCATAAAAAAATCGGTATTCACTTCCGTGGATCCCGGTACTTTTAGATCAGGTACCTCGGTCGACCATTCATACTAAAATCGTGTAGTATCTGTGTAGTGGTATACATAGACGACATTTTGATCTATTCATCTTCCACTGAGGAACATATAGGGCATGTAAGAGTGGTTTTACAACGGCTTCGTGAGCATCATCTCTTTGCCAAGCTGGAAAAATTTGTTTTTCACGCTACAACTGTAGAATTCCTGGGATATGTAATCAGTCCTGATGGAATTTCCATGGATAGGTCCAAGGTACAGCCCATCCTGAATTGGGTAGCCCCAAGATCCATCAAGGAAGAGCAACAGTTTTTGGGATTTGCAAATTTTTATACCCCACTTTTCTACCGTGGTATCTCTGATAACTAGTCTCCTACAAAAGGGGGTTAAGTTCCTCGGGGATGCAGAAGCTGAGAAAGCCTTCCAACATCTTAAAAACACATTCACT
The DNA here is from genome assembly GCF_031143425.1 of Pleurodeles waltl. Lineage (NCBI taxonomy): Eukaryota > Metazoa > Chordata > Amphibia > Caudata > Salamandridae > Pleurodeles > Pleurodeles waltl. The sequence goes on from NC_090449.1 coordinate 894,432,187, forward strand.
AAAGCAACCATTCTCCATTATCCCGAACCGGCTCATCCATTTTTCGTGGAAGCAGACGCTTCCCGAATGGCAGTGAGTGGTGTCTTGTCCCAATGAGATCCTGAGTCTGGGCATTTCCATCCAGTAGCTTATTTCTCAAAGAAATTGCTACCCGCAGAACAAAATTACACGGTGGCGGAGCGGGAACTTCTGGCTATCAAGCTTGCCTTCCAGGAATGGCGTCACCACCTACTAAGAGCTAGACACACTGTAACTATTTACACAGATCACCGTAATTTACAGTTTTTTCAAGCGACCAAGGCCCTGACACCTCGTCAATTACTTTGGCTTATATTCTTTAACGAGTTTGACTTTGTAATCACCTATAGGCCCGGTACTACACAACAAAAGGCAGACACGTTGTCTAGGATGGGTTTCTCCTCTGATGTTGCGCTAGAACAGGTCAGAAGCATTATACCCCCAGAAAGAGTCATGGCTGTGTGCACTTCCCAAGAGTTCCTTGAGAAAATATGGGTAGCCCAACACAAGGTTCCCTGTTCAAATGATGTGTATGAAAAAGAGGGTTTACTATACCATGCTGATCAGTTGTACGTTCCTACCAAAGAATTACGGGATACAGTGTTACATTGGGGACATGATTCTGTCCTCGCAGGTCACCCGGGTGGGAAAAAGATGTTAGATCTCTGTCAAATATGGTTTTGGTGGCCCACACTTGTGTAGGATGTCAGAAGCTACGTCCAGACTTGTTCCACCTGTGTTCGGGCTAAAACCCCACATACTGCAGCCACAGGATTGTTACTTCCCATGCCAATTCCGGTGGGCCCATGGCATACCATAAGTATGGATTTTATTTCTGATCTCCCAGCTTCCAAAGGACGCACTGTCATGTGGGTGGTTGTAGATTACCTAACTAAAATGGCTCATTTTGTTCCATTAAAATGCCTCCCTACAGCTTCCAAGCTCTCTGATTTGTTTGTCCAACACATTGTACGGCTTCATGGGTTTTCCACCACAATTGTTTCAGATCGTGGCCCCCAATTTACATCACTGCTTTGGCGTAGCTTCTGTTCCTCTGTCGGTGTAGATGTCCGCTTGTCCTCTGCATATCATCCACAAACGGATGGGTGGACGGAACGTGCCAACCAATCGCTGGAGCAAACCCTGAGATGTTACATTGACACATGGTCTACTGAGTGGGATAAGGCCTTACCTCTTGTTGAATTTGTATATAACAACAGTGTCCACACGGCTACAGGAGTATCCCCATTTTACTGTTTGTTTGGTCTGCACCCAAGAATGCTACCTATAACTGGGTCCCAAACATCCACAAGAGTCCCATCAGTACAGAAACACCATGAAGAGTTACAGGAGATTCAAAAACAAGTACAACACCATTTAAAACTCTACCAAGCTCAAGTAAAAAAACAAGCAGACAAAAGAAGGAGACCTGCTCCCTCTTGTCAGATAGGAGATCAGGAGTGGCTCTCATCAAAAAATCGCCATCTTGCAAGATTCAGAAAGTTAAACCACTGAATTCTAGGCCCCTTTCCTATTGCCAAAATCATCAATCCTGTGGTAGTAGAACTGACATTGACAGATGATTTCAAGGTACACCCGTGTTTCATGTGTCGTTACTCCGTCCCTAGTCCCCTGATACCCGCGATGCCCCACCACCTCCCCCGGTAAAAGTACACGGGCAATGGGAATTTGAAGTGGGTAAAATTCTTGACTCCAGGTGCGTCTGTGGTGCTCTACACTATTTATTGGCTTGGAATGTCTATGGGCCTGAGGAAATTTCGGGGAACCCGTGTCCACAGTTCATGCTCCACATCTTACTAAAAAATTCCATCTCCTGCACCCTTCCAAGCTCGGCCCTTTGAAAACATCCTTGGTGGGGAGGACTGTCAGGAGTCCCCAAGGTGCCTACTGCGTTATCTGTCAGCATCCCAAGGGATTAGGGTTAAATCATATCTCTTTTCTTGGTTAAACCTTCATGTTTCTAAGTAACTTACATATTGTGCTGTGTTACACAATTGGTTTTATCAATGCTTGTTTAACCAATGCTTGTTTGCTAATGTGAGCAGGTGTAGACATGTGCTTCTAATTGGGTGTGGTGATTCATCCACATGTGGAAACTCAACTGCTTTCCTGATTGGCTATAAAAAGCATAGTGAAGCATGCCTCCCTGCTTGGCTTTGTTTTGCTTCCTGATCTCAGCATCTGACTTGGCAGTCCAGCCCCTGCTGTCATCCTCGTATTCAGGACTTTTGAGGCAATTCTTTTCTTCGTTCCTGTACCAGCTGACACCAGGCATTCCTCCAAAACTCCGGAAAAGACTACAGCTAAGTGACTGGTAATCTCCAGGGAGTTTGTTCTTTGAGCGCCTCGCTTTCCTAGAACAGCTGGTGTATTTCAGACCTCATATTTTGGCAGAGTGCTTATCTTGAAGAAACAAATGTATTTTTGAACATTCTACATTATTATTGTTGTTACTTGCCTAAATGTGCTTCAGGAAATCTGCTTGAGCTCCAGTACTACAAAAAGTGACAGTGCAATTTTAAAAGAGCATTTATGTGACTTTTCTTTCTCTAATAGCATAACTCTTGGATTTGAATTGTATCATTCATGCCTGTGTTTCAGGTTTGAGGAATTTGCTTTTTGAAGGGTTTTTCACTCACACAGTGAAAACAAACCAAACTGTGCCACCCTACCTGTTTGAACCCAGAGTGGACATTTGTATTTTTTTGGATGGTTTTTGTTCCTTTTAGTTTAACCCTATGCATGCAGGAATGTTATATATGATATAATTAATGCCCTTGTTTGTGTTTCTTGTGCATGATAAGTGCAACCACAGTTCTAATTCTAGTGTGCAACAGTGAATCTCTGTGAAGCCAGCCCTAGTGTTGCAGTACTTATTGTTATGGTACTCATTTTGGGTTTTTGGTAATGCTGTGTTGGTAATTGTGCCAACAGTTTTTATTATCCAAGAAAAGTGCTGGAGCATCCCAGTGTTCTTCTACCGCTCCCGTGCCCACATCAGAAAGTGAGATTCAGTTTCAAGGAAGTTGAGTGCACTAACTCTACTTCACTCTGTCAACAACGACCTGCCCCCCCGAAGACACAGGGTGCCTGGCTGGACCTGAAGACGTGGCAGTGTTTTGTCTCTTTCTCTTCCACTCCCCATTTCCTTTTGGGACACCTGCCGGGGTTTCTGTGTCCACCAGGAAGTGCTGAGAGGTGTTCCAGGAGGTTGGGGGGCATACCATCGCCCCTGCAGACATCCTGCTTTTCAGATGAGTGGCCCCGTCTTGACACCGTCTAACATTATCTAACACTAAATGCATATTCTCACACAACTCAATGTTGGCTATGGTTTTGTCGATGGCTCCGACCACTGAGGCCACAGATGGGTAATATCCGTGAGGAAACCAAGTATGGATGGTCATAGCATCCTGAGTACGCTTTATATTAAATACGGCGTCGTACATTGAAAACGTATTCCATGTTCTGGGGTATTGGATTTCTGTTCGGGCTACCTCCCAATCACCTTTCAAGTCTGCAGGTTTAGCCATTTTTACTGTATAATTAGAAATTCTATTTTCAGGGAACATGTCCTTTGAGGAGTTTGACGGCAGAGTGATATAAAATGGTGCTGTATCCATCTTCGCATCTACAACGATCCCCCCGTCGTACTCACACAACCTGCACAGAACTGGCCGGTATCCAACTGTTAAATTTCTCAGGCCACCCCGCCATTTGACAAAACCTGGCGGTCAGCTCCTCTACCTTTACTTTTCAAAATCTTTTCAACCTTGTACACCCTGTGCGAATCATTAGGTACCTTCTGTAGCTCCTCCTTGTAAAAGACACCAACACCTTTTTCCTGTCATAGTCCTTTAGCCTGTAAATATATATACATCCTCTTTAAATTCCACCCTTTCCACTGGTAATATCTCGTCACTAAAAGTCTGTTGGTAGCCCTTAGTAAACACCCCTTTCAGTTTTGAAACCCTAACATGGTCACCTTCTTTTAAAACAGTCTTCATTACATCTGCAGCAATCCGACTCCCATGCACAGTTCGCCACACCTTTAACGAATTATCAGCCATTACATCTACGGGAGCCATTTGGATGGTTCTGTGGTAAGTGGCGTTATAAACATCTAAAAAAGCCTGTAGAACATCCACGTTCCAGCAGGTGTTATAAGCTGTGAAATATCTCCACATCTTAGACTTTAGGGTTCTGCTAAAACGCTAAAAAAAATGATGCTTTTACCTTCGTGTACGTTACAGATTGTTTAACGTTATGCTGCTTTAACAATTTCTGAAACGCTTTGTTTAAAAATTATTTTGCTGCGTCTGTTGGTAGTTTTTGAGGGGTTCACCCTTTCCTTAAGATTGCTTTAAAGGCTTCAGTTACACCAGAACCACTTTTATCGCTTAGTGCTTCTGCGTAGGCGTACTTGGGCAATACATCTATAACCATAATATGGATTAAACACTGTTATTATGCTTTGCTAAATCTTGAAGACTGATTATTTCCGCCTGCCATTGATAATCTACTTGTGCATTAACTATGGTAGGTCTTCTCTTAAAACGTTTCCTGGAGAGTTTATGGAGTGAATATGCCTCTTCCCCAGATAACCACGTCTTCACAAGTGCTCTGTTTACCGGCTCATTTTCAACTAGAGCCCTTCTAAACAGTGCTTCGGCGTCCCCAAAGCTAAAACACCTCTTGTATCGTAATAAAGCTTCCTTAATCCATCACTCAACATGTTGTCATCTGTTACAAACCATGAAATGAAAGACACAAATTTTGTGTAATGCCGTTTTATTGTAAAATAAAAAATATTAGCACGGAAAAAAACAATATACTTTATATTTCTAGATACAGATCTTATGCTGTGGTATTGTTGGACATTAGACTATCTTTTGACTACATGTACATACTACTACACTCACTACATACATTACTAGGTGTCATGCCCCTAATCGACCTCAGCGTCACAAGTTTTGCTATTTTTATAGATATAGACTTAATAGCTCTAGACACAACTTCCCTCTCACCCCTCCTATAACTTTGTACACACAGGATACTGACAGCATTCATAAGTTTGTACAGCTCAAGGCCCGACAATACTAAACCCTTCTTTGTGAAATAATCATCTTTCAGAAACTCCAAGGCTGTGCGTAACGCGATCGTCAGCAAAAGTCTTAACTCACGTATACGCCTTTTGTACACGCTCCAATATTTATCGGCTGTGAGCATCCACGCGTTGATACACCATTTGATTAAACATTCAGGACTGTCGCACATCATTGTGGCGGGTGACTCAGAAATGTTCAAATAATGCAGAGTTACATGGTGTATTTCAGCTATTCTTTCTTTAATCAGCACATATACCATTCTGCCAATGCATATGTATCTGGGGTGTAACTCATAGACATCTTGCACCTCGACATTCTGATACACGTCCTAAAAGTGAGTAAGTACGTACATTAAATAATAGCGTGTTGACCCTCTTCTCAATACTCTACATTTTTTTTAAAACAGTCTTTGCTGGGCTAATGGACTGATTCTTCTATTTTTAAAATAAACATCACACAACTGTCTTCCTATTACCCTTTCTATCTTCTTTCTATCAAAATACATCCACAACCCCTGCACACACTCAAGTTTTGAACCTGATTTATTTGAGTATTGGATCTCTTTGAGCACTGCTGATATGATCTTAACCATATCGGGGTGTACATTTTTCTTTTCCTTGGACATCCCATACACAACTCTTAAAATTTTATACACCTTGTACAGGTCTAGCCTGCTACATATATGTCAAATTGTTCTTGGTGTGTACGACTCATATAGACACTTGTGAGCCTCCTGTTATGTTTCGTTAATTTTATGCCCATAACAAAGATTATAATAGTCGCGTTTCACACAAGTGTTCTCAACAGTCACTGCAAAACCTTTAACAGGCCATATTGCATCTGGCGGGACGCCCTTTTTCCTTTTCGAAAACGCCACCATCATAGGTACAAACACAATTCTTATGCGGCTCTTTGTTCTGGTTTATGGAATTTTCAGACAGTTTTGAACAACATAAGCAGTAAAAATGTACATTGTTAAGCTTTGATGATGATCCTTCTCCGGCGGCGCTTTTTGTCGATGTTTTCTACGGTTCAATCAGAAACAAAAACATACTATTAGTTAAAGGTAACAAAATATACACATTTATGTGTTAAGTGTCTATATCATACTTTTTACTAACCTCTTCATTTTCTTGACACTCGGCTGCGCCTCTGAAATCTTGAGAATCGCACAGATCCATTGATGCGTGACTGTCGTCAGTGTTTAGACGCGGTTGCTGCACGATAACTGCATCCGTTGCCTTTTTCTCCACAAACCCCATATCTTCATAGACAGGGGAGTTGGGAGGCGCTAGAGATTCTTTTACATCATCAACATCGGTGAAAATGTTTCCAACATTTAACTCTTCACTTGATGTTTCGCCATCGCTGTTCTCGCACTTAATAGGGGATATCAGCTGGTGTAAATCCTTGAGGCTGAGCTTTTCAAGCCAATGGAAAAGATCCTCTTGAAATCCTGTAACATCGCATACCTCGTCTTTAGGAGTACCCTGCTGCGCGTTCTCATCCAATACCGACAATTTTAGGGTTCGGTAATATTTGTCAAGTGTTCAAGCCACCCTCTGAGGCCGCCTTTTTGATGAGGGGAGTGTTTCTCTTCATAATGACAGAATAATCTCTTCTAGCTAGATGCTCTGGGTTTAGCGCAGGTCACTTAGACAGCCCCTTTTATGCATTCTAAGGGTCAGAAAGGGCGTATTCCTCTACAACGTGACACATGCTCTACAAAGGGACTCTTATTTGTTGGGGGAATGTCGCATAACCATGCCCCACTGTATTAGCTCCTAGCCACATGCCTAACGTGTTCAATGTCACAATCCCACTGATCCTACTATACCTACGCCAGTTCCAGGGTTGTTATGCAAGGCTCTAGGGAGGGTGGGTGGGGGCTCTGTAGTTCCACTGCATCTCCCTCTGAGGAGCCACACTGCATCCCAACCAGCCTGACGACATGAACATGCCCAGACTTGTCCTCTTAGGCACAGAAACACAGCTCACACCTGCACGGCAGCCATTTTACACAACACATACACCTAGACACTAGGAAAAGCAACAGGGTACGTGACTAACACGTCATCACACTATGTCACAACACACATGCCTCACCTACACCTACATCAGTTCCGAGGTGGGCTCCCAGGGGTAACCGGACATCCTGGTAACGGATGTGATGTCATTTTCAGGGCGGGACAACTGTCACTTTTGAATGATGAGGAAAGGTATCCCTGATTGCTACTGATATATATATATATATATATATATATATATATATATATATATATATGAACAGGACATTGAGAAAACCATGACGAGGTTAGAAAAGTGAGGATATATACAAAAGGCATTAGAGAATGCTGAAAACAAAGCAGACACTTTTGAACATGAGGTCCTTTTGAAAGAGAAGAATAACAAATTTGGGACAGTCAGAAATTGTTCTTAGACTTAAACAAACATTGGCATCTATTAAAACTTGATGAGGAATTGAAGAAAGTAATTCCTGATGGTCCACTTGATCTTTCAAGCAAAGGAAACTCACTAGGGCAGCTTCTTTGTCCAAGGGCACGTATAAATATTCAGATAATATAAGCAACACAAGAAACCTGTCAAAAGGTTTTTTCAAATATGGTTTTTGCACTCCATAGAAAACTCTAAAACATTCACATCAGCAAATGATAAAAGGGAAAGAAGGAACAACTAGTTCATAAACTGTACCACCACCCATTATATGTAAATTATTTATATGTTGTGCATGCATGAAAATATATGTTGATTCTACAAAGAAGGCCCAACATTGGAAGGAGCACATCAGGGCATCAGGGCTGTCACCAATAAGGATGTATGCTACCCTTTGGCAAAACATTTTTGCATTGATCACCAGGCGAATGCTCTTCAGAAAATCAAACTGCGGGTATTCAAAGTATGCCAAAAGATTGATGAGATGGTAACTGAAATTGAGACCAGCTGAAACACCTTTCAATATGTGAAGATAGGCTTGAACATAAATGACAGATAACTATTTATAAATGTGGTAACCACAACACTCCTCAATGCGTAACAACGTACTTTATCTGATGGGTTACAGTAATGTAATAGTTACAAAAATTTGATGGTATAATTATGAGTGTTGTGTGAAATCATCATGTCTAGGCTTGCAAAGCTCCCTACTCCTAAAAGCTAATGATGCAAATATGATCCATCTGTTTAGTTCTGCTACATTAAATTGCAAATGTGACTTTTTCCAAGATTTTTCAGAAAACCACTTCTTGCCATTTTCCTGGAATTTATAAAAATAGAGAACAAGTAAAATGCTAATACATTTGACTAGTTTTAGGATGTTGATCATTCTTACTCTTGGCTCAACATATAACCTATAGAGCATTGATTGCCTTGTTTCTGCATTGTAGGATCCTCACTGGAGTAATAAATGTAGAATATGCCCAGAACTTTTCTTCTCATAAATGCAGTGTGAATGAAATGTAAACGGCTCATCGACACTTAAAGCGTCCAGAAATAAGTGTTGCATTCTTGGTATTTGTTTTCCTTTCTGGAATCACCAATTTGAATCAAGACCAAGACTGCACTGCAGCATTTTTCCAACTTAATTATTTGTGCAGTTTTCGATACAATAAACAAAAAATTGCACACTCTTTTCAGTTACATTGTAAGAAGTAAGGGCCATATGTACGAACACATTTTCCCATAGACACAGAATGGGTAAAACCCTTTGCTACATCTGGCCCTAAGTCGCACAGATCCATATCCCTCTCCTCCCCAACCTCAACCCCACCTGGCCAGCAATGTATGTACTCTTACCTGTGTATCGTCAGTGGCCCACACGCAATATACACACAACAGCCAGGTGGTCTATATTCTAACCTCACATTTTAAGTGTGCACATTACTGCTACTTGCCCCAATTCTCGTCCAGTGCAGTTCTCAGTCCTCCACCTGTGCTTCATTATCCACCCCCTCAGCAAATTGCTCTTTGATATCTCTCCAAGTCTCCAGATCGTTTTGCACCTTCTTGTCCCTTTTAATAATTTGAATGAATATTTCTTCTGCTAATGACAATTCCAGCATGCCCTGCACCCATAATATGACACCGGGATGTTGTTCACCTAACCAGCCAATGGCAACCCGCCTCCTTTGCTAATAAAAAGGCAGCTGTAAGAACTTAGATGGCATTTTCTTCTGCTTCGGTCGATCAACTTGACCCAACAAGAAGTGTGGAGGATCCCTGGGCAGTGCAATCCCTATAGTGTATCCCTGCACCCACCTTAATCCAATAATCCAAGACACTCGAGCAGGACCAGGCCATGTGCAGAAAGGTTGCTCCCTCTGCATCCCGGGCAGTCCGGTGATCCAATCGGGTGCATCTTTCTCAGTGTACTTAAGGTTAGATATGCATGACCTGCATAGCATCACGTAGCTGAAAATATATCAAACCAGTAACAGGAACCTCAAAACCCTTGCATTTCAGAAAAAAAAATAAAACATAATAATAATATAAGATAATGTTGCTGGTGAGCTCAAGAATGGACAAGGTTGTGCGGTGTGGCCAAGAAAATGACTGATAACGTGTGAACATCGAACTTTGCACAAAAATCCTACAGTTATCCTGAGCCTAAATATTAGTCTATCACTATAAATACCCAAGGGCGATTCCCCAAGATCTGGATAGACCTAGTGGTGAGTAGGTAGGCAGCAGAAGGAGCTCGAGCATCTGGCCTTTTAGAGGCCTGCCTGAACTTACCACCAACATGGTTGCACCTGAGGAACAGAGGAGGTGGCGCAACTGAATATTGGTGGACCGCGTGCTACTCGCAGAAGGGCTGGCGCCGGAGAGAGAGGCGGAATGGCCCATGACTCTGAGGCGGTGCGGCTGATGGCAGATAGGCAACATGCCTTGGTCGAACTCTACTCCTAAGGCAGAGATGTACTGTAGGGCATTGGGCCACGGCGGGTGTGGCCATTTGGGGGGTTGCTGCATCGGAAAGGTAAGAGGAGGCCCACTTGGGCTCGCAGCCAACCTCACTTTTGAAGATGAGATGAGGGCATGTATGAAATGTGGAGAGGGAGACGATTGTACTTTCCCCGCGTCCTGCCACTGGCATTGTGAGAGATATGGACCAGGGCGAGAAGAGGCAGCTTGTGGGACTGGCTCTGAAAAACCCATAGGGCAATGAACAACCACTAATACCTGGGCTACTGCAGGATTCTGGAATGTCTATGTTTCATCTTAGAAAAGGCAGACAGGGCAGTATCAGCAACGATCCCCAAGCCCCCCGATAGAGAAATAATCAAGAGCGAAGTTAGAATTAAGCGAGAGGTGCCTTTTGAATTGAGAATAAAGTGCTCTTCCCAGACTGAATGAAAATTGTCCAGCGGCAGTGGAAAACATGACCAGGTGAAGCAGACAACGCAGTTGGACTCAATTATATGCTGCTAAATTCTGCCAACTGAGAGGGGCGATGGGACACAAAAAGTGACCAAAAAGCATAATTATCACCAGTAGTAGGGCCTAAGGAACAAAAGATAATTGATGTGTTTGAGGGGCCGACCTAGAAGATCACAATACCCCAATCAAAACACCACAAATAGGCTCTCAGGAGGAAGAGACACAACAACAAATGAGACCAGGCAAAGAAAAACACATTGTAGAAGAAGACGAACCCATTTCATATAAACCATAAAAACTTGCCTGCTTTCATGAATTAATGATTAAGTATAATTGGGTGAAAGAATCCAGGAGGTAAACTTCGGGGGCGAGGTTGAGGGGTAAAGAGGTCCCCTTCAAGTTCTATATAGCGCACTAGAGTGAATACGATAAGAGGCACAACAACAGGAAAGAATGCTGCACCAAGACACCTTACTGAATCTACGCTCCCCCAAGGGTTAGCATCGCAGCCCACACAGAAAACCACAGAGGTGTGGCTAAGTTGCAGGACTATAAGCCTGATTTAGAGTTTGATGGAGGGGATTACTCTGTCACAAATGTGACGGATATCCTGTCCACCGTTTTACCACCCCATATTAGCCTTTGGAGAGTGCAATACAGCGGACAGGATATCCGTCACACTTGTGAGGGAGTAAGCTGCCAGACTCTAAATCAGACCCTGAGTTTGTTTTGATATAGGGTATTCCATGATTAATTTTGTTAAGTTATGGGAGAACTATAGAGGGAAGAGGTGAGGGGGACAGACCCTTCCAGTAGGGGACGTGACCATTTTTCAAGTTTAGTGGACAAAGGAAAAGTAGGATGGGTGAGGGAAACACGTTGGGAATGTTTCAGGTACAGTTCAGAATGCATGCTTTCAGAGAAACCAATACTCATGACCAAGACACGGGCAGAGACAGTAACACAGCATATGAGAAAGAAGAAACACCTAGTAGAATGATACCGGTAGTCCATAATTTGTCATTAAAAATGCCCTCCTGGAACGTACTTGCTCTAGAAAACAAAATTTAGAGAGGAAATGTGGCCCTTTATATACATCGACACTCCCCAGAAATTGTGTTGCTCCAGGAAATACATCTGGTGAGGACTGAGTGCAAATTCCTGGGATGGGGTCAATATTCATGCAGGCTTCTCCCGAAGGTCCAGAGGGGTGACAATGCTCGCAAAGAAACTTCCTGTTGGAAAGTGGATTATTGGTAAGGGCAGGTTGGTACCTACACTTAGTTACAGGCCACAATTTCACAGTAGGTCCAGTCAAGGTCTCAGTAAATTAATCCTTGCTCAACCCTTGGTAGCTTAGCCCACGAGCAGTTAGGCTTAAATTAGGAGACAGGTGTGTAAAGCATTTAATATAAAATAAAAAACAGTAAATAAGTAAAACACAACACAATAAAAATCCAACATCAATTTATACAAATAGGAAATATTTTTATCCTTGAAAATGACACCCAAATGACAAAAATCCATTGTAGGGAACTGGATATATGAATTGTTAAATACTGAATGTAAAAAGATGCTTTCTAGTGCCTAAAAGGAAAAAGTGCCAACCGCAGACATCTGGTCGCGCTTGACCGGGGCACAGTCAATCAGTAATCACCAGTATCATTCAAATAATGGTGTAATCAGGGCCAAAGTGATGACTTTCTTCCCCTTCCCCTTTTTTTAAATAGCTAAAAAAAAAGCACAGCCTTAATGGGAGCTATATTGAGATGTAAGTAATGTGGCAAAAGCAAAACATTACAATAATTAAGTCCTATCTACTCCCCAGACTACAGCAGGGAGTAGTAAAGGAGATACGCACTATAATCATAGAAGCCAATTCCCCATTGCATGTATTGGGAGGATATTTTAACAAAGTTCTGCTACCTGCATTTGATAGAGAAGTGCTTCCCTGGACATACACACACACACACAACTCTCCACAACTCTCACAGTTAATATGGGCAATGGCAGTGACAATGTTCATATTTTTCTGGGGCACATTAAATTTCCTCCTATGTTTATCCCAACGTGGGAAATTCCTCCCATAGAAAGAATAGTTTTTCTGGTGAAGAGATTTCAGATAATTCACCCCTGATTATGACGATAGGAGGGAAAACCACAGAAAGATGGATTAACTGGAGATTAAATTCATGGGAGTTAAAAGACCCAGCGGTAACAGCTGAGGTTAGAGTCGACTCTAAGATTAATTGTAAGGAGACTCCCCAGTGATATTCTGGGAAGCGTTCAAGGCAGTACTCAGGGACTAACGCAGAATATTATCACATGTAGTAAAAAAACACAAGATTGAGAAAATTAGGGCTACAGTTTAGAGATCCAGTAGCTGTAGTCAGTGTTGTACTACTAATTCTTCCTGATGAAAAGACAAGGAGGCCTGGTTCTCTAGCTGCTCTTTGAGACTATATATATGGCGGCAAGGGAAGAAAGCATCTTCTACCAGCCACCCAGTCAACACTGGCGGTCTGGCATAGAGCAACACAGGTGGAAGATAAGGTTACATAGGAAACACTTTTGTGGCAAAGGAATATACTGAAATAAATTCATAAACTAAAAGAATTCAAAGCATGGGACCATATTGGAGTATCCATATTAGGGGACCTGATATAGGGGCACAGCTTAAAATGCTTTTCAAGTCTGTAAAATTAATAGTATGACTCAGAGCCAATTAAAAAATACAAACAGTTAGGACATGTCCTACAATCTGAGAAGCTAGACGGGCCAGAAATCCCAGAATATGTAGCTTTGGAAAACAGAGTGCTTCTGGGAGAGTTCAAGAAAAGGCAATTGTGTCCTTCAGTGGGACCCTAAACAAATAACATGTGGAATAGGCTGCAGAAAATGAGGGCCAGATGGGAGGAAGATTTCAAAGCAATTAGGAAGCTGCACTGATGCACTTGAGAGACGTTGTGATAAAGGTAAGACTGGCACTGATTCACCTATAAATCCTTCACAGGCTATACTGCAGTACAAGCCGTCTCTATAAAATGGGACTGGGAGAATTAACTGCCTGAAATGTAAAGTAGAAGAGGACACCTTTCTACACAGTATGGGGCTGAAATAAATAACAAGAATTTTCAAAACAATTTTAAACCTGATAATTGAGTTATACATCATGTGGTGTTGAGGAGATTCATTACTAATATTACCTTGGTGCCATGAGCATTGCAGCTATGACTGTTATGTGTTATCTATATAAAGGCATTCCAAACTGACATGGTGGAGCATGCTATAGAAACTGGGGTTGATCCTAGAATGTAAAATTCCCCCAACTGCCTCAGTTTATAATTGTTAGGGATCCTTAATGACGTGGAACTTCCAATAAGCAAACTTAGGTTTTGCATGTTAGGACTGATTGAAGCAAAAGGGACCTTTCAAAAAAGTGGGGTTCCGAGAATATACCTACCAAATCCCTATGAAATAAGAGAGTCAGACTGGCATGGACCTATACATGGGAGCTGAAAAAGTTCATAAGCTGGAGAGAGGAGCACCAACCAGAAAGAGTACCCAAAGGTAGAAAAAGGTAAATTCCCAAGTACATCACCTACACATCTTATTACACAGGGTATGTTTTGAAATCCCCATGTAAATATCTTTACAGAGGCAGTACCAAAGTTACATTATGTAAAATTATACTTGAACACTTGAGAGTGATTAAAAATGGGGATAGGGCTTACCTTGTCACAAGACACTTTAATGAATATCATGACAGCAAAGCTGAGATGCTTTGTTTCTTTGGTATTGACAGGGTGGAGGAGTATCCAAGAGTATGTGACAGAGAAATTCCTCCAGATAATGGAATCATGCCTTATTATTGATTTGCAAACTAAAAGTCAGTGGGGTTTGAGCAAGGATGAGGGGTTGGCGGTATGTATTGGAATTTAATGATGCTGTGGTAACAACAGGGACTGAAACGCACATTGAGTTTGTAGCCAACCCCTGTGCTAGTGTTTTATGACCTGTGTACCTGAACCTTTAGGAAACAGGTGGAACATATTAATTGCCTGAGGAATGCATCAAAGAGGTTTTTCCATTCTACTAGTACATACATTTTATTACCCTGCTGTGGGAGGGACGGGCAGACATATGGACAAGGAGGCTGGGTTTTCTTCCCAATGTTGATTTTATTTGTATTTACAGATTGTTAAAGAAAAATGATATGTATATATGTCCATGGTCTTCAGCAATCTGCTGTAGATATTGTGTAAGGGTGAATGTTTCTTCGGTCTCCTTTCTGCAGATGCCTTCTCCTGGGTAATGCCGCCCAGACTTTCAGAGAAAGAGATAGCGGTAAGTATATAGATGAATAGTCAATTTTGGTGTACCATCACCATCTCCTGGTGTGCCCTTCTCTTTGTGCCAGATTTCTTTCCTAGAGTGAGGGAAACATGCAGACGATCTACCCTGGGACTTTGCCTGTGTGTTGTGTACTCCTTAAGGGTCAGGAGTTGGGTATCCTTAGTGACCATTACAATGTAACATGCAGGGGTTGCCGACTAGGTTAAAGGTTCAGTTTGGTGGTCTTCAGTGTCTTTTAGTTTAAGGGGTTTTAAGGTATATGACTTCTGTATATCATCTCATAGCTTAACAGGGGAAAACGCTCTAACGTAGGGGGTGTTTTGGGCAGCACATGCGCATGCAGAAAACAAAAAAGAATGGTGTGCTCAAAATGCAGTGTTATAGAAAAGGTCAGATGCGGTGCCACAGATATGCCCATGCGTAGTGTTACAAAAATCAAAACACCCTTACTCGTGCTGTTCCCTCCCCAACACAAAACAAACCTCCTCCCTCTCCCTCCCCTCAGTTCTCACCCACTACACCGCAACTCTCCTGAGTTGCGGTGGCTCTTCAGCTTCCTCTGGGGGTGTCCACCTCTCCTCGCTCCAGGTCTCAGGATCTCCCTCCATATCTGTGGCATTCTTGACGGCATCAGCAGTGTTTTGTGTTTTTCCCTCAGTCTGGCAACTTCCTCCTTCTTCTGGACTCTCAGTCTCTCCCTCACTCTCCTTCCATCTGGTGACAGCGTCCTTTTCTCCTCCTCCATGCTCCAATGATTGGCTCTCCCCTTGCATAGTCCCGCCTTCCTGTTTAAAAATACAATGGTCCCTTTTTAGTGTTGATGTGCATAGAAACTCTCCTGCTTTAAACCTTTCTTCTCCTTTTTCACAAATGTTCAAGATGTTATGGTGCTCGGCGCAGCAGTTGTGGGTAAGTCTGTGAGGTAAGTAGGGGGCCTCTCACAACTGCTTTTTCCATTGTATTAACTTTTCTCTATTCCTTATTTTGGAAATGTATCCTTGACACACATTTTTTAAGGATTTTTATCTAATTGGTTGTGTTTCATTTGGTGTCCACAAGTCAAAGTGGATTGATTAGGATACTTACACTCAGAATGCTTATAATGTGGTATATGGTCATTTACGACATGTTATAGACGTCAAAATATGGCACCAGCCCTTGACAATTCATGCATTCTTACTTGACTAACTGTATTTTGCTTTTTAGCATGAATTGCAGGATAACTGTGGTTTAGCACTAATACACTTTATCATCATGGGGGATGTTTGATTCCTGTATCCATAGGCAAAAAAGTATGCATTGCCCGTGCATTGCACAGTTAAATATTATTCATACATTGAAGGTCACATTGATGTAAAATACATGTGTTTATGTATTAAGGTCTACATAATGAATTATGACCTTTATGCTGGTGATTATGCCTATGTTCATTTTATAGATCATGTGAAACATGCTAACATATTCATATGTTTAGTACTGAATTGTGCCCACCATGTTTAGAAATATCTTGGGAAAATTTCATATTTGTGAAGAATTTCTTTCATTTCCATTACTGATGAATTATGTTACAAATAGAATACAATGGGCCAGATGTAGCAAGCAGTTTTGCTCATTGTGGGGGTCATTACAACCCTGGCGGTCCAAGACCGCCAGGGCTGTAATGACGGAAGCACCGCCAACAGGCTGGCGGTGCTTCCTAGGTCATTACGACCGCGGCGGTAGCGCCGCAGTCGCACCACCAGGGCTGGCGGTTTTCCGCCACAATGGCCCCGGCGGTGATAATCCTCCAGGGCAGCGCTGCTTGCAGCGCTGCCCAGGGGATTACGAGTCCCCGACCGGGGACTGAACCGCGGTTTGAACCGCCAGGAAAAGGCTGGCGGTACGGGGAGTCGCAGGGCCCCTGGGGGCCCCTGCACTGCCCATGCCTTTGGCATGGGCAGTGCAGGGGCCCCCTGACAGGGCCCCATGCAGCTTTTCAAAAGCGCGACGAGTGCAACTGCACCCGTCGCACGGCCACAACACCGCTTGCTCCATTTGGAGCCGGCTTCCATGTTGCGGCCGAGATCCCCGCTGGGCCGGCGGGCGGAAACTCGGTTTCCGCTCGCCGGCCCAGCTGGGATGTCCAAATGGCCACCGCGGGAGTGCGGCCGCATTGCCGGCCGCACGGCGGTTACAACTTGGCGGGCGGCAGTAGCCGCCTGCCAATGTTGTAATGAGGGCCTCTGTGTCTATGGGAAAATGTGTTCGTACATATGGCCCAATGTCCTTATGTTTGGATTTTTCATGTTTTGAGATTAATCTGTATGTTATACATATGCAGAGTATGGTTATTTGGTTTATAAGAGCATGGAGGACTGACCAATATGTATGTGATGTTTCATCTCTCCATTGGAAGTAATTTGTTAATGCTAATGCTGGTTTACTTAGATTTCTTGCAGGTGGTTGGGCATGCTCATAACTTAACAAAGACTCCTTTGAAGCTGAAAAGTGTTGTTGGTATGTTGCACAATAACAAGGTATTCTTCACTGATGGTGTGCTACTTTGTTCCTTTGAGAGGAGTTCCTGACTACATATATAACGTTGGTGCCATTTGATGAATCTTCACAAAACTTTCCAACCTTATCCACCTCAGCTTCTTCCTGGAAAGTTTCAGGGTGATCAGTCATACGGGGGGGGGGCTGATAAAAAGGGGGGGTCCCAAACTCCAGTTTCTCCATGCAATTTCCATACAGAATTTTAAACAGTGTTACACCAAAACAGCTAAACAGAATTTTAATTTGGCAAAAAGCTAGCTCTTTACCTATAATGCATGTTGTTCATGGTTTGGTGTAAATCTGTTCAGTAATTCTTGATAAATTTAAGTTCAAAATTTATAGATACTGACGTTTTCTCTAAAATAATAAATACTAGCTTTTCGATTGGCTGAGGGGCTTTTTTGGCATGAGCACTCTGACTGGCAGGCCAGAACATGTTAAGAAATGGTGCAATGGCCATTACAGGATTTGGGGACTTGGCCTCTTGTCCTGAGATAAAAAATAAAAAATAATAATAAGGAAGCAAGGTAGAGGCACCATGACCCACGAGCCCTTGTGGGGAGTCCTAACTACAAATTGTGCTCCCACCAACTCTGCTTATAACTTCACAGATTGCATCACTCACAACATGTTCAATTACATCTTTTATGACACCACTGATAACTGAAGTGTACAAAACATTGTGTCACACAACACCAACAACACAGCAACATAACATCTACCAATACAACTGGCACACTCACATTGAACACATTCCATGTTGTCAGATTCAAAACACATAAGAATTGGATGTGTCATGGAACACAAACACCACTCTCATTAAACATCCCAGGTATCGACCCACACACCACCCACATTGCAACACGATGGAAGGACAATGAGATGCACAATAGTCAGAGAGACAAATATCCCAAGCTCACTTTGCAAACAATACCTGCCCAATAGGGATGGGGGCATCCAGAGAACTCAGGGAAGGATGCTGCACTGGGACACATATCACTTTACCCATGCCCCTAAAACAACATTTGCACAGGAACTGGCCCTACATGTTTCTCAAGGACAAACAATACGAGAGCCAAGTGACATGCCTATCTGCAAAATGTGGAAGTACAAATCAAGAAAGCAAATACAACAGCAGCTGCATGGGACATACATCTAGATGAAGTAGGCTCAAGGTGCACACAGCAAAATGGGCACATGCACAATCAAATGCAAACAAAGGTAGCATAGTTGAACACCCTCCATGTCTGCAAGAACAAAACTCAAGCTGCCACACATGAGACCAATCTACAATCCTAATCAGGGGGACAAGTCTAACACCATACACCATAGACATTGGACCACCCTAGGTTAAATACTTACCATACCAAACAGAATACAATGAAATGACACCACAATTGTTTTAAGAAAACACATATCTATACAGTCAACATCTACCTTAGTCATGGATGACACTAGCACTGCCCACAATGTTAGATTTTCGTAACAACAGCAAATGGATCAGCAATCAGGCTGAAACACACACAACTGTAGGCAGGCAACACAAGTCACTCAGGAACAACATAAAGATAGAAAAGGAATCGCAGGACAAATGTGTACCTAAAAAACAACAATTTGGGTTTATTTATAACACAATGGATAATAGCAAAGGCCATTGGCCAGTCTGTCTGATAGTCACTGCACAGTACTGTACCCACACTTGACTCCTATTACTGCCAGGGAGCCTCCACAGGAAGGGGCATCAAGTGGGCTTGTAGGCACCTCAAGGATCATCCTGGGGAGGGAGGTTGATTTGGGATGGGTGGGTTTGGGAGGGGTGTACTGTTTCTTAGGAGGGGTGGGCTTCTTCTTGGGAGGGAGGGGGTATGGG
Organism: Pleurodeles waltl; assembly: GCF_031143425.1. Classification (NCBI taxonomy): domain Eukaryota; kingdom Metazoa; phylum Chordata; class Amphibia; order Caudata; family Salamandridae; genus Pleurodeles; species Pleurodeles waltl. Next base: position 894,451,492 of record NC_090449.1, read on the forward strand.
TGCTTTCAGGGGATGGGCAAGATTGACAGGGGAGGACTTCAATGTGATATGGATGGGTTGGAATGTGGATCAGGCCTCTTGAGTTTGGGACCGGGGGTGGAGGGAACAGGGGAAAGGGCAAGGTCAAAGAGGAAACTCTCCTTTGAAGCACTGGGATGGTCATCAGAAGGGGTTGGGGATTTGGAGGATGTGGGAGTGGTTGTCTGGTGTGTCGGTGTTGATGTCTTGGGTGTGTGAGGTATACTTATGTTTCGGTGGTGTCTGATGTGTGTGTTGGGAGCTGGGAGGAGGTGATGGATGATGTGGGAGTGGTGGATGTGTCTGTTGGGGTGGTATCTGAGGGTATGCTGGTAGTGGTGGATGTTTGTGTGTCTGTTGGGTTGGTGTCTGCAGGTCTGGTGGGTGTGGTGGATGTTTGTGTGTCTGTTGGGGTGGTGTCTGCAGGTATGATGGATGTAGTGGATGTCTGTTGGTGTGGTGTTTGTGGGTATGGTGGGGGTGGTGGATGTCTGTTGGCCTGTTGGGGTGGTGTCTGAGGGTATGGTGGTTGTGGTGGGGGTCAGTGCCTGTTGTGTTGGTACCTGTGGGTATACAAAAAGAAAGAAAATCACCACATACTCCTGATCACACTTGAACAACAGCTCTGATTAGCAAATATTACCATCATGTCAATTAGGTCCCAGCAACAAACTCTGCCAAAGCAGCCCCTACTTGTACCATACCGTATGCATGCATGCCATCTGAACTGTAAACAATTGCCCAATTGTATGGCTGAAGTTGTGCAATCACAGTAACCATTGATCAAGTAGGAGACCACATCACTTTTAATGCTTTGTCTCATGGAGCATACCTCAGTTACCTGCTGTCAAACAATAGTAGCCCAATGGCAACTTCATTCCGACAGATCCCACACAAGGTCATGCAGGCATTTATTTCTCACATAAACAATATCACAACAATGTGAAATGATGCACCCAGAACACGCCACGTTGCTGACAACAGTACAGTAGCTGGGAGAAGGTGACATGGAATTACTCATGTCACACTTGAAACATATCAACAATACACACTTCACCAAGTGGAATTTGTCCCAATGGAGTCATGAAGGTAGAACCAAAGTTGCTCTGAGATGCCACACATTTGGCATGGAAATGTTCACTGTAAACTTCATGCGCAAATTGACAGGGAGATATTTCCCTAAAATCCACAATACAATGAATCAGCAAACCCCACGGCAATCACCCCTAATGTCTGGTACCCCTTACAATTGCATACTCTGTTTGCATTAGTAGATACCATTATTCCTTTGTATAGTGGAGATGCCCAGGGATTTGCAAGTACCAGTAGAAGGCCCTCAACATGTTGCTTAATGGGAAGCTACATCAATGTCACCATTTTGGTCCTCCAAACCCATATGTCTGTGCATGAATGGTTGTACCCAACCACATGTGATTTCACCATAACTGCAAGTCACTCCATGATGCATGCCAACAGTCAGGTGACAAACCTTCCCCATTTCCAAGTGCATTGCACTTTGCCACATGATGCCACATCAATGGCCTGGAAATGCACATTGTGTCAAAAAAATGTAGTCATACAACGTCTTGTCCCTCATTGCTACTGCAGTTGTACATGCCAAATGACATGCAATGATGGGTGACGGTATGTGTCAGCCAACAATCAATGGTGACACACTCTTGTCTGTGGCATCACATAAGATGTACTCCCATTGCATATGTCTGATTCACACATAGGTTGGCATGCATATATATGTGAGGGAATACAGGATTCATCCCATGAACACAGGTTGACCATGCATTAAACAGTAGCGTACACATTTGGCAAAAGATAAAGGGACACATGCCAACAGGTAGGCACAAGGAATGTTGTCAACAGTGATCGCATACAAATCATGTCCATGGACATTCCCCACTTACCACATAAAAGTATTGATCTGTAGCTGCACCCAAATAACTATGTATGCTCTATCACATGTATGATGGCCATCTTTATATTACAGAGTAGTGAGACACAAGCACCCGTCACATGCTGTAGACAAGTAGCCTCTGGGTGGCAGATGCCAATATACTCATTTGACCAGACACATGGCTGAGGACAGTGATCCATCACTTCCTTCATTTGGCCTGTAACACTAAGGAGTTTTGTTTTGTTGCATAGAATTCACCCCCCCTACTACAACAATTACTTGATTGATCAATGTACACAGCCATATGTTGCCGCTGGAGGGCAAATTGTTTGTGGATTCTACAAAGTTGTGTCCTAGGTCCCTGAGCCAATAGGTAAGGCGCATCAGTATGCACCACATGACATATCTACACAAAGTCACTCATCTCCAGTGCCACACATGGCTCATACCTAATTGTCAGGGGGAGATGTCAGAACCTAACACCTTAACTTGGGAATATGACAGGCAGGAATATGCCCTGTACTCGCCCACTTGTGGCTGTTGTGGTCCCATCAAATGCCTATCAAGGTCTGAGTATGCCACCGCCAGGACGCGTGACATTAGGGGGGGTCATGGTCTGATGCGCGCCCAAGTTAGGAGAACAGCCCCAGCTGGAACTCCGTGATCTTCCGGGCTCAGAGTCTCATGTCCTCCCACCTCTTGTGACAGTGGCCTCTCCGCCGGCTGTGGACCTGCAGGGTCTGCACTTTCTAGGCGATGGCTCTCCATATCCCCTTCTTATGATGGGCATTGACCTGCAAGAATGCAAAAGACAGATAAAGGGATTACAATCACAAATTTTCACAGAAATGGTTGAGTCACACACGTCAGAAATACCAAGCAAGAAATTGGCAATTTGTTAACACACCACAAGTGTAAAGCACACAAAGTAATAAGTACAGGGACACGACTGCAAACATATATATCCATCTGCAGACTAACCCACCACCCTGTTCAGGGCCTAGAATGACCAAGCAGGCCTATAGACATCAGATAGTCCATGCTCCAGTAAAATGTACTGTGATGTGAGCCACAATGAATCACTACCCAGCAATGTGGCTTCTGAAGGGTAAACTCCTGAGCCCTGAATAGACAAACATATTCACACATAGTACAGACCTCACCCTTACACTTGAGTGACAATGAGGTGGCTTGCATGGTGGCTACAGGAAGTGTATTCCTTGTCTCAGTGTAGACATGTGGCCTACCAAACGCAGACTCATGCCACTTAAGGGGGTGGGTTCTGTGGTATGTACTTATATCACAGAATGCTCCTTTGGACATATGTATCTATCCTACATAGATGACATTCAATATACAAAGGTATGCATTGTATACTTTTTGCTATGTGACCAAGCTACTGACTCACATATCATGGCCTCACAGGAATCAACACACTGTCTGCATTGTGGGTTTATCATCAATGCAATAAGCCTGTACAGGACAAATATGACTTCTGTGAAGGTGACAACAAAGCTGTGGGAATAAGGGACCTGTCATGAGTCAAAAACACACACTGACAATGAGGCCGAATGCACATATAGACTACTTCTGGGATGTACCTCAATACCCTTTCCTAATTTAGTCAATGGAATGAGGCATTCATGGAAAGTTGTGGCACTAGAGCATCATATTGTCCACATGTCAGGATCAACTGGTGTACAGGGAGTGGGGACAGTGCCACCATTGCACAGCCACTGTGGCTCTACACCAGCTTGGACTATGTCCCATATTGGGAGATACATTTGACAGGCCCACGTCTCTGCAGGCTGAGCATACAGAACCTACATGTCACTCCATTTACAACACTTCTATATATGACAGTACAACATGTGGCCATCAGGGAATTGGCATGTGGTGTGTGTGGCAACCTGAAGGGCAGAGTGAGTCAGGATATGCCTTCAAGACTACAGTTTGGCAAGGCCAGATGTGGGTTGAAAGTGGTACTATACACATTACTTACAAGATTCTCAAATGACTCAGACAAGATGCATACAATGCTCATGCTGTCATGCACATACATGTTGTCCAACATTTAGAACCATCATGATGAAAGAGACATCAGTGGATGACAGGCAAAGTCTCCTTACCTAGTTATGTGCATCCAACACAAGGAGAATCTAGGACCCCAAAAAACTCACACAACACGATGTGACTGAACTTAACATGTAGTACTGGCCACCAATTCCATACCTGCACAACGGACATCCCACTGATGCCACACAGACTGCAACAACAGGCACACAAGAAGTCCAACTGCTACATAGGGGCACATTGTAGCCTGTGACGAGGGAAAGCATAGTGCTGAACAGTATCAATTGTGCCTATGAGATTCTTACCTGCTCCTCTGGTGAGCCATAGAGCTGTCCATGACATCCAGACAGATGTGTTGAAAGCCATGGGGGTCACATGTGACCTTTGTGTCGTTGCCAGCTGTGATTTGGATTGGATGTCATGTCTATCCAGTCAGAAATCCAGTCTTATCTAGTCAGAAATGCTTTGTCACATGATATTGTTGGCATGCATTATGTATGTTGCTGTGGACACACTGACTAATGTTACAAATCATGTCTTGTCACACAAAGGTACCCTGGTAGAGGGAGGATACAACAACCTACTGTCTACTGCCCACTGCCAGACCTTCAGACCATGGAGCAACGCCACATAATCTTGTTGTACCGCCTGGATAGGCAAACAATAGTGGACTTATGCTGTCAGTTGGAGCCAGACTTATGCTGTCAGTTGGAGCCAGATCTGATGCCGGCTATTAGTTATCAAACCAGCATACCACCCATTGTACAAGTCATGTCAATTTTACACTTCCTGGCCCCAAGGTCCTTCCAGCATACAGTGGCCCTATCTGCTGGTATGTCCCAAACTATGTTCAGTCTGATGTTGTAGTATTTCCAATCAGCAATTTTGAAACACATTGAGAGCTACATTAGGGTACCCGGCATGACAATTTAGCCAATGTGAAGGCTGACTTCTAAGGATTTGGCCACCTGCCACATGTGGTGGGGGTCATTGATGGTAAACATGTTAACTTGGTGCTACCTCAGGCCACTGAACAGGTCTATTGCAACAGAAAGAATTTCCATTCTATCAAAGTGCAAGTTGTCTGTTTGACGGATCTCTACACGTCACATGTCTGTGCCCATTACCCTGGATCAGACCTTGATTTATTCATAATGCGGAACAGCACGTACCCCAGCTGAGGTCACAACTGCACCCAGAGAGAGCCTGGCTGGTTGGTAAATCACCTCTGTCCCGATTTTGTGTGTGGGCAATGTCAGGTGCTACACTCATGAAGTGAGTGACTCATTGTTGCACTTCTGACCTATTGCTTAAACAGGAGACTCCGCATATCCAAACTGTCCTTGGATGTTGATACCGGTGTGCAATCCAACTACGCCAGGGGAAGTCCGCTTCAATTAGGCCCATGGAAGAACACAGCAGCCTGTGGAGCGGGCTTTTGGGCTCCTGAGAACCAGATTCCGCTGTTTGGACCCGAATGGTGGAGCTCTCCTCTACTAACCCAGAAAAGTGTGTCAGATCACTGTGGCATGCTGCATGCTTCACAACATCGCCCTGCAGAGGAATATCCCGTACATCCCAGAGGGGGGGAGCCTGCAGTGCCACCAGGTGCAACTCATCTCATCAACAGCTACTTTGCATGAGTGTAAGTATGTCATGTCATGTAATACCGGTGGCTGTACAATGAACTGTAGTTGTGAGAATGTGTGGAGTTGAGCATTTTGGAAACAGCTAGGGAGCTGATACTCTGCTGCTTGATGAGATAGCGTTTGACACATCCCTACCTTGACGATGTTGCTTTGTTTGTGTAGGTTTCCTTGCAGTGTACTTTCTTGCATGTAACTTGTGTCATAGGTATGGTTTCAAGCCTATACTCCTTGTTTTGTTCTTTGTCTGGTATCTTCGTATGGGCATTTCAGAGTTGTGACATTGGCAGGTATCTGATGCTGTCCTGACATACAAAGTGGACATGGATTGTTCCAGGTAATGTAGGTCGCAGAGTTTGGATGTATGAAACCTGTAACAAGACAGCTTGCACAGTGTTTAGGTGGAGGTACAGAAGTGGCCATTGCACTTCTCTGGTGTGTTGTGGTGGGCCTGATGCATCATGTGTGTCATCATGTCTTCATAAAATATGTAGTCCTAGCTTTTGACCAAGTCATTTTTCTTCACATTGGCTAACCACTCTTTCCGTATGACCTGTACATAGCTGTAGATGTGTTTTATCACTGCACGTCACAGTGCCTGAGCCACAATACTGACATATGTTTATGTCATACCACCAGATGCATGGTAACTGGATTATGATGGCCCTGTGATCAAGGACTGTTGCACTGCCATCTGTCTGTATCTTGGATTATGTGATGTTGGATTACTTTGGTGTGGTATGTGATAAGGCTCAATCTGCTGACATTAACCACTTTTGTGTTTGTCTATTCAACAGGACAATGTCTGGCAAATCCCTTCCTTCAGTGGTCTAGGGGTCTGTACCTGTAAATATGTTCATTTACTCAGTATGAGTCACTAATTCTTGATTTCCAATAGTCCAGACATATTGACAGCCTATGTGCTGCCCACTGTAAAAAAATGTTTGGTGTTGACCAGGCACTTGTAGTAAATTGTTGGTGTGTAATGGTTGTAATCCTGAGCTGGACACTTGTACCTGTAACATATCCCTGCTTGCACAAGTAGCTTGTATCTTCATTGAATGGTTCACATGGTCTTACATCTCTACATAGCTAAATGAAAAATGTAAGTGAGCAGACAATGAGTTTGTGATGGATGAATTTATTACAATGCTGATACAGACAATACATTTTGGACAGAAAGTAACAAAATAGTGAGGTGAAGGGGTCAGTCATGTTGAATGAAATCACTGGAGTAGATGCACACCACTGGGAGTACATAGTCCAGAGTACTCCTCCCATTGGAGCTGGAAGGTGGTTGAGGGTCACTCCACAGAGTGAATGTGTGGCACACAAAGGAGATCCTATAGGAAGGGGTCACTTGCTGGCAGTGGTGAGTGTCTTGCCAACTGCACCTCCTGGATTATTTGCTGGACGTCCCCACTTGCAGGCGGGGGGCTGCTGCCACAGTAGCAGGGGTGTCTAAAGCTGGTTCTTCCTCTGGCAGAGCCTCCCTTCTAGTGGCTGGCACCGATGTTGAGGTTTGGACCGCCATTGGCCGACCACCGTGAAGGGACTGCCACAGCGACTGTGTGCTTGTAATATGCGTAGCGGTTGGCTGCAGTGCTGACGTCTCTGGTGGTCGAACCACCTAGCTCCAGGCCACCACGTCACTGGCTTTTTTGCTTGGCAGTTGACAGCCCTGCCTCTGTAACTCGTAATAGGGTGGTCTGGAAGACCGCCAGCATGGCGGTCTTTTGAGGACCGCTAACATGGCAGTCTGGTGGTCCAACTGCCAAACTCATAATGAGGCCCTAAGTCTCCACCTATCCACATAGTAAACCGCACCTCAAATCAGTTATTAGGGTTTCACATCTCCCTGGAGACAGACAGAAAACCACAACTCCATAGTTTTTTGGCTTGCTTTTAAAAGAAGAGAGTTTCAAAGTTAGGATGTCTTTTGGTTAAGATCAAAGAGAAGAGGAACAGCAGGATGAAGAAGAAAACAACTTACCAGTTCCAAAGAATTCCTCTGGCATCCGAAAATATTTCTCCATCCCTTCAAGAGAAAAGAAAGTTCTTCCAAAATTTGTCCAATTTAATATATGCAGCAACAAACTTTCAAGAGGTACGGTGAAGTATTGACAAGGCACATCCTCCATTTCGAAACACCTGAAAACTACAGATAGAAGGAAGTATCACAGGATGATAAGAGCGAGGGAAGGTGATGCATCACCATCAGCAGCTAGACCATCTATGGGACCCTTAGCATCTGACCAGATGGTTACCATCCCCTCTGTTTTACCAAGACTGCAAGACACGGTCACTCATTGTGGCAAATGTCATATGCCAGTTGCACTAAAAATGTCATCAGTTGCCCGGTTTATGAATGCTGTCAACAAGCATAATTGTTAATTTTTTTTCACCTCACCGTTCCATCTTTCATTACTCTTTAAACACAAGTAGATATCTGAAGAGCTACTGTAAAATAAATGTAACTTTTCATGACATACCATTAGATTACATACTATAAGCAAGTGACTAGCTACATAATTGGTTATGTCAGTGTGTAACAGGCTGTGTAAGTGTCTGAGTATGGATATATAGATGGGTATATGAGTGGCTCTACAGGTGAGTGAATGGTGTGTGAGTGGTTGAGTGGATATGTGAGTGAGTGTATCAGTTCCTCTGTGGGTATGTCACTGGATGTGTAAGTAGTTGTGTGGGTGTGTGACTGGGTGTGTTAATCACTCTAAGGGTGTCTAAATGGGTATATAAGTGGCTGTATGGATTGGTAACAGCCAGACCTGGCATCCTTGGAGTGGTTTCCCCTGACGTTTTGCCTTCTGACCTCCTGTTTTGCTGACTTAAATGCTACTGGGGGAGCCTGCAGCATTGATTGTGCCACCCACTACAATAGTCCTTTAAACATGCCTCAGGCCTGCCAATGCAGAGCCTGTGTTAGCAGTTGTAAACTGTCATTTTGACCCGGCAAGTGCACCCTCTTGCCAGGCCCAAACCTTCCTTTTTAGCACATGTAAGTCACCCCTAAAGTAAGCCCTAGCTAACCCCAAGGGCAGAGTGTAGTGTATTTAAAACATTGGACATGGACTTTTATGTTTAACATGCCCTGGTAGTGAAAAACTATTACATTCATTTTCACTACTTCAAGGCCTTTCTCTCCCATAGGTTAACATTGGGATTACTTTCCAACAGTCTTTAAGTGTAATTTCCAATTGGGAAAAGATAGAAATTTGGAGTTTGGTGTCTAATCTCACAGTTTCAAATCACAATTTATAGTGAAGTTGGATTTTAAATTGTAAGTCTGAAAATTCCACTTTAGAAAGTGGGCATTTTCTTACTTTACCCATCCCATTCTTCTGCCTGTCTCTGAATACGTGTCTGGGGTGGGTGACAGCTGGGGTTTGTGCATTCCCTCTAGACAGCCACACACAAATAGAGCTGGGGGGCATTTACATCCTGACGGCCCATCACCAGATTGATGGGCCTGCCTGGGCTAGATGGGAGGGATTAGCTGACACACCTAAATAGGGCTGTGCCTGTCCCCACACAACAAGTTGCATAACCCCCTGTAGAGTGTCTGGAGCCAGGGAAAGAAGGGCAGGGACCTTATGCTCTTTAAAGGCCATTCTTTGAAGTCTCCCCTGCTTCAAAGGTTCAATGGGTATCAGTACTGGACTGCAAACCCCACCAAATCAGTACACTTCTGGATTTGAGGACATTTTTTCAGGAAGGAGGACTGCTGTGCTGCAAGGAGAGACTGCCACTCTGCTGACCTGCTTTGCTGTGCTGGCCTGCTGCCTCTTGCCAGGGAGTGAGAAGGACTGGACTTAACTCTCTGCATCCTCACAAGAAACAAGTGACTCCAATGGCTTGCTGGCTTGCCTCCTGTTTTGAAGTCTCAGGGACATCAAAGACTTCCTCCAACTCTACTTTAGCTGTTAGACTCTGCCAACTATGAGTCCTGTCCTGGCAAGAGGTGCCAATCTAGTCCTGGGCCTTGAAAGGAAACTCTGCAGCTGGTCTCCTGCAAAAATTGACACATCAACTCTGTTTGCCGATCTGAACTTCTGCAACTCCCTCGACAACAACACATTGCTGCTGAGGTCGAGGACTTCGCTAAGTGGCTCGATGACGCATCGTCTTCATCACAAGGGGTTCGACAAAGCATTTCGAGGGCACCGCTTCGGCAACTGCGTGGCTTGATGATGATGCATCCCCTGGACTGCGCAGATCGGAACCAATGCAACATCTCCTGGATGTCAACGCAGCCCTCCCTCCAAGGTACTGTTAAGCAGGCCATGCATGGGTTGTGTAGCCGGCCTGCTCTCCATCACGGTTTGCCTGAACTTTAAATTTACCCCAGTCTAGTGCAACCTCGAATATCCTTTTATGACTAGTGACTTTTAAGTACTACATTGCAGTTCATTCTTTAAAAAATTATATCTTGAGTTCTACTTATTGGATTTTTGTCATTTTGGTCTTGTTTTACTCAAACATATTCTCTATTTTTGTAAATTGGTGTGGAGTCTTTTTAGGTGTTTTCACTGTTACTGGAATTTACGTTTTGCACAACACTAGACACATTGCCTTTTAAGTTAAGCCTGACTGCTCTGTGCCAAGCTACCAGAGGGCGAGAACAGGTTAATTTAGGGTGTGTATCTGACTTACCCTGACTAGGATTGTGGTTCTAATTTGGACAGGGTGCATACATCTGCCAACTAGAGACCCAATTTCTAACTGTAACTGGCTGTCTTAGTGGGAATTTGGGTGTGTAACTGTGTGTGCTTATGACTCTGTTAGAGGTGGATACAAAAGTGTTGTGTGGGTGTGTGAGTGGATATATAAGTGCCTCTGTCCCTGTCTGGTTGAGTGGCTGTATGGTTTTGTAAATAGGTATGTGAGTGGTTGTACAGGTGGATGACTGGGTGTATGACTGGGTGTATGGGTATGTAAGTGTGTGTGTAACTGTCTGAGTGTTGGGCATATGAATGGCTGTATAGATATGTGAGTGGGTGTGACTGTGACTGCATGGGTGTGTGAATGACTATGTAAGTGGATACAGAGGTGACTAAAGGGGTTTGGGAATGGTTTAATAGGTGTGTGACTGAGTGTGTCAGTCACTGTCTATTTGAGTAGTAGGTGCCTTAGTGCTTCTGAGGAAGTGTATAAGTGCCTATCTGACTGTATGAGTGATGCAAACTATATACTATTAAATTACATACTATAGGCAGGCACCCTCAACTAATTTCAAACACATTATTTCATACTGGCTTAATAAAATAGCTATATTTTCATTACAACAATTCCTCTTCCTCCTTTGCTGCTCACTATATTTTTAATTAATGGTTTCATCTAACCTCTCTTCTATTTTGGCTTTTACTGTAGTGTAGTGGTTACCAAACTTTTCACTTCTATGGCCCCCACTTTATCATTACTGGGACCCGGGGACCCCCACTGAAACATTACTGGAAGCCGGGGACCCAGGCCTATACATTATTGATGATTTCAAACGCAATACAATAAAACAAAAAATACAGAAACAATCATTCCATCAAACACATCAATCAATCATTTGTTAAGCGCGCTACTCACCCAATAGGGTCTCAAGGCGCTGGGGGGGGGTGCTACTGATCGAATAGCCAGGTCTTGAGACGCTTCCTGAAGGTCAGGAGGTCTTGGGTCAGATGTAGGTTGACGGGGAGGCAGTTCCAGGTCTTGGCGGTGAGGTGGGAGAAAGATCTGCCGCCGGTTGTGGTCCGGTGGATGAGGGAAACAGTGGCAAGGTTGGCGGAGCGGAGCTGGTGTGTCAGGACGTGGAAGTTGAGACACTCGTTGAGGTAGGCAGGGCCGGCGTCGTGGAGAGCCTTGTGAGTGTGGATCAGGAGTTTAAAGATGATCCTTTTGTTGACAGGGAGCCAGTGGAGGTCTCTGAGGTGGGCGGAGATGTGTTCGTGGCAAGGGAGGTTAAAGATGAGTCGTGCTGAGGCGTTCTAAATGCGCTGAAGTTTTCTCTGGAGCTTGGCCGTTGTTCCCGCGTAGAGTGCGTTGCCGTAGTCCAGTCTGCTGCTGACGAGGGCATGGGTGACTGTTCCTCTGGTTTCAATGGGGATCCATCTGAAGGTCTTGTGAAGCATGCGGAGGGTGTTGAAACATGAGGATGAGATGGCATTGACTTGCTGGGCCATAGTGAGCGATGAGTCCAGTATGAAGCCGAGGTTGCATGCGTGGGTGTTGGGAGTTGGAGAGGCTCCTAGAGGGGCAGGCCACCAGGAGTCATCCCATGCTGATTTGTTGGAGCCAAGGATGACGATCTCGGTCTTCTCCCAGTTGAGTTTGAGGCAGCTTACCTCCATCCAGTTGGCGATGGCGTGAAGTCCGTTGTGGAGGTTGGTCTTGGCGGGGTCCTTTGTGAGTGAGAGGATCAGTTGAGTGTCGTCCACGTAGGAGACGATGTTAAGGCGGTGGGAACAGACGATGTTGGTGAGCGGCGCCATGTAGACATTGAAAAGGGTGGGGCTGAGAGCGGATCCTTGGAGTACTCCGCAGATGGTCTTGGTGGCTTTTGACAGGAACGGAGGGAGGCGGACTCTCTGAGTTCTGCCGGAGAGGAAGGATGTGATCCAGTCCAGGGCCTTGTGGTGGATTCCAGCGTTGTGGAGGCGTGTACGAAGTGTATGGTGACAGAAGGTGTCGAAGGCTGCCGAGAGGTCAAGGAGGATGAGGGCCACGGTTTCACCTTTGTCGAGCATGATCCTGATGTCGTCGGTAGCAGCGATGAGAGCGGTCTCGTGCTGTGGTTCTTGCGGAAGCCAGATTGGCAGATGTCGAGCGGGCTGTTCTCCAGGAAGTGTGATAGTTGGCTGCTGACTATCTTCTCAATGACCTTTGCTGGGAAGGGGAGTAGGGAGATGGGTCGGTAATTCTTGAGGTCTTCGGGGTCTGCCTTGGGTTTTTTGAGCAGGGCGTTGACTTCGGCGTGTTTCCAGCTCTCCAGGAAGGTGGCGGTCTCGAAGGAGCTGTTTATGGTGGTACGGAGCTGGGGGGCGATGATTTGGCTGGCTTTATTGAAGACATGGTGAGGGCAGGGGTCGGCGGGTATTCCGGAGTGGATGGTGCTCATGGTCTTGGTGGTGTCCTCGTCGTTGGTGTGGGTCCAGCCACTCAGGAGGTTGGTGTGGTTGGGTGTGTTGGGGTTGGCGTTGGCAGCGGTAGTCGTGGGGATCTGGGAGGCGAAACTGCCTTGGATGTCCGTGATCTTGCGTTGAAAAAAGATGGCGAGGGAGTCGCAGAGGCCTTGCGAGTGGTGGGGGTCGGCTGAACAGGACTTGGGGTTGGTGAGTTCTTTGATGATGCTGAAGAGCTCCTTGCTGTTGTGTGCGTTGTTGTTGATTCGTTCTTTGTAGAATGATCTTTTGGTGGTCTGGATGAGCTGGTGATGCTTGCGGATGGCAGTCTTGAGGGCGGCGTGGTTGCTCTCTGTTTGTTCTTGGCGCCAAATCTTCTCGGTTTTCCGTCACTCCCGCTTGGAGGCCTGAAGGTCAGCCTTGAACTAGGGTGCTTTCTTGCTGGTGCGGGTGATGGTTGATTTCCTAAGTGGAGCGAAGGTGTTGGTGCAGTCGTCTAGCCATTGTTTGAGGTTGAGGGCTGCGGTATTGGGGTCGCTGGTGTTGGGTGGCGGGGCGAGGGTGGAGATCAGTTGGTCCTTTGAGATCTTTTTCCAGCTGCGGTGAGGGGTCGGTTGCTAGTGGTGGTAAGCGGTGGGTTTCTGGAAGGAGAAGTGGACACAGCGGTGGTCGGTCCAGTGGAGTTCGGTGGTATGGGTGAAGGTGATGTGGCTGCTGGTGGAGAAGATGGGGTTGAGTCTGTGGCCAGCTGAGTGGGTGGGCGTTGTGACGAGTTGTTTGAGACCGAGTTTGGCGAGGTTGGCGAGCAGGGCTGAGGAGTTGCTGTCATCGGTGTTCTCCAGGTGAAAATTCAAGTGGTCGAGGAGCATGTAGTCCGTGGAGGCGATGGCGTCGTGTGGACGGGGGCCTGGGGGTCTGTAGACACGGGTTCCTCTCAGGGTGGTGTTGGCTTTGGCGTAAATCTGGAAGTGCAAGTGTTCGGCGGCATCAATTGTGTCATGGGTGTTGGTTGAGATCCTGATGGTGCTCCTGTGGACTATGGCGATTCCTCCTCCCGGTTTGTTGGTGCGGTCTCTTCGGGCAATTTTGTAGCCTTCAGGGATGGCTATGGCAATGTCGGGTTCCGAGGAGGGGTTCATCCAGGTTTCGGTGAGGAAGGCGATGTCTGGGGAGGTTGAGGTGAGCAGGTCCAGAGTTTGACGGCGTGCTTTTGGACGGAGCGGGTGTTGAGGAGGATGCAGCTGAGGTGGTTGTTATGGGTGGAGTTGTTGTGGTGCTTGGTGGCTTGGGTGCAGGTGAAGTTGCACATCCGGCAGGAGAAGGGTCCATGGGTGTGTCTTGGGGAGGTCTGGACGCAGGCGGTGGGGTGGCCAGGGTTGAGCGCGTGGAGTGCTTTTAGCAGTGTAACAGCGTCTGGCGGCGTGGGGGGCACGTGGGACAGGGGGCCTGATGCTAGGCACGGTAGGCGTGGATGGGCGCAGATGGGAGGGAGGAGCAGCTGGGAGGCGGGGAGCGGTGGGCAAATGGGGGTGTGAGGGGGCGGGGACGCAGGGGACGCAGAGGCGGGAACGAAGAGAGCAGGGAAAAATGGCAAATTAGGCAGAAGACGAGGAGAGGCACAAAAACAGAGTCAGAGAACAGAAAGGCACAAAAACAGAGTCTGAGAACAGAAAAGGCACAAAAATAGGAGAAACGGCACAAATAGCACAAAGACAAATTACAGGACACACACACAATACTTATGGCAACCACTAGACACCAGGGATGAGGCGCAGGAGGGTGCCTGCGGATGGTGGAGGGCCTCGAACTCGCAGCAGCAGTGAGGGCGGGGTCGGGGTACTGAGGCAGACAGGAGGAGCTGCGCAGCGTGTAGAGTGAAACCTGGCCTTAAATCAGTTCGGGGGTCATGCATGATCATTTCAAGGGGTGTCTAGCAGATATAGAAGGTATACTATTCCATACCATTAACCAATGTATCCCTCTACCACCCTCAACTTTGGTATCCTATCAACCTTTGTATCCCATACCATTCTAATTAGTTGTACATGAAGTTTCAATTTTTTTTGTATTTAGGAGTTTTTTATATTTTATATCTGTATTGTTTATGTTTTGTTATTGTTTAAGGGGGAGTATGGTATTATGTCTAAGGTAAAATCTCACAAGCTGTAGAATGTTTGTATTCACGAGCTGTAGAATGTTTGTATTCGCGAGCTGTTGAATTTTGCATTCATGAGCCTTAGAACAATTAGGAACAAGAGTGTCTTGAGGAACGTTGGGAGAAGGGAGGATGATGTTGAGGAGAGAGGACAGGAAGTTTCTATGTGCTGTCCCTATTTATACTGTGATTGCGGCGCTCTTGATCCTGAGCTGAAATAAAGCATCAAACACATTCTCGTGTTAGTGCTGTGCTGCCAAACACAAGAATATACCATGCGCAAACAGCCCACCCACGCCAGAACAGTATGGATGTGAAAGAGAAGTATCCTTTCCAAGAGCATATGGAT
Source organism: Pleurodeles waltl (assembly GCF_031143425.1). Taxonomy (NCBI): domain Eukaryota; kingdom Metazoa; phylum Chordata; class Amphibia; order Caudata; family Salamandridae; genus Pleurodeles; species Pleurodeles waltl. The sequence continues at coordinate 894,466,769 of NC_090449.1, forward strand.
TGTGCGTTCAATAAATAACAAGGTAGGAGCTATGTAAAGCATCTAACTCTGGCCTGGAAGAAAACTGTGGCATCTTGCTAACGACGTATGTCCGACATAAAAAAAAAAAAAAAAAACAATAACTGCCTGGATAACTGGACTGCATCTGTATCCACCCCTCTTGAATGGTTAGTAAGTTTCACTCTCAAAGAGAACCTCCCTCAGGAACAGATGTGACAACACATTGGTGACCGTCACAACCACCACTGTGTTCCAAAAACCCTTTCAAACCGCTAAGGCACCTTCTTATATACAATTTTTTGGGCAGTGTTATATAGCACAAACTCGACTGAAGGTATTTGAGAGCTTTACGTGAGCATCGGTTACATTACACAAAGACACATTCATTTTTGGTAGGCATCACAGGAAGGCCAGAATCACAGGATAGTGAGCCACGCCGAGACTCTAACTTGGTCCCCCGGCTCATAAGTCGGCAGCTCTGGCTATTAAGCCACATTCCCTCCCAAAAGGTTTTGCTTACATTTTATAACCCTTCTTAACACAAACCACCACAAACCGAGTCTGGAGGCAAAGTGGGCTAACAGGACACTAAATAACAAACACTATATATATAAACAGCAAAGACAGCAAATTATACTGCGACGCTGAATGCAAGACAACGCACATCATAATCCCAACGAACAAGGCAACTTGACTTCGTGAGATCAAACAAATGATAACACATTTTATTTAATTTGCTAACAAATAAAAACAAAAATAATAATTCTAATGATAAGGTTGGAGCTTTTCTAAATTTTAACTGAAGCCACACATTGCCCATACTATATTTTGTTTGATGAACCTGCACTTCTCCCATGAATCAATCTGGGGATACTAATTTAATTTTTAGCCTCCAATTTCAAATTCCTTGACATTTACAGTATATTTTAAAAATTTCAGTTGTACATTTAGCCACTTTATTTATGTACACTTTATTAAACTGTTAATATTTTTTCTAAGCAGTCACGGATCCCCTGAGGAGGCTTCGTGGACCCCCAGGGTTCCCTGGACCACAGGTTGGGAACCATTGCTGTAGTATATGTTAGCTACACATTTTCTTTTAGCTTACAGACACTTATAAGTTTTTAAAAATATACTTTATTTTAGTACAACCTAATTAACATACCTGTAAAATCTCTTTGCTCTTGTTCAACCTTTATTTTAATATCTGGTAACATCTGTTTTCCACAGCAAATCTCAAGTCAGAAATATGTCAATGCTCCTCTGCTCTCAGTAAAAAAGTACCAATAATGACTACCCTTCCCACTGCGCTCTCACTCATACACCTGTACTTAACAAATCACAGACGTCCTTTCATCTTTTATCTTAGTTATACGACTTCCAAATGATCACTATTTTTAACCCTGTCCATGTTTCCTGTAAATAATCCCAATTTGGTACGTTTTTTGGATCCATTAATTCACACAACAAAAAGCAGTCAATAGTCTGCTGTCAATGCTTTTCATTTATAATTTATTTTATTTGTAAATATTGTTAATTACACGATATACGCTCCTTACTGAGCAATTTGTGTACACCAGTCTGCTTTTCACTGTCACAGTGTGGTCTCTCTTATTCCCTTCTCCCACACTCTTTTAGCTGTGTTTCCATAGTAACCATGTTTCTAATAGTCTTTGCCTACCAGTAGGTCAAAAGTTCACAAGACCTTCTTCCAACAGTATAAAGCTTCACATTAACTGCAGCAGGTGTGGGTGACTGTTTGCAATTCCAAGCATATCCCACACAAAATACTTTTTCATATTTTTCCAAAGCCAATCACAGAGTTAATTACTTTTAAGGTCTTGGCTGGACAAGTTGTATATACTTTGTGCCTCCCATTTGCTGGCTCCACCATGGCTCACCTATTCTTTCTCACCATTTGTCCATCGCATGCATTTGTCATGCCTTTTGCTGTGTTTAACCCTCCCCCAGGGCAGGAACCAAGTACTAGACTAATACACTGGTCACCATTTTAGCATGTGTTTCAGGAACTACTTTCTTCTTTCTTGAAAAGCAATTGACACAATAGGTCCTGTTTTCAATCCCTTCGAGCTCCTCTGTAAACAGGCCAGTAAATCGTGTTGTGTTCTCCTCACATTTGCTGTGCATTCCAAGACTGAGGTCAAAGATCTTCCCCTGTGCTGTCCCACACTACCACCTCCCTCCCAAAGCTGCTTTTTTTTCCTATTGCGGCACTCGCCTTATTTACTCATATTCAAAGCAAAAAATATAAATATATTCCTGGAATATTTGGGCAAAATATCATAGATTTTGAACTTTTGTAGATTGTAAACCACAAGTAGTTAAACTACATTGTTTAGTACATTTAACAAATAGCTCTTGTGCACCTGCCAGAGGACATTAAGCAAGGTCATACCTGAAGGAATTTAGTTTATTGCTTGCAAGATTTTAGGGCTTGATTAAATATAATACCCGGTCACTGTTTGCTACTATTACTGGAAAACACTCACAAAGAGAGAGAGGCCCTACACAAAATGATGAATGAAGAAGCTATGGTTTTGTATTCCTCTCTCAAAAAATTAGGACATTTTCAAACAGACTGACATCCTAATCTAACATGGGCCGCTCATTTTTTCTGTACTGCAGGATTGTACGATGGGTGTGACTAACATGTGAACAAAATCATGTCTTTCAAATGTAGTAGTGAAGAGTAGGAAATGCCCCTCCCCCAGCCCTTAAGTTATTATTTATGATAGAATTAGGCTTCCACCCCTTAAACTAAATTTGGTCTGCGAGTTATCTCCGTTAACCCTCTCTGTCAGACTACTCACAGTAAGCCAAATGCCCAGTAAAAGAGCCTTTTTATTGCTTGCCTGACTTTATCGTTTTCTGCTCACTCATAATTTTCTCTTCTGTTTTTCGGTCTTCGGAAAAAACTCTTTAGCAAATCGAGGCCACGTTTATCAAGGAACAGATTGACCTACAGTAAGCTCCCGGTGCGTTAATGTACGTACCAGGGAACAGTTACGTAACTGTTTTTGTTTGGGGTGGACAATGTTAGTTGGACCACTTTATTAAGTCACCACTAACTGGGACATTCTGAGATTGGGAGGAGGAACGCACCATGCCGTGGTCGACCCGTGAGCAGCCGCTTGTTAGGGAGCTGGCCTGTGCGGAGAAAGGCAAGGGATGTTTTCCCTCCCTGGGGGTGTGGTGATGGTGGACATTTTCACTTTCTTTTTAAACCACAGCTAGTCTCTCTCTGTAGGCCACAGTAAGGCAGCTATGTCCTCTAGTTATGGCACAGTAGGGGTCAGGGAGCTCATTATTTCAAGTGTTAGTGCACCTTCTTCCTTATCAGCAGGCCGAAACGTTCAGTAATGCAGTTACAATTTAATATGTTTTATTTATGGTGTAGACTTGAGTCTTAACTTTTTCCTGAAATGGCATGCACCATTTGATTATGTAGCTTTGCAGTTCCGTTTTCCCAAAGTCTGTGACTCTAATCTAAGAGTGCATTAAGGGTAGCGTCACTGGGTACTACAAAGATTGATCGCTTGGACCAAAATAGTATCAGTGAGAGACACTGATGTGTTTTGTTGGCCTGCATCTGAATACAGATTTTTTTAAACAAATCGGTTCATTTAAGTATTGCTTCTAACTATAATGTACATGCCACACACGTGCATGTGGCAAAGAAGCTTCCATAGCTGTCGGTCTTATACCTATTCTGTGCTTGCAAACAAAGCTTGCACTGTTGCGACAAGTACAGCAACTTTTCTGTGAATAAGAAAAGGTGGCACTTGTAGTGTTTTGGGTACATTGAAATATGAGTCAATTAGGTGCCAACTTGTTTTTAAGAGGATACGCAAAGCAGAAGACGGCAGCTGTGTTGATGAGATGTTGCCGATAAGCTATCTGTGCTGGAGGATCAGGGAGAGGCAGGCTGTTTGCCCAAGAACCACGGCTGTGATGTATAATGCTAAATCATTTATGACCCAGAACAAGAAACCAGCTAACCTCTACTTTCTTGGTCAACTAATCTGTGACAAATGCCAGATGATGTTTCTTAATATTTATTTATTCATTTGGACGTTTTGGATTTATGAAAAACCATCCTTTTATTTGAAAAAACGTCATACAACGGTTCATTCCTGTCGTTTCAGTGCTTCAGCTAAAGTGCCATCCAGGGAGCGTCCTGTGCTGTGAAACCAAAGCCGGGTATTCAGCTAAACAAGCCTTCCTGCCAGGGGACCTGCTTACCTGAAAGAAATGCAAATGTGCGCAATGAGTTAATCTGCAAATATAAGGGGTAATCTGCAAACATAACAGAGGTGCTTGGGAGCCAGTACTGGCTTTAGCTGATTGAATCACTTGAAGCTTTGTGATGGCAAAAATTCGTTCTTTTTGAGTGGTAGTGCAAAGAGTTAACAACTGAGCTGTGAATGCGTGCTTTTAATAGTTGTACTTGTATAGCTCTTACACCTCCCAGGGGTTGAAAGGACGGTTATGTAAACAAATTGCATGAAGTACAGTCTGTGTATTACTAAAATCTATGTTTTGGAAGCAGCATTTAACCTTAAACATTTATGCACATTTGGGTGCAGTCTATCCTATTCTGTGTGTAATGGAAGTTTAAAATACTTACTTATATGTTCACAGTGCTTTCTGTGACAGGCTGTGACCTCGTAGCACTAAAAATACACAAGTCACTGTTCTCCACTTCACCAACCAATATTTAATTATGTGGCTCTCTGGTTACACACAGGTGTCTAAGAGGCATTAACTAATAGAAGTTTTATAACGTATTACAGTGCATTTCCCACATTAACAACTTTTTACAATGTATTTTTCATTTAAGCTGCACAGTATTTTATATGTAGCCACCTGACAGTGAAACACCCAAAAAACTTACAGAATATTTTGTTTTTTTAGCCACACCTTAAGCCCCATACTCGCTGACCCCCATTGCATGCAGCATCACAGTTCCCATACGTTTGTTAATGCACTCTGACCACTGTTTAAGAGCTGGTATTCTGAGTCCAGTAACTGGCCACACAGCCAAAGTGCGGTGTTCCCTAGATGACAGCTACGGAGAGCAGCTTCCAGGACCAAGTTTATATTGCCTTTAAATTTTTCTACTTGGAGTGTTTAACTGGAATATTTTCAACGTAGCTTTATTTTCCTCTCAATAGTTCAGTATTCATTCTGTAACCACGTTTTTTTTTGTCACAACAACAATATGTCCAGTAGTTCACTATGGCATCATTTAATTTTCACCTCAGCACGTCGTGTCTGTATGTACCTCTTTAATTTTGTTTTGTCTGAAAATTTCTATCTAAAATAAACTACAAAATAAAACAGGGATAATTATTTCATACTTAAATGCTGCTTCATTAGCCCACTGTTCGTCAACAGCTCTCCAGTGGTTATTAACAAACCTGGCAGCAGTTTAGTAAAACCTGCACTATATTCAGTGCAATGCATGTGCATTATTGACTCTGGATCGTATTCCTACTCAGAATTGATGTGAAACAGAAAGGAAGTGTGCCACTGATATTTCTGTGACTTGACTGTGTTATTTTGTGAACCCCTCCTAATTATAGCGGCGTACACAAACACATTAACATTGACATCATTTAGAGCTCCCGAATTGCTGAGACATTTTGGCTTTGCCACATAATTTCACTCCACACCATGCCACATAACGCCAAAAAAGTCCACGCCACACAATTCAGCGCCACACAATTCCATACCTCGCAACATATTTACACTCCACATAATGCCACTCAACACCACATAATTAAACTCCACATAATTACACTCTACTCAGTACCACAAATACACCCCACATAAATTCACTCATTGCCACATAAACTACATAAATACACTCCACAACATGTCACATAATTCCATTCAACATAATTTCAATGAACGCCACACAATCCAACTACACACAGTTCCAGTCCACACCACATAATTCCACATCAAACCACATAATTCCACTCCACAACACAGTTCCACTACACACCACATATATCCAATCCACAACAAATAATTCCACATCATGCCACAAAATTCAACACCACACCACATAATTCTACTCCACGCATTCCACAATAAACAATACCACTACACGTAATTACACTCCATGTCACACAGTCTCATTTCAGATAATTCCATTACACTCAATATCACATAATTATTATCCATATAATTCCACTGCACACCATGCCACATATTCCAATACACATAACTCACCTCAACACCACACAATTCCATAAACAATTCCAATCCAACCCACATAATTCCACTCCACACCACATACATCCACTCCACTCCATAACACATGGCTAAAATACATTGACGTTGCCAATACCAATAGCTCTTGGATTGCCATATAGGCAAGACCTTTTGGCTTTTCCAATGCTTGTTTTCTTAAAGTCATTACCTAATTTTAGTTTCCTGCAGATCTCCACCATCTAATCAAATATGTTCTTTTATATTTTAATTGCTGTCCTCCATTTTAATTGCCTTTCATTTTCAAAATGGACTCATTCTGCTGCAGCCTTTTCCTGCGTGCTAAAATTATCAGAGTCTGGATTGTGGGCCATAGTTTTGTGTTTTGGGCTATAGAGAATGTTAAAAAGAGTGTCATTGACAGGGACCTAGGTTTACCTAATCGGGCCATTACTGGGGTTGGCCAGAGAGGGTTAAAGTGGCATCAGTTGCTGTCCTTGGTTGAAAGCACTGCGGATTGCCAACATCCAGACCTCATGATTGTGCACTGTGGTGGCAATGACCTAGGCCAATTATTGAGGTGGGACTGGAAATTATATTGAAGGATACCCTTGCTAAATAAATATTACTTTTCCTTCATACTGCCTTGGTGTTCTCCAAAATTTACCAAAGACAGAAGTGGCAGCGGTCAACCCAATTTTGTCCGCAGATAAAGAAATCCTGGAAACATGTCAATAAAGCTCTTTCTGCTATTCTCCGAGACTAAAACATGGCTCTATATACCATAAAAACGTACGCTTTGCTATGCACGGAATCTATTGAAAAGATCAAGTCTGTTTCAGAGATGGAGGCAACAAGGTGTTCCTCAACAACTTAAAAGACTGCATCTTGTTCTATATGTAATTATTGTCTACACACCATAAACACAGAGACTCTTTTCAGATCCGGCCCTTTTCCCAAACACCGGTTGTTTTTGTTTTCAATTGTTTTTTTCTAATTTCTCACTCAGATCTGTGGCTGTGCCGTGGATCCCCGGCCAAATAAGTGGTCTGCTGGCAATGTTGCAGTTGGACCCACGGATCTGTTCCCAACCATAAGCACACATTCACCACAAAACACCACAATAAATTCAAACATATCTTATTGCAATTTATATAACTATATAACTACCTGTGTGTGGGTGCATGAGTAGCTGTGTAAGTAATTGGGTGTGCGAGTAGCTGTCTTGTGCCTGTATAGGTGTGTGAGTGGTTTTCTGGATCTGTGAGAGGGTGCATAAGTGTCTGTATAGGTGTGTAAGTGGTTGTGTGGGTGTGTAAGTGTTCTGTGAGTGGGTGTGTGAGAGGGTGTCTCAATGGTAGTGTGGGTCTGTAAGTGGGTGTCTGTATACATGTGTGAGTGTGTGTGCAGGTGTGTTACTGGGTGTGTCAGTGGTTTTGCTGCGTGGGTGTATAAGTGCCTTTGTGGGTCTGTGAGTGGGTGTGTAAGTGCCAGTAAGGTTGTGTATGTCGCTGTGTGGGTGTGTGAGAGCCTGTGTGGGTCTGTGAGTGTGTGTGAGTGATTGTCTGGGTATCCGAACGGATTAACAGTGACTGTATGTGTATGTGAGTGGCTTTATGGAACTGTGAGTGGCTGTATGCATGTGTGAGTGGGTGTATGTTTGTAGAATTTGGGGTCTGGATTCTTGAATCCGTCATGGATTCACAAGGGGGCTGTGCTGAGTGGTGCAGTAGATTTGTGGATCCTCGAAGCCCCCCAAAAACAATTTTCTTGCTCATGAGGGGTCCCGCACAGACCCCTTCATGAGTCGCATGAGTTGAGGGTACCTCTACCCTGACCCCTTCTATTACTTTTCAGTTTTATTTTTTACAGCAGGACCAAGTCCCTATATACAAAATGACTGCTTCAACCTTCCTGTCAGGTTGCAGCCAGTCGATCATGGTATTACTGTTGATGCGTAGATTTGCGGATCCATCGCAGTACATCTGCATCACTAGATATACAAAAATCTTTTTTTCTTTAATAACTCCAAAACAACTGAACAGATTTAGACCAAATTACAAAAATTGATCTTTCTGGACCAAGGTCTAGCTTTCTGTCAAAGTTGGTGTAATTCTGTCCAGCGGTTCAGGCTGTATTCATGTCTAAATTCCCTATGGGAATTTGCATTGGGGAAAACGTGTTTTCAGACCCCCTCGCTTGACAAACCATCCCGAAACTTTCCAGACAGCAGCTGAAGTGAGTGGCAAACTAGTTTTGAAAATGTTGTGACGATTCATCACACGGCGCCAAAGTTATTAGCAAAACAAACAATGCTTTTCCTATGGAAACCACGTCCTAACTATACCTACCTACTGGCGACTATATACTCACTGAAAAACCCAAAGATTACAGGGATGTTATAGTGAGGTTCTGAATTTACTCGTTCAAAACCATAGAAATTCAGCAGTTATAGTTACAGTTCTTTCAAGTAACTAAAACTCGTGCCCTAAGGTAACTATTACTTGCGCCTTTACCATGCACAGTTCCGCTGTCCCTACTTTTTTATTTATTTATATTTTCATTTATTTGATTTTTTATTAAAAAGCCCTTTATGGGCTATGTGGGACCACGAAGGAGCCCTTTTTTATTTTATTTTGTTTGACCCCCTTCAGCGTAGGCATAGCCTCCTTTTTTTTTTTTACTTTGCCCGGGGCGGGGTGGTTCCCTGGGTGCAGTGGGGCATCGGCCCCCCACATATATTTAATTATAAGCCCTGGGGAGGTGGTGGTCCCCAGGGCAGTGGGGGGCTGTGGGCCCCCAATGCATGATATAATAGAAGCCCCAGGGGGTGGTGGTTCCCAGGGCCCCCACATATATAAAAATAGAAGCCCTGGGGAGATGGTGGTCCATAGGGTAGTGGGGGGGCATAAAAAAAATGAAAGGTCTGGGATGGTGGTGGTTCCTGGAGCGGTGGGGACCCCCACACAAAAGTTTTAATGCCCCCATGACACGGCCCACCCATTGGCTTATAAAAAGAAACAGGCGCTGGAGCCCGTGCTTGTTTTTTTTTAAAGAAAATGCTGCCTTGAATTCACAAATCTCACTAACTTGCTGCAAAAAATGTATTAAAAAAATGTTTTTTTGCTCTGGCTCATCAGTGCTAAGGGGTCAGGGTATCTCGACCGTTGCCCCTTTTGCATTTTTTTTTTACTTTTTCAAGATGGCTGCCAACACTTCCTGGTTTGAAGTGTTGGACGCCAATCAGAGTTGTGCATTTCCGTGCACGAGCTCGTTATTGTTCGGGAATACTTCTTGGCCAGAGATATACAAATTTGAATTTCCCTAAATCTCTCAAAAACTACTGAACGGATTAAAACCAATTAACAAAAAGCACCCTCTGCGTACTGACAGCTAGTTTTCTGGCAAATTTATTGTAATATTGTCCAGTGGTTCGAGCTGTAGACATGTTGACAGCTTCTATGGGAATTAACATGGGAAACACAATGTTTTTTAGCCCCTTTTTTCTCGGCCCCTGCTTGACGGATCACCCCAAAACTTTACATGCGCACCAAGAATCACTCGGACACATTTTTTGGAAAATGTTGTGAAGATTTGTTGAACGGTGACAAAGATATAGGCAAGTCAAAAAACTATTTTTCTATGGTCCTAACTATAACCACCTACTGGTGGGAGAAAGAGAGGGAGAGAGCATGTATGTGTGTGTGTGTTTGTTTGTTTACTATCCTTGTGGGGACTAGGGTGTGATACCACACTCATGCTGTGGGGACTTAATTGCACTGTGGGGACCTGAACTCAGGTCCCCACAAGTCAATGTCTTCTAAATGATTTTTAAAAAATGGCTTTAGGAACATCTGTGTAGATTTTTACAATTTTTTTTTTAATTGCCTTGTGGGCACCTGTGTTTCATAAGGTGTGTTTATATTTTTGCTCAGCTCTGCCCCTGTAGACCGAAGGTGGTACTGCAGTCTTAAACACACTTTGGCCCTCATTATGAAGACGGCGGGATACCCTGCTGTCAACCGCACTGACGGTTGACGGAAGACAGCCAGCGCAGCAAAGCCCCCGACGACCCTATAATGATGTTCCCACTGGGCCGGCAGGCAGAAACAGTGTTTCCGCCCACCGGCCCAGTAGGAAACAGGGCCTTTACAATGACGCCGGCTAATGTGGCAGTGCGCCCTTCATGCATTTCACTGGCCGTAATTCAGGCAGTGAAATGACGGGGCTGTGCATAGGGGCCCCGGGTCACCCATTCCGCCAGCCTTTCCCTTGCGGTGTAAAATGGGACTCATAATCCAAAGAGCAGCGCTGGCAGCGTTTTCACCATGGCGTTTTTGCCACGGTCATAATAAGGCGGGCGGACCACTGCAGCTGTCCGCCTGCCACCGTGAGTCTGGCGGTGCATGGACTACCAGATTTATAATGAGGGCCTTTGCACTTAAACACACTTTGCTTACTAAACACGCACACTAGCTGCAGAAAGGACAGACATTTAAAAGGAAAAGCTGCATAACGCTGTGTTTATCCTAATATTTTTTATGCAAATTACCCTTTTCTATATTTATTTAAATAAAACTTTATTTACATGAAGTATTTAATTTAGACTTTTTGTGTCTGAATGTTGTAAGTTGTTCTATAAATATTGCTAAAAGTTTTTTGGGTCAGTTTCAAATTCCAGAATACTTCAGTAATTCATTTTGACTACTCCCTTTAGTTAAAGAAATATGGTGCACTATACTGCAATACAATATAAACTGGTTTTATCATTTTTGACAAACAACTTAGAGGCATCAATACTTATTGTTACATTTTGAGGCTTACGCCAGGATTTCATAGCCTTTATGTTGCTTTGCCTTTCTAATTTTAGGGTTTGGGGTGGGTAGTGGAAAGTGGTGGACAGGGTAATGTTAGGGTTTAAGGGTGGTAAGGGTAGTTTTAGGGTTTAAAGGTGGGTAGTAGTAAAGAGTGCTAAGGGTAACTTTAGGGTTTGAGGTGGGTAGTGGTAAAGGGTGGGCAGGTAATTTTAGGGTTTAGGGGTAGGTTGTGGCAAAGAACGGTAAGAGACATCGGCCGTAGTGTTATGCTGCACTGTGAGTCTGCACACCAGGCTGTACCTAAATCCGGGGAGGGGGCAATCACCCCTCCTTGGTCCCTCCTGCAGACGCCCATGTGTACGCCACTCCAGTCCACCTCACTTCACTCTATGCCACTCCACTGGATGCTACTCCAACATGCTATTCCACTCTATGCCATTCTACTGTATGCTACTCCACTCTACTGTGTTCCACTGTATGCCACTCCACTGTACAACACTCCACTTTACGCCACTTAATTCTGCTCTATTCGATTTGACCTCCATTACAAGGTACAGGACTCCACTGTATGCTATTACACTCTACCCCATGCCACTGTGCACCACACAAGTCTACACCACTCCATTAGATGCCACTCCACCATCCGCTACTCCATTTTACACTATTACACTGTAGCCGGGCGCCGGACATCCCGCTACATATACGGAGAATTGCAAGTATACGGAGTGCCCCGGGGGTCCCATGGACTATGGACTTGCGCCTGATAGAAACCGGGATATCCGGGTTTCTAAAAGTATGAAAATAGTAGAAGGACGGCGCGCGGCGCGCACTGTTGTTGCAGAGGAGGGAACAGATGCCGGAGAGAGGAAGAGGAATGTGAGCACGGAGGACGACGACGCAGAAAGCGCCCTGCCGGCAAACGAGGAAGAGAACACCGATCCAAGCTCTTGGGGAACCCAAGACACGAACCAGGACGGAGCAGGAGACTCCGAGGAGCCACAATTCCGCCACGTCCCTGGAGGGGTGTAGCTGCAGCAGGTACGGTCCTGCCTCAAACAAAAGTTGAACGCTCTAGTGGGAAGGGAGGAGGGTGGAGAGATGGAGCGGAGGGATGTTGGGAAGGGATCATTGAAAAGGGGGGTGAACACCAATAAAAGGGGGGGGGCACTATTAACAATCACGGAGGCACTTAACTGTGACCAAAAGAAGGAAGTTTGGAACTCACCAGGGTGAAAGTGGAGATAGGCTCCTATCTTTCATTTCAGTCCTTTTCTTTTACCCCAGTTCTGGACCACTACCTCGACTATCACCATTCCCACGGCATCTCTCTCCCTCTCTCTCTCTCTCTCTCTCTCTACACCCCCTCCCTTACTAACACCATCCCAGAAATCCCCAAACGTACAACTTACCTACTGTCCAATTCTGTTTTCCTTCCCGGTCCACCTGACGCCACCACCGCTGAGAGTCTTATCATTCTACGCCGAAGACCCTAGAAGAGAAGAAACCAAAGTAGATACGCAACACCAAAGGAAAGAGAGAGACTGTGTGAAGGCAACTATTCACTTCCAATAAAGCCACTTGTATAAAAATCAACAAACTGGAGTGTCTCTTTCATCCCTATCGCTATCCCACTGCCACAGTGGTGTCAGAAGTGGGATTGGTATAGTAGCGGTAGAGGACGGAAGGACAAATAACCCGAACACCATGGAAGGGAAACCCACACTAGAGGACATGATACAACAGCTTGCAGAAGGTCAACGTCATCTACAGATGGTATGGGAGGCCTAACAAAGGGAAGCCAAGGAGGATAGAGAGGCCCTCCAGAGTGCACTAAAAACACAGGCCACCATTATGGCAAATAATCTGTTGGTGCACGAGACAGCCCTACAAAACTTAACGGACACCATTGCCGCCAGTAAGGTTCACCCCAACGTACTGAGTTCGGTACTCCAAAAGTTTCAAGAGGGAGAGGACCCTGATGCGTTCTTTACAAACTTCTAGAGGGTGGCTTCCTCCGCTCAATGGCCCGAAGAGTGATGGGGTCAGTATGTGGCTCCCTTATTGACAGGTATTCTACAAACTGCATATCAGGCGGCCAACCCGGATGGAATCACACCCTACAACGAAAGCAAGAAAAGTATCCTGGAAAGGGTGGGACACGACACGGAATACTATAGTCTAAGATTCCGCAAGATAAAGTGGGCCCCTTCCGAAGACCCTAGGACTTTATATTAAAGGGTAAAGGCCTTAGGACTTATATGGCTAGGACCCACAGGGACAGAAAGGGAGGACGTCATAAAAGCAGTCCTTTTGGAACAGTATTTGGAATCCCTTCCTCCTCTCACACGTAGCTGGATTCGACAACACCCTAAAGCCGATACCTCCAAGGCCATTGACCTGGCCTGTGCCTACCATCGCTCTACTGAATTTAAGAGTGGGCCTCCCAAACTAACAAGCTCTTCTGCCCGTCCTCCAATAGCAGCTCCCCGGCCCCTGTCCCGGAAGGGGAGTGAAGACACTTGGTTTCCTCGAACAATCGACCGGCCTCCTATGCAACAACCCCAATGCTATAGCTGTGGTGAATGGGGACACATAGCTCGGGCATGTCCTTGCAAGGAGGACAAGGCAGAACCCATGGAGATTGGGGTAACCCGGGGACGGGTCTTATGTACCGGGAAGGGCAATCCTAGGTGTATGCAAGAGATAAAGGTCAACGGCAAAAATATTAAGGCCTTAGTAGACTCGGGGTGTAGCCAGTCAGTCCTCAGAGCCGATTTGGTTGCTTTATCGGAATACCAGCCCCACCAACGGGTTTCCATACTCTGTATTCATGGAGACAAGAAGGACTACCCAATGGCTGTCGTTCTTCTCGAGTGGGAAGGGAAACAGGTAGAGGTCCCTATGGGGATTATGGACCGCCTGGTAGAAGAGTGTATCATAGGTATGGACTGTATATTGTTTCCTTAACTCATACTGAAGGTAAAAGCGGGAATCCAATTAGAGTCCTGGTGGACAGAGGCCCCTTTTTCGGACATGCCGATAGAGAGTGGAAAATCCCGTTACAAGCCTACACGGTGGGAAAAGAGACAAGAGAGACAGCTATGCTAGACACAAGGGGAGGAAGCAAACGCAAGGGGGACACTAGGTACTACCACAACCCCCTTACCCTCTTTCCGTAGCAGTCAACGGGAAGACCCATCCCTTCAACATGCCTGGAGAGGAGCTAAAACGGAAAGTACTGGCGAGGTGGGTCCTTATTTCCTTATGTGTAAAAATCTCCTATACAGAATCACCAAACACGACCAGCATGAAAAAAGACAATTAGTAGTACCAGAACCCTACCGAACTCAAGTTCTCTATCTTGAGCACAATCAACCGGGGGGCTTTATGGGAGAGAAAAAACAGAGGAGTACTTATTGCGATGGTTTTATTGGCCGGGGGTTTATGCCCCCATCTGACGAATTTGTGCCCAATGCCCAAAATGTCAATTAGTAGACCCCGGATCTCAGAGGAAAGTACCCTTACAACCTTTGCCTATAATAGACATTCTGAGTTGGCATGGACCTAGTAGGTCCCCTCCTCCCATACACAAAAGGACATACTTACATACTGGTTCTCGTTGATTACGCCATCAGATACCCAGAAGCCATACCTCTCACGAGTATGACGACCAAGAATGTGGCTCAGGCCATGATTGTTTTTTTTTCCAGAGTCGGATTTCCTAACAAAATTTTAACAGATCAGGGTACTCCATTCATGTCCGCTTTAATGACTCATATCTGTAAAATATTGGGGGTCAACCAACTCAAAACGTCATTATATCATCCACAAACCGATGGCCTTATCGAAAGGTATAATCGTACTATAAAAACATTGTTACGAAAAACCGTCTCTGAATCGGGGAGGGACTGGGTAAGGAGACTCCCTCTGGTCCTCTACGCAATAAGGTCACATGAACAGGCCTCTACGGGCCATAGTCCTTTCGAGTTGGTCTTCGGACGACAGCCCCGTAGTTTACTTGATATGGCGGCCGAGACATGGGAAGAAGAGGAAGGCGGAGAAAAACCCTTGTTAGAATACGTCCAGGAGCTTAAATGCCAACTACAGACGGTTTGGGAGGATGTCCGCAACCACATGGAAAGGGCCCAGGAAAAGCAAAAGAGTTATTATGATCAGGGAGCAAAAACAAGACAATTCCAACCCAATGATAAAGTACTCCTGTTGCTTCCCAGGTCAGACAATAAATTATTAGCCAAATGGCAGGGTCCATATAAAGTCGTGAGACCAGTCTCCCCTGTTACGTATCTCATAGAATTGTCACAAAACCCGAAACGAGTGCAGGTGTATCATATAAACCTATGAAAAGAAATGGGAAGAACCCACTATTACAGTACCACCTATAGCTACAGGGTTCTTTGTAACCCCCGACAAACCCTTGGACATTGAATTATGTCCCACAACCCCAGAGACGTCATCCCTCTGACCCCAAATCAGTCCTCACATACAAGAAACCCAACACCGACAGTTGAACGAACTTCTAGCTCAACAAATCAGGTTATTTTCAAAAATTCCCAGAAAGACCACATTGATACATCATATTAAAACCCCAGAGGGTCAAACCGTGCAACTACGACCTTACCGTATCCCGGAGGCCCGAAAACATCTAATTGAACAAGAAGTAAAAACCATGCTACAAATGAAGGTGATAGAACCGTCTGTCAGCCCCTGGTGCTCACCAATCGTGTTAGTCCCGAAACCAGAAGGCTCGGTCCGTTTTTGCATTGTCTTTCGCCGGCTAAATGCAATATCCCAATTTGATACATATCCCATCCCACGGGTAGACGATCTCCTCGAGAAATTAAGGAAGGCCGAATTTATGTCAACCCTTGATTTAACCAAGGGATATTGGCAAATACCACTGGCTCCAGCAGATCGGGAAAAGACAGCTTTCTCGACCCGCTCAGGACTCTACCAAATCACAGTGCTACCATTTGGCCTACATGGCACCCCTGCTACTTTCCAAAGGTTAATGGACCATCTCTTGAGACCCCTCCAATATTGCGCAGCCGCGTATTTAGATGACATAGTGGTCTTTAGCGAATCGTGGGAAGACCACCTCCAGCATTTACACCGCGTTTTCCAGGTCCTAAGCGCGGCAGGCCTCCCAGCCAATCCAGCTAAATGTCACCTCGCCCATGACCACATCGCGTATCTCGGATATTTCATAGGGAAGGGACAACTGCGACCCCAGACTAATAAAGTAGAGACCATCCAACGGGTCCCGATTCCAACAACAACAAAAAGAGCTCCGTTCCTTCTAGGGTTTAATAGGCTATTACAGACGGTTCATACCCAACTATTCCACTTTGGCAGCCCCTCTTACCGACCTTCTACGGAAGGACCAACCATCCAATCTATCTGCCTTGACGCCTGACCAACTATCTAGCTTTCATCACCTAAAATCTCGCCTCATGACAACCAGTTTTACAATGTCCCGACTTTACGAAACCCTTTCACCTCCAAACCGACGCCTCGGACGTAGGGTTAGGTGCAGTTCTGTCACAAGCAGACGACCAAGGGCATAAACATCCTATAGTATTCATAAGTAGAAAGCTGTTACCCCGGGAACAACATTATCCAATAACTGAAAGGGAATGTCTAGCCATAAAGTGGGCTATAGAGAATCTACAGTACTACCTCTTAGGCCATTCATTCATCTTATACACCGATCATGCTCCGCTCACCTGGTTAGCCGCCCACAAGAATACGAACTCTCGCATACTACGGTGGTTCATGGAGCTCCAACCATTCTCCTTTCAGATATGTCACATCCCTGGAACTCACCAGTGCACTGCTGACCATCTATCCCGTTACCCTTGGACAACGGAACTCCATCAGTCCCGTGCTTGGGAAGGGAGATGTAGCCGGGCGCCGGACGCCCCGGCTACATATACGGAGAATTGCCAGTATACGAAGGGTCCCGGGGGTTCCATGGACTATGGACTTGCACCTGATAGAAACCCGGATATCCGAGTTTCTAAAAGTATGAAAATAGTAGAAGGACGGCACGAGGCGCGCGCTGTTGTTGCAGAGGAGGAGACAGATGCCGGAGAGAGGAAGAGGAACGCGAGCACAGAGGACGACGCCGCAGAAAGCGCCCTGCCGGCAAACGAGAAAGAGAACACCGATTCAAGCTACTGGGGAACCCAAGACACAAACCAGGACGGAGCAGGAGACTCCGAGGAGCCACAATTCCGCCACGTGCCTGGAGGGGCGTGGCTGCAGCAGGTACGGTCCTGCCTCAAACAAAAGTTGAACGCTCTAGTGGGAAGGGAGGAGGGTGGAGAGAGGGAGCAGAGGGAGGTTGGGAAGGGATGATTGAAAAGGGGGGGTGAACACCAATAAAAGGGGGGGAGCACTATTAACAACCACGGAGGCACTTAACTGTGACCAAAAGAAGGAAGTTTGGAACTCACCAGGGTGAAGGTGGAGATAGGCTCCTATCTTTCATTTCAGTCCTTTTCTTTTACCCCAGTTCTGGACCACTACCTCGACTATCACCATTCCCATGGCATCTCTCTCTCTCTCTCTCTCTCTCTCTCTCTACACCCCCTCCCTTACTAACACCATCCCAGAAATCCCCAAATGTACAACTTACCTACTGTCCAATTCTGTTTTCCTTCCCGGTCCACCTGACGCCACCACCGCCGAGAGTCATATCATTCTACGCCGAAGACCCTAGAAGAGAAGAAACCAAAGTAGATATGCAACACCAAAGGAAAGAGAGAGACTGTGTGAAGGCAACTATTCACTTGCAATAAAGCCACTTGTATAAAAATCAGCAAACTGGAGTGTCTCTTTCATCCCTATCGCTATCCCACTGCCACATACACTCCACCACTCCACTGTACAAAACTCCGCTCTACGCCACTCCACTCTACGCAATTACACTGTACACAACTCCACTCTGTCAGTCCACTCTACACTATTAAACTGTATGTAACTCCACTCTATGCTTCTTCAATATACACCACTTCACTACATGACACTCTGCTATACATTACTCCAATATTTGCTATTCCACTCTATGCCATTCCACTGTATGCAACTCCACTCTGTGCTACTTCTCTCTGTCACTCCAGTGTATGCCACTCCACTCTACCCCACTCCATTCGACGCTATTCCATTGGCTGCCACACCACTGTATACTGTTACACTCTACTCTATTCCAGTGTATGCCATTCAGTCTACACCACTCCACTGTATACCACTCCACTCTACGCTATTCTACTCCACACTATTCCACTCTAAACTATTCTACTCTGCCAATCCATTGTACTCCACTCAATGCTATTCCACTGTATGGCACTCAATTCTACACTATTACACCATATGCATCTTCATTCTTTGACCCTCTGCTGTATGGTATTCCACTCTACCCAACTCCACTGTATGCCACTCCAATGTATGCTATTACACTCTTACACCACCCCATAAATCACTACTCCAGTCTAAATCACTTCCCTATATGCGACTCCACTGTACACTATTCTAAAAATATTACACTTTATACCACTATACTGTATGCTACTACACTATACGCTATTATACCCTACACCACTCCACTGTGTGCCTCTCCATCCTACGCTGCTCCAATCTATTCTATTCCACTTTATGCCACTCCACTGTACACTACTCCACTCTACGCCACTCCAGTGTGCTCTCTTCCATTCTATATAACTCCACTATACAAAACTCTACTGCACTGTATGCCACTCTACTAGACTCTACTCCACTCTGTCCCCATGCTCTTCACTGTCCAAATTTGCACTCAACTCTATGCCCATACAACCAAGCTGCAGTAGGCCACATAAGGGAGGAACACCATGTGAAAAGGCCCACAAGCCAATCCTGAAGCACAGGTAAAGAGCATATCCTGTGGAGGAAGGCAACACAACATCCCCCCCCTGCAAAAAGGAGATCGCAGGCAGGCCAGGGAACCCCTCAGGACAAACCTCGCCCCAAACATGAACAGGAGAAAGAACTGAAGCAGGCAGGAAGAGCTGCCCAGAATGCAGACATCGAGGAGAGACACCCAAGAAAAGGGTCAGTAACTCCAAAAAGACCCAGAAGCAGACCCACCACACTGGCCACGAAAGAACCAGCCAGAAAACAAACACCAAGCAGGAGCACAAGTGTCCCACAGAGCACAACCGGCCATGAGAAAGGACGGGCCCAAGAAAGAGATGGAAGCAGAGAGAGACAAAACAGCAGCCAACACTGGAGGAGATCCCCAGGGAACGGCCCAAGAGGCAGGAACCAGAACAACAAGGCTCAACACCAAAAAGAACAAACAGCCTAACCAGTAAGGAACCGCAAACAAAAGCAAACACAGGCCAACCAGGACCCCAACCACATACCAGGAGGGAGCACAACTGGAACAGACCAGGACAGAAGACACACAGCCAAACCAAGGCCCCAACACCGGCAACAGGACAAAAAAGAGGCAGCGCCACCTATACCAAGAAAAAAGGCAGCGGCCAGCGGAGGCCCGACAAGAGGGGAAAGGAGACCAACACTCCCAAAACAGAAGCCACGGTCCACCATGCAAGTACCCAAAAAAGGAAAGACTCCTGAGGCAACCCAGAAAGACAAGGAAGCGAAAACCTGAAACTCCAACAGCAGGGAACAGGGACCTCGAAGGAGACACAGACCCTGAAGGAACACGAGGGAAAGGAGGGGAGACTAACAAAAAAGCCAGGAGCCTCGCCACAAAGAGTGCCAATGCCAAGCCAGGAGCCACACCAACCCAGTGGGATGTAAGGAAGGCCGGAAAAAGAAAAAAACGGAGGGGCACTACAACAAGCACACCAGCCACCACAAAAAAAAGTGTGCACCAAATCAGCGCTTGGAACCGGAAGAGCCAGCCAAAACTACCACCAAGAACCGCCAGTCCGAAAAAAAGGGGGAGGGGGCGCAGCAACAGACCCCACACACCCAAGGGGGACTTTACAAGGTCAGCGCAACATGCAGTGCAACCCCACCAAAACAAAGAACAGGGAGGCACCACAACAAAGCCCACAGGCATTGGGAGAAGAAACTACCAATGGCGCGCGGAAGCACCGCATCCTGAGAGCGGAGGGAATAGGTAATGTGATGTGGTATGTGTAGAGCCTACAACCATGAAAAAAAGCACCTGGAGGACGAGCCAGACTTGGACCAACTTCTGATCCCCGTGGGGGAAGGGGGTGCCGCTGCGGGGAAGCCACTGCCACCGTCTAGCCCAAAGCACAAGCGGTAGTCCAACAGAACATAAAAGTAATTGGAAAAGACTGTAAATAAATGCGACCTCACCGGAGTCGTCCCGCCATAAAGAAGGCATGCACAAAAGAGCAATCAATAACATCAGCCCCCCCTGGCATCCACAGAATAGGCATCATTCCAGCGCAGCAGCATAGTGGGGGGCCACAGCAGACACCAACAGGAGCACGGCCCAGAGAACAAGAAGAAACTGCCAAGCGCTACTTACCCCAGGAACACGCCAGCAGCTGAGCCGAAAGCATGCCACCCGCGCATGATCAGCAAACACAGCGTTCGGTTGCCTGCAGACACTACAAGGCTCCCAGACGGCCAGCTGTCCAGGAGACCCTGCAAACAGACTGCCACTGTCAGAAAAAAAATAAGGGACTAAAACCCACAGCATCTCGGGTGAAGGGCAGGGCCCAAGCGGTAACCAGCAACCTTCCAGCCCACCACGGAGTCCTGGCAGAGAACTCCCTGGCACACAAGGGCCTGCCCAGCGGCCACAGCCATAGAAAACACAGTCATAGGAAAAAAAAGTGGCAGCGGACTGCAGGGATATGCGCAAAACAGCAGTCATCCAAGCCCGGCAGGGACAACATCCCCAAGTCCTCATCCTGTCGGAAGACAGAAAAAAAGAACAGGCGCAATGCTGGGTGAGTACAATTTTTGTACTACCAGAGGGAGTGGTTGAGAGAGATATCCCAGCATTCCTCTTGTTCTTTTTTCTGTCGTGGGAATAGTTATCTCCAATAAGTGATGAATGGGACGAGGACTGGAGGGACCTGGGAGTAATGGAAATTACCAAGCCTGCATAGTCTTGATCCCACAGCTTGCCTTTTCAGTTCACCACTAGACACTCCCAGCCTTGTTATCTCACTCTTGCATTTTATTTTTCATCTATGCTTTCTCCTGACTTTCTCTTTCTTTTCCCATTATGGCCCTCATTATCAATCATTTTTTTTTTATAGAGTGCGCTACTCACCCTAGAGGGTCTCAAGGTGCTGAGACATTGGCGGTAAATCCCACTTACCGCCATGCTGATTGCCGCCAACATACTGCAACAGCAGCGGATATCTGCTAACCATATTATGACACACACACAAATCCGCCAGCCCAAAGGTCAGTGATAAACTGACGGTATCAAAACCCACACCGTTACGCCAACAGAACAATGCACACAACATTATGACCCACGAATCACCACGGCAGACATTCAGTGGCGGTAAACCATTGGCGCGTTCAAAATACACACACACTAACAAAACAGCACCACATTGGACAGTTCAAACTACACACACCTGACACCCATCCACATACCACACCCACACCACTATAAAACACACACCCACATTACACACAACCCTTTACGAATACCAATAGTTGCCACCAGAGAGAGACAGCAAGAGCACACACACCACCAGAGCCACATACCACCATCACCTATACACCACCCACGCAACTTACATCACACACCCCAACATAACACCCTACACATCCTCACCCACACCACTCACACTACACCAATGGCACCACAATGACACCCCAGATTCTCTGAGGGGGAGCTAAGGGTCATGGTGGAAGAAATCATCCGGGTGGAGCCACAGCTATTTGGATCACAGGTGTAGCAGATATCTATTGCAAGAAAGATGGAGCTATGGCGGAGAATCATGGAGAAGGTCAACGCCATGGGCAGCACCCCAGAACAAGGGATGACATCAGGAAGAGGTGGAATGACCTACGAGGGAAGGTGCGTTCCATTGCAGCAAGACACCAGCTTGCAGTACAGAGGACTGGTGGTGGACCCCCACCTCCTCCAAACAACTAACAATATGGGAGGAGCAAGTCTTGGCAATCATGCATCCTGAGGGCCTGGCAGGAGTAGGAAGAGGACTGGACTCTGGTAAGTCAACTCTCTACATCTATCACCCCCCTACCTGCATGCTATCACATACCCCCACCCTCACCCTCACTCCCATCACTCCACCACTTCCCACACACCCCATGATTACAACCCACTCATCCCAATGCCAAGCCCTGCATGCCATACCAATGCATGGACACCACTCACAGCCCTGCATGGACACCTATCACTACATCATGCACACTAGAGAGAATCAGTTAGCACACCAAATAACAACTCACACAAGGTAAAGCTGCCAGGGGAATAACAACCATAGAGGGCAACCCAGCCATGCACAATATGTCACACACAGAAACAATAACACTGCATTTACATCCCCACAGGTATCACAGCCAATGTCACCAGAGAAGAGGTGCCAGCAACAACCAGTCCCCCCACAGAAGAGGCCCACAGTGAAGGCAGCAGCTTTGCTCGCCTGGATCTGGAAGACCAACCTGGCCCATCAGGGACCTCCAAACAGTTGGTTACCCAGGCACAGTCTCACACCACCACAGAGCCTCCCCCTCTGGAAACACCACCACAGCACCCACCCAGCGGTCCCATACCTCTGTCCCCAGGTCACGTCAATCATCAGTGTGTCCGCCACTACAGGGACCCCAGGGCACCCCACAAACCCAGGACAATCAGGGACCTGGGGTCAGTGGCAGTGGGCACACGGTTCAGGGGACAGAGACACAGGACAACAGGGAAGCTGGGAGGACTGCTGTGCGCCAGGGGGAGGACAGGCCCGGGGAACCCACTCCCCAGGAGGCACTCACTGTGATCCTGGGAGCATACCAAAATTCCCAGGATACGCTGGGCCAGATCCTGGACAAGATGCAGGAGAGCATGTGGCTGCAGGAAGGACAATAGCTGGGGATCAGGGAGGACTTGAAGTCCATTAACACCACCCTGGTCTCCATTGCAGTGGTGTGCTGGCAGACATGGCCAACACTATGAGGGAGGCAGTGGCACACCAGTGGGCCCCTGCCACTAGCCAGACTACTGAACAGCCCTCCACCTCCGCTGCCGCTAGTGGACAGGACCAACAAGCCACCAGCACCCCTCCCCCTGCAAAAGGAGAACCACCCCGCAAACATTCCCTGTGATCCAGGCAGAAGCCAGAGACTATTGCCAAGACCCCTCCCAGGAAATTAGACTCTCCTGATTGTCACCCTTGTGTCCCACTCTGTCACCCTGTCCACCTTGAACTGCTATTGCTCCCCTTCCTATGCCCCCCTGGACAATGCACCTGTGCTACAAATAGACTGGACTCTAAGCTGGACTTTCCTCCATCATCACCCCAGCCCACAGCACTTCCCCCTTTTCATCAGAGCACTGCAATAAACACACTTTGAAAAAATACAAGTATGGAGTATGTCAAATGATTTAAGTGTGTATTCGTTTAACAAGCCTTAAACATTGCAATTCAACTGTACAGTAATGTATACATAGTGAAGACCTGTAGTTGGCTGCAGTGAACACACCAGGAGCAATAGTGGGCACCAACATCTGCAAAAATAGATGCCAATGGGTACAGTGAGTGGGCAGAAGTAGGAACGCACAGCCTGCCAGTGACATTGTCACACATCAAATTGTCAATGAAATGTGAAATAACACTGTCTTACCTGTGTGTCATTGGAAGTATTGGCGAATGACCGCACTTCTGTTGTCCTCATCCTCATCCTCTGCCTCCTCATCTTCACTGTCCACAGGGTCTACTGCTGCCACATGTCCATCTCCAGCCACCTCCTCCTGAAAAAAAGGCACATGGTGTCTCAAGGCAAGGTTGTGCAACATACAGCATGCCACGATTATCTGGCGGACCTTCTTGGGTGAGTAGGACGGGGATCCACCTGTTAGATGGAGGCACTGAAACCTGGCTTTCAGGAGGCCGAAGGTAGGTTCAATAATCCTTCTTGTCGCCCATGTGCCTCATTGTACATTCCTCAGCCATTGTCCTGGGATTCCTCACAGGGGTCAGTAGCCATGATAGGTTTGGGTAACCTGAGTCACCTGCAAATATCGAGGGACAACTGTTAGCCACCCACTAACCCTTATGTCCCACACCATACCCATTCACCAACATCCACTGGGTGGGAACCAGGGCTCACCTATTAGCCACACCCTGTGTCTCTGGAGTTGGGCCATCACATTTGGGATGCTGCTATTCCTCAGGATAAAAGCATCCTGAACTGACCCAGGATACTTAGCATTGACATGGGAGATGTACTGTTCCGCCAGGCACACTATCTGCACTTTCGTTGAGTGAAAACTCTTTCGATTTCTGAACACCTGTTCATTTCTCCGCGGGGGGACAAATGCAATATGTGTACCATCAATTGCACCAATAATGTTGGGGATATGTCCCATTGCATAGAAATCCGCTTTCACTGTGGCCAAATCCTCCACCTGGGAGAAAACAATGTAGCTGCGCATGTGTTTAATCAGGGCTGACAACACTCTTGTTAGCACTATTGAGAACATTGGCTGTGACATTTCTGCTGCCAAGCCCACTGTCACTGGTCCGCGAAACACACCATCTGCACATTCATCAAGTGATAAGTTTTTTAATTTCTGAACACCTGTTCATTTCGCCATGCAATATGTGTCCCGTCAATTGCACCAATGATGTTGGGTATATGTCCCATTGCATACAAGTCAGCCTTCACTGTTGACAAATCCTCCACCTGGGGGAAAACAATGTACTGAACATGTGTTTGATCAGGGCACCCAACACTCTGGTCAGCACTATTGAGAACATTGGCTGTGACATTCCTGCTGCCAAGCCCACTGTCACTTGGAAAGAACCTGTTGCCAAAAAATAGAGCAATGATAGCACTTGCACAAGTGGGGGATCCCAGTGGGGTGACGGACAGCAGATATCAGGTCAGGCTCCAATAGGGCACACAGCTCTGTGATTTGTGTCCTCCATTGTTGCCAAGTCCACAAGGGATCTGTATGTGGGGGATGTCTCCATCGCCTATTCATCTGCAGCGGTTGCAATCTATGGGGCAAAAGAGTGAGCAGCTGGTCATTATCTGGACATTGTAACCACTACAGTACAATGCATATTGTGATTGTTACAATATTTTGGTGGCATATGTCCAGAATGTGAAATTGTGAACTGTGACACAGTTAAGATCCATGGCCTGCCCCTCACCCCCCCCGAAATGGCATCCGCCTGTCCTGAATGGAGCGACAGGTGGAAATGAGGTAATTACGCTGACGTTGTGCGACGTTGCAGAAGGCAGTCGGGAACCGCAGTGCACCTCCTCATTGGATAATATTGGGCCCTATGGAGTACAGTGGCTAATGGTGAGATACGCCAGCGGTGAGGGTATGCAATGCCGCGGACGTCACCGCCATTTTATATCTGTTCACTCATTTACTACCTGACCTTCAACAGGAGAGGACCTACACTGCATATGCTGCTGTGACCTGTGTCTGGAACCTACCATGACTCGTGTGACTGGGGAAAGGGCCCCTGCCTTCACCTTGGTGGAGTTGGAGTGACTGGTGTATGGGGTCCTACCCCAGTACCAACTTCTGTATGGGCCTTCAGACCAACAGGTGAGTACACTGTGAGTAAGATGCATGGGGCATGAATGCATGGAGTGCTGTCTGTGAAGGCCTTGTGTAAGGGGGTGTTGGTGGATGGGCCCTGGGCAGTGTGCAGCATGTATGCTGGGGCATGTCTGTGCTAATGGGGATGGTAAGGGGCATGGTGGGCCATGAGTGTAACAGGCAGGACGGTCTGACTAATACCTTTCCCTGTGTCTATTTCCTCTGCAGGTCAGCGACCATCAAAAGAAGGGTATATGGCATGCCATCGCCAAGGACTTGCAGACCTTGGTCTACGGCAGGCAGAGCACCCACTGTCACAAACGGTGGGAGGATCTGAGACGCTGGGCACAGAAGACCGTGGAGGCCCAGCTGGGGATGGCCTCCCAACGAGGAAGGAGTGCCCCTCGAACCCTGACCCCCCCGATGGCCTGCATACTGGCGGTGGCCTATCTGGAGCTGGATGGGCGCTTGGGGGCATCACAGCAGCAACAAGGAGGTGAGTACAGTGCCCTTCATTGCTACTTACGCCTGGTGGGATGGTATCCGGGTGGGGCATGTGGGTCTGTGGGTGCCCCAAGGCCAGGCCTGACATTGCAGAGTAGGTCCCATGTTGGGTAGGGTTCTGATGTGAAATTCCTCCAACCTAGCTAGTAGGCATCCACTACTGGGCAGGGGTGAGTGGGTCTCAGGTATGCTGCAGTTGGCGGTGTATGTCCCTATCCATGGCCTGGTGACTAGCATTGTAACTGGGAGTGCATTGCCTAGAGTGTAGGGCTGTTCCCTGTGTGTGATTGTGTTGTGTACGCCGACGGTGGTGTAGGTGCCTCCATTGACCAAGTGTATCCTTTGTGTGTCCCCCTCTTTTTGTTTTGTCATCCTGTCCTTATGTGCATTAGCATCATCTGGCGGAGGAGCAGAGGCACCGGAGACAGAGGGAGCTGCATCCCACAGAACCCAGGAGGCAGAGTCCACCGAGGCTGAGGGCACCAGTAGAACAGAGGGCGAGGGGAGACAGGAGGGGACAGTTCTGACACAGATACCTCCTCCGATGGAAGCTCCCTGGTTGTGGGGGACACCGCTGTGCCCACCCCAGCTACAGGTACAACCGCCACCCTTGTACCAGCACCGCCCTCCCAGCAGCCCCGCAGCGAGTTACTCATGCCCGCTCACCCAGGAGGGTGGGCATCTCCTTCGCCCCAGGCACCTCAGGCCCTGCCCCAGTTAGCCCTGCTGCCCTGAGTGAAGAGGCTATTGACCTCCTGCGATCCATCTCTGTTGGGCAGTCAACCATTGTGAATGCCATCCAGGGGCTGGCAGCCCAAATGCAACAGTTCAAAGCATTTCTGGAGGGAATTCACACTGGCTTGGCGGCCCAACAGAGATCAATCCAGGCTCTGGCCTCCTCTGTGATGACAGCCATTGTCCCTGTTTCCACCCTCCAATTTCCTCTTCTCAGTCCCATTGCCCTTAACCCCAATCTATCCCAAGCACATAGGCAGAAGAGCATGCACACAGGACAACACACAACAGTGGGACAGGCAAACACAAGCACCACACTTCATCCCACAGGCACTCACACAAACACCATCCAGATGCAGACTTACCAACATCCACTGCCTCCACTGTGGCCCCCTCCTCCTCGTCCTCTACCTCCCTCCCAATTGCGTCTCCACTCACACCTGTATGCACTACATCCTCATCCACTACCACCATCACCAGCACACCTATCAGAACACACACCTCACTAGCAGTCACCACCACAACATCCATGCACACGTCCCTGTGTCCTCTCCCACTGTGTCTGTGCCCCTTCCTCCCAAAGTACACAAATGCAAGCACTCAGACACCCAACAGCCATCCACCTCACAACAGCATCCAGCCCACGCACCTGCACCCAAACACAGCAGACTGATACCTCCTAAAACCACTCCCTCTTCCTCATCTCCCAGACCTTCTCCCTCTTCCCGCCCGATGTCCCTAAGAAGCTTTTCCTCTCCACCGTGGACCTCTTCCCTACACCTCCTCCCCCCATCCGTCACATCAGTCCAGGGTGGTCAGAACCCAGGCAAGCACCTCAGCCACCCAGTCCACAGGCACAGTCTGTCCCCAGCAACTCTAGGTGGGAGGATCCTGGCCACCAGCCAGCCAGACAGAAAGGGTGCCTGCCCAAAGTGCTTCAAGGATGGGCAAGGAGCCAGCCCCACTACAGGAAGGAAGGCCACGGGCTGTTGACTGTGACCTTGCACTCCCAGGGCACGATGCCCCTCCAGAACCAGTGGGGATGCCATCCACTCACCCCATCCTCCCCAGGATGAATATCACAGGGCACGATGCCCACTCGGGAACCAGTGGAGAAGCCATCCACTCACCCCATCCTCCCCAGGATGAAGATCACAGGGCACAATGCCCCCTCCAGAACCAGTGGAGATGCCATCCACCGGAGAGACTGTGGCCTTGCACTCCCCAGGACCAAGCACAGGGTATGTTGCCCCTTCCAGAACCAGTGGAGGTGCCATCCACTCACCCCATCCTCCCCAGGATGAAGATCACAGGGCATAATGCCCACTCCAGAACCAGTGGAGAAGCCATCCACTCACTCCCTCCTCCCCAGGATTAGGATCACAGGGCACAATGCCCCCTCCAGAACCAGTGGAGAAGCCATCCACTTGCGATACTGTGGCCTTGCATTCCCCAGGACAAAGCACAGGGCATGTTGCCCCCTCCAGAACCAGTGGAGAAGCCATCCACTTGAGAGAATGTGGCCTTGCACTCCCCAGGACAAAGCACAGGGCATGTTGCCCCCTCCAGAACCAGTGGAGATTCCATCCACTCACCCCATCCTCCCCAAGATGAAGATCACAGGGCACAATGCCCCCTCCAGAACCAGTGGAGATGCCATCCACAGGAGAGCCTGTGGCCTTGCACTCCCCAGGACCAAGCACAGGGCATGTTGCCCCCTCCAGAACCAGTGGAGAAGCCATCCACTCACCCCATCCTCCCCAAGATGAAGATCACAGGGCACGATTGTAGGAAAGTACCATCTTCCTTGGCATGTTACCCCCATTTTTACCTGTATGTCAGTATGTTTTTGCCTGTCTCACTTGGATCCTTCTGGTCAGGACCCCAGTGCTCATAGTTTATGGCCTAATGTGTGTGTCTGTATAGTGCTTGACTGTGTCACTGAGGCTCTGCTAATCAGAACCTCAGTGCTTATGCTATCTCTGCTTTTAAAGTTGTCACTGTAGGCTAGTGACTTCATTTACTAATTTCAATTGGCACACTGGACGCCCCTTATAAGTCCCTAGTACATGGTACCTAGGTACCCAGGGCATTGGGGTTCCAGGAGATCCATATGGGCTGCAGCATTTATTTTGCCACCCATAGAGAGCTCAGACAAAACCTTGCACAGGCCTGCCATTGCAGCCTGCGTGAAATAACGCACATGTTATTTCACAGCCATTTCCACTACACTTAAGTAACTTATAAGTCACCTGTATGTCTAACCTTCACTTGCTGAAGGTTAGGTGCAACGTTACTAAGTGTGAGGGCACCCTTGCACCAGCAAAGGTGCCCCCACATAGTTCAGGGCCATTTCCACGGGACTTTGTGAGTGCGGGGACGCCATTACACGTGTGCACACATACAGGTCAATACCTATATGTAGCTTCACAATGGTAATGCCAAATATGGCCATGTAACATGTCTAAGATCATGCAATTGTCCCCCCATTCCAAATCTGGTATTGGGGAGCCGATTCCATACATCCTGGGGGCTCCACCATGGACCCCCAGTACTGCCAAACCAGTTCTCTGAGGCTTGCACTGCAGCTACAGCTGCTACCACCTCACAGACAGGGTTCTGCCCTCATGGGGTCTGAGCAGCTCAGTCCCAGGAAGGCAGAACAAAGCATTTCCTCTGAGAGCAGGGTGTTACACCCTCTCCCTTTGGAAATAGGTGTTACAGGCTGGGGAGGGGTAGCCTCCCCCAGCCTCTGGAATTGCTTTGAAGGGCACAGATGGTGCCCTCCTTGCATACACCAGTCTACACCGGATCATGGACCCCTTTTCCCCTGCTCTGGCCCGAAACTGGACAAAGGAAAGGGGAGTGACCACTCACCTGTCCATCACCACCCTAAGGGTGGTGCCCAGAGCTCTTCCAGTGTGTCCCAACTTCAGCCATCTTGCTTTGCAAGGTGTGGAGGCACTCTGGAGGGCTCTGAGTGGCCAATGCCAGCAGGTGACGTCAGAGACCCCTCCTGATAAGAACATACCTGATAAGGTAGCCAATCCCCCTCTCAGGGCTATTTATGGTCTCTCCTGTGGGTTCTCTTCAGATTCTGCTTGCAAGTTTCCTTCAGGAATCCTCTGCAACTACTACTTCATCCTCTGACCTCGGATCAACCTCAGCCGGCTCCAGGAACCGGTGTAACTGCAACAAAGTATCCACAAGGGATACTTTTCTTCTGCAACTTCAGCTCCAGCCAGCAACTGCAACAGTATCCACGGCGGGCACACTCTGGGGACTCCCTGTCTTCATCCTGCACCAGAAGGACAGAATAAATCTCCCATGGGGTGACGGAGTCACTCCCCTGCGCATGCAGGCAGTTTCTAAGATGACGACCAGTACACTTGGACTCCTCTCACAGCGACAAGCGTGCTCCTAAGGACACAAGGGTGGACCCCATCGATCTACACTGTCCTGAGGTCCTGCTGACGCAATTTGGAGGAGGCAAGACATTGCTTTCCCTAAGAGCAACAGTACCCCTGTGTACTGCATCTTCTTCACCTCCTGAGGCCTCTTGGCACTATTTGCTAAATTCCTTCATGCACAGCCTGGTCCAGGTCCCCAGCACTCCATCCTGTGATGCTGAACTCGCTGAGTTGTTCTCCGGCGGCGGGGGACCTTCCTTTGTTGTGCTGCATCAACTGCATTTTGCACCTCCTTTGTCCCCATGTTCTGGGACTCCCGTGGGTGCTGTCTGGCATCCTGAGGGCTCTCTAAAGTGCTGAGAGACCCCTCTTCTTCCTCACACAGAGTTGAGGCCCACAGGTCCCTCCTGGGTCCAGCCAGCGCCATTTTGACACAAAATGCAGATTTGTGGTAACCAAGGCTTGTTGGTGACTTCCAACACAAAATCACATCTGCGTCCATCTTCACGTCGTGGGAAATCTTTTGCATTATGCAAGAACCCACTGCCATCTTCCTAGGGTGCATTCCTGCAGTCTTCAACTAACCAGGGACTCTTCTTTTGCACCCTCTTCTGGCTTGGCAGTGGCTCCTGTCCTTCCTGGAGCTTCTTTCAACTTCTGGACTTGGTCCCCTTCTTTTTCAGGTCTTCAGGTCCAGGAATCCAGCAGTTGTTGTTTGCAGACTTGGTTGGTTACTGCAATAATCCATATCACCAGGTGTAGTGTGTCCTAAGGAAACTTGCAGTACTTTACTCCTGATTTTCTGGGCTCTGGGGTGGGGTAATATACTTGCCTTTACTGTATTCTTACTCTTCCAGCGATTCTGCATACACTATACTTGTCTAGGGGGGATTTGTGGTTTGCATTCCACTTTCTTAGTATATGGTTTGTGTTGCCCCTAGACCTATTTTCTCTCATTGCATTCTATAGCATTTCCTATTGTTTGCACTATCCTATGACTAATTACTTGTCTAATTTTGGTGCCTAGTGCATATATTGTGTATAATACTTGCCTCCAGAAGGAGTATTGCCTCTAAGATATTTTTGGTACTGTGTCACCCAAATAAACTACCTTTATTTTTGGTAACACTGAGTATTGTCTTTACTTGTGTATAAGTACTGTGTAACTATAGGTGGTATTGTATGAGCTTTGCATGTCTCCTAGTTCAGCCTAAGCTGCTCTGCTATAGCTACCTCTATCAGCCTAAGCTACTAGAACACTACTACTTCACTAATAAGGGATAACTGGCCCTAGTATAAGGTGTAAGTAACCAAGGTACCCACTACAAGCCAGGCCAGCCTCCTACAATGATGCCCCCTCCAGAACCAGTGGAGAT
The DNA here is from genome assembly GCF_031143425.1 of Pleurodeles waltl. Lineage (NCBI taxonomy): Eukaryota > Metazoa > Chordata > Amphibia > Caudata > Salamandridae > Pleurodeles > Pleurodeles waltl. The sequence goes on from NC_090449.1 coordinate 894,498,621, forward strand.
GCCATCCACTTGAGAGACTGTGGCCTTGCATTCCCCAGGACAAAGCACAGGGCATGTTGCCCCCTCTAGAACCAGTGGAGAAGCCATCCACTTGAGAGAATGTGGCCTTGCACTCCCCAGGACAAAGCACAGAGCATGCTGCCCCCTCCAGAGCCAGTGGGCAAGTTACCCACTTGAGAAACTGTGGCCTTGCACTCCCCACGAAAAAGCACAGGGCATGTTACCCCCACCAGAGCCAGTGGGCAAGTCACCCACTTGAGAAACTGTGGCCTTGCACTCCCCAGGACATGTTGCTCCCTCCAGGACCAGTGCATTGTACCATCTGCCGGCTGAGGTGCCCCCCTTTGTCCGTTCAACTGAGGTGCCTGCCTATTTTCGACCTGATGCCCCTGCAGTGTTCTCTCCGTGTTGTTGCAGGAGTGAAGTGGGGCCTTGGACTTTGTAATGTTACCCTGTGGCCCACGAACATTGAGGACTGGGCAGTGTCCCTTCATTTGTAAATATGTATATACTTTTTCATTTGGGTGCACATATTGCTACCATTTTATCTTATTACTCTTACTTTTGTCTACTGGAGTTGTCCTTGCATTATTCCTGGGGGGTACGGGGTAAATATGTTATGTTACTGCTTCTGCTTGTGTGTATGGTGTTGGGGGTGGGGATGTTGCGTGTTGCGTGTGTGTCACTCTCTTTTTCCTCCCCTGTGTGCTAGGCGGCTGTACTCACCGTGGTTGTCTTCGCCATTGTTGGTGTTCGTAGTGGAGCAGGACGTAAATCAACATTGGGAATATGTGCAGGTCAGGCTCCATTGTGTCGTGGTTCTTCCCTGAGTCTCCATAGGTGAGTCCTTTGACTTCTGAGATCTGTTTTTCGCCAGGCTTTTGATGTCGTTGGTACCGTCCCGGAAAACGTGCTGGTTTCCTGCGTCCTAATACAGTGGGCAGAACACTGGCTTCTGCCTGGCTGTAGGTGGTTACCACTGTGGTGCCTGTTGATTCCGCCCTGGCGGTCGGTGTGTTAAAGTGTCTGTCTGTCTAAGCTGTTTCCGCCATGATCATAATTTAGCAGTCTATTACTGCCACATTATCACCAACCACCAGGGCTGTAATGAGGGCCTATGTTTCTTTTTTAGGCTTGGGCGAAGTTCAAATTATTCCAGTGTAATTCACAGAATTTTTTATGGGTTTTTTTGTTACGCGCAATTCCCAAAATTATGCCATTATGCCACTTTACGTAATTATGTGCCATTACAATAAAAATGTGCTACAAATGGCACAATTTACTGCAGTTTTACTAAAAACGCAAGCTGACATGCACATGTTGTTTGTGGTGTTTTGTTTAAATGCATCGTCACTCCAAAAATTGATGTAAGGATGCATTTTGGGCTAAACGATTGTGCAAAATTATATGCATTTTGCATATGTGTGTTTAACTTTGTGTAATTTTGCCGTAATTTCGAGTAACTGTACAAAAGCAAATTATGCATATTTCGCATACCTCTATTCTTTTGCTATCTCCTGCTCTGAGTCAAAGTCTGATGTGGAAACAAAAGGGCTGGTCCCCAAAAATGTGTGGCGGTGGGTCCCACCTGCAAGCACCACCTCAAATTACGCACTGAATTGAGATGAATTAACAGGGAAAACCATATTGAAGAGGTTGTTCATATAAACAACGCTACTGCTAATATTCTCATTCTAAATCCTGTACTTTTTTCTGCGGAAACTCCACCAAACTTGCAGTATTTCTACAGTATGAATTGGAACTTCCAGGCATAGTAATCGTCAGTGTGAATAAGAAATTGTAGACTATGCCTGCAAATTTAACATTTTGTTAACCCGCATTGAGCGTGGATTCATAAAAAGCTTTGTGAACTTGGTCATTTGAGAAGACACTTGCATGTCTTGGTTATGACGGGTAGCGGCTATCAGACTTTTATAGTCTGTTGTGTCTGTCTGTCCTATTTATTTGCCTCAGTACAGCAGATGTATATTGGGTTATTATGGGTATATGAGCTGTATGATTTTACAGATACAGAATGTGACCAGCAAGTGAGGCATTTTCTGCATGGACTGCGCGTTACATTTATTGTTTCATTGCTGTGTGAGAAGATTAGATGAAAATCTATGTGTGGGGGAGGGGAGATACATCTAATTATTGCCCTAGCTGGGCAGAAAGTGGGAGAATAAATACCCTTAAAGAAACATCTATTTGCCGAATTTTCTAAGCTAACCTTACATACAAACCAGAAATCCGTTACAGATGGATGCAAAGCAAAATCAGGCCGTTGCTTTACCAAAGAGGCGCACACAATACTGCATGTTTTGGACTATCAACCATTTTGGTCTCCAAAATGTTTTTTTAAGGCAAAAGAACCCTGAGTCTGGTTTCAATATTTTAAAAATATAGTACTTCCACATCGGTTTACTTTGTTGGGTGCACAAACAAACACAAACACAAGCTATCTATGAGACTTCATTGATCCACAGCATTCAAACGGGCTTTGGCAAAACATTATTCACTGTTGAAATGCAGGACTGACCCACTCAAATGTGGATTACTGGGCCCCAGTTGGCAATGGCAGAGTCTGTGTTGAGGGATTGAGGTGCCTCACACGGTGTTAGGATCCGGAGGCCTCCAGACAGCCCACACTCCCCCCACCAGAAATACACAGACCGACAAACTTAACTCATTGGAAGTGGTTTTTATTATCAAAAACATTTCAGAATATCTTATAACTTTAAAGCAAACTAGTTATATCAAGTGTAAAGGTTATTAATTCCACAAACATTTATCATATTTACATGTCATGAGAGTTTAGTGACCATAAATCAAATCTGACAGGATCCCTTCCTGTCCTGAACCCCCATTGGACCACACAGGTGACCCATATTTCACCTGTATCCATAGGAGGGGCGGTTACCCTGACTACACCGTACCTTGTTCTCATGTTTCGGGTTTCGCCCCCCCTCCAAACACCAATCAGACTTGGGGTGTAGCGGGGCGGCCAAGAGCTTGAGCCCCATGTTCCCCCCAGCGATCTGAGCTCTCTTACCCCCTGATCGGGTGTATACATCTGCTGGTTGGCTCAGAACTTCAGGATCCTATCCCAGGTGTCCTCCCGGGGGCCCAACCTTGGGGACCCCCCCTGTTGTTTCTATGCACATTTATATCTCAATTTCCGCCACGAGGGCGACCAGGGCCCAAAAGGTCCTTCGCCCTCCCCACCCAAAAAAAGACTGCGAGCAAAACCCCACATGTCACGAATGAATTGATCAGTCCCTGCCTCAAATAGATGCACCTGGTCCCTGTGAAACATGTGGGAGCCCTTTAAGAGTTTGTGGGGGATGTTCCATAAACGCCCAGGGCCCCGGCAAAGCTTGTCCATCTCAGCGTTAAGCCGGCGAACTGAAACATTGATAGTCCTTGATCTGATCCCTGTGCCCCATTTTCGACGCTGCACCATGTGTGACCAAGCAATTGCTGCATTTGGAAATTGTTTTGCCAACTTAGTGATCTCTAAGAATACTGTTTCCCTTAGTGCCTTACGGCCCAATCGCACCAAGTCGTTGCCTCCTAAGTGAATAATAATAAGATAACTGCAGCCCCCCACATCCTTTCGTCACATTGACCAAATGCTGTAGTTGAGTGATGCCCACTCCACCAATTCCACACCAGCTTAACGCCACACCTTGCACCATCGCCAGATTCGACCCACAGAGCTGTTGCACCCGGTACGCCGCCCGTCGAACAAATGAATGCCCCAGAACCCAAACTACACGTTGAGACATTTGACTGAAAAGAAAAGAAAATAGCGTGAGCAGATCACATACTAGCATCAGCGCCGCCATTATACCAATTTGGGCCTGATGTACCGCTTGTAACACTCTGACGACCACCGCCCGATGCCTTTTACTGTGGTAGCCGGCAGGCCAGCAGCCGCCGCCAGCGTGGCTGCCCCTATTCTAAATGAATGGGAGGAGTATCCTTTTTGATCCACCCCAATTGCCTTCAGGGCCAACTTGAAGACCTCCAAGAACTGGTAGCGCGATAGGCAGTCCCCATTAGGGTGTATGAACAAGGCAGAAGAGCCTGCTGGAGGGCGGACCGCAAGGTATCTATTCGTTAGCGACATCGGGCATAAGGGGGATCCGGACGCGGCACAGAGTGTGATGCGCGCTCATTTTTTAAGCTGGTCTGTTTTTGATTTGCGCAAGACTATAGAAAGGGACCCTGCCTGACTGTCACTTCACCCCACTGTAACCCTCCTGCGTGGTCGCCCCTGGAGGAGCCCACCAATTCGCTGATGCGGAAGGCCCCGTAAAAGGCCACCGCGAATGCTGCGGCAAATAGAGCCGACTCAGCCTGTGAAGAGCAGACGTCTTGGAGTGCACGCAAAAGGTTCTCCATCAGGGGTGCGGTAACGGGCGCCTGGCATCTGCACTAACGTGGACCACCCTGGCCCAACCCGCTAGAGCCCGCTTTATAGTAAAAGTATTCAAAGGTCCCTCTAGTTTTCTGATCCTTGCAAAGAAATGTATCGCCGCCAAGTAAGCCTTTGCACAAGACACAGGGCGCCCCAAGATTTTTAGATGCTGCAGAAAAGCGCAAACCGCGAACTCGGTGAAGATTTCGGAAATATGCTGCGTCTGCAAGAACCCTCTGTAATGGTAAAAATCGTTCTCATAAGCTCTCTTAGTGCGTGGTGCTAGAGATGTCGCTACTAAGTCTGGGAGGGCGGGGCACCAATTCTCCACAGAAATTCTGGGAACTCCGTCATCTTCTCCATCGCCCAGACCGCCAGCTGCGTTGTTATGAACCCCAGGTACGTGTTTAGCCCTGAAAGTAATGTTGTGTTGCAGACAGGCCAAAATCAGGTGTTTTAACAGGCGCAGGACCAGAGGGCATGAAGCCCCTTGGCCGTTAATAACTTCTACTACCGCCATGTTGTCAGACCAAAAGATTACAACCCTATTCTTCAATTCTTCCGCCCAGATATTTACAGCTACAACAATAGGGAATAATTCCAAAAAGGCTATGTTCTTGGTCCAACCCCTGCTGACCCAATCCTCTGGCCAATCAGCCCTGCACCACAAGGGGCACAGTATTGCGCCAAAACCTATGCTATCTGCAGAATCAGTGTACAGGCCCAGCGTGGGGCTGGAAATCGCCTTGTCCGGCCAAATGACGGCTCCATTGAACTTTTGGAGAAAAAGATCCCACAACCTTAAGCCCTCACTAACCTCCCCAGACAACCGAGTGTGAGCCCGGCCATTCAACGAGCGATAGATCTAGAAAAGGGGCGGGCCATACGAATAATCCTTAGTGCGAAATTCTGCTGGCCAACCAGTACCTGAAGCTGGTGAAGGGTCACTTTCTTCTGAGACAAGATTGTACGAATGGACCCTTTGAAGGCTAGCAACTTCTCCTGAGGCAAGCGACACTCCCCGGCCACAGAATCAATTTCAATCCCCAGGAAAGTGATGCAAGTGGAAGGGCCGACCGTCTTTTCTGGAGCCAAAGGGACCCCAAATTCCTCAAACATTGCGATCAACGCCCGGAGAGCCTACCCCGCACTTGTCAGACCTAGGAGGGTACAGGATTAAGAATTCATCCAAGTAATGAATGACATCGCGGTGACCAGTACGAAGAGAGAAAACCCACTGAAGAAAAGTGCTGAATTGCTCAAAATAACTGCATGATATACTACAACTGATGGGCATACATTGATCATAGTAGTATTCTCCCCGGAATTGAAAACCCAACAGGTGATAATCTTCGGGATGTACAGGAAGCAGTCAGAAAGCTGACTCAATGTCGGTTTTTGCTAACAACGCCCCATGGCCTAACGCCCTTACTTTTTCCACTGTGTTGTCAACTGATGCATAGTGGACCGAGCAAAGTTGAGGATCAATGGCATCGTTAACTGATGACCCCCGGGGGGGTGACAAATTGTGAATGAGCCTGAACTGCCCCGGTTCCCTCTTAGGAACCACTCCCAAAGGGGAACACATAAAGCCTGTTAAAGGCGGACTTTTGAAGGGGCCTGCTAGCCTGCCCAGGGCCCGTTCTTTTGTCAGCTTTCTGGCTACCACCAAAGAGTTCTGTGATGCTGAGATTAAGTTCTTACAGTGATTCACTGGTGAGACATTAGAGGCTGGTACCCTGAAACCAAAGGAAAAAACGTGAAGAAGTACCATTGTGGAATCTAAGACCGGGTAAGCCTGTAACCACGGGCGCAACAAATCTAGTCTAATAGGGGAAGGCAGGGGGCGATCAATTTGATGGCTTACTAGGATATCTGCCCCTCTCTTTTGACTTCTTGATACATTTAAATTCTGTGTGGGAGGGGTGCCCGCAAAAGGAACAGTTGTGTCTGAACTTGCAGGATCCGGCGGGACGTGAACACACCTTCCTGTTGAATGCCCAGCAAGAACCCTTCTTCTCACCTGACACTTGTGGCCGAAGGGGCTGCCTCCCAGAGACCTTGTTGTTAACGCATTCTAGCCATACATTAACCTCAGTTTGATCACAGCCAATGGATGGATCTACTACCTTAGCCCAACAAAAATCTCTGTCATATTCCAACCAAGCAGACCCCCCCCCATAAGTGTGTTGGGCCTTCAATATTTTATTTGCGTAATAAATCAAAGAGGTGCCCAACTCCGTTTTGTCTCCAACAAAATTGACATGAATACGTTAAAATCAAATAACCAATTTGTAATGTTCTCTTCTATTTTGGGCTTCCTTTCAACATAAGAGGATGACTTAGGTTCTTTTTATTTTGTCTCAACCTCCCTCCTTTTTGCCCTTATTAATGAAAAGATGTCCACAAAATCCCCCTTCCATATCTTCTCCTTTACCTCTGTACTAACGTGAGCTGCCAGCTTACCTGGTCTGGATAGCAGTACATCTGTTGTCCCTTCCTTTGTAGGGTTATCCTGACTAGGAACCTTGCTGCTACTAGGCAGGACATTTTGAACTAAGGGGGGTGATGCAAGAACAGCGCCTGGTGTCAGGGCGACACTCGGGCTATTAACTGAAGCTTGCAGAGGATTTGAGGTATGTGCCGCCGCCAGTGCGTCCACCTGGCGCTTTAGGTCATTTAGTGAATTCTGCAAGGAATCGCTTGACCCCCACGGGATTGTAGGCGGCGGTGTGTTGATAGTTGGGGCATTAATACTGGCTAACAACTTGGATACCTCTAGTAATGCCTGCCAGGAAGGATCCTGTACATGCGCCTGCTGCTCGGGAACCCGAGCAGGTGGGGGCACAGGCGGTGCAGGCAAAACTACACCTGGTAAAGGAGCGGGTGGGACCCCTGACTGCGTTGTAGGACCCAAAGCGGCCAGGGACTTACGGATATCAGCCAAGACCCCTCTAGACCCAGACCCGGTGATGTAGTGGTGCCAACAGTTTAGGCCGGAGGCGCGGGGGGAGGGGCTGCGGTGGGGGCTGGAGGCTTATGTGCTGGCGGACTAACCGCTGTGGAGGGCGCCTGATTAATGGAGGCAGGAACCGGCGTCTTTCCATTTCTCCTGCGCTTAACGGGGGGTAAAGCAGTGCTGGGAGCTACATGGGACCGCTTTGGGCGGTTGGTCCTATCCCCACTAACTTCTTTCTCAGGGGACCCATTGACCTCTACTGCATCATCGCTCCCCAATTTTTCTAAAACCAATCTTAACAACTGGGATAATTTGGGGTCCCTCCCTTTTCCCTTTGGGGTGCCAGCCTTTTTTGGTGGCATGATGAAATGAAAACGCAAGCAACTGTCCTGAGGCTGAAATTGAAGAAGTTTTTTGTTGTTGTTTTTTTAAAATTGTGTTATTGATGACAAACAATACAAATACAAACACAGTTAACAACTGGATCAAGAGGATAACACTTCTTAAGTACTCAACTCAGCCAAGGCCAGCCAGAATAATTAGTGCAACCATACGGCCACACACACCCTTTAGCTGAATGCAAGTAAGCCAATTGTTACATTAACAATATTTTGTAAACATCACGCGCCACACAGGCAGGTGTAATACCACAGCTATCATGCAGTAATATACATTTCCCCGGCGCTAAAACTGAAAACCCATGCTGCACATAAATTCTTTGCGTGTCAATAACAATAAGTATACCTTGATCACAACATTTAAAAAACAGTGCGACACACAAACACAAGACCAGTTGGCCCTGCGTGCATTCCGCAAAATTACACAACAAATGACTGGAGTCTATAAATCGCGCTGGTATCAATTTTTTTATTTATTTTATTTTTAAAGCGCCTGTCGCGCACTGTTTCAAATGGTAAATCCTGCCCACCCAAAATGATTTGAAAACAAACTGCGCCTAAAGAGCCTGCTCGACGCAGAGCTGGACGCGCCAATCCTTACCCTGTGACCGGCGTTCTGGCTCGGGATACCTAGATTCCCTAAAACGCGCATGCAATAAATTTAACAAGGAGCCTGCCGCAAAAAGCACCCCATGCGGTTTGAGAAGGGGGGGGCCAAGTAAACAAGCAGTGCGCGCGGAGCTGGGCGCGCCAATACTTACACTGCAAAGCGCAGCCCAGATTGCGAATTATTGCCCCCGAAGCCGAGAGACCGCAGCGAGTTGAACAGCACCCCCGCGTGGCTTAAAAAACAGGGGGCCCGGCACGCCACTGGAACGCGAATAAATCGAGCCCGTGCGCAGCGCAAATACTTACAGGTCCTCTACGTCCGACGACGGCAAAGCAGTGAAGACCCAGAAGACGATGGCAAAGCAGTGAAGACCCAGAAGACGTCAGCAACCGAAGAAACCGAGGAAGCGGGAATCTCAAACGCGGGCTCCCATGTGAACCCAGCCGCCGCACCAGGTAAAGAAGGACTAGCCTTCTTGGGGGGGCTCTTAAATAGCCCCCCACTGGATTGCGGCGGCCGGATCCGGCCAGAAGCCAACGCCAAACCAACGTCTGGCCCCCTGCTGTACTTCTGCCCCAACGCCTCGCGAGGCGCGGGGGCGGAAGTCCGCCCAGCACTGTGCACCTCCGGTGCGGCAAAAAAATGGGGGTGAGTCCTGGTCCTCGGAGGCCCCGACCCCTAACGGGCCGCGCCCCCCCACTTTGGTGAGAGCGCTTCACCCTAGTAGTGCTTCAGCCATAGGTGTATGTGTTTGCCAGGGAAGATGGAAACAAAGAGATCGATTTAGACTCATTATACTGATTGCTCAGCAACAAGCATCTGCTTAGAAAGCTTTGATGAGCTCTCCCCTTTTCTCAGTTCTAAAAGCACTCCATTCAGTACAGTTCATTTAAGGTTCAGGGGCCTACAAAGTCAAAAGGTTTTTGGCATAAGGGGGTGAACACTGGCCTACAAGACTACTTCCTGGTTCCTGGGTGCAGCAGAATTCGGTAAATACAAAACGGGTTAAAGGCAGCATGAAACACCTCTATTTTATGTTTTTCTAGACAGGTGCATGAAATACGCTCAGAGACCGTATAATTAGTGGGCCATGTGCCTCAGCTGTTTTTGTAAGACCTTCTGACTTTTAGAGCTAAATCTGGCAGTTTATGTGTGTATTTTTACTTGGATTTTTCTTTTTAGAAATTCATTGCGTCAAATATTGACTGTCACATTCCTTTATTTTCAGAGTGGGGTAGTGGTCCCGGGGCAGGTAGTATGGTAGTTTATTACTATATGTAAATGTTATTGTTTTCTTTGCCAAAAGGATCAAAATAAAGTTTGTCATGTGCGTATTGAAACCTGTGATCTGCAAAGGATACACGTTTCCCAAGCTAACCCTCTCAAATATGTTACTTTGACCAGAACTTGGTGTCTGATGGTGAAAGGTACACCTGTGCAGCAGCTTCGCAGGGCCTTACAGTTATGGAATTCAAGTAGAATTTTACTTTTCATAGTTTAAAGCACATGTTTGTGTGAACTCATACATTTCCATTACTTTTCGGTCTTGACATATGTTTATTGCAGCCATCGTTGCATTCATCTTGAGTCCAAGCCCAATCCCTTGCTGAAAAGTCACTGAACTGTGAATTTCCAAATGTTGGAATATGTATAAATCTACAAAGATTTTAGTTCTTATTGAAAAGTATATGCTAGAAGACACCCTTTTGCTTACCTTGAATAGATGCAATTACTTAAAAGGAGTCCATTGGTTTTATTTGGCCTATTTGTGGAATTTCAAATAGATGACGAGAAAGGAGTCTGTAGGCTACATATATTATTACTTTGATTCACTAAGCATAGCAAAATGGTTAAATGTGCAAAGATCTGGGACACTTATAAACTCCAACACTAGCAGATAGGGTTAGCCATATTCTTATAGTCAAGATAGTCCTTTGAGGACAGATAAAAGCAGTTGCCACTTGGAGAAACAAGCAGGTGGAAGTGAAGTAGGACTTGGAAACACACCAGAAGGAAAATGGAAGTACATACAGATGGCCGAACCCTATGAAAGTTTAAAGATGTGTGCTCATGCTGAGGTGGCATCTCAAAACATCAAACCCTTGACAGAAATGACTTACTGCCTGCTAAGAGTAAAGCAGAAATACTACCATGGGGGAGGTAGAGCTGGGAAGCTTGTGGTGTGTAAACATAGGACCATTCAGAAGGGACCAAGTAACAAGAGGCAGGCTGTAGATGAGAACATAGCCAAGGTTTTCAGCACGTTTTATGAATGCTTGCATGAGGCCCAGGAAGGCCCAAACATGCATAGATATTGATGAAGTTTTTTTTTTTTACAATGCACATCCTGATGTCATGTATTTGAGGTACTTTTATATATAATAATGAAAAAAGAGGGAAAGTGAAATTTAACAATTGCCTAGGATCACACAAGTGGGTAAAGCCAGGATTAATCTCAGGTTATCTGGTTTCACATTGTGCAATTCAGCCACTAGGTGTATATGCTTTGCTTCCCTTACCCTCACCTTATCTCCACCACCCTAAACCCCTCGATGGGGTCTCTGCTAAATTTTACAAGACTCTGGCACCTATCCCGACAAGATTATAGAATTCTTACCCAGACCCTGCTCAGATCACCCCCTCCATATTGGTAATTTCCAAACTGGCAAAAGAGCTCATCCATGGCACCTGTAGATGCCAATATTGTAAGTATCCTGGCAGCTTTATTGGACCCCATCACCCCAGTTTAATTATCTCCATTCGTCCAAGAGCTATTTGGTGGAGGCAATACTAGAAAATGTGGCATATAATAGACAATGTGTACAGAACAGCTATATAAATACTGTTTGTAGGAAGCTGGCTCTGTGTATACTAATGGGATATATGGGGTCAGTACAACATTGTGCGGCTGCACTCCTGCGGTGCCCATCACAACATCCCCGCTGGGCCGGCGGGCGCAAACCTAGTTTACGCCCGCCGGCCCAGCAGGGATGCGGCCGCAACATAGGAGCCGGCTCCTAATGGAGCCGGCGGTGTTGCGGCCGTGCGACGGGTGCAGTTGCACCCGTCGCGCTTTTCACTGTCTGCTATGCAGACAGTGAAAAGCTGCACGGGCCCTGTTAGGGGGCCCCTGCACTGCCATTGCCAGTGGCATGGGCAGTGCAGGGGCCCCCAGGGGCCCCAGGACTCCCCTTCCCGCCAGCCTCTTCCTGGCGGTGCAAATCGCCAGAAACAGGCTGTAGGGAACTCATAATCCCCAGGGCAGCGCTGCTTGCAGCGCTGCCCTGGCGGATTATCACCGCCGGAGCTAAAACGACGGGAAACCGCCGGCCCTGGCGGTGCGACCGCGGCGCTACCGCCGTGGTCGAAATACGGGTCTCCGTACTGCCAGCCTGTTGGCGGTACGGACGCCACTTTAGCCCTGGCGGTCTCAGACCGCCAGGGTCGTAATGACCCCCATAGTGTGCACAGAGTCCAGTGGTTCACCTGAGGCTTTACAGAGGCTAAAGTAAATAATACTAATGCTCTCTTTTGTGGTAGTGTGGTCGAGCAGTTAGGCTTGTGAGAGGGTAGTGCAAAGCATTTGTTGTACACACCCAGTCAAGAAACGAGGCACACACTCAATGACTAACTCCAGATCAATGTATTTATGTAGGAAAATATATTTTGTTACTTTATTACTAGAACCAAAAGGTTCTTGTTACAAGTAAGTACAGTTGCAAGTAAGTATTAAGCATACGTATCAATTGTACTTTGTTTAGATTTCACCAGTAAAACAGTTTACAAGTAAGTAACACTTTTCAATTTCAAAAGTCAACACAGTTTAATTTTTCATAGGAAGCAATGCAGTGCTAGGGGAGGAAAAGTATCAACACCGTTTACAGGTAAGTACTCGACGAGCCCAGTCTTCAAGAGTTAGGATGTCTATCGGTGGGGGTTCACATTGACCCCAGAAGTGCACCACCAGCAAAACAGGGTCGGCTGGGTGCAGAGGTCAAGGTAGGTGTGGGGTTTTCCACTGACTCCTATGGAGAGTGGGAGTACTCAGAAACAAACAGCCTGCAGGTAAGTACCTGTGACTTTGGGGCACAGACCTGGGGGGTTTAAGTCATCACTGGGGTGGGGCACAGGTCGGCACCAAACACACATCCCCAGCGGCACATGAGCGGCCGGGTGCAAATACAGCCTCAGGCGCCCATTGCTTTTCCATAGAGAAACCCTGGGGGTCACAAAGATGCTGGAGGCTGGGCCCATTGGGTCGGTCTCGGAAAACCAAAGGCTGGGTAGATAGGAGAGGAACCCGCTGGAAGTTGCTGTACCATCGGTTGGATTCCCACGTACTGGGGGCTGCAGGTACAGGGGTACCTTGAGGAGTCAGAAATCTTTGTCGGACCAAGTTGCGGTCAGGGAGATCCTCCGGATTTAGGCTGCAGGCATCATCGTGTTGGCCAGGAGGGGGCAGCCCAGGGTGGACTCAAGGTTGGAATCACCTGGGGACCGTCTCTGGACCGATGGGCCACCTGGACATGGGCCGTGGACGTCGGGTGCAGAGTGGACAGGGCTCGTGGATTCAGGAGGCTCTGGAATTCTTTGTTGGAGTTTCTTCTGGAAGGGGCCACTGTCCACTGGAGATATTGGTCCCCTGGTGGGCAGGCAGTCCTTTGGGGGTTTGTAGAGATCACTGGTCCTGCAGGATACATCACATTTTGGTAGCAGAATATTTGAAGCTGCCGACAGGCCTGTAGGGGTGGGGTCACGTCAGTGGTCGCCTGAAATCTTCACTGCTGGGGTGGTCAGCTTATCAGTCCATCTTTCTTCTTCCTTGAGGTCACCAGAAATCTGGTGAGTAAGGTCCAGGGGTGCCCCTAAATATTGGATTTAGGGGTGTTATTGGGGTCAGAGGGCAGTAGCCAATGGCTACTGACCCTGAGGGTGGCTACACTCTCTGTGTGCCCTCTCCCTTTGGGGAGGGGGGTCACATCCTCCAAACCAAGTTGTAGGATTCTGCAAGGAGGGGGTCACTTTATATATGGACACCTTAGGGGTGGGTCCTGGCTGCAGTGGTCACTCCTCCTTGATTTCCCTAATTTTCTTGCTGGACCTGCTGCCAAAAGTGGGGCTTGCTCCAGGGGACGGTTATCTCCACTAGCTAGAGTGCCCTGGGGCACTGTAACAGCAGGCCTGAGCTTTTGAGACTCACCGCCAAGTGTTGCAGTTCCTTCAGGCGGGAGGTGTGAAGCACCTCCCCCCAGAGCAGGCTTTGTTCCTGAACCCCAGAGAGCACAAAGGCCCTCACCCCATGGGGTCAGAAACTCGTCTGTTAGTGGCAGGCTGGCACAGACCAGTCATCCTTACACCAAAGGGTTGGGTGCAAGGCCATCATTAAAATCCAAGTCTAGGGTCTCCAGTAATGTAAGCACTACAAGACAAAACAAATTCACCTAGATCTCAATTACTATTTATTCTCTATTACCTGTGTCCCTACCTATGCACTGGAAACTTTAACCATGCGTGTATCACAGTACCTCTATTTCTGCCTACACCCAATACCATTACTCCTAAGTGTGCCTTCATTTCTCTATGCTTCTCTATAACTTTGCTGTCAGCTACAACCTAGTACCTTTAAATCTGCCTGTGCCGCAGTATCACTACCCATATCCAAGTAACACTTTTTCTCCCGCCCCATGTCTACTGCCGCTTTTCTCTCTCTTCGTGTTAGTGCCATTTGGTTGATTCTTGTTCTGACGTTTCTCTGTCAAATTTCCTGCAATATTTTTTATTAAAAGGGCTTTTTCATATGGGAAACTCATCAATCTGAAGGCATCAGACCGGTGTGTGCATTTTAGTGTATCCCTTAAATGTTGCGAAGCCTCTAATAGTCAGAGTCCAGTTGCTGATGCAGGCCATAATTTCCATAAATTGAGGGAATACCAATAAGGCCCTCATTATGAGTGACAGGGATGATTGCAATATGTGCTGTTACTGCTGTTATCGCACATATCGCAATTTTGAGTTTTGTGATAAATATCATCAGGTCATACTTGCTGATATTTATTGGTGGAAAAATGGACAGTATTTATTAGCACATGACGATTTTGGAGTGGTAAACACCAAAATCAGCATGCTATTCTCCGTAATTGGTTGGTATTTATCATTCTGGATAAATTCCAACTCAAAGGAGTTGGATTTTATCAAGTGCAACAAATATCACCACTCCTAATGAGGATCTTAATGTCTTCTAAGGTCCATAAATCTAGTCTTACTTCTAACATATTCAGACAAAATCACATTGCTTCCTTTTGTTTCAGTTCTCTCATCTATTATTGTAGGTGCACTTAAAAATAGCCTGAGCAACTATCTGAGCCACTACATGAGCGGCAGTGCCCTGTTTCCCCCATTATTCTTAAACTTCTCTGTCTGCGTTTGTTCTCCTCCACTCCTTTCGCTGCCTGTGTTGACAGAAGAAAATCTTTTCACTGTACAGATGCTATAAGTATTGGCTTTATCAATGTGTGTTAAAGTTTAACACTGAAATAGGTAGTGGATATATTGAAATGTAATGTTGTGGATGCACATAGCACTGACATTCTACTGGGTTGTTAACTATTCAGGATTGGGGAACAGATTGCAAGCAATAATAGCCTTAATTGATTAAGCTTCTGCAAGAGTGCATGTGATGGAAAGCAATGCAAACTATATAGCAGTGGCTAACTTTCACTTGCAAATGGAATTTTGTACTAAAGAGTTATGCAAGAAACATTGTCAAATGCAATTGTGCTGCATATTGCAAAATCCCTGTTGATCTGTAGTAAGAGGAGTAACAACACGTAACAGTGAAAACATCCTTATGATTTAATGTAAAGTCAGATCAAATAAAATCATGCAAAGTAGCATGATCTGACTTTGCGTAGAATGATAGCTCCCAATGAAAACAGGTACAAACCATGGCCAAAAACAAGTGTGATACTTCTAGGCCTCTGCAAAATTTAAATTACATCGGTGTAATGTGCATAATTTCAGGAATTTAGTGGAACGCTTATTATATGAAACTCTTGAAATTGGACCATTACGACACTTCGCTTAATTACATGCCATGTTATGTTATGTTATTGGTGTTTTTATAGCGTACCAATTGCCTGTGAGTTTATCCAGTGCTATGTAGCTGGTATGTGAGGCCATTCCTGGAAGAGTTACTCAAAGAGCTAAGTTTTCAGTTTTTTTGCAAAAATCTACAAGAGAGGTTTGTGCAAAAAATTTACAGTGAATGTACACTTTGTGGTAAAAAATTCCATGAGTGCACAAGAACAACAAAATGCAAGTGCTGTTGTTCACATTACTTTTGTTTCAATGCATCCTTGTACTAAAAATAGGTGTGAGGACGCATTTTACACCAAAACATAGCGTGAAATGACAGATTCGCAATTCGTGTAATTTTGCCATTTTTTTAATTATACAAAAGCTAATTATGTAAATTTCAAACAACCCCCACATACACCCATGAAACGCGTTCCTGGGGCAGAGTAACGCAACGCAGTGATTCGTGCTGCATTGCTTTACTCCATATTTATGAAGCCATTCAGGGCCATGCAAGGAGGCCATGCATGGCTTCATAACTCTCACTTTGGGCTTGCATTGTGCTTGCATTACGTTGTGTGGTGCAAGAGCAATGTAACTCCCCTTCCAAATATGCCCCTTAGTCTAATGACCACACTGCAACTGCACTGCAACACCGTGTATGTACAATGCAGTGATTTGTTGTTTTAGTTTGCCTATCGCAAAGCTGCATATTATTTGTTAAGGGTCGCACTGCACATTTCTGGGTAAATCTAGGTCGTTGTTTGCGTAGATATGGATCAATGAAGTGGGCACACAATATAGTTGTGCATCATTAATAGTCCACATGCATATGTGACAATTACACTGAAGGAACGCATATGGGGAAAAGTTGTGCTATAATACAGAGTGTTCCATGACTGCTGCATGCCTATAATGTTAGGTTGGAAATTTTAGTGTTAATTTTTTATACAGCATGGTAACCTCACCAGTTTGGACAGATAAAAAAAGGCCAGTGACAAAATGATATTATCTGATTTGCTCACACATATAGTTTTGTGAATTGGGAGTGCCAAAATGCCTTCTGATTTAATTCCATCGCTCTTACTTCTCACCCGATTAGCCATTTATTACTTGACTATTTTCTTGTCCTTATTTAAAATAAAGTGCACGAACAAATATAGATGGGAATAAGAACGCCCCATTATTTCCACTGCAGCTGTTCCTACTGACCGAGAGGAAACTCCGAACAAGGCTTTAGTTTGGCAGCTTCAGATGTGCATAATACACGATTATCCATAACAAGACTCATTAGCATGATCACAGACCGGTGTTCTGAAATACCCTTAACTTGGAGAAAACGCCCTGCTGGGGAAAGCGCCCTGCTGCAACAGAACACACCTTTGCAAAGTCGCGAGACAGAGCAGCAGCTTGGGGTAGAGCAGCAGCTTAGTGTGTTCTCATCTTCACGTTTAGCAAATACAAGAATGGGGCAGAGGCACAGGAATATGCTTTCCTAGTTAGAGGCCTGCAATTCAAAACTCTATCCATTCTGAAAAAGGAAAACAAAAATGCATTATTTTTCTAGTGCTTTACAAAACCTTATGTGTGTTAGCACTTAATTCTTCTTTTTAACATGTAAATAAATAAAGCAACTTTCTTTTCCAGGCTTCCATTGTCCCTAAGATAATGCTCAGTGACAGGGATGCCTCTCTCTTATAGACCTTAACAAGAGATGTTATTGGAGAAATGTACTTTTTTTTTCTTCTTTAAATTGGTAATTTGGTGCTGCATTTCTATTAAGAACGTAGTACAAGTACCTGTTGCTTAGCTGTATTAAATCCTTATGGAGATTGAACCTAATTATTTTCACAACCTCCTCTCCTTTGAAGGTGCAGATCTATGCTGAATTATTTTTCCCTAGAAATAACGGGTAAGGGTGAAGGAGGGTTCATTAGAATTGATTTCCTCTGCATTTAACCAACAGAACTAAAACACAGACTGGGAAAAATGCATTACTGTGAAAGACTTGTGAGGAAGAGAGGGGAAGCAGACAAAAGGGGGAAACAGAATTAGAGAAATATCAGAACAATTAGAGGGACACAGAAGGAAAAAGCGTAAAAACAAGGAAAATCCAGGAAAACTCAGCTACCAAGAAGAAAGACAAGTAGTGAAAAACAGACGTGCTGAGCAAAGAGGTAAGTTTAAAATGAAAGGGAAGCAAAACACCAACTGCAACGTGAAAGAGGGACAAACGGAAAACATGATAGGACACCAGATATTGGCACAGAAATAGGTGGTTAGACAGCTAAGCAGAAAGAACAAGAAGTACAGAAGAAGACAAGCTGGCAGGACTGTTAAGGAGGGATAGACAATGGGAGATCAGGATCAATTATGGCTGAGATGAACAGATAAGAGAAACAAGTGGGGAGCAGCTGCAACATCTAGGCCTGGGTGAAATTTAGATTATGCAGGTGTTATGCACATAATTTTTGAAATTTTGACTTGTACTAGTTACGCTAAATTCCTGAAACTACACCATGATGACTCTTCACGTAATTACATGCCATTAGCAGTAGAACTTCATCACAAAACATGTCATTCACACGAACAACAGAACGCGAATAGCTGTTGTTCGTGGTGCTTTGTTAACATGCATTCTTGTGGGAAAAATTGACATGAGGAAGCAGTTCATGCTAAAGTATAGCATATATTGTAAAATATACAGTTTGCATATTTACTTGTAATGTTATCTAAATTTCGTGGAATTAGGGGGAAATCAAACTATCCTAAATTGGCACACACGAGAGCACACTCAAGTTGTTCCATGTAAGACATGCGTATCTTATGCATTGCTGATTTATTTCCCTTTCATACTGGTTTGGTAATGATAATGTGAAAACTTAGTACAGTGATGCACAGAAAACAACCAGGACTGGATGAGCAAAACCTGCCTGATATCACACAGCTTGGCACCCACCTACATTTAAACCAGGCCCTTTGGGTGTAATGTCGGTATTCACCTTATGGACTATGGGCATCTAGTTTTCCTATCTTTTCTCTGGCGTTCTATCAGCTTTTATGGACTTTGGGCATAGTTTTTACTGCCCAACTGTCTCCTAATTAGTAAAAGAAAAAAGGATCCACAACTTTCTCATAAATGCAGCATATTATTGGCAATCAATTATGTCTTTTGTCAAGAGCTGATCCTGGACAAAGTATTAGAAGTCAGTGCAGCATAAAATGCCAGGGATGAAATGGGGCTAAGGGGAAAAGCCATGCCCATAAAATGATGTTCATGAAATTTTTTCTAAAACACATTTATTGAAACATCCCCCACAGGCTCGTTAGGAAAATTGCATGCATTGAAAACATTAAACAGGCAATCAGAACAACATTAAACATGAAATCATTATACCAGAGGGCCTAACGTTATGCCTTGATATTCCATCCAGTCCCCCAAAAATTAGCAGTGCTCAAATAGGCATCCCCATGACAAAATGTACATAAAGTTAATCATACACCATAGCTGCTAGGCATCTGTTTATCTTTATTATGTTGCCATGTGCTCGACAAACCTCCTGAATTTGTACAGGTCGTTGCCACCTCCTGCCAGCTACATCTGTACCTTCTCCCACCACACGTGTATCCCTGAAATATTCTGAAGGCCGCAGAGGACCTTGAATACACTGGGGGTGGAGTTGTCATCTGACTAAGCAGTTTTGTGTATATATAAGGTTGGGTGCCCCAGAGTGAAGGGGCAGCCTCCGTAGGATAGTCACTTGACTGTCCAGGGACTCTGTACTGGCTCGGGCTAGTAAACCATCTAATAAAACTTATCTTTTCTCCTACAATTGGTGACTCCGTCTGGTTTGTGTAATGTATGACTATATACCCTGAGGATTTAGGGTGTCCCTCCACCGCTGAGAGAGAATCAGCGACATTTTCTCCCGGTTCCTCACCCAGACCAAATAACTACGGATATTCAAGGCCATATACTTCTCCATTCCCTGGGCCCATCTAGGCACCCAAAGAGAGACTATATTCAGCCAATGCTTGGCCAAGTCTAATTATGCCAACACAAAGCCTATGTGAATGAGAAAAAAAATTGTATCTGTTAATCTCTGTGTCACACGTTATATGGAGTGAGGACAGTGTAGAGTCTGGGGGAGCGATTCACGAAGGTAAATTTAGACCAAAGCTTTACAACTTTCGGTGTTCACAAAGGTAAGTTACAAGTAGCATCTTTGTATCCGCACTCTGGAAAGGAGATTCCACACTCTGCCCTCCCCCTGAGCATAGATGGAAAGATACTACTTGTAATTTACCTTTGTGAATACCGAAAGTCGTAAACTTAGACTTTTGGTCTATGTTTATCTTTGTGAATCGGGCCCTGTGTCTTTTTGGCAGTTGCTGACTTGTTTCAGGAGTTGACTGACATTGTCCCAAAACAGTTTAATCCAAGGGCATTCCCACTCTGTATGAAAGAACTCTGCTTTAGTCTTTTTGCAGCACAAGCATCAAGAAGAAAAGACTCTGCCATACAGCCAAAGCCTATATTATGTATAATAGCCTGACTTTTTAAAGCCGATTGTAAGGCCTCCCGGACTTCCTTGGCCTCTCTTTGGTGTGCTTCCCACACCAACTGCAGATGTCTTTGTCCTTCTGCTAGTTGCTTAATCATATCCTCGAGGGACGGGGATTCACTCATGATGAAACACGCTCGTAAGCCCACCTGGGAATTAAATCCCACTTCTGACACCACTGTGGTAGGCTACTACACGAGCGGATCAAGTAAAGTCAGAAAAGGGTTATGTGCGTTTAAGTTTGAAGTTTTATTCTCTGTTTTATTCACAAGATTTTCACTTCTTCAATGTTTATAGATATTTGGTAAGCCTAAGTTTTCTGTTCTTCTCAATTTCTTTCTTTCTCTCTTTCTTAGGTTTCCTCTCCCTCTGGACTATCCCGGCTGTGAAGGATGTGGGCGTCTCTCTCGGATTCCGGCATGAAGAGAGAAGAAAATAACAGGTAAGTCCTTTCTGCGGGAACGGGCTGTTGGGTGTGCTCGTGAGGAAAAGGGTAGCAAGCAGGGTAGGTCCGTGAGGGGGTGGTCAGAGGTGGGGTTTAGGGTTCCTGGTGCTCGTATAGTGCCTGGTTCCCTTCCTTCCCCTTCCCTTGAGACTTATTCACCCTCCCCGTCCTTCCTCCCGCCTCCCTGAGGCCTTTTCCCCGCGCCCGTGATTCCCCGTAACCCTCCTGTCCCTAGGAGGGACCGTACCTTGTTAAGCCACGACCCTCCGGGGTCGTGGCGGCAGTCTTGCGTCTCCGGTGTCACTCCTTTTGCCGCTTCCCGCGTTTCTCCACTTCTTCTGCGGTCTGACTCCTGCCTCCTCGATGGGGTAGCTGGTGACTCCCTTCTCCCGGTCGGCGTTCTCTCCGTCTCGTCCTGCTTCTCCGTCGCACTCTCTCTCCCTCCTGGATCGTTGTCCTTTTTCTCTTTCACTGTCGGGACCCGGAAGTCGTCGTAGCTATTACGGCGTGGCGTCCTCCTGTTGCCAGGGGAACGCAACGTCGTCTCTGGGAAGCCTGCCGAGTAATGGCGGATTCGGGGTAAGTAAGACGCGGTCTCCTCGACCCGTCTACAGTCCCCTACCCATGATCGGGACTGCTCGAGGACCGAGGAGGACGAAGGAGGAAACCGGGAGAGGTAGTCGGCAGGACCTTGTTGGGAACCAGGGACATAGCGTACCTGGAACGTAAAGGGTTGCAGTTCTAGGAACCATCTCAAGATTCTAGAGTTAGTGTCTTTGTGAGAGGCAAGCCAGGTGAGAGGGGCATGGTCAGTAAATAAAACAAAGGACCTGCCTAAAAGATAATACTGCAAGGAGTCCACAGCCCATTTGATGGCGAGACATTCTTTTTCGATAGTTGGGTAATGGGTCTCTCGCGGAAACAGTTTTCTACTTAGAAAAACCACAGGGTGGTCAAAAGCCTCTCCATCGGGTTGGGTGAGTACAGCTCCGAGACCGACGTCCGAAGCATCAGTATATAAGTGAAACCTGTTTGAGAAACCGGGACATTTTAGTATTGGGTCTGTGGTAAGGGAATGTTGTAATCAATCAAAACTACTCTGTTGGGAGTCGGTAAATGGGACCAGTTTCATGGGGTTTTGTTTTGTCAGGAGGTCAGTCAGAGGGGCTGCAATTGTAGAATAATTGGGGATAAATCGGCGGTAGTATCCTACTAAGCCTAGGAATGATCGTAGGTCTTTCTTCGTTTTTGGTTTAGCTGCCTGGAGTATGGCCTCAACTTTGCTTTTCTGCGGTTGTAGAGTGCCATTCCCTATGACATAACCTAGATATGAGACTTCCGTGCTTCCTAATAAACATTTCTTAGGGTTGGCAGTTAAACCAGCCTCAGATAAGGCGGAGAAGATTGTATGCAGATGCAATAAGTGATCTTGCCAGGTTTCACTAAAGATGACAATGCCGTCTAGGTAGGCTGCGGTAAAGGTCTGGAAGGGTTTTAAGATTCGATCCATCAGGTGCTAGAAAGTTGCGGGAGCGCCGTGAAGACCAAAAGGTAAAACCGTGAATTGATAAAGACCGGAGGAGGTTGAAAAGGCTGTTTTTTCTTTGGCATCGGGGTGGAGGGGTATCTGCCAATACCCCTTGGTTAAGTCAAGGGTGGATAAGTAACGAGCCTTCCCTAATTTCTCTAAGATGTCATCTACTCTGGGGATAGGGTAGGTGTCGAACAGGGAGATCTCATTAAGTTTGCGAAAATCAATACAAAATCTAATCGATCCGTCTGGTTTAGGAACCAACACTACCGGGGAATTTCAGGGACTGTTAGAGGGTTCAATGACTCCTAACGCTAACATTGTTTCGACTTCGGTTTCAATGATGGGTTTTCGTGCTTCAGGGATGCGATAAGGACGAAGACGTACTACCTGTCCTTCAGGTGTTTTAATGTGATGATATATCAAGGAAGTTTTTCCCTGTATTTCTGAGAAGAAATGGGGATGTTTTTCAATTAGGGTGTATAATTGTTTTTTTTCAGTTTCGGTTAGCTCCTTATTAATACTGGGTTTCTCTTCTGGATATGTTATTCTTAAAGGGCATAGATCTAGTTCCCGTTCTTTGGTAGAGGAGACAAAACAACCGGTGTTTGTTTGTTCCTCAGTCTCTTCTGTAGGTCTCCATTGTTTTAATACATTTATATGGTAAATTTGGGTTTTCCTCGGGCAAGTGTTTATCTCTAATAAGTAAGTAACAGGAGAGACTGCTCTAATAACCCTATAGGGTCCTTGCCATTTAGCAATCAGTTTATGATCAGATGTAGGTCGCATGATGAGGACCTGATCATTGGGGAGAAAAGAACGTATTTTACTTCCCTTGTCATAGTATGATTTTTGTTGTTTTTGAGCCGTGACTAAATGACTATGGACGTCGTCCCAGAGGGTCTGTAACTGACTTTTGAGTTGGTGGATATAGTCAATCAGGGGTTTTCCTTCTTCCTGTTCTTCCTCCCACGTCTCGGCGGCCATATCCAGGAGACAACGAGGTTGTCTCCCAAAAACCAATTCAAAGGGACTGTGTCCCGTAGAAGACTGTTCGTGGGTTCGTATGGCATACAGGACCAAGGGAAGCTTCTGATCCCAGTTGCGACCGGACTCGTCTACAGTTTTCCGCAGCAATGTCTTTACAGTGCGGTTATATCGTTCTACCAACCCGTCTGTCTGGGGGTGATAGACCGAGGTCCGTAATTGGGTGATCCCTAATGTCTGACATATTTGTTTCATGAGTTTTGACATAAAGGGTCCCTTGATCTGTCAGTATTTCCTGGGGAAAACCTATTCGGGAGAACACTGTTATCATGGCTTGTGCTATTGTTTTGGTTGTCATGCTGGAGAGGAGTATGGCTTCGGGGTATCTAGTCGCATAGTCCACTATGACTAAAATATACGTATGTCCCTTAGAAGAGGGAAGTAGGGGTCCTACGAGGTCCATACCCACCCGTTTAAAAGGGATATCAATGATGGGTAGAGGGTATAGTGGTGCTTTCCGGGGCATTCCTGGTTCAGTTAATTGACATCTAGGACATTGGGAACAGTACCTGCGTATCTGAGCATACACTCCGGGCCAATAGAATTTTCGCATAAGATATTCTTCTGTTTTTTCCCGACCATAATGACCTCCCCCGGGTTGATTATGGGCTAAAAACAGTACTTGGGCTCGAAATGGTTCAGGGACTACTAATTGTTGCTTGGTTTCGCCTGTAACCATTGTTGTTATTCGGTATAGGAGGTTTTTCTTGACAAGAAAATAGGGACCCACCTCATTGGTGATTTCTGTCTTAGCCGAACTCCAGGCGTGGGAAAGGGTAGGATCTTCTCTCTGGCTGGTTTGGAAGGAGATGGGCCTGCTGCCAATTTCTGCTACTAGTTTAGGAACTTCCTTCACTTTTCGGGCTTCCTGATATTGTTTTCTCTCAAGTCTTTTCTCATTTTGTGTGAGTTTTTTTCGGTGGGGTGGAACTTCAATGGAGGAATCGGAAAAAGGGGCTTCGGTCCACCACTCGGGAGTTACGGTGGGTCCGCGGACTTGGTCTAATAGGTCATAGAATCGTGTATATTCAGTCCCTATAATGCAGTCCTCGATTAATCGATCCATAACCCCTATCGAAACCATATCCTGAAAGGGACCCCATTCAATTTTAACCATTGTGAGGGGATAACTTCCTTTGTCTCCATGTATACAACAGATGGAGACCCAGCTGTTGGTAACGGAAGTATCAAGATGGATTAGACCCTTCCGGATTACAGATTGGCTGCATCCTGAATCAATTAATGCCGAAATGGCCTGTCCATTTATGGTGACCGCGTATCTAAATTTCTCATTCCCTTTTCCTGTACATAGAACTCTACGTCGTGTGACCCCAATTTCCATGGGTTCCGGTCCTTCAGCTTTCCTTGGACATATTCTTGCAATATGGCCCCACTCTCCACAGTGGAAACATTGTGGGGACCGCATAGAGTGATGTTCTACGGGTTTAGGGAACCGGGTTTCTTCTGAAAAGTACCTGGGAACTGGTTTTGATGGAGGGGTGGGAGGTTTTTGAAAAGGTCTCGTAGACAAGGTTTTAATTTCTGCGGAACGATGGAAAGCACAAGCCAAATCAATAGCAACCTCGGTGTCCACCTTTGGGTGTTGACGGATCCAGTTCTTAGTACTAGGGGGCAGGGAGTCTAAATACTGTTCTAAAATAATTGTCTTAATGACATCTTCCCGGGTTGTCCCTACGGGTCCCAACCATTTTAGAGCCAAGTCTTTCACCCGGAAGTAGAAGGAGCGAGGGTCTTCGTTCATACTCCACTTTATTTTTCTAAATTTTAAACAATAATATTCTGTATCATGTCCGACTCATCCCAGGATACTTTTTTTTATCTCTTTGTAAGGGGTAGTACCGTCAGGGTTGGTGGACTGGTATGCAGTCTGTAGGAATCCAGTGAGCAGGGGTGCCACATACTGACCCCAGCGGTCCTCTGGCCATTGAGCAGACGAGGCTACCCTCTCAAAGTTAGTAAAAAATGAGTCTGGGTCTTCCCCCTCCTGGTACTTTTCTAGGACCGAACTGGGGACATTTGGATGCACCTTACTGGTCGCTATTGTATCGGTTAACTTTTGTAATGCGGTCTCATGTACTAGTTGGTTACTGGCTAAGATCGTAGCCTGACTTTTTAAAGCCGATTGTAAGGCCTCCCGGTCTTCCTTGGCCTCTCTTTGGTGTGCTTCCCACACCAACTGCAGATGTCTTTGTCCTTCTGCCAGTTGCTTAATCATATCCTCGAGGGACGGGGATTCACTCATGATGAAACACGCTCGTAAGCCCACCTGGGAATTAAATCCCACTTCTGACACCACTGTGGTAGGCTACTACACGAGCGGATCAAGTAAAGTCAGAAAAGGGTTATGTGCGTTTAAGTTTGAAGTTTTATTCTCTGTTTTATTCACAAGATTTTCACTTCTTCAATGTTTATAGATATTTGGTAAGCCTCGGTTTTCTGTTCTTCTCAATTTCTTTCTTTCTCTCTTTCTTAGGTTTCCTCTCCCTCTGGACTATCCCGGCTGTGAAGGATGTGGGAGTCTCTCTCGGATTCCGGCATGAAGAGAGAAGAAAAGAACAGGTAAGTCCTTTCTGCTAGAACGGGCTGTTGGGTGTGCTCGTGAGGAAAAGGGTAGCAAGCAGGGTAGGTCCGTGAGGGGGTGGTCAGAGGTGGGGTTTAGGGTTCCTGGTGCTCGTATAGTGCCTGGTTCCCTTCCTTCCCCTTCCCTTGAGACTTATTCACCCTCCCCGTCCTTCCTCCCGCCTCCCTGAGGCCTTCTCCCCGCGCCCGTGATTCCCCGTAACCCTCCTGTCCCTAGGAGGGACCGTACCTTGTTAAGCCACGACCCTCCGGGGTCGTGGGGGCAGTCTCGCGTCTCCGGTGTCACTCCTTTCGCCGCTTCCCGCATTTCTCCACTTCTTCTGCGGTCTGACTCCTGCCTCCTCAATGGGGTAGCTGGTGACTCCCTTCTCCCGGACGGCGTTCTCTCCGTCTCGTCCTGCTTCTCCGTCGCACTCTCTCTCCCTCCTGGATGGTTGTCCTTTTTCTCTTTTACTGTCGGGACCCGGAAGTCGTCGTAGCTATTACGGCGTGGCGTCCTCCTGTTGCCAGGGGAACGCAACGTCGTCTCCGGGAAGCCTGCCGAGTAATGGCGGATTCGGGGTAAGTAAGACGCGGTCTCCTCGACCCGTCTACAGTCCCCTACCCATGATCGGGACTGCTCGAGGACCGAGGAGGACGAAGGAGGAAACCGGGAGAGGTAGTCGGCAGGACCTTGTTGGGAACCAGGGACATGGCTTACCTGGAACGTAAAGGGTTGCAGTTCTAGGAACCATCTCAAGATTCTAGAGTTAGTGTCTTTGTGAGAGGCAAGCCAGGTAAGAGGGGCATGGTCAGTAAATAAAACAAAGGACCTGCCTAAAAGATAATACTGCAAGGAGTCCACAGCCCATTTGATGGCAAGACATTCTTTTTCGATAGTTGGGTAATGGGTCTCTCGCGGAAACAGTTTTCTACTTAGAAAAACCACAGGGTGGTCAAAAGCCTCTCCATCGGGTTGGGTGAGTACAGCTCCGAGACCGACGTCCGAAGCATCAGTATATAAGTGAAACCTGTTTGAGAAATCGGGACATTTTAGTATTGGGTCTGTGGTAAGGGAATGTTGTAATCGATCAAAACTACTCTGTTGGGAGTCGGTAAATGGGACCAGTTTCGTGGGGTTTTGTTTCGTCAGGAGGTCAGTCAGAGGGGCTGCAATTGTAGAATAATTGGGGATAAATCGGCGGTAGTATCCTACTAAGCCTAAGAATGATCGTAGGTCTTTCTTCGTTCTTGGTTTAGCTGCCTGGAGTATGGCCTCAACTTTGCTTTTCTGCGGTTGTAGAGTGCCATTCCCTATGACATAACCTAGATATGAGACTTCCGTGCTTCCTAATAAACATTTCTTAGGGTTGGCAGTTAAACCGGCCTCAGATAAGGCGGAGAAGATTGTATGCAGATGCAATAAGTGATCTTGCCAGGTTTCACTAAAGATGACAATGCCGTCTAGGTAGGCTGCGGTAAAGGTCTGGAAGGGTTTTAAGATTCGATCCATCAGGCGCTGGAAAGTTGCGGGAGCGCCGTGAAGACCAAAAGGTAAAACCGTGAATTGATAAAGACCGGAGCAGGTTGAAAAGGCTGTTTTTTCTTTGGCATCAGGGTGGAGGGGTATCTGCCAATACCCCTTGGTTAAGTCAAGGGTGGATAAGTAACGAGCCTTCCCTAATTTCTCTAAGATGTCATCTACTCTGGGGATAGGGTAGGTGTCGAACAGGGAGATCTCATTAAGTTTGCGAAAATCAATACAAAATCTAAGCGATCCGTCTGGTTTAGGAACCAACACTACCAGGGAATTCCAGGGACTGTTAGAGGGTTCAATGACTCCTAACGCTAACATTGTTTCGACTTCGGTTTCAATGATGGGTTTTCGTGCTTCAGGGATGCGATAAGGACGAAGACGTACTACCTGTCCTTCAGGTGTTTTAATGTGATGATATATCAAGGAAGTTTTTCCCTGTATTTCTGAGAAGAAATGGGGATGTTGTTCAATTAGGGTGTATAATTGTTTTTTTTCAGTTTCGGTTAGCTCCTTATTAATACTGGGTTTCTCTTCTGGATATGTTATTCTTAAAGGGCATAGATCTAGTTCCCGTTCTTTGGTAGAGGAGACAAAACAACCGGTGTTTGTTTGTTCCTCAGTCTCTTCTGTAGGTCTCCATTGTTTTAATAAATTTATATGGTCAATTTGGGTTTTCCTCGGGCAAGTGTTTATCTCTAATAAGTAAGTAACAGGAGAGACTGCTCTAATAACCCTATAGGGTCCTTGCCATTTAGCAATCAGTTTATGATCAGATGTAGGTCGCATGATGAGGACCTGATCATTGGGGAGAAAAGAACGTATTTTACTTCCCTTGTCATAGTATGATTTTTGTTGTTTTTGAGCCGTGACTAAATGACTATGGACGTCGTCCCAGAGGGTCTGTAACTGACTTTTGAGTTGGTGGATATAGTCAATCAGGGGTTTTCCTTCTTCCTGTTCTTCCTCCCACGTCTCGGCGGCCATATCCAGGAGACAACGAGGTTGTCTCCCAAAAACCAATTCAAAGGGACTGTGTCCCGTAGAAGACTGTTCGTGGGTTCGTATGGCATACAGGACCAAGGGAAGCTTCTGATCCCAGTTGCGACCGGACTCGTCTACAGTTTTCAGCAGCAATGTCTTTACAGTGCGGTTATATCGTTCTACCAGCCCGTCTGTCTGGGGGTGATAGACAGAGGTCCGTAATTGGGTGATCCCTAATGTCTGACATATTTGTTTCATGAGTTTTGACATAAAGGGTGTCCCTTGATCTGTCAGTATTTCCTGGGGAAAACCTATTCGGGAGAACACTGATATCATGGCTTGTGCTATTGTTTTGGTTGTCATGCTGGAGAGGGGTATGGCTTCGGGGTATCTAGTCGCATAGTCCACTATGACTAAAATATACGTATGTCCCTTAGAAGAGGGAAGTAGGGGTCCTACGAGGTCCATACCCACCCGTTTAAAATGGATATCAATGATGGGTAGAGGGTATAGTGGTGCTTTCCGGGGCATTCCTGGTTCAGTTAATTGACATCTAGGACATTGGGAACAGTACCTGCGTATCTGAGCATACACTCCGGGCCAATAGAATTTTCGCATAAGATATTCTTCTGTTTTTTCCCGACCATAATGACCTCCCCCGGGTTGATTATCGGCTAAAAACAGTACTTGGGCTCGAAATGGTTCAGGGACTACTAATTGTTGCTTGGTTTCGCCTGTAACCGTTGTTGTTATTCGGTATAGGAGGTTTTTCTTGACAAGAAAATAGGGACCCACCTCATTGGTGATTTCTGTCTTAGCCGAACTCCAGGCGTGGGAAAGGGTAGGATCTTCTCTCTGGCTGGTTTGGAAGGAGATGGGCCTGCTGCCAATTTCTGCTACTAGTTTAGGAACTTCCTTCACTTTTCGGGCTTCCTGACATTGTTTTCTCTCAAGTCTTTTCTCATTTCGTGAGAGTTTTTTTCGGTGGGGTGGAACTTCAATGGAGGAATCGGAAAAAGGGGCTTTGGTCCACCACTCGGGAGTTACGGTGGGTCCGCGGACTTGGTCTAATAGGTCATAGAATCGTGTATATTCAGTCCCTATAATGCAGTCCTCGATTAATCGATCCATAACCCCTATCGAAACCATATCCTGAAAGGGACCCCATTCAATTTTAACCATTGTGAGGGGATAACTTCCTTTGTCTCCATGTATACAACAGATGGAGACCCAGCTGTTGGTAACGGAAGTATCAAGAGGGATTAGACCCTTCCGGATTACAGATTGACTGCATCCTGAATCAATTAATGCCGAAATGGCCTGTCCATTTATGGTGACCGCGTATCTAAATTTCTCATTCCCTTTTCCTGTACATAGAACTCTACGTCGTGTGACCCCAATTTCCATGTGTTCCGGTCCTTCAGCTTTCCTTGGACATATTCTTGCAATATGGCCCCACTCTCCACAGTGGAAACATTGTGGGGACCGCATAGAGTGATGTTCTACGGGTTTAGGGAACCGGGTTTCTTCTGAAAAGTACCTGGGAACTGGTTTTGATAGAGGGGTGGGAGGTTTTTGAAAAGGTCTCGTAGACAAGGTTTTAATTTCTGCGGAACGATGGAAAGCACAAGCCAAATCAATAGCAACCTCGGTGTCCACCTTTGGGTGTTGACGGATCCAGTTCTTAGTACTAGGGGGCAGGGAGTCTAAATACTGTTCTAAAATAATTGTCTTAATGACATCTTCCCGGGTTGTCCCTATGGGTCCCAACCATTTTAGAGCCAAGTCTTTCACCCGGAAGTAGAAGGAGCGAGGGTCTTCGTTCGTACTCCACTTTATTTTTCTAAATTTTAAACGATAATATTCTGTATCATGTCCGACTCATCCCAGGATACTTTTTTTTATCTCTTTGTAAGGGGTAGTACCGTCAGGGTTGGTGGACTGGTATGCAGTCTGTAGGAATCCAGTGAGCAGGGGTGCCACATACTGACCCCAGCGGTCCTCTGGCCATTGAGCAGACGAGGCTACCCTCTCAAAGTTAGTAAAAAATTAGTCTGGGTCTTCCCCCTCCTGGTACTTTTGTAGGACCGAACTGGGGACATTTGGATGCACCTTACTGGTCGCTATTGTATCGGTTAACTTTTGTAATGCGGTCTCATGTACTAGTTGGTTACTGGCTAAGATCGTAGCCTGACTTTTTAAAGCCGATTGTAAGGCCTCGCGGTCTTCCTTGGCCTCTCTTTGGTGTGCTTCCCACACCAACTGCAGATGTCTTTGTCCTTCTGCCAGTTGCTTAATCATATCCTCGAGGGACGGGGATTCACTCATGATGAAACACGCTCGTAAGCCCACCTGGGAATTAAATCCCACTTCTGACACCACTGTGGTAGGCTACTACACGAGCGGATCAAGTAAAGTCAGAAAAGGGTTATGTGCGTTTAAGTTTGAAGTTTTATTCTCTGTTTTATTCACAAGATTTTCACTTCTTCAATGTTTATAGATATTTGGTAAGCCTCGGTTTTCTGTTCTTCTCAATTTCTTTCTTTCTCTCTTTCTTAGGTTTCCTCTCCCTCTGGACTATCCCGGCTGTGAAGGATGTGGGCGTCTCTCTCGGATTCCGGCATGAAGAGAGAAGAAAAGAACAGGTAAGTCCTTTCTGCGGGAACGGGCTGTTGGGTGTGCTCGTGAGGAAAAGGGTAGCAAGCAGGGTAGGTCCGTGAGGGGGTGGTCAGAGGTGGGGTTTAGGGTTCCTGGTGCTCGTATAGTGCCTGGTTCCCTTCCTTCCCCTTCCCTTGAGACTTATTCACCCTCCCCGTCCTTCCTCCCGCCTCCCTGAGGCCTTTTCCCCGTGCCCGTGATTCCCCGTAACCCTCCTGTCCCTAGGAGGGACCGTACCTTGTTAAGCCACAACCCTCCGGGGTCATGGCGGCAGTCTCGCGTCTCCGGTGTCACTCCTTTCTCCGCTTCCCGCGTTTCTCCACTTCTTCTGCGGTCTGACTCCTGCCTCCTCGATGGGGTAGCTGGTGACTCCCTTCTCCCGGTCGGCGTTCTCTCCGTCTCGTCCTGCTTCTCCGTCGCACTCTCTCTCCTTCCTGGATCGTTGTCCTTTTTCTCTTTTACTGTCGGGACCCGGAAGTCGTCGTAGCTATTACGGCGTGGCGTCCCCCTGTTGCCAGGGGAACGCAACGTCGTCTCCGGGAAGCCTGCCGAGTAATGGCGGATTCGGGGTAAGTAAGACGCGGTCTCCTCGACCCGTCTACAAATATGTTCTGTGGAATATGCTCTATTAAAGTAACATAAATGAGAGCTGCAGAATTGGATATCCACCCACTACTTGACAGCCACATTGGTTTCTACCAATTCTTCTTCTTTGAGAGTTGCAAAATACTTTTCCCAATTTGCATGCAGCTTTGAAAAGGAGTGATGAGACCTTATGTGGGCCCATTTCACTCATCAATATTTTACCCTCTAATGGTTTAAATTCTGCTAAGTTTGGAAAAAACGTGAGCTATTGTAGTAGTGCATGCCACTCCTAGAAATAACAAAAATAATGAGTTTTGTCTAGTTCAAAATTAGTTTGGAGCTCTGAGAACATGCATAATGCATTACAGACTATGATAGATCACAGCTTCAAGATATCAATAATATCCAATTTCCCAAGGCCCCGAAGAGAATGGAAAGAACCCAGCCACTATCCAATAGGGTGTGGTCTCCTGTGTTTGCATGCAATGTCATCTCCCTCTAGGTAGCTTGCCAACGCTTTATTACAGTTTTCATGGCGGGGTAAGTCTCAAGGTATTTTACCATCATACAGGGAGTGCAGAATTATTAGGCAAATGAGTATTTTGACCACATCATCCTCTTTATGCATGTTGTCTTACTCCAAGCTGTATAGGCTCGAAAGCCTCCTACCAATTAAGCATATTAGGTAATGTGCATCTCTGTAACGAGAAGGGGTGTGGTCTAATGACATCAACACCCTATATCAGGTGTGCATAATTATTAGGCAACTTCCTTTCCTTTGGCAAAATGGGTCAAAAGAAGGACTTGACAGGCTCAGAAAAGTCAAAAATAGTGAGATATCTTGCAGAGGGATGCAGCACTCTTAAAATTGCAAAGCTTCTGAAGCGTGATCATCGAACAATCAAGCGTTTCATTCAAAATAGTCAACAGGGTCGCAAGAAGCGTGTGGAAAAACCAAGGCGCAAAATAACTGCCCATGAACTGAGAAAAGTCAAGCGTGCAGCTGCCACAATGCCACTTGCCACCAGTTTGGCCATATTTCAGAGCTGCAACATCACTGGAGTGCCCAAAAGCACAAGGTGTGCAATACTCAGAGACATGGCCAAGGTAAGAAAGGCTGAAAGACGACCACCACTGAACAAGACACACAAGCTGAAACGTCAAGACTGATTTTTCTAAGGTTTTATGGACTGATGAAATGAGAGTGAGTCTTGATGGGCCAGATGGATGGGCCCGTGGCTGGATTGGTAAAGGGCAGAAAGCTCCAGTCCGACTCAGACGCCAGCAAGGTGGAGGTGGAGTACTGGTTTGGGCTGGTATCATCAAAGATGAGCTTGTGGGGCCTTTTCGGGTTGAGGATGGAGTCAAGCTCAACTCCCAGTCCTACTGCCAGTTCCTGGAAGACACCTTCTTCAAGCAGTGGTACAGGAAGAAGTCTGCATCCTTCAAGAAAAACATGGTTTTCATGCAGGACAATGCTCCATCACACGCGTCCAAGTACTCCACAGCGTGGCTGGCAAGAAAGGGTATAAAAGAAGGAAATCTAATGACATGGCCTCCTTGTTCACCTGATCTGAACCCCATTGAGAACCTGTGGTCCATCATCAAATGTGAGATTTACAAGGAGGGAAAACAGTACACCTCTCTGAACAGTGTCTGGGAGGCTGTGGTTGCTGCTGCACGCAATGTTGATGGTGAACAGATCAAAACACTGACAGAATCCATGGATGGCAGGCTTTTGAGTGTCCTTGCAAAGAAAGGTGGCTATATTGGTCACTGATTTGTTTTTGTTTTGTTTTTGAATGTCAGAAATGTATATTTGTGAATGTTGAGATGTTATATTGGTTTCACTGGTAATAATAAATAATTGAAATGGGTATATATTTTTTTTTGTTAAGTTGCCTAATAATTATGCACAGTAATAGTCACCTGCACACACAGATATCCCCCTAAAATAGCTAAAACTAAAAACAAACTAAAAACTACTTCCATAAATATTCAGCTTTGATATTAATGAGTTTTTTGGGTTCATTGAGAACATGGTTGTTGTTCAATAATAAAATTAATCCTCAAAAATACAACTTGCCTAATAATTCTGCACTCCCTGTATAGGTAGTGAATAGGGTCCATCCTTTCCATTACCAATTTTTTTTAGGTCTGTGCTGTGTCGTGTAACCATTCATTAATTATCATCAGTTGTGATGCAAGAGTATGCAACTATGTCAGCTGCTCCAATACCTCAGTCATAATGACATTTATAATATTTACACATAGATATGTGGTGTACCTTCTTCCATAGGATGTTCTGAACCATCCCTGTTGTTCATGTAAAGTAGCCATGAGGAGAAGTTTATTTTGAAATTGATATAAAATCCTAAAGAGTGGGACTATCTTGAAAACAGCCACTCTACCCATTAGAGATAGTGGGAGCAAAGGCCAAATGTTTTCATTCGTACACAGTTTATCAATTTGTGAAGCAAAATCAGTTGTGTTTTAGGATAAAGATTGCTCATATATCAAAAAGTCTTACATGCTACCTGTAGCTCTGAGACCCAGCATAGATCTGAGATGGAGAACTCAGTGGGTACACTACAGATTCACTACGTTTGATTGTAAGGACAGAAAACGCATATTAGCTGGAGGACACAAGGACCTGGCCATGCAGGTGCATGCAAGTCATGCGCATACAGTGACACATAATCATTTTGAGTAAGAGACCATTCCTTCACTAGCACATCTCTTTAGAGCCATTCAGCGTGCAGCTCAATGGCAATAGCAAAGAAGAGAAGGAATAGGGATAGCCCGGAGAGGCACCCCTGCTTACGGGAAATGGATGTCACTTCCATACTCTCACTGTGTTGTTCAAACTATTTATAGAGTAGACAAATGCCTTTGAAAAAATAATGCCAAAAGTTCATGGACGTAGGAAGTTAAAATAGATATTACCAGACAAAAGGACTGTTAGATGTCTGCCATCACTGGATCACTAACACAACACTGTGATAAACTATTTTGTTGCCAAAAATATCATGCACCACAATATTGTGCTCCTATGCTCATAGTAGTAATTACAAAAATATTGGAAAAACTTTGTTGACATTGATGTTGTTTACAAATATTGATTTATTAAGATCGGCAACTGTTTAATATTTTAATATATAAATGTAAAATAAATAAATGCCAATAATACTACATATAAATATACACTTATATAAACACACAACCATGTATACTTTACCAATTCAAAAAATATATTAATTGATTTTGACAATAAATAAAATGGTCAACACTTAAAACCCCAAACACGTTCACTAAAAATACTATAAAGATTATAATACATTTAAAAATAAAAACAAATAGTATGATATGTGAAAAAAACAAAACAATTAATTCTATAAAATATATTTAACCAATATTGTGAAAACTAATGGAGTCGAAGAATATGCTTATACCTCAGTAGCGTACGTTTTGGATTTCGGAGAGGATAGATTTACGTTTCCTGCTCCAGTCACTGCAATAGTAGGAAAAGTGTTGGACTTCAGAGAGGTGAGATTTACTATTTCTACTCCAGTCCATGCAACAGTAGAAAAATGTAGGGTTAAGTTGATTAATCACACTCCAATCAAAGCAACAGCAGGGAAAGCACTGGACTTCGAAGATGTGAAATTTACTATTACCCCTCCAATATAAAAATAGGTAGGGAAAGTGTTGTAGTTCAGAAGTGTTACACTTACTATTCTCACTCCAAACAGTACAACATTAAGGGAAGTAACAGTAGGGAAAGCACTGGATTTTGGAGGGGTAAAATGTACTATTCCCACTCCAAACAGCACAACAGTAGGGAAAGTGTTGAACTTGGGAGGGGTAAAATTGACTATTCCCACTTCAGTCTGTGGAATAGCAGGAAAAGCGTTGGACTTCAGAGGGCTAAAATTATTATTCCCACTCCAAACAATGCAACAGTAGGAAAAGTGTTGGACTTCAGAGGGACAAACTCCAGACTGTATGACAGTAGGGAAAGCATTGTCTTTCAGAGAGGTGAATTTTACTCTTCCCACTCCAAACAGTGCAACAATAGGGAAACTGTTGAACTGTGTGCAGGTAGAGAATATACAGCAGCAAGAGCACAAGATTCCCTCACATACAAATGTAGAACCGGTGTAGCATATGGGACAGCTATTAATGCACATTCTGTTGCAATCATTTTGTATCCTCCGAACAGATCTCTGTGACAGATGCGCAAACCTTCAAATTATCTTTTTTGATTTTTGAAAACATACATATTTTTCAGAAATGCAGACCTGCTTCCTATAAGGAAAATGGACTGCATTAAAAAAATGTACTCTATTAAAATGCGATCACAAACCTGGTGGTCTGCTTATCATAACAGACATCCATCCCTGACATTTCATCCAATCGGAGAGGGACTGCTTCTCTTTTGAGAATGCATTGCCACCCCATTTGAAGGGTGAAACCATCAATGTTTTGCGACTTTATTGCAATTGTAAAACATTGATACGTAAGATACTGATTGGATATCTAGTAGGGACACCTACAGCATGCCCTTTGCAGATCCTGAATCTGTTCCACTAGGCATCCCATTGTAGGAGCCAGCAAAAAATATCTGACTGTAAAATGGGATTAGTACATAAGAAAAAGGATTTTAATGGACACAAATGCTGAATTAGAGTACTTGCATCTATTAATCTGCATAGTAAATCTGATCCTAGGATATGCTGCATGGGACAGATCTGTGTAATTGTCGGTGCTGTGCTTCACTGAGTGTATATTTAGAACAGGCTCTTTTAGCCTGGCTGCTAGTGGCGCTACATATATCTCTTTAACTGCCGGAAAGATTTAGAGAGTGTGAGAAAGTCGCCTCTTTCTAGCATGGTTACCCCCACTTTTGGCCTGTTTGTGAGTGTGTGTCAGTGTGTTTTGCCTGTCTCTCTCGGACCCTGCTAGCCAGGACCCCAGTGCTCATAGTTTGTGGCCTAATGTGTGTATTGTCAGTAGTGCTTAACTGTGTCACTGAGGCTATGCTAACCAGAACCTCAGTGCTTATGCTCTTTCTGCTTCCAAATTAGTCACTGTAGTTTAGTGACTTCATTTACCAATTCCAATTGGCACACTGGATCCCACCTTATAAGTCCCTAGTATATGGTACCTAGGTACACAGAGCATTTGGGTTCCAGCAGATCCTTATGGGCTGCAGCATTTCTTTTGCCACCCATAAGGAGCTCATTCAAGCCCTTTCACAGGACTGCCACTGCAGCCTGCGTAAAATAGTGCACTTCACAGCCATTTTTACTGCACTTAAGTAACTTATAAGTCACACATATGTCTAACTTTCATTTACTGAAGGCTAGGTGCAAAATAACTAAGTGCGAGGGCACCCTTGCACTAGCAGAGGTGCCCCCACGCAGTCCAGGGCCAATTCCCTGGACTTTGTGAGTGCGGGGCACCATTACACGTGTGCACTACATATAGGTCAATACCTATATGTAGCTTCACAATGGTAACCCAGAATATGGTCATGTGAGGTGTCTAAGATCATGGAATTGCCCCCCCCCCATTCCAAATATGGTATTGGGGAGCCAATTCCATGCATCCTTGGGGCTCCACCATGGACCCACAGTACTGCCAAACTAACTCTCTGACGCTTGTACTGCAGCTACAGCTGCTGCCACCTCACAGACAGGGTTCTGCCCTCCTGGGGTCTGAGCAGCTCAGTCCCAGGGAGGCAGAACAAATCATTTCCTTTGGGAGGAGGGTGTTACACCCTTTCCCTTTGGAAATTGGTGTTGCAGGCTTGGGAAAGGTAGCCTCCCAGAGCCTCTGGAAATGCTTTGAAGGGCACAGATGGTGCCCTCCTTGCATAAGCCACTCTACACCAGTTCAGGGACCCCCAATCCCTGCTCTGGTGCGAAACTGGACAAAGGAAAGGGGAGTGATCACTCCCCTGTCCACCACCACCCCAGGGGTGGTGCCCAGAGCTTTGAGTCACCAGTGCCAGCAGATGACATCAGAGACCCCTCCTGATAGGTGCATACCTGGTTAGGTAGCCAATCCCCCTCTCCGGGCTATTTAGGGTCTCTCCTGTGGGCTCTCTTCAGATTCTGCTTGCAAGTTTCCGTCAGGAATCCTCTGCAACTACTGCTTCATCCTCTGACCTCGGATCAACTGCAGACTGCTCCAGGAACCGCTGTAACTGCAACAAAGTATCCAGAAGGGCTACTTCGACTCTGCAACTTCAGCTCCAGCCAGCAACTGCAACAGTTTCCACGGTGTGCACACTCTGGGGACTCCCTGTCTTCACCCTGCATCAGACAGACCGAAGAAATCTCCCGTGGAGTGACGGAGTCACTTCCCTGCTCCAGCAGGCACCTTCTAAGACGATGAACGGTTCTCTTGGACGCCTCTCCTGGCGACGAGCGTGCTTGGAACACAGGTGGTGGACCCCTTTGACACAGACTGTCCTAAGGTCCTGCTGTCCAAATTTGGATGAGGTAAGAGCTTGCTTTCCCTGTTTGCGACTGTACCCCTGTGCACTGCGTCATCTTCACCTCCTAGGCCTCTGTGCACTATTTGCAAGAATCCTTCATGAACAGCCTGTCTCTGGTCCCCAGCACTCTATCCTGCAATGGTCAACTTGCTGAGTTGTTCTCAGGCGGCGTGGAACCTTCTTTTGTAGTGCTGCAGCAACTGCAATTTGCACCTTCTTTGTCCCCGTGCCCTGGAACCTCTGTGGGTGCTGCCTGGTCATCTGTGGGTTCCCTCCAGTGTTGGGAGCCCCCTTTGCCTCCTCAGTCCAAGTTGAGATGCCCAGATCCCTCCTGGGTCCAGGCAGTGCCATTTTGACGCAACCAGAAGAACCAAAGAAATCTCCCATGGAGTGACGGAGTCACTCCCCTGCTCCAAGCAGACACCTTCCAAGATGACTACCGGTACCCTGGGACTCCTCTCACAACAACGAGCATGCTCCTAAGGACACAGAGGATGGACATAATTGACATAGACTGTCCTGAGGTCCTGCTTACGCAATTTGGAGGAGGTAAGACTTTGCCTTCCCCAAGAACGACGGTACCCCTGTGGACTGTGTCATCTTCACCTCCTGAGGCCTCTGTGCACTGTTTGCAAAATGTTTTCATGCACACCCTGGTCCAGGTCCCCATCACTCCACCCTGCGACGTTCAACTCGCTGAGTTGTTCTCCGGCGGTGTGGGACCTTCTTTTGTTGTGCTGCATCAACCACATTTTGCATCTCCTTCGAACCCGGATCCTGCGACTTCTGGGGGTGCTGTCTGGCATCGTGAGGGCTCGCTAAAGTGCTGAGAGCCTCCTCTTCCTCCACACAAAAAGTTGAGGCCCCCAGGTCCCTCCTGGGTCCATCCAGCGACATTTTGTTTAAAAATGCACTTTTGTCGTAGCCAAGGCTTGTTGGTGCCTTCCAACAGAAAATCTCATCTGCAACGATCTTCACGCCGTGGGACATCTTTTGCATCATGCAGGAACCCACTGGCATCTTCCTAGGGTGCTTTTCTGCAGTCTTCTACTAACTAGGGTCTCTTCTTTTGCACCGTCTTCTGGGTTGGCAGGGGCTCCTGTCCTTCCTGGAACTTTTTTCGACTTCTGGACTTGGTCCCCTTCCTTTGCAGGTCTTCAGGTCCAATAATCCAGCAGTCGTTCTTTGCAGACTTGGTTGGCTGCTGTAAAATCCCCAAAACGAGGTGTAGTTTGTCCTAAGGAAACTTTCAGTACTTTACTCCTGCTTTTCTGGGCTCTGGGTGGGGTAATTTACTTACCTTTACTGTTTTCTTACTCTCCCAACGATTCTGCACACACTATACTTGTCTAGGGGGGAATTTGTGATTCACATTCCACTTTTTTAGTATGTGGTTTGTGTTGCCCCTAGACCTATTTTCTCCCATTGCATTCTATAGGATTGCCTACTGTTTGCATTGTTCTATGACTATTTACTTGTCTAATTTTGGTGTCTAGTGTATATATTGTGTATAATACTTACCTCCAGAAGGTGTATTGTCTCTAAGATATTTTTGGTACTGTGTCACCCAAATAAATACCTTTATTTTTGGTAACACTGAGTATTGTCTTTACTTGTGCATAAGTATTGTGTAACTATAAGTGGTATTGCATGAGCTGTGCATGTCTCCTAGTTCAGCCTAAGCTGCTCTGCTTTAGGTATCTCTATCAGCCTAATCTGCTAGAACACTACCTCATTCACTAACAAGGGATAACTGGACCTGGTGTAAGGTGTAAGTACCCAAGGTACCCACTACAAACCAGTGCAGCCTCCTACAAGAACTCTGAGACATTGTAAGTTCATTGTGTGAAATAAGGGTAAACATTCACAAATGTTGATGCTACAATTTATGGCCGAGTGTTCAATGTCTGGTTGCAAGTTTGATTGGTAAATGTTGAGATCACTGTCCAGTTCTGCTTCACCATCAATAGTAACTTTACATTACAAGCCACACA
Source organism: Pleurodeles waltl (assembly GCF_031143425.1). Lineage (NCBI taxonomy): Eukaryota > Metazoa > Chordata > Amphibia > Caudata > Salamandridae > Pleurodeles > Pleurodeles waltl. Next base: position 894,538,513 of record NC_090449.1, read on the forward strand.
GCTGTGGCATTCCTGCCATTTTATCTTTGTCCCCACATATGCCCCTGGAATTTTGAATTTTCTGGCAGAGTTTGTGTGATACCTTCATAATTATGGACATCACAAATTTCAGATCTGATACTCATCAGTGACACCCCTTTGGGCCTTGAGAATGGGGAGACCCTCCATAGATCTCCACACCCTGCAGTCTCAATACTCATGAAGGTGTCACACATTGAGGCAGGTTGTAGAGTTCTGTTACTTCCCTCCTGTTAGTGATTGAATGAGGTGGTCTTCTTCTGTCTGGATTAGCAGTTGCAGGAGCAAAATTTAAAGCACTCTCTGCCTCCAACCATAGCAAAAATATAAGCTTGCACAAGTGTCACACAGGACAGTCTCTTTTCTACTGGACCTCTTTAGCTGTCTAACAGTTAAACCACTCATGGCGGTTTAACAAGTAACACACTCATTCTGGTTTTTTTTGTCCTTCATGATACATAAATACATATTTGTTCTGCATTATGTCCACTGGCTATATTTGGTCTCTATAATGTTCCAGGATGCAGCTCATTGTTTAAGAACCTCTAAGTACACTTACTCTAAAATGTATTTTGTTGGAAGCTCACATTGGTGCTATCTGTCAAGGACACCTTTTCAAGAAATTAACTTGTCTTTCATTTCTTTTCAATTTTTGTTACTGTGCACATTTATCTATTTGTTATTTGATGACTGCATGTACTGCCCCGCTATTTGTTTGAGAGCTGGACTTTACTATAAGGTAACCCTTATGGAGATGACTATCAAGTTATCTCAGATTTCCAAAATGTGCACGTCAATAATACTTCTATCTTTCCTGCATTTTTGGTTTTATGCATTGATAAAAATTGTCACCAGTCTCATAAGACATTGACATTGCACATGCTACTTGTGGCTTGCTTTGCTCTACAGTATTCACTGCCTGCACCCTGCACCACTTAGGTGTTGACGACCAAAGACAAGATGTACAATCAGCTTGTACTGACTAACCTGAAGCTGACAGCTGCCACTGTGTCAACACAGCCCACTCTCTGCCATCTCTCATGGCTGAGATTCCCAGAAATCCTGGCAGCTGTGCCTTTGATTAAAAAGTGAGGGTACATACACTTTTAATGGGTTTGGGTACTAGACATGCACCAGTTGTTCTTTTACCCTGGTGTTTGGTATATTTCACACATAGCCTGAATCCCAATTAATACATGGGACAGTGGATTTTAGACCAATCCTGTCCTTTCTTTGACAAAAAGCAGTTATGAGGTCACATACATCTCTCTAGAGAGCAGCTATGCAGAGCCTATTGTCAATCAACATTTCATATCCAACAGCAAGTTATGTTGTGTAAGTTTGAGAACAAATTACATATAGACAGGGAATTATACTGATCTATATTTTATTATCAGTGCAACTTCTGATACATTGTTCCTCTACTTCTGAGACCATGTCCCTCCCACCATGTTAGCGCTATGATTTCAGGTACTGGAAAAGCCATCCAATCCCTTCAATTTCTGTTGTCCCTGAGACAGAAAGTGAAATCCAGTATCCCAGCAGTGAACCATAGAACTTAGTATCCACAACATAAAATCTCTCCACCCTCTTGAAGAAGATGACATGGCATTTTCTCTGCTTAAAGATGAGTCAATTTTTAACCTTTATATGCTAGAGTTGTTGTACCTGGTGTTGTATGTTTTGGATTTGTTGTGTGAAGATACTGTGATGTTTAGGGTCTGATGTGCCCCCATCTGCAGAACATTTGGCTTAGTGACTGTTGACTCCACAGAACTAATAGAGTGAGATGTGGTGATGTTGCAGTCTATGAACTTGAAGAAGGGATGCATGACAATAACCTTCTTTCCTCCTGAGTTTTTCAGCCAGCTGCCAGCTAGGGATGACACAGTCATCTTTTAGCCAAATAGCAGTCAACACATTGCTTTCCCTTAGTAGGAGATTCTTACTTCTTCCCTCCAGCTGCACATGGCAGTGTGGTAAGCAATATTATTGTGATAACAGATCAATACATATAAACTTCACATATTTAATTCTACCTGTGTCTGACATTACCCTGTAAAGGGATAAAAACACATAACTTTTAAGATGATATTTGGTGTTTAGAGATAATGCCCTCTGCCAACCCAATGGGCAGCAGGTCACATAGCAAAAATATATACAGCCATTAGACTATGGTGGGATACATGCCATCTGTCAGGATGTGGAAGCCATTTCTCCTGCCATCCTGGCTGGACTACTGCACACCACATTTTGGGATCACTGCTGACCCTGAGGAGATCTGTGTGTCTCCAGAGGAATCACCGCCTCAAAAGCCTTGGAGATTGAGGGCCATTTTTCTATTTTTGCAGTTTGGGGAACACCAGTTCGAATTGCCATATTCAAACTAAAATAAATAAATGCTCTGCATATGGCAGGTGATGTGATGTATTTACACTGATGGCCCCAGATCCATCAGGCCATAGATATAGGGTTTCAGATGGCAGGGGGTACCACCGTTGGAATCATGGCAGACCAACTGACTAAAACTAAAGGAGATGAACAATCAATTTTGCGAGCAGGGTACTCCACCATATTTGTGGTGGAGTACTCTCTCTGCCAAACTCTAAAACATTCCCTTGGTCTTTCCAGGCACTCACAATCAATCAATCAGAAATTTGTAAAGTGCACTACTCAGCCATTAGGGTCACGAGGCACTGAGGGGGGGGGCATGCTGCTACTGCTTGAACAGCAAGGTCTTGAGAGGTTTCCTGAAGGTCAGGAGGTCTTTGGTCTGACGCAGGTGGGTGGGAAGAGTATTCCACGTCTTGGCAGCGAGGTGCGAGAATGATCTGCCGCCGGTTGTAGTTCTACGGATGCGTGGGATGGTTGCAATGGGCAAGGTTGGTGGAGCGGAGATTCCGGGTCAGGGTGTAGAAGGAGAGCCGTCTGTTGAGGTATTCTGGTGTGGTGCTGTGCAGTGCTTTGTGAGCGTGGGTGAGGAGTATGAAGGTGATTCTCTTGTTGACTGGAAGCCAGTGTAGGTCTCTCAGATGGCCGGGGATGTCCAGGATGAGGTGTGCTAAGGCGTTTTGGATGCATTGCAGCCTCTTCTGGAGTTTGGCCGTGGTTCCTGCATAGAGGGCATGGCCGTAGTCCAGTTTGCTGGTTACGAGGGCTTGGGTGACTGTTCTTCTGGTTTCAGTGGGGATCCATTTGTAGATCGTTAGGAGCATGCAGAGGGTGTTGATGCAGGAGGAGGAGATCACGTTGACATGCTGGGTCATGGATAATGAGGAATCCAAGATGAATACTAGGTTTCCTTGCGTGGTCGGTGGGAGTCGGAGTGGCTCTGAGAGAGTCAGGCCACCAGGAGTCATCCCATGCGGAGGGAGTGGAGCCAAAGATGAAGACTTCCGTCTTGTTGGAATTGAATTTGAGGCAGCTGTTTTACATCCATTCGGTGATGGCCTCCATTCCTTCATGGAGGTTGGTCTTGGCGGAGTCCTTGGTGAGGGAGAGGATCAGCCAGGTCATGTTGAGGTTGTGGGATCAGGCAGTGTAAGCAAGCAGGGCCATGTAAATGTTAAAGAGGGTCGGGCTGAGGGACGAACCCTGGGATACGCCACAGATTATTTTGGTGGCCTCCGAGCGGAATGCGGGAAGGCGGTGTAGAAGGCTGGCCTGGCTTATAGTGGGTACCTTGTGGTACTTACACCTTGTGTCAGGTCCAGTTATCCCTTATTAGTAGAATAGTGGTGTTCTCGCAGTTTAGGCTGTTAGAGGTAGCTATAGCTGAGCAGCTTAGGCTGAACTAGGAGACATGCAAAGCTCCTACTATACCACTTATATCATATAGCACTATATCATAAGAAAATACAATACTCAGAGTTACTAAAAATAAAGGTACTTTATTTTAGTGACAATATGCCAAAAGTATCTCAGAGGACACCCTCATTTAGGAGGTAAGTAATATACACAAATTATATGTACACAGACCAAAAATCAGGTAAGTAACAGTTAGAAAAGTAGTGCAAACAATGTAGAATCACAATAGGATGCAATAAGTAGAAATAGGCCTAGGGGCAACACAAACCATATACTCCAAAAGTGGAATGCGAACCATGAATGGACCCCAGGCCTATGGTAGATTGTAGAGGGTCGCTGGGACTGTGAGAAAACACTAATGGTATCCAAGATGCCCCACCCCAAGACCCTGAAAAGTAGGAGTAAAGTTACCCTACTTCCCCAGAAAGAGAGTATAGTCGAGATAGGGGATTCTGCAAGAACAACAACTGCCAGCAAAACACTAAAGACGGATTCCTGGACCTGAGGACCTGTAAAGGAAGGGGACCAAGTCCAAGAGTCACGCAAGTGTCCGGGGGGTAGGAGCCCACTAAACCCTGGATGAAGGTGCAAAAGGGCTGCCTCTGGGTGGAAGAAGCCAAAGATTCCGCAACAACGGAAGGTGCCAGGAACTTCTCCTTTGGTCAGAAGATGTCCCACAGCGTGCTGGAGGATGCAGAGTTATTTTCATGCAGAAAGACCGCAAACAAGACTTGCTAGCTGCAAGAGTTGCAGTTAAGGATTTTGGGTGCTGCTGGGGCCCAGGAAGGACCAGGAGGTCGCCCCTTGGAGGAAGAGACAGAGGGGGCGCTCAGCAACTCAGAGAGCCCCCACAGAAGCAGGCAGCACAGGCACTTAGAAGATCTGAGGACAGCGGTCGACTCAGAGTCACAAAGGAGGGTCCCACGACGTTGGAGTCCAACTCAGCGAGTTGGGCAATGCAGGACGGAGTGCTGGGTACCCAGGCTAGGCTGTGCACAAAGGAAGTCTTGGAAAAGTGCACAGAAGCCCGAGCAGCTTCAGATCACGCAGTACGCAGGATTACTGTCTGGCGTGGGGAGGCAAGTACTTACCCCCACCAAATTTAGACAGAAGGGCCACTGGACTGTGGGAGACACTTGGACCCAGCTCCTGTGTTCCAGGGACCACGCTCGTCAGGATGAGAGGGGACCCAGAGGACCGGTGATCCAGAGGTTTGGTGCCTGCTCTAGCAGGGGAAGATTCTGTCGACCCTCAGGAGATTTCCTCTTGGCTTCCAGTGCAGGGTGAAGGCAGACAGCCCTCAGAGCATGCACCACCAGGAAACAGTCGAGAAAGCCGGCAGGATGAGACGCTACAATGTTGCTGGTAGTCATCTTGCTACTTTGTTGCGGTTTTGCAGGTGTCCTGGAGCAGTCAACAGTCGATCCTTGGCAGAAGTCAAAGAGGGAAGTGCAGAGGAGCTCTGGTGAGCTCTTGCATTCGTTATCTGAGGAATAGCCCAGAGGAGAGACCCTAAATAGCCCTCAAAGGAGGATTGGCTACTGAGAAAGGTAAGCACCTATCAAGAGGGGTCTCTGATGTCACCTGCTGGCACTGGCCACTCAGAGCTGTCCATTGTGCCCCAACACCTCTGCATTCAAGATGGCAGAGGTCTGGGACACACTGGAGGAGCTCTGGGCACCTCCCCTGGGAGGTGCTGGTCAGGGGAGTGGTCATTCCCCTTTTCTATGTCCAGTTTCGCACCAGAGCAGGGCTGGGGGATCCCTGAACTGGTGTAGACTGGCTTATGCAGAGAGGGCACCATCTGTGCCCATCAAAGCATTTCCAGAGGCTGGGGGAGGCTACTCCTCCCCAGCCCTTCACACCTATTTCCAAAGGGAGAGGGTGTAACACCCTCTCTCAGAGGAAATTCTTTTTTCTGCCTTCCTGGGACCAGGCTGCCCAGGCCCAGGGGGGCAGAAACGTGTCTGAGGGGTTGGCAGCAGCAGCAGCAGTGGAGACCCCGGAAAGCAAGTTTGGCAGTACCCAGTGACCATGGTGACGCTACATATAGGTATTGACCTATATGTAGTGCACAGGTGTAATGGTGTCCCCGCACTCACAAAGTCCGGGGAATTTGCACTGAACAATGGGGGAGGGCACGTTGGCTAGTGCCAGGGTGCCCACACACTAAGTAACTTGGCCCCTAACCTTCACCAAGTGAGGGTTAGACATATAGGTGACTTATCAGTTACTTATGTGCAGTGAAAAAATCGCTGTGAAATAACGTGGATGTTATTTCACTCAGGCTGCAGTCCTGTGTAAGAATTGTCTGAGCTCCCTATGGGTGGCAAAAGAAATGCTGCAGCCCATAGGGATCTCCTGGAAACCCAATACCCTGGGTACCTAGGTACCATATACAAGGGAATTATAAGGGTGTTCCAGTGTGCCAATGAGAATTGGTCAAATGAGTAAGTACACTAACAAAGTAAGAGGGACTGGGAGTGTTGTTGCTCCAGTGCACAGTCTCCCTATAATAGTAACTATATAAAGGTGCACTGTTCCAAAAATAGGAAGAGAAAAGGTTGAAAAACAGGGAAAACCTGTATTCTCAGGAGCAAGAGCCCTCAAGCATCACTCTGGATGACTGGTATCATCATCGGGAGTTGCTCCTCACTAGGCCGGCGCTGCAATGCCTAGTGGGCACCCCGAAATGGGGGCTCTCAGCCGGGTTCTGAGATGGAGACTAAAAAATACAATAGTGCAAGACACAGGTGCTGTAAGTCACCGTCAAAGAAAAAAAGAGGTAAGAAAGGAATTTAAAATTGGTTATTCATCCATAAACTTCATCATTTAATTAGTCAAATGTAACAAGGATGAAGACCAAGGTTAAAAACAGTTGAAAGTTAGGTTGAGGATTATGCTCATACGCCTTTCAGAGAAAAATTGAGTAAATAAATATATTAGAGAGACCTAAAATTTTAAGGCACCTCTATTTTATGGTCGACATGTTTCGCGTCTATTGGTCTATACAGATCCACTGACGCTTCATCAGGACCTACGTAACTGAAAAAACAGACCTCTTTGAAAATATGTGTAAAACCAGTCACTTACTTAAGTTGGCTAATAGTACAGGTACTCTGAAAAACAAAGAAAAAACGCCATAGGAAATAAACCAAATTCCACTGTTGTAATGTGTCGCAAAGGTTCAGAAAGGTATGGCGCAGTCAAAATTTGGTCAATAACAATGAATGGGACAACACAAAAAGAAAATGCTTACCACCCCCTACTCGAGAACAGGTTCCATGGGTAAGGCGTCTCTAGGGCTCATGGTGACGCTAATTGTAGATAAAGGTGAGGAAATAACGGTGAAAAAATATATAGATGTAAAAAGACGATATTACTCCAATGTACAGACTAGTGGAAAAATGAATTGTAAATACATATTCAAAAGTCTGGGAGTACCTTCATAAAATAGTGAAATGTATTGGGTTAAAAATGTCAATAAAGTGCCACAAATAACATGGTGAGTGGTACATCTAGAGTTAATACCCAAACATGTAATTAAAATCCACAATCACATATCAAGGTCGGGCACAGTATCTACTCTTTAGTGTATAACTCAAGATCAATTGTGAGCAAAATTGCATATTGTCAGGTAAAAGTGTCCAGAAAGGAGTGATCAGCCGAATATACTGGATACGGAACTAAGTAGCATTAGGTTAGGGCAATAGTCATGTTACTCTCGCCATGCAGCCGAAATATTGTCAAAAAAGGAAAGGGAAAAAAAATAATAGGAAGGACAACAAATCACAGAGTTGAAGGTCCCGACGTTCGTAATGTAACGTCTCGGACCGGTACTCACGTAATTATCGTCATGGGTCCAGCATTTAGACCTAACCTCGGAGACCGCCTCCCGACAGCAACCGGGTCGGGTGATCTCCGAGTCCTTTTGTAGAGAGCGCTAAACTGGACGCGTCTCTAGGCAGCGCGTCAGTAGCGCAAAATAGAAAACGGACTAAATGCGTCCAGAGATGCAAAAACGAGGAAGGACTACAAGTGCTAAGCACTTGTAGTTCGGCACCTCGAAAAAATAGATATGTCAAGGGGGCTGAGTCCCCACAAGATAGTAATAATATTAAATAAGTACATTGAGGGAATTTTTAATAGTCAGTTGCCCTAAGTGGAACAAAGAATATAATTGATAGGTCCGTGGGAACAATAACACGGTTTTGCTGTGTTCCTCAAACTTATGGTATTCGTGGAAGTTATTGTTTTCAATTGTATCGAGAGGGCCACAGAAAAAGTAATAAATAAAGCCCAGAAATTAAATATTAATCAAAGGAAGAAAAATTATGTAAATGTATACAGAGAGGAGGAGAAAGAGCCAAAACCTGCCATATAGAGTATAGGAATCTCAAATTAGGGGCAGAATTAAGGTGAAAGAGAGGTCCAAGGGATATCATCATTGAGACCTCTTAAGTGGGTCCCCAATTTGAACACCCACTTTTGTTCAATCCTGAAAAGAGTTCTAGAATCATTGGGGCGGATAAATGGTGCTTCAATGACCACCCACCATAAATCATCCGGGGAATGGTGCACCTCCAAAAAGTGTACACTCAATTTGGTAGTGAGCTTTTTACACCTGATATTGCTTCTGTGTTCGTTAATACGGGTCTTCACGGATCTTGATGTCATACCAATATATCGTAGATTACAAGGGCACGTGATCATGTAAATGCAATTCCTTGTATTGCAGTTAGTATGTTTTTTAAGATACCAAGGACCTATAGAGTCAAAATCCAGTTGTTTCAGGTGTCGAGTCAGGCCGCAAACATTACAATTGCCACAGGGATGGTGTCCCACATGGGGATTCAGACACCCCCTACCGCCATCCTGTTCATGGCGGGAAACCCGCAGAAATGGCATGGGCACTGCAGGGGCCCCCGTAAGAGGGCCCCACAAAGTATTTCAGTGTCTGCTTTGCAGACACTGAAATACGCTACGGGTGCAACTGCACCCGTCGCACCTTCCCACTACGCCGGCTCAATTCTGAGCCGGCGTCCTCGTGGGAAGGTTTTTTTGCCCTGGGCTGGCGGGCGGCTTTTGGCGGTCGCCCGCCAGCCCAGGGCAAATCTCAGAATCACCGCAGCGGTCTCACGGCCGCAGTGCGGTGTTCTGGCGGGGTTACTTTGGCGGGCGGCCTCCGCCGCCCGCCAAGGTAAGAATCACCCCCTTAGTGGTACACACTCGTCCACGTCTTGTACACAACCCCCCTAATCAAAAGACTCTATGGGATCTCCCACCGGTTGTAGGACACCATCCCTGTGGCAATTGTAATGTTTGCGGCCTGACTCGACACCTGAAACAACTGGATTTTGACTCTATAGGGCCTTGGTATCTTAAAAAACATACTAACTGCAATACAAGGAATTGCATTTACATGATCACGTGCCCTTGTAATCTACGATATATTGGTATGACATCAAGATCCGTGAAGACCTGTATTAACGAACACAGAAGCAATATCAGGTGTAAAAAGCTCACTACCAAATTGAGTGTACACTTTTTGGAGGTGCACCATTCCCCGGATGATTTATGGTGGGTGGTCATTGAAGCACCATTTATCCGCCCCAATGATTCTAGAACTCTTTTCAGGATTGAACAAAAGTGGGTGTTCAAATTGGGGACCCACTTAAGAGGTCTCAATGATGATATCCCTTGGACCTCTCTTTCACCTTAATTCTGCCCCTAATTGGAGATTCCTATACTCTATAAGGCAGGTTTTGGCTCTTTCTCCTCCTCTCTGTATACATTTACATAATTTTTCTTCCCTTGATTAATATTTAATTTCTGGGCTTTATTTATTACTTTTTCTGTGGCCCTCTCGATACAATTGAAAACAATAACTTCCACGAATACCATAAGTTTGAGGAACACAGCAAAACCGTGTTGTTGTTCCCACGGACCTATCAATTATATTCTTTGTTCCACTTAGGGCAACTGACTATTAAAAATTCCCTCAATGTACTTATTTAATATTATTACTATCTTGTGGGGACTCAGCCCCCTTGACATATCTATTTTTTCGAGGTGCCGAACTACAAGTGCTTAGCACTTGTAGTCCTTCCTCGTTTTTGCATCTCCGGACACCTTTAGTCCGTTTTCTATTTCGCGCTACTGACGCGCTGCCTAGAGACGCGTCCAGTTTAGCGCTCTCTACAAAAGGACTCGGAGATCACCCGACCCGGTTGCAATCGGGAGGCGGTCTCCGAGGTTAGGTCTAAATGCAGGACCCATGACGATAATTACGTGAGTACCGGTCCGAGACGTTACATTACGACCTTCAACTCCGCGATTTGTTGTCCTTCCTATTATTTTCTTTCCCTTTCCTTTTTTGACAATATTTCGGCTGCATGGCGAGAGTAACACGACTATTGCCCTAACCTAATGCTACTTAGTTCCGTATCCAGTATATTCGGCCGATCACTCCTTTCTGGACACTTTTACCTGACAATATGCAATTTTGCTCACAATTGCTCTTGAGTTATACACTAAAGAGTAGATACTGTGCCCGACCTTGATATGTGATTGTGGATTTTAATTACATGTTTGGGTATTAACTCTAGATGTACCACTCACCATGTTATTTGTGGCACTTTATTGACATTTTTAACCCAATACATTTCACTATTTTATGAAGGTACTTCCAGACTTTTGAATATGTATTTACAATTCATTTTTCCACTAGTCTGTACATTGGAGTAATATCGTCTTTTTACATCTATATATTTTTTCACCGTTATTTCCTCACCTTTATCTACAATTAGCGTCACCATGAGCCCTAGAGACGCCTTACCCATGGAACCTGTTCTCGAGTAGGGGGTGGTAAGCATTTTCTTTTTGTGTTGTTCCATTCATTGTTATTGACCAAAGTTTGGCTGCGCCATACCTTTCTGAACCTTTGCGACACATTACAACAGTGGAATTTGGTTTATTTCCTATGGCGTTTTTTCTTTGTTTTTCAGGGTACCTGTACTATTAGCCAACTTAAGTAAGTGACTGGTTTTACACATATTTTCAAAGAGGTCTGTTTTTTCAGTTACGTAGGTCCTGATGAAGCGTCAGTGGATCTGTATAGACCAATAGACGCGAAACATGTCGACCATAAAATAGAGGTGCCTTAAAGTTTTAGGTCTCTCTAATATATTTATTTACTCAATTTTTCTCTGAAAGGCGTATGAGCATAATCCTCAACCTAACTTTCAACTGTTTTTAACCTTGGTTTTCATCCTTGTTACATTTGACTAATTAAATGATGAAGTTTATGGATGAATAACCAATTTTAAATTCCTTTCTTACCTCTTTTTTTCTTTGACGGTGACTTACAGCACCAGTGTCTTGCACTATTGTATTTTTTAGTCTCAATCTCAGAACCCGGCTGAGAGCCCCCATTTCGGGGTGTCCACTAGGCATTGCAGCGCCGGCCTAGTGAGGAGCAACTCCCGATGATGATACCAGTCATCCAGAGTGATGCTTGAGGGCTCTTGCAAATGAGTCACTAGCCTGCAGTGACAATTTTAAAAGCAGAGAGAGCATAAACACTGAGGTTCTGGTTAGCAGAGCCTCAGTGATACAGTTAGGCACCACACAGGGAACACATACAGGGCATACATTATGAGCACTGGCGTCCTGACTAGCAGGATCCCAGTGACACATAGGCAAAAACAAACATACATACAGTAAAAATGGGGGTAACATGCCAGGCAAGATGGTACTTTCCTACAGGCGGACTCTCTAGGTTCTGCCGGTGAGAAAGGAGGTGACCCAGTCCAGGGCTCTGTCGCGGATTCCTGCATTGCTGAGGTGTGAGCATAGGGTGTGGTGGCAGACGGTGTCGAACGCGGCCAAAGGGGGTCCAGGACAATGAGGGCTGATGTTTCACCGCTGTCCAGTATGGTTCTGATGTCGTCGGTGGGGGCGATGAGGGCAGTTTCGGTACTGTGGTTGCTGCGGAATCCAGATTGGGAAGGGTCCAGCATGCAGTTGTCCTTGAGGAAGCGGGTTAGTTGTCTGTTGACGGCATTCTCCATGACTTTTGCCGGGAAGGGGAGCAGGGAGATAGGCCAGAAGTTCTTGAGGTCCTTTGGTCTGCCTTGGGTTTTTTGAGGAGGGCATTGATCTCGGCGTGTTTCCAGCTCTCCGGAAAGGTGGCGGACTTGAAGGAGCTGTTAATGATCTTCCGTAGTTGGGGTGCGATGACGGAGCTTACTTTGTTGAGGATGTGGTGAGGGCAGGGGTCAGATGGTGAAATGGAGTGGATGGTGTTCACAATTTCGATGGAGTCGTTGTCATTGATGGGGGTCCAGGAGAGCAGGAGGTTGGTCTGAGGTGAATTTGTGGTGTTGGTGGTTGCCGGGGGTTCTGGGTGCTGAAGCTGTCATGGATGTATGCAATCTTGCGATGGAAGTAGGAGGCTAGAGAGTCGCAGAGGTCTTGAGATGGCGGGATGTCATTGGCGTTGGAGCTGGGGTTGGAGAGTTCCTTCACGATGTTGAAGAGCTCCTTGTGGCTGTATGCGTTGTTGTTGATTCGGTCTTTGAAGGCGGTTCTCTTGGCCGTTCGAATGAGTTGATGGTGTATGCAGATGGTGTTTTTGAAGGCTGTGTGGTTGTCCAGAGTCTGCTATTGGCGCCACTTCCTTTCAAGTCTGTGGCAGGTTTGCTTAGATTTGAGGAGGTTGGCAGTAAACCAGAAGGCCCTTCTCTCAGTGCATCTGTTGGAGGGTTTCTTGATCGGGACAAGAGTATTGGCACAGGTGTCGATCCATTGCCTGAAGTTGCGGGCAGCTGCGTCAGTGTCGGTGGTGTCGATGAGTGGGTTCCGGGAGTGAGTCGCGATGAGCTGGTCTTCAGTGACCTTGTTCCAATTGCTATTGGGGATCCGTTGTGGGTGGTGGTGTGTTGTGGGTTTCTTAAAAGGAGAAGTGAATGCAGCGGTGATCTGTCCAGTCGTGTTCGGTGGTGTGTCTGACGTGATTGCTGGCAGAAAAAATAGGGTGGAGTGTGTGTCCTGCAGAATGGGTTGATGTCGCGACGAGCTGTTTCAGTCCGAGGTTGGAGAGGTTGTCGAGCAGGGCGGTGGTGTTGTTGTCGTTAGTGTTCTCAACGTGGAAGTTTAAGTCTCTGAGGAGTATAGTATGTAGTCAGTGGATGCGAGAGCGTGCGTGCTAATGATATTGGTGATGGAGTCGCAGAACTTCTGTCGACGGCCGGTGGCCTGTAGACGAGGGTTCCTCGGAGAGTGGTGTTTGGGTCGGTATTGATCTGGAAGTGCAGGTGTTTGGCGGTGCTGAGGGTGTCTTCGTGCCGGTCGTGATCCTGAGGGTGTTGTTGTGGATAATGGCGATGCCTCCTCCTGGTTTGTTGGGGCGGTCCCTGAGGGTGATCTTCTTGCCGTCCAGGATGGCTATGGCGATATCAGGCACTGAGGAGGGGTTTATCCAGGTCTTAGTCAGGAAGGCAACGTCTGGGGAGACTGAGTCGAGTTAAGTTACCATCTCTTATGTCTCTTCTTTCTACCATGTTTGATATTTGCATCTGCCATTCCCCATGGCTAACATGGGGTTTCATTTGTTTATGTGTGTCACTGTTTGGAAAGCTTAGTCAAGCATTGTAGGAAAGTACCATCTTGCCTGGCATGTTACCCCCACTTTTCACTGTATATATGTTGTTTTAGTTGTATGTGTCACTGGGACCCTGTCAGCCAGGGCCCCAGTGCTCATAAGTGTGCCTGAATGTGTTACCTGTGTAGAGACTAACTGTCTCACTGAGGCTCTGCTAATCAGAACCTCAGTGGTTATGCTCTCTCATTTCTTTCAAATTGTCACTAACAGGCTAGTGACCAATTTTACCAATTTACATTGGCTTACTGGAACACCCTTATAATTCCCTAGTATATGGTACTGAGGTACCCAGGGTATTGGGGTTCCAAGAGATCCCTATGGGCTGCAGCATTTCTTTTGCCACCCATAGGGAGCTCTGACAATTCTTACACAGGCCTGCCACTGCAGCCTGAGTGAAATAACGTCCACGTTATTTCACAGCCATTTTACACTGCACTTAAGTAACTTATAAGTCACCTATATGTCTAACCTTTACCTGGTAAAGGTTAGGTGCAAAGTTACTTAGTGTGAGGGCACCCTGGCACTAGCCAAGGTGCCCCCACATTGTTCAGGGCCAATTCCCCGGACTTTGTGAGTGCGGGGACACCATTACACGCGTGCACTACATATAGGTCACTACCTATATGTAGCTTCACAATGGTAACTCCGAATATGGCCATGTAACATGTCTATGATCATGGAATTGCCCCCTCTATGCCATCCTGGCATAGTTGGCACAATCCCATGATCCCAGTGGTCTGTAGCACAGACCCTGGTACTGCCAAACTGCCTTTTCAGGGGTTTCACTGCAGCTGCTGCTGCTGCCAGCCCCTCAGACAGGTTTCTGCCCTCCTGGGGTCCAGCCAGGCTTGGCCCAGGATGGCAGAACAAAGGACTTCCTCTGAGAGAGGGTGTTACACCCTCTCCCTTTGGAAAATGGTGTGAAGGCAGGGGAGGAGTAGCCTCCCCCAGCCTCTGGAAATGCTTTCATGGGCACATTTGGTGCCCATTTCTGCATAAGCCAGTCTACACCGGTTCAGGGACCCCTTAGCCCTGCTCTGGCGCGAAACTGGACAAAGGAAAGGGGAGTGACCACTCCCCTGACCTGCACCTCCCCTGGGAGGTGTCCAGAGCTCCTCCAGTGTGCTCCAGACCTCTGCCATCTTGGAAACAGAGGTGCTGCTGGCACACTGGACTGCTCTGAGTGGCCAGTGCCACCAGGTGACGTCAGAGACTCCTTCTGATAGGCTCCTTCAGGTGTTGCTAGCCTATCCTCTCTCCTAGGTAGCCAAACCCTCTTTTCTGGCTATTTAGGGTCTCTGTCTCTGGGGATTCTTATCGAATGCAAGAGCTCATCCGAGTTCCTCTGCATCTCTCTCTTCACCTTCTGCCAAGGAATCGACTGCTGACCGCGCTGGAAGCCTGCAAAACTGCAACATAGTAGCAAAGACGACTACTGCAACTCTGTAACGCTGATCCTGCCGCCTTCTCAACTGTTTTCCTGGTGGTGCATGCTGTGGGGGTAGTCTGCCTCCTCTCTGCACTAGAAGCTCTGAAGAAATCTCCCGTGGGTCGACGGAATCTTCCCCCTGAAACCGCAGGCACCAAAGAACTGCATCACCGGTACCTTGGGTCTCCTCTCAGCACGACGAGCGAGGTCACTTGAATCCAGCAACTCTGTCCAAGTGACTCCCACAGTCCAGTGACTCTTCAGTCCAAGTTTGGTGGGGGTAAGTCCTTGCCTCCCCACGCCAGACTGCATTGCTGGGACCCGCGACTTTTGCAGCTACTCCGGCCTCTGTGCACTTCTGGCGGAAATCCTTTGTGCACAGCCAAGCCTGGGTCCACGGCACTCTAACCTGCATTGCACGACTTTCTAAGTTGGTCTCCGGCGACGTGGGACTCCTTTGTGCGACTTCGAGTGAGCACCATTTCACGCATCCTTGTAGTGCCTGTTTCTGGCACTTCTCCGGATGCAGCCTGCTGCTGAGAGGGCTCCTTGTCTTGCTCGACGTCCCCTCTGTCTCCTAACACAATTGGCGACATCCTGGTCTCTCCTGGGCCACAGCAGCATCCAAAAACACTAACTGCATAATTTGCAGCTAGCAAGGCTTGTTGGCGGTCTTTTGGCGGGAAAACACTTCTGCACAACTCTCCACGGTGTAACAGATCCATCCTCCAAAGAGAAAGTCTCTAGCCCTTGTCGTTCCTGCAGAAACCTAAGCTTCTACTGTCCAGTAGCAGCTTCTTTGCACCCACAGCTGGCATTTCCTGGGCATCTGCCCATCTCCGACTTGCTTGTGACTTTTGGACTTGGTCCCCTTGTTCCACAGGTACCCTTGACTGGAAATCCATTGTTGTTGCATTGCTGGTTTGTGTCTTTCCTGCAGAATTCCCCTATCACAACTTCTATGTCCTTTGGGGAACTTTAGTGCACTTTGCACTCACTTTTCAGGGTCTTGGGGTGAGCTATTTTTCTAACCCTTACTATTTTCTAATAGTCCCAGCGACCCACTACAAGGTCACATAGGTTTGGGGTCCATTCGTGGTTCGCATTCCACTTTTGGAGTATATGGTTTGTGTTGCCCCTATCCCTATGTGTCCCCATTGCATCCTATTGTAACTATACATTGTTTGCACTGTTTTCTAAGACTATACTGCATATTTTTAGTATTGTGTACATATATCTTGTGTATATTTGCTATCCTCTTACTGAGGGTATACTGTGAGATACTTTGGCATATTGTCATAAAAATAAAGTACCTTTATTTTTAGTATATCTGTGTATTGTGTTTTCTTATGATATTGTGCAAGTGACACTAGTGGTACTGTAGGAGCTTCACTCGACTCCTAGTTCAGCCTAAGCTGCTCTGCTAAGCTACCATTATCTATCAGCCTATGCTGCTAGACACCCTATACACTAATAAGGGATAACTGGGCCTGGTGCAAGGTGCAAGTACCCCTTGGTACTCACTACAAGCCAGTCCAGCCTCCTACATTGGTTGTGCAGCGGTGGGATAAGTGCTTTGAGACTACTTACCACTCTTGTCATTGTACTTTTCATAAGAGAAAAATATACAAAACAAGTTCAGTGTGTGTGTACACATAGCTAAAAAGTTTTGCATTTCCTCTTTTCACTCTTTTCTAAAGTGCTGAAAAGTACTTCTAAACTTTCAAAAAGTTCTTAAAAGTTTTAAAAAGTTTTTTTTTCTGTCTTTCTAAAAGCTCTGACAAACCTTTTATCCTTTTTCTATCACTTTAACTCTTTCTAAAAATGTCTGGCACAGGCCAAAATGTTGATCTGTCCAAACTTGCATATTAGCTGGAAAGGAGCAAGGAGTCTCTGCATAGAAAGAGGTTTGAGTGTAGGGAAGAATCCTTCCTTGGAATTGTTACTTAACATGCTTAGAGAACAAGATAAGGCCAAAAGGGCCCCATCTGTTGATAAAGTAGCTAATGGTTCCCAATCTGATCCAGGGACACCCCTAGGAAAAGATTCAGGAAAGAAACTTCAGAGCCTGCCCATTACTAGACAGTCTAGCATAGTTGGTACTGATGTAGAGTCACACCATACAGATAGTATAGTCTCACATCATAGCAAGAGCATTCATTCTCACCATAGTAGAAGTGATGTTTCTGTTAACCAAGCTGTTAGGGTGCCTTCTGTAAGGGACAGGTCTCCTTCTGTCCATTCTCACCATACTTCTGTTTCAAGACATGTCCCTCCCACCCACAATGATGACAGATTGTTAGAAAGGGAGCTCAATAGATTGAGAGTGGAACAAACCAGACTGAAGCTCAAGAAGCAACAGCTGGATTTGGAGAGACAGACCTTGGAAGTAGAGAAGGAAAGACAGAAACTGGGTTTAAAAACCCATGGTGGCAGCAGCAGTATTCCCCATAGTCATCCTGCAAAAGAGCATGATTCCAGGAATCTGCACAAGATAGTTCCCCCTTATAAGGAGGGGGATGACATTAACAAGTGGTTTGCTGCACTTGAGAGGGCCTGTGCTGTACAGGATGTCCCTCAAAGGCAGTGGGCTGCTATCCTATGGCTATCATTTAGTGGAAAAGGTAGGGATAGGCTCCTTACTGTGAAAGAAAGTGAAGCCAATTATTACAAAGTTCTTAAGAATGCACTCCTGGATGGTTATGGCTTAACCACTGAACAATACAGGATAAAGTTCAGAGAGACCAAAAAGGAGTCTTCACAAGACTGGGTTGATTTCATTGACCATTCAGTGAAGGCCTTCGAGGGGTGGTTACATGGCAGTAAAGTTACTGATTATGACAGCCTGTATAACTTGATCCTGAGAGAGCATATTCTTAATAATTGTGTGTCTGATTTGTTGCACCAGTACTTGGTGGACTCTGATCTGACCTCTCCCCAAGAATTGGGAAAGAAGGCAGACAAATGGGTCAGAACAAGGGTGAACAGAAAAGTTCATACAGGGGGTGACAAAGATGGCAACAAGAAGAAGGATGGTAAGTCTTCTGACAAGGTTGGGGACAAATCTAAAAATGAGTCTTCATCAGGCCCACAAAAACACTCTGGTGGGGGTGGTGGGCCCAAATCCTCTTCTAATCAAAACAAAGAAAAGAAACAATGGTGCTATTTATGTAAAATAAAAGGCCATTGGACAACAGATCCCAGTTGTCCAAAGAAAAGCACCAAGCCTCCTACCACTACAACCCCTACTGCTACACCTAGTGTCCCTACTAATAGCAGTGGTGGTGGGAGCAAACCTACTAATAGCCAATCCAAGGGAGTAGCTGGGCTCACTTTTGGTAACTTAGTTGGGGTTGGTCTGGTTAGGGAGACCACAGAGGCTGTGTTAGTCTCTGAGGGGGCTATTGACTTAGCCACCTTAGTTGCTTGTCCCCTTAATATGGATAAGTACAAGCAGCTACCCCTAATAAATGGTGTTGAGGTGCAGGCCTACAGGGACACTGGTGCCAGTGTGACTATGGTCATAGAGAAACTGGTCCACCCTGAACAACACCGACTTGGTCACCAGTACCAAGTAACCGATGCTCACAACAACACACTTAGCCACCCCATGGCTGTTGTAAATCTTAACTGGGGGGGGGGGGTTACTGGTCCAAAGAAAGTTGTGGTAGCCTCAGATTTACCTGTAGACTGTCTACTAGGAAATAATTTGGAGACATCAGCTTGGTCAGATGTGGAGTTGGAGGCCCATGCAGCAATGCTGGGCATCCCAGGGCATATTTTTGCTTTAACCAGGGCTCAGGCCAAAACGCAAAAAGGACAGGGAAGCTTGGATCCTGGAACAATGGACCAAGTGCTCCCTAAAGCTAGGGCTAGTAGAAGTAAAGCACTTCCTACTATCCCTCCCTCTACAGTGGATTCAACTTCTGAGGAAGAAGAATTTCCACCCTGTGCAGAACCTACACCAGAGGAGCTGGAAGCAGACACTGCTGAGCTTTTGGGTGAAGGGGGGCCTGCCAGGGAGGAGCTGAGTGTGGCACAGCAAACCTGTCCCACATTAGAGGGTCTAAGACAGAAAGCTGTCAAACAGGCTAATGGGGATGTCAGTGACTCTCACAGAGTTTACTGGGAGGACAACCTCTTGTACACTGAAGCAAGGGATCCTAAACCTGGAACTGCCAGGAGGTTAGTGATTCCTCAGGAGTACAGAAAGTTCCTCCTAACTCTAGCCCACGACATTCCCCTAGCTGGACATCTGGGACAAATGAAAACTTGGGACAGGCTTGTTCCCTTGTTTCATTGGCCTAGAATGTCTGAGGACACAAAAGAGTTTTGTAAGTCCTGTGAAACCTGTCAAGCCAGTGGCAAGACAGGTGGCACACCAAAGGCACCCCTTATTCCACTGCCTGTGGTTGGGGTTCCCTTTGAAAGGGTAGGGGTTGACATAGTTGGCCCCCTTGACCCTCCTACTGCTTCAGGCAATAGGTTTATCTTGGTGGTAGTGGACCATGCCACAAGATATCCTGAAGCAATTCCTTTAAGGACCACTACAGCACCTGCAGCGGCAAAGGCCCTCCTGGGAATATTTTCCAGGGTGGGCTTCCCAAAGGAAGTAGTATCAGACAGGGGAAGCAATTTCATGTCTGCATACTTAAAGGCCATGTGGAAAGAGTGTGGTGTGACTTACAAGTTCACTACACCCTATCATCCACAAACAAATGGACTGGTGGAGAGATTTAACAAAACTCTCAAAGGCATGATTATGGGTCTCCCTGAAAAACTCCGCAGGAGATGGGATATCCTGTTACCATGCCTCCTTTTTGCCTACAGGGAGGTACCCCAGAAAGGAGTGGGCTTCAGCCCCTTTGAACTCCTCTTTGGTCACCCTGTCAGGGGTCCACTAACACTTGTCAAGGAGGGTTGGGAACAACCATTAAAAGCTCCTAAACAAGATATTGTGGATTATGTACTTGGCCTCAGATCAAGGATGGCTGAGTATATGAAAAAGGCCAGTAAAAACCTTCAGGCCAGCCAAGAGCTCCAAAAGCAATGGCATGACCAGAAGGCTGTTTTGGTTCAGTACCAACCAGGGCAGAAAGTGTGGGTCTTGGAGCCTGTGGCCCCAAGAGCACTCCAAGATAAATGGAGTGGACCCCACACAATTGTTGAAAAAAAGGGTGAAGTCACCTACTTAGTTGACTTAGGCACTGCCAGGAGCCCCTTAGGGTGCTCCATGTCAATCGCCTGAAATCCTACTATGACAGGGCTGATCTCACCCTGCTCATGGCAACTGATGAGGGACAGGAAGAAGACAGTGATCCTCTACCTGATCTCTTCTCTTCCACAGAACAGGATGCTCTTGTGGAAGGTGTAGTTTTGGCTGATTGTCTTACTGCTGAGCAGAAAGACCATTGCATAAATCTCCTAGGTCAGTTTTCTGAACTCTTCTCTACTGTGCCAGGTACCACTTCTTGGTGTGAGCACACTATAGATACTGGAGACAGCTTGCCTGTCAAAAGTAAGATCTATAGGCAGCCTGACCATGTCAGGGACTGCATAAAGCAAGAGGTGCAGAAAATGTTAGAACTGGGAGTGGTTGAGCACTCTGAAAGTCCATGGGCTTCTCCTGTGGTACTGGTACCAAAACCTCATTCCAAGGATGGAAAGAAAGAAATGCGGGTTTGTGTTGACTACAGAGGTCTCAACCCGGTAACCAAAACTGATGCTCACCCTATACCCAGGGCAGATGAGCTCATAGATACACTGGCATCTGCCAAGTATCTAAGCACTTTTGATTTGACTGCAGGGTATTGGCAGATCAAATTATCAGAAGATTCTAAACCTAAAACTGCATTTTCAACCATTGGAGGCCATTACCAATTCACAGTAATGCCTTTTGGATTGAAAAATGCACCTGCCACTTTTCAGAGGTTGGTGAACACAGTCCTGCAAGGGCTGGAAGCTTTTAGTGCAGCATATCTGGACGATATAGCTGTCTTTAGCTCCAGTTGGGATGATCACCTGGTCCACCTATGGAAAGTTTAGGAGGCCCTGCAAAAGGCAGGCCTCACTATCAAGGCTTCAAAGTGCCAGATAGGGCAGGGTAAGGTGGTTTATCTGGGACACCTTGTTGGTGGGGAACAGATTGCACCACTTCAGGGGAAAATCCAAACTATTATAGATTGGGTTCCCCCTACCACTCAGACTCAGGTGAGAGCCTTCCTAGGCCTCACTGGGTAATACAGGAGGTTCATTAAGAACTATGGCTCCATTGCAGCCCCTCTTAATGACCTCACATCCAAGAAAATGCCTAAACAGGTATTATGGACAGCCATTTTACACTGCACTTAAGTAACTTATAAGTCACCTATATGTCTAACCTTTACCTGGTAAAGGTTAGGTGCAAAGTTTCTTAGTGTGAGGGCACCCTGGCACTAGCCAAGGTGCCCCCACATTGTTCAGGGCCAATTCCCCGGACTTTGTGAGTGCGGGGACACCATTACACGCGTGCACTACATATAGGTCACTACCTATATGTAGCTTCACAATGGTAACTCCGAATATGGCCATGTAACATGTCTATGATCATGGAATTGCCCCCTCTATGCCATCCTGGCATAGTTGGCACAATCCCATGATCCCAGTGGTCTGTAGCACAGACCCTGGTACTGCCAAACTGCCTTTTCAGGGGTTTCACTGCAGCTGCTGCTGCTGCCAGCCCCTCAGACAGGTTTCTGCCCTCCTGGGGTCCAGCCAGGCTTGGCCCAGGATGGCAGAACAAAGGACTTCCTCTGAGAGAGGGTGTTACACCCTCTCCCTTTGGAAAATGGTGTGAAGGCAGGGGAGGAGTAGCCTCCCCCAGCCTCTGGAAATGCTTTCATGGGCACATTTGGTGCCCATTTCTGCATAAGCCAGTCTACACCGGTTCAGGGACCCCTTAGCCCTGCTCTGGCGCGAAACTGGACAAAGGAAAGGGGAGTGACCACTCCCCTGACCTGCACCTCCCCTGGGAGGTGTCCAGAGCTCCTCCAGTGTGCTCCAGACCTCTGCCATCTTGGAAACAGAGGTGCTGCTGGCACACTGGACTGCTCTGAGTGGCCAGTGCCACCAGGTGACGTCAGAGACTCCTTCTGATAGGCTCCTTCAGGTGTTGCTAGCCTATCCTCTCTCCTAGGTAGCCAAACCCTCTTTTCTGGCTATTTAGGGTCTCTGTCTCTGGGGATTCTTTAGATAACGAATGCAAGAGCTCATCCGAGTTCCTCTGCATCTCTCTCTTCACCTTCTGCCAAGGAATCGACTGCTGACCGCGCTGGAAGCCTGCAAAACTGCAACATAGTAGCAAAGACGACTACTGCAACTCTGTAACGCTGATCCTGCCGCCTTCTCAACTGTTTTCCTGGTGGTGCATGCTGTGGGGATAGTCTGCCTCCTCTCTGCACTAGAAGCTCCGAAGAAATCTCCCGTGGGTCGACGGAATCTTCCCCCTGCAACCGCAGGCACCAAAGAACTGCATCACCGGTACCTTGGGTCTCCTCTCAGCACGACGAGCGAGGTCCCTTGAATCCAGCAACTCTGTCCAAGTGACTCCCACAGTCCAGTGACTCTTCAGTCCAAGTTTGGTGGAGGTAAGTCCTTGCCTCCCCACACCAGACTGCATTGCTGGGAACCGCGACTTTTGCAGCTACTCCGGCCTCTGTGCACTTCCGGCGGAAATCCTTTGTGCACAGCCAAGCCTGCGTCCACGGCACTCTAACCTGCATTGCACGACTTTCTAAGTTGGTCTCCGGCGACGTGGGACTCCTTTGTGTGACTTCGGGTGAGCACCATTTCACGCATCCTCGTAGTGCCTGTTTCTGGCACTTCTCTGGGTGCTGCCTGCTGCTGAGAGGGCTCCTTGTCTTGCTCGACGTCCCCTCTGTCCCCTGACGCAATTAGCGACATCCTGGTCTCTCCTAGGCCACAGCAGCATCCAAAAACACTAACCGCATGATTTGCAGCTAGCAAGGCTTGTTGGCGGTCTTTCGGCGGGAAACCACTTCTGCACGACTCTTCCCGGCGTGAGGGATCCGTCCTCCAAAGGAGAAGTCTCTAGCCCTTGTCGTTCCTGCAGAAACCTAAGCTTCTACTGTCCAGTAGCAGCTTCTTTGCACCCACAGCTGGCATTTCCTGGGCATCTGCCCATCTCCGACTTGCTTGTGACTTTTGGACTTGGTCCCCTTGTTCCACAGGTACCCTCGACTGGAAATCCATCGTTGTTGCATTGCTGGTTTGTGTCTTTCCTGCAGAATTCCCCTATCACGACTTCTATGTCCTTTGGGGAACTTTAGTGCACTTTGCACTCACTTTTCAGGGTCTTGGGGTGGGCTATTTTTCTAACCCTTACTATTTTCTAATAGTCCCAGCGACCCTCTACAAGGTCACATAGGTTTGGGGTCCATTCGTGGTTCGCATTCCACTTTTGGAGTATATGGTTTGTGTTGCCCCTATCCCTATGTGTCCCCATTGCATCCTATTGTAACTATACATTGTTTGCACTGTTTTCTAAGACTATACTGCATATTTTTAGTATTGTGTACATATATCTTGTGTATATTTGCTATCCTCTTACTGAGGGTATACTCTGAGATACTTTGGCATATTGTCATAAAAATAAAGTACCTTTATTTTTAGTATATCTGTGTATTGTGTTTTCTTATGATATTGTGCAAGTGACACTAGTGGTACTGTAGGAGCTTCACTCGTCTCCTAGTTCAGCCTAAGCTGCTCTGCTAAGCTACCATTATCTATCAGCCTATGCTGCTAGACACCCAATACACTAATAAGGGATAACTGGGCCTGGTGCAAGGTGCAAGTACCCCTTGGTACTCACTACAAGCCAGTCCAGCCTCCTACAAGCATCATTTTGAAAGCTTAGGCATAATTAAAGAAAATTTGCTCATTTCAAAAACATAGCTCCCAGTTTTCCATGGTTCCCTCTGACTGTGCCATCTTCAACAACAGTCCATCTATCCCCATTTAATAGCTTGGGGCTACTACTGTAATTGTTTCTAATATTTCTCTATTTAATTACACCATTCACCCTTCTTTAATGTTCTTTTACTTCATCTAGCTCTAGTGTACATTTAATCATATTGGCTTCGGCTGCCATGTCCTCTCTCTGACGTTAGTTCTTGTTCTCCCTATTTTCATTCTCTTTGCTTAGCATATATGGAACCTCTATTTTGTACATTTGTATTGTGAAAAGGTACCTTTATATTTTGTTAGTGGTTTCTTTGCTCCCTCTGATACTGTTTGCATCTGTATTACCACATTTTTCCTCATCTTCTCACCTTAACAGTAACTTCTGCCTTTTCTCTTTCAATAATTTCTTGGCATTTTCTTTGTTTACCTCTAGTTTCCTTTGTCTGTCCAACTCTCATGAGTAGTTCCTCTTTTTGTACCTACCGTTTCAATGCAGTTCCTCTTCCGTCTGGCCTGCTCACTAAACTGAACAGTGTTTGCATTTTCACCATTCATGACTTGCTGCAAATTCAATTTTGGCTTCTTATTTTAATGTTTCTACACCATTCACTCCCATAGCACCCCAGTCACTTTTCCTGTGTAGCCATATCTCCTCAGTAGCTTTTATTCATGTCTTGAATTTCCTTTTTATATTGGTCAAATCATTACTGACTGCCAGGCATTGCCCTCATTTTCCAAATCTCCTTTGAAGTTCCTACTTCTCCAATAAGTAGTTGAACCTCTAAATCCATTTTCTTTTTTTAAGGTCTAAGTGACATCTTAGGATTCATCAATTCTTTCACCTATCTTTTTCCTCATCAGTTATTGCTCTCCTTGCATGCAGACTCTTTCATCAGCTGGGGCTCCCAAGTTTCCTTTTCTAGCAATTGTTCCTCTGTAGTTTCTTCATTCTGTTGTTCCCATTACATCTCTCATTGCCAAAAAAGGTGGTCATTTATAAAAGCATTGTCAGGAGCTACTGTCAAGGTGGTTCCTTTCAATGCAGTTTAATCTTTGCTACAGGCCTGAGTAAGCAGGATGCAGCCCTGTAGCACAGAGTATTTCTTATTTTATGTACAAAAGGAAAATGCCCCTAGCGGTATCACTGCACATTGCAGTGCTTACTCTGCTCCTTCACAGAATTCTGTGGAATTCCTCGGAATTTTAATGTTAGTCTCTGGAATTCTGCTGAATGAAACTACCCCAGTTCTTCCCACCTCTGATAGCACACTACCTCTGTGGGGACCCAAACATCACTATAATAACACAGTGTCACTGTGGGGACATGAACATCACTATATTAACACACTATCTATGTGGGGACTTGAATGTCACTATATGTACACACCAACTCTGTGGAGACTTGAGCAGTCCTCAATTACACACAACCTCTGTGTGGACTTGAACATCATTAACTTCCCCCCACTGACTTTAAGCACTTTCTCAGTGTGGACATAAACACAGTCATCTTCAAACACTATCCTTGTTGGGACTTTACACACAACCTCTGTTTGGACTTGAACATTATTAGGTTCACACTCTCTGTCTGGGGATTTATGCTTTGTCTTTACACACTATTTCATTGAAGACTTTATTACAATCATTTTCCCAAACTATCTTTGTGGGACTTGAACATCACAATGATACACATTATCTCTGAGGGGACTTGAACATCATTATACTGACACACTATCTTTGTGGGGACTTGAACATCACTATAATAACACACTAGTTCTGTGGGGACCTGAAAATCACTCTAATAACACACTATGGGGGTCATTCTGACCCTGGCGGTCACAACGACCGCGGGAGCACCGCCAACAGGCTGGCGGTGCTCCTAAGGGCATTCTGACCGCGGCGGTATGGCCGCGGTCAGAAACGGAAAACCGGCGGTCTCCCGCCGGTTTTCCGCTGCCCTGAGGAATCCTCCATGGCGGCGCAGCTTGCTGCGCCGCCATGGGGATTCCGACCCCCTCACCGCCATCCTGTTCCTGGCGGTTTTGACCGCCAGGAACAGGATGGCGGTGAGGGGTGTCGTGGGGCCCCTGGGGGCCCCTGCAGTGCCCATGCCAATGGCATGGGCACTGCAGGGGCCCCCGTAAGAGGGCCCCTAAAAGATTTTCAGTGTCTGCCATGCAGACACTGAAAATCGCGACGGGTGCTACTACACCCGTCGCACCCTGCCCAGTCCGCCGGCTCCATTCGGAGCCGGCTTCCTCGTGGGAAGGGGTTTCCCGCTGGGCTGGCGGGCGGCCTTCTGGCGGTCGCCCGCCAGCCCAGTGGGAAACACAGAATAACCGGGCGGTCTTATGACCGCGTAGCGGTATTCTGTTGGGGGAACTTTGGCGGGCGGCCTCCGCCGCCCGTCAAGGTTGGAATGACCCCCTATATTTGTAGGGACTTGAACGTCACTATGCTAAGATACCATCTCTGTGGGGACTTGGGCATTTCTAAACTACACACAACCTCTCTGTGGACTTGAACATCAGTAACTTCACACTCTCTGTAATGGGATTTGAGCTTTAACTTTTCCCACTATTTCAGTGTCGACTTAAACACAATCATCTTCACATACTATCTCTATGGGGACTAGAACAGCACTATAAAAACACACTATCTTTGTGGGGACTTGAACAACACTATAAAAATACACTATCTTTCTGGGTACTTGAACTTCAACTATAATAACATACCATCTCTTTGTGGACTTGGGCATGATTACATTCACACACTATTTCTGTGAGGACTTGGACACTCCTATAATCATATACTATATCTATGGGGAATTGAATACAATTATCTTCACACTGTACCTTTGTGGGTACTATCATTAAGGCTGAAGACATAATCTCACTACAGACCCTGGTGCTACTGTGAGCACATTCCACCGCAAGTGACATTATCACATACAATCCCAATACAATGATTACCTACCACCTCCGTGGCCATCATCCAGCACTATCCCTATATAGACATTAACATTACATGCATTCATAGGGAGGTGTGGTCTAATAGCTATTTTGGCAAAACTGTTAGTAGCTAATCACACTCTTGGTTCCATTTGACTGACCATGTTCCTTTGTTCCATATGTTAATTTTTATGATGTGCTAGTTTCCATATTTCCTAAAAGTTTGAGCATAACTACATTGGTTAAATATAGCTTTAAGTGCCTTTCTGTAATCAAGATATGCTATTTTCTGACACATTAACATAATCCATTGTTTATGTATACCCCCGGTATACAGTATATTACGCAATTCATATATAAATAGATCATAATGTTGTTTGTATTTATTGTTGATAAAATAAAAGTTTAGCTATCTGCCTTTGACTGTATTCAATCACAAATAGGATTATGGCCTAGGTCCTCACAAGGATGGTAGCACATGTTCAAGTCCTCACAGGGATTATTCTATGCACACGATTAAATAACAATATATTTGCAAATTTGAAGCAGGATCCTGAATCATGAATTTTTTCTTAACATTTTTCTGTTATTAGCATATTTGAAAGACATTGGGAAAGGTTAGTCCCCACAAGGCAGGTATTTACATTTAGTCCCCCACAGGGGTGGTAACACGTGTGTGTGACAACCTACATTATCTCATTATGGTGACAAAATCATGATCTGCCAGATAATGCCTCAGTTCATCAACTCTGGCATTTAGGGACCCTATCAGATGGTTGATGACCAAGAACATGTTCTGCTATTCTAGCCTTCTCCAGAGGTTCAGAACCTCCTGGCAATGGACCCCACTTCACCTGGTTTGTTACAGTACGACATGGTGGTAGAGTTGTCCATGAGAACCTGCAACAGCCTCCCTTTAATGGATGGTTTTGAGGACCATGCAGATTCCCCAAAGCTCCAGCAGGTGAATGTTGGGTTAGTTGTCCACCTGATAACAGAGGCCTCTAATCTCCAGCTTCTCTAGGTGAACTCCCTTCAAAACCAGCAGTGACAAGTCTGACATAACTGAGAGCTCTGCATGGAGAAGGGAGAGCAGCCTACCATGCAGATCAGCATCTGACAACCACCACTGCAGATCCTGAACCATCTCCTTTGAGACCTAAGTAGAGTCGCAGGGGAAACCCTGATGCTGATTCCACTGGCATTTGAGGTTCCATTGCAGGGGTCATATGTGGACAAAGAGAATTCATGGGGCCAGAGGCCAAAAAGCTAAGAACTAGGAATGATCCCGAAACATCAAGATCATACCCTGAATGACCTAGGCTTGTTGTGGAGGAAGAAAGGCCTTCAACACCACCATGTCTAGAATTGCCTCAACGATTGGAAATATCTGTGTGGGGCTCAGGTGGGCTTTGGTTTGTTAATGGTGAAAATTGACAATGTCAAGAGTTCATCAGTTGTCTGGAGGTGGTTCATAACTGGCTGCTGCAAATCATCGTCTTTAGCAGCTACTTACCGTGGTACAAGAGTACATGTACTCCCAACCTCTGAAGATGGACTGTGATCACTGCAGTCTCTTTTGTGAACACCTGAGGGAATGAAGTAAGTCAGAGGGGGGCACAGCAGATTGAAAGTGTTCATGGCCCACCTTGAACTGCAGGTGATGTCTGTGGGACTAGAGGATCTTTCCATTACGGGGATTATATCTTTTGATAAAACAAGGATTAATCTCTTTGTTATTTTACGAAGGTTGCTTGATGGCTTTTCATAATAAACGCAGTACAGGCTTTGTTGTTGCTTTTCTGTTCTTTCCACTATTGGGGGGAGGCAAGCTGGCATTTTACATTGGGATAACGTACTTTAACGTGCACTGAATACTCCTTTGACAAAAAATAAGAGGTTTTATAAAATGAATACAAGATACTAGAATTATAATCTAGCTATCCCAAGTTCCCCTAATACTATTTTTATATATAAAAAAAGATGAAAGAACATTCATTCTTTTTTACATTTTAGGGCATAATAAAGAAATGTCTTCAGCGATAAAAAAACATTAAAAGAGGTTTGCCCAGTCAAGGAGGCTGTAGGCTACCAATACCAAGAATTATGTAAGTAAGAAAAAAACATTTATTAAATATTGAGATAATAAATGAAAGATACTTTACCAGAGGGAATAAACAATAATAAATGAATAATTTGTAAGGAATTCTTCTGAAAATAGTGATATCAATTTAAAAAAAAAAGTTTTTTAAGATAATTTATTTATTACAGAAAAAGGGAAGAGACGCATTCTATGAATCGCCGATAAAAATACTTTTGACAAAAATAATAGGTGAGTCAGATTTTGTTTTTGTAGAATCTTCTACTCATGAGAATATCCTTAAAAATAGTATAAAGAAAATGTTTAATTCATTTTATTTTGCTTAGTGTTTCCGGCTAGAAGAATTATTAAGTCCTGAGGATGAACCACCAATGATTTATGTCTTGAAAAGGGTTGAAACATTGACTACATTTTATGTGGATTATGTATGAGCAACTTCAAGACACCTGGAATGAAGGGGTCCTATTGAAGTTTGCTCTTTTTCTATATGTTTTAACCACATTTGTATATATTGTCTATAACACTTTGGCACGCATATCACTTTAACACTTTCACTGCGTCGTATAATATTGGGAACACCAACTCTAACTTAAAGTTCTTATGATTAAAAGAGATATTTTTTAAAAGATTGAATAATAAAAGGTGACAAAATTAATTTGGGGTCATCGCTTAAAATTGAGGTTTTTATTATCTTTAGTATATTTTTGTAATTGCCATGGGAGTTTAGGCACATACTTCCCCCAAAGTGACCTAATTTGTGTTGATTAATGTTGAAATTACCCAGGTCTAAGGGTTATATGGGTTTGTTTCATTTGTTATAACAACAGGCCTAAGCATAAGCACAACCATTAATAAAGTGGTACAGTATTACAACACTAGTAATGTGGTTTGGTGGTAATTATTGGCTACATTTTGTTATTTTATTGGCCATACCTGTATTTAGGTGTGATGATCTGAGAGGCAGAGGTGAGGAGACAGCGGATGTATTTGATAGATAAGAAAGGTAGATGGTCCCTGAGCTGCTCATGCTGCTCCAATACTCGTGTACTGTAGATTTTTTGTGCTGCTTTTGGACCACATTCTGTATTATGTATGACACTAGAGAAGGACAGAGACTTTTATGTAGGTCATGTGGCACCAGCCTTTCTGTAAGCACGCTCAGTTAGTGTCACATGTAGTCCCAGAGGCCAGTATTACAACATCTCCTTTCCGTATAACAAAATTAAATACTAGACTATAACTACAAGAAGTTAACTCAAAACAAAATCTGACAGTTTAGATGGTAACTTAACTGAACGATTGCTGCGAGAACGCTGCACCACAAAATCTCCTCCATTAGCACACACTTCTTGAGAATCACAAGCTCTGGTTTTCCCCTCATCATTCTCAAAATGGGATGAATCTTGCGACTCGTTGAAAGTCAGTAACTATGTTTTTGTTACAACCAATGGATGTATCTGATGAGATCATGCTATCAGAGTTCATGTGAAAAGATGCGAAGCAGAAATAGGCACAACACTGTTCCTATTCCACTGTCCCCTTCCTTCCAACAAAAGAGAATTCCTGGAAGCCTTGATGACCTTTAAAGGTAAAGAAAACCTAGATTCCTCCTTAAGAACTCTCTGTGGCTTCCTGATCAAAACATAATCATGTACATTGATTGGTATATCTTTGACATTATTTCTGAAACCATAGTTGCGCTTCTGCAAAGCTTTGTTTTTACGAAACTCTGTTTTGTAATTTGCTCCAATCAATTCCACACAAACATTTGGATGTATTCACTTCCCTGTGAGTCAACCACAGAGGACGTAAATTGGTTCTCACCTTCCTGCCTCTAAGAAGAGTAAAAGGAGACAACTCTGTAGTATACTGAGGTGTAGTGAGATAAGCCCAAACTTTCTCCTTAAGAAAATAAGAAGCATCAACATTCGCAGCAATGGCCGTTTGAATTCCCTCCTTTAAAATTCGGTTGACCCTTTCTGCCAGACCATTTGATGCTGGGCTGTAAAGGGCTACTTGAGCATGCTTCACATTGAATTTTCTCATAAAATCCTAAATTTGTTAACATGTAGAATGCACTCCATTGTCTGTAACAATCAAGGATGGAAAACTTTCAATTAGGAACACATTCTCAGGAAAAGTAATCACAGAATCTGAATCCGCAAACTCCACAAATGAATTATAAATCAATTTAGAGAAGTAATCAATTGCTACGACTAAATACTTCATGGTTTTAGGTACTAAATGAAAGGGCCCTGAAAACTCTAGGGCTAATTTGTCCCACGCTTTGTCAGGAAGAGTAAAATTACACAAAGGTCTGGTAGGACCCTTCCAGTATTTATCAGAAACAATACAGTGAGAACACTTGTCCACAATACTTGTTACCTGTTTGTCCATACTGGGCCATCAATAAACCCCCTTTAGTGTTTTTGCATGTAGCGGAAATGCCTAAATGCCCCTCATGTGCAATTTTGATCATCTTAATCCTAAGACCACTAGGTGGAACAAATAAACCACCCCTCATGCAGATCCCATTCTCACACAATACTTCTATTGAAAGTTAAAAGTTCTTAAGTCACCATTGAGATTCTTTCCAGAAAGGCCAACCATTTTAATGAAGTACAAAACCTGTGTCAACACCTCATCTTTAGACATGGCCACACTCCAATCATCCTTCGTGATAATGCCATCACAAGCTGAAACAGTATCCACTAAACCCACAACACACTCCGTATCCTGGTACGCAGCAGTATCATCAGGATGCAGCAATGACATGCGCGAAAGGCAGTCTGCACTAATATTTTTCCCTCTTTGTACATATTTCACACAAACATTATACTCCTGTAATTTTTAAAGCAAGAGCACCAAGCGAGCAGACCCTTTACCCAAACCATTGCCACAAAGAAGATACACTAAAAGTTTGTGATCAGTGTACAGATCACAACTGGCGTCCCAAATGTAAGTCTTACATTTTTTGCACTGCCCATACACATGCCAAGGCCTCTTTCTCAATTGTGCTGTAATTACTTTCTGCGTCTGTAAGAGGTCTAGAAGTAAAAGCAACAGTGTTTTCCTGCCCATTGTTCCACTGGCCAAATACAGCACCAACCCCCTTAAGACTAGCATCAACTGTTATAAAAGATTTGGCCAAAGAGTCACAGGGCTTAAGAGCAGGAGCAGATAAAACTAACTCCTTAATCGTCAGAAAGGCATCAGCAGGTTGACTGTCCCAAATAAGTCTGTTGCCCTTTTTAAGCAACAATCTCAAAGGCTGAACTATCAATGGAAATCCTGACACAAATCTTGCATAATATTCGCACAACCCTAAAAAAGAAAGTAGAGAATCTTTATCAACAGGAGATGGAGCATCTCTAATTGCCTCTAAATTGCAAGATTTTGGTTTTACCCCATCTCCAGAAATAGTATTGCACTTCTTCCAACATGAATTTTCAATTCTCTGATTTGATTGTCATGCCACGCAATTGTAAAACACCAAATACCTTCTTCAAGACCTGAATGTTCCTCAGCTGTCTCAGTATGAACTAACATGTCATCTTGGAATGCTTGAACATTAACCATTGCCCCAAATAATGTGTCCATCATCTTCTGAAAGACACTGGCAGCAAAAGATAGACCAAATGGCAATTTACAATACTTGAAAACACCAAAAGGTGTGACAAAAGTGGTAAGTGTTTGAGAATCTTCACTCAGCGCTTTCTGATGGTAAGCTGAATGTAAGTCTATGGTAGAAAACACTTAGAATTACCTATGCTGGTCACCATTTCTTGAATGTGGGGCAGAGGATGACAATCTACCAAAATATTTCCATTAAGAGATCTCAAATCAACACAGAGCCGAAGATCTCCTGACCTCTTCTTTGTTAGAACAATGGGAGAGACCCATTCGGAAGAATCAGTAGGCACAATTATTCCATCAGACACTAACTTATCAAGTATCTCCTTCAGATTTTGCCTAATGCTCAAGGGTACAGGCCTGACCTTATGCATTATGGGTATAGTTCCTTTTTTAACTTAATGCAATATTCAAAACCACGAACAGTTTCAACTTTATCCGCAAAAACATTTGGAAACTGAGATTTCAACTTGTCGAACACTCCTCCTGCAGATACTAGTGGTAAAGAAACATCACTTCCAGTAGCAGACATATCTCCCAAAACAATAGGAACGTCATGCCCAGGTCGCAGAATTATGCCAAGCCTAGCTAAATCCTTCTATCCCACAATATCTCTACCATTAACTGCAACATATATTTTTGTATACGTGCACATCTCCAAAATTTCTAAATTTGAACCGAAGTAGCCAAGGATTTTAATATCCTGATCACCAAAAGCTTTTTAACTTATGTCAGGCTGTTTCAAAACATTAGAATTTGACCAAAATTTAAAATAAGTAGTATCCATAATGATTGTGA
The DNA here is from genome assembly GCF_031143425.1 of Pleurodeles waltl. Classification (NCBI taxonomy): domain Eukaryota; kingdom Metazoa; phylum Chordata; class Amphibia; order Caudata; family Salamandridae; genus Pleurodeles; species Pleurodeles waltl. The sequence goes on from NC_090449.1 coordinate 894,571,872, forward strand.
CAGGCGCTCCCGAACCAGCCATAACTGTTAAGCTTCTACCATCCACAAGTGCTTCACACAAAGGCCCCTTGATAACCTTTGTATTCAAGTGCATGACAGAATCCACTGGAAAACAACCTTGGAAAACCTTTCCACTCAACTCTGTGTCTGATGTTAAAAGTCATTGGTTTGTACATTACTAATCCTTACTTTACTAAGACTACCAGCCATACCAACACAACTGACTGTACCTCTACACACCACTTCAAAATGCCCTAATGTGTGACATTTTAAGCATTTTTTTCCAACTGCAGGGCATAATGGATTATTTCCAATGTGATTACGAGAACCACAGCGGAAACAGGCTCTAGCAGCTCTCCCCTGTTTGAAAGTCTTCATCCGTCACAAAACTAACAGTAGACTGGCCTGTGTGACCGGACAAAACTTTAGAAGAAACAATAGACCTTTCTATACTCTTTGCAATATCAATAGTTTCCACTAAAGTAGGATTATGACAGGCTAACAGACATTCCTGTACCTTCCTAGAGAAACAGTAACACACAAATTGGTCTCTTATATAAACATCAACATTATTGCCAAAATCACATTTGGCAGCTAAAACTCGTAAAGTTGCAACATATTCTTCAACTGTTTCATCAACAGATTGCTTGCACTTAGCAACATTGAATCTTTCAAGAAGGACACTGTATTCACCGGAATACTGCTTTCCCATCCTTTCCTTTCCTTCCTAGTAGACATTCCAAACATCATCCCCAGTTTGCTGCACCTGAACAGGCTGCAAATTGTCAAACAAACGTTGACCAGCAACTCCGAGGTGATTGAACAGCAAGGCCATCTTTCTAGCAGGAGCAAAGTCATTAGCATCAATGGCCGTGAGGTAGTTTTCAAAACTTCTCAGCCACTCACTCCATTTAATGTCAGGCTTGCCACTCCTTTGTAAAAAGGGAGGAGGTTTAACAACTCCTTGATTATATGCCATAATAAAAAACTTAAAGTTGGAGTAAATAGGCAATACTCAGTTAAAAGAAGATGAAATGCTGGCTGAAATAAAGCAGGAAACAATCAAAAATTCTGTTGAAAAGTGGAGTAATATAGTTTCCTCTCAAGACCAATTATAGATTTTAAAGTATTTTGTTTTTGGTTGCAGAACAAGAGGTTTCCATGAACGATATAAATAACTAAAACAACAAACCAAACAAGACAGCTGAAACTGTAGGTGTGATGCGTTTTGTTGCCAGAAGATTGGAAGAAAACGAATGGCTGTATCAGGTCGATCCACAGAATATACACAACCTGTAGAAATGTAGCTTCCTAGCGTCAAACAACCCGGTCACTTGCATGGAGCTGCGTGCAGGAAGTGCTGTGGATCGTGGGCTCATGAGCCAGAGCTCCTGTGTCACTCTGGTCCAGACTGCCGCTTACTTGCAGTTTGTGCCTTGAGGAACGCCAAAATTACAGAAAAACAAACCCCAGGAACTCGCTGAGTGAGGTGTCAGAGTAAAACAAAACCCTTTAAAAAACAAATCCCCACAAATCCAGGGAACAGCGGCTGAAGGTTCCGACGGTGGGTCCACTTGTGCGAAAATGTTTACCCCACTCCAGGTACAAAAAAAAAATGTGGAAAACTGGTAGGGATAAACATGCAGACAAAGATCCTCAGAAGAATACTCAATTTAATCCAGCTTCTTCATAGAAGTGGACCCACGACAACATCAGCAGACATCCAAGCCCGGCATCGGTGAGCAACTGCCTTCACAGACGCTCGAGAGCCTTGGACGTTGCTGATGCCGCAAGGAATCCCATTAGAATGCTCAGGCCTAATTACGAGCACAACCATTAAGAAAGTGGTACAGTATTATAACACTAGTAATGTGGTTTAGTGGTAATTATTGGCTACGTTATATTTTATTGGCCATACCTGTATTTAGGTGTGATGATCTGAGAGGCAGAGGTGAGGAGACAGCGGATGTATTTGATAGATAAGAAAGGTAGATGGTCCCTGAACTGCTCATGCTGCTCTAATACTCATGTACTGTAGATTCATTTGTGGTGCTTTGGGACCACATTCTGTAATATGTATGGCACTGCAGAAGGACAGCGACTTTTATGTAGGTCATGTGGCACCATCCTTCCTGTAAGCACGCTCATTTAGTGTCACATGCAGTCCCAGAGGCCACATATGACACCACCAGAGACTCCTGTAGTTGGAAGGCAGATCTATACCCAGACTTATGTGCCAGTATTATTGCTGTGGTATCTCTATCACCCTCAGGGCCCTGAACAATACTTTAAAGTGAAAAATGTGGTTGACATAGTTTGGCAGCAAAACATGGTGCAAGTAATGAGATCGATGTTAGTTCATTTTGCGGGTACCTGCTTGGGGCAGTTTTGTTACCGCCTTAGCCATCGACCTTGTTACATGGACAATTGCATGATTGCCAATACGTTTGACTGCGAGCAAACATCTTTTTCCTTTTTTTGTCTCTCCTTCGTGCTCACGACAGCCATAGCACTTTGAATTGGCTTGCTTATGTCAACTGTTTTACTTTTCATTTTCAATTTATGTGGAAAGAAAAGTCCGGTTAGGCATTTACAACGCTAATAGCTCTAACCTGGGCAAACACGAGACTCATTGCATTGCAAACGCTTGTTTATAATAGATGACGCTCAAAGTGCTCTGCTACCCTGCCCAACCTTTTAACAGGCTTTTTCCTACCGACAACTGCAGCACTATTTAATTAGGTGCTGCAGCACAGAGAGCAATATGTTTGCCGTCAGAAAAAATGTGGGACAAAGTAAACTTACCCCTTCTCTAGAGCAGCACCTAGAATATGGATTATCATTCCTGCAGAACTAAGGTTGTCCCCTCATACACTACCATTCAAAGAGAGAGATGAAAAATGTTTTGTGCAACCTAAGTTGATTCATCAGCCACATACCCCCTTTATCTAAATACGAATATCAGATATGACTTACATAGCATATATTTGAATATGTAAATTTTTCATGTGCACTTTTACACTATAACCTTGCTCATACTAATGAGTAATAATATGTTGCAGTTTTCATTCATTCTGTAAATGAATTATTCTGACTTCTCATTTATGTGGTTCTTGCTATAGAACACCAAAAATAAATAGTTACACGAGGTTTGGCAATGCCAGTAGGGCTGACTTATAACTCATAGTTCCTCTTCAGTGTGTGATGGATTTAGGCACTCCATAAATAAAAATACACACACTCTGTTACTCATCCTTGTTTCAAAACATCCATTCATCCACCCACTGACTCACTCACGCACTATTCAGCCACAATAAAACAGACACACAAACTCAAAAAGCATATGGAAGATAAATGAAAAGAATACAAGTAGAAAAAGAAAACATGCCACCACCTACACTTGGCCAGCATATGCTTTCAGTAAATAAATAAAATTAAATATAGCAGCAGGTGGCTGTTTTGCAATAGTAATGTATAAGTAATATATAGAGTATTATTGTTTAAAGTTAGCTGCTGCATTTAGAAGCAAAGTGTTTGCCACCTAGGTGGAGAAAAAACAAAAACTCTATGCACAATGCTATTTCATGACCAATCAGCAAACATAGCCCTGGGCAGCCAAATGCTAAAGGATATAGGGCCAGATGTACCAAAGGGTTTTTCCCATTCTGTGTCAATGGGAAAATGTGATCGTACATATGACCCATAATGTATTACTGTTGTACTGATGTTTAACAAATGCTTCTAAACATGGTGGCTATCTTTGAATGATAAAAAAGTCGCACACTATGAACAACATCATTCCAAGATGGCTGCCCAGGTTAGAAATATTAGCTTCATGTGAAGCACACTGAAGATTAATTGAGCAGCAAGCAAGTGGCCTGTTAGGACTGTCTGGAGAGCTGCAGGGCACTCTTTAAAAAAAGAGAAATGAAAAAAATGAAAGAGGACCCATAAAAAGAAAAAAATTGAAAAATCAAGGACTTGCAAGCAGGCCATAGACTGAAGCAGAGTCATTTTCAGGCTGATTTGAACGTTTGATGAAGCAAAATGTCTTTACTCACTGGGCAATAACTCCTATGGCAGAAATGGTCTAACCCATTGCCCCATGCAGTATACTGGCATGGAGGGAAACAGCATGTGAATGAAACTTGAACAGAGAGAAGAGGTCTAACCCAAAGTATGTACATATATGTCGAGTTTTTTTAATTGTAACAAGGGCCTGGCAGACAACTGCACCTGGCAGACCCTCATAAAAGGGTGTAGCAAGGCATATCACAGTGCAAATCGTCTACCCCTGGGATTTCTCAGAGTAAGTAACAAACACCAACATCCATGCTTACTACAGTAATCTTTGAAAACCTATGTAGCAAAATACTTGTCAATAGGCATTAATACAGTGCAACATCCATCCACCCTTAAAGTCCTCTTATCTTTAACATACAATTTTCACAATAAATAAGTCAGGCCTATTGCCATATTACTGCAATATTTCATATTAAACAGCTCAGCCTATGTCATGTGACATAACATTTCCTAGTACACCAATCAGGCCTATATATAATCATTGGCTTATCACCAAAACCAATTCAGACATAATATTGAGCATTCATTTCCAACAACGTAACCACCTGTAACAGTGATGAAATTAGAAGTGTGAATATAATCCAGCACCCCTTTCTACATGAATTCCCAAAGCTCAAATATACCCCTGTGGTTTGTAAAAGGGGTAACCCAGACCAAAGGCTGGCCTACTATGGTAATCTCTTCTATGTAACAAAGTACCTATCCACAGTATTTAAGTCAATCAACCTTTACAAGCCTATTGGCTTTAACACATGCCTCTCACAATAAATAAGGCCTACTGTGATTTCCAGGCCTATTCATAATAAACAGAGCAGTCTTAAGCATCCCTATATAACTTTCTCCAAATGAACCAATGAGGGCGATAACCTTTGTGATTGGCTACTCACCATCATCATCTCAGGCCTATTCAATCAAATATAAACTTTCTCACAAGGCAACCATCTGGCAAACATTGAGCAAAAATGTACACATGTACAAAAGTAGAGTTAACAAAACAGTATGCAACCACATATTTTACAAAATGCCCAGAGGGCACAAAGGGCATGTGAGCCTCCAGGGCACTTAGGTATTACAGAAACATTACAGAAGGGGCCACAGATGTTTGTGCAACCCCTTCTGTAATACTGATAGCGCAGGTGCACATTTAGCATAAGCACTCTCCCGAGAGGTTAGTCTCTCATTTGCATGGAGGTGTGGCCCCATGCAAATGAGGAAATGTCTTTGCCTTTGCACCCACACTGCAATATAGACATGGATGAAAAGGTTAAGAAGCTATCAGGAGGCGCACCTACAGTGTACCACAAGAAGGTTTGCACTGTCAGGGCACCCCCTGAGGGCAGCCCTCTGGAGGGGTTAAAAGGGTCTCATGGACACCACCCACCACACATCCCCCCGCAGGTGAGTGCAGTCACTCACTGCAGCCATCGCAAGGGAATCTTATTCGTGAAGTAGTAGTGTTCTAGCAGTTTAGGCTGAAAGAGGTAGCTATAGCAGAGCAGCTTAGGCTGAACTAGGAGACATGCAAAGCTCATGCAATACCACTTATAGTTACACAGTACTTATACACAAGTAAATACAATACTCAGTGTTACCAAAAATAAAGGTATTTATTTGGGTGGCACAGTACCAAAAATATCTTAGAGACAATACTCCTTCTGGAGGTAAGTATTACACACAATATATACACTAGACACCAAAATTAGACAAGTAACTAGTCATAGAACAATGCAAACAGTAGGAAATCCTATAGAATGCAATGGGAGAAAATAGGTCTTGGGCAAAACAAACCATATACTAAACAAGCATTTGCAATGCAACGGATCTCGTGTTTGCTCGAGTTAGTGCTATTTGCGTTTTAAACTCGTAACTGGACTTTCCTTGCCACATAAACTGAAAAGTAAAACAGTTTCACATAAGGGAGCCCACGGCCACCATGGAGCGTGACGGAGGCACACAAAAGGAAACAGAAGTTTTCTCACAGTGAAACATACCGGCAAAAGTGAAATTAGCCATGTAACCGGAAAAAGTGCAAATATCCATGTAACAGGGCCGATGTCATGCAAAGCACTCTACTACTGCCCAGCAAGATCTTGCTGCCTATGAAATAAAGAAAAAAAAATAGTGCAGAAACCATATTGAAAACATGGAGCCTTGTATATGTTCAGTAGTTGGTCAATGTGCTGGAGGAGGGCTAAACACTGGAAAAAGCATGACGTATGCATGCCTTCCACTAATGAAATGAAGCAAATTGTAAAAGGCAAGCCCCCAATCCAACCACACTCATGGGTGTAGTTAAAAGCCCATGGAGAGATTACACCAGGGACAGAGCGCTTTTTGCTTGACCCTAAAAAGGATACATTTGTCCTGTGTGTTAGAATCTTGTTCATATTGTGGTCGAACCTCCCAAATTGAGGTAAATCATGGTCACAAAATAGTTCAGCAGTCCCTTTAATTGTTTATTAGCCGAATATTAAGCCATTTTGATAAACTAACACCCCTTAAGATGTACTTATGATTTTAGGTAGCAGATGTCATCAAATTTAATTACATAAAAATGATTACGTATGAAGGTGACATTGTGTACAATCTCAATTACTCACAGTATTTTGTCTGTGAATATTGTGAGGAGTTCTCCCTTTCCAGAATGTAATTTCCCCTTATTGCTTTCTAATCTGGACTGTCTCATAAACTGCAGTAGGGCATAAGCTATCTATTTCCTGGACTTAAGTATCAAAATATTAGTTAAAAAAAATATTAAATATCACCAATTCCAGAAAGAAGATGGGCCCACAATTTAATCTGTTTGGTGTTTTTGCATGTTAAACTGGGGCGGGGTGCTCAGATTACTGCTTCCAGGCAGTCAGTTGGCTGGACATTCTACAGTGCATTGTGTAGCATGTTCGAGAAGGTTGTTTGATTTCACTTATTTATGGCCAGTGTATCCTACATTGTTGAAGGCAGTCGGATCCACGCCAGGTTTTCAGGATAACTAGTGACTGCGTATACGAGTTCCATTCATATTCTTTAAACGTACATTTAACACATTCGGATATCCTGAAAGTCTGGCAAGGAACGAGTCCATCTGGACACCCTGGTATTATGGTATTAAAATGTAATTTCAAAATGAGACCCAGCGCATTCTGATACTTGTTATCTTTCCTATGACAATATTTTATTTTTTCTCATTTCTCAAGTCTGTAACATGTAATATCAAAGCGTACAGGAGCTCATCTACAGCCTTCGTGGAAGTGCACTCTCCGCCGTTCCCTCACAAACATCTAAAATTAAAAACAAATCAAATCAGAGACTATTCACATGCAATTACTACAAACGGAAAGACTGTGCCGTCTTTGCACTTTCACTGCTAGGCTGACATTTTGAGGGCGATTCACAAAGGAATGTAATAGAGTACCCCTGTAGCAACAGGTCCTGTACTCATGAAAGCCTTTTGTCGAATCAGCTCCATGACATCTATTTTTAAGAAAGTATATAGCTAAACCTGTTAGGGTTTGTACACAGCAAAGAGCATGTCCCCTCTCACTGCACTAGTGGGTTCTGTAATAGCTCCCTTTTAAACTTACTATTCAAAGCCTTTCTTGTTATCTCACCTTCCCCCCCCCCCCCCTAGGCTTCTGTGTATGTTGTTTAATGTGCTGTTTTGTTTACACATTGGGCCTTGCTTTTACCAAGGCTTCTTTAAAACACTCCTCCCTAGGCCATGTGTTAATCCAACTCATTTGCATAATAACTGAAACTCTGCACACCTTTCAAGAACATGTGCAGCATGTGAGGACCACACCCAGCTCTTCAAACCACACCCAGCTCTGCACACCTTCCAAGAACATGTGCAGCATGTGAGGACCACACCCAGCCCTTCAAACCACACCCAGCTCTTCGAACCACACCCAGCCTTCTCTATAAAAGGCATCCCCCGAGCCTCACCCAGTGCTTGTGCTCGTCTACCTCCCGCTTACCTGAGAACAGATCCCTCGGCGCTGGCACTCCTGCTCTTTACAGACTTTCTTTGACTTCAATTGGCGCAGCTGCTGGCTCTTCCTTCTTCCGGTTTCCGGTTCCTCCTTGCCTCAGCCTCTCTCCTACGAGTAACCTGCAAAAGAGAAAGAAGACAAGGTTAGACTGATCAGTATCTCTTGCCAGCAACAAGTAAGTGCAAAACGTTTTATTACCTGAGGGAGCTTTGACGGCAATTTCTGGATTCGTGTATAGACAGTTTGAGGCGAAGTGCCTTCCACGAGCATTGTGATTAAGGCTCTTTGTTGCAGGATTATTTTGCAGGACTTTGTGAAGCGGACATTGTTTTTTTTTCATGGAACTTTTGGGAATCGAACAGTGGAAACCATTGACAGCAAGGAAAACAGTAAATCAAGGACTTGCACAAATTACATGCTGTATTTTGATGTAAAAGTACAGTATTTGTTTTTATAAAAGATTCTGGAAATATGCGAAAAGTGAGTCTGCTATTGGGAATTTAGGCTTTAGTTATATTATGATGAATGTTTGATATTGGTAATTCTGATAACGGTATTTGTTTAATTTTTTAGAAGCTTAACAGTAATAGAAAACACATCCCAGAGCAGTAACACATTCCAAACCTGGAAACTAGAGACCAGGATCCAAGAGGTACTTTTAGAAGAGAATTTCCAATAAATAAAGGGATAGTCAGGAACCCATTTAGGAATAGGTTGCACTTATCTGTTCTTTGTTTATGTTTCATTAGGCACCAGTTTCTACAGAAGTCAGAAAGGGCCGCAGATTTGTGCAGCACTTCAACAGTGGAAACGCAAGAACGGTGTTGTCTCTCTTTTTTTTATTTTATCCACTTCCCCCCTTCCCTTGAGCTTCTGTTCTTAGTGCACTGTTTTAAAAACTAGTGTGCTGGAACAAGCAGTTTCAGGGTGGGGTCGGATTGTCTTCAACCTCCATCAGAACTGAACAAGAACTCAGGTGAGCTGGGCTTTGACAGAAGCACAAGCCTTAAAAAAATAAATTCAGTTCTGGTGGACGATGAATACCGGGGAAGAAATAGAGGGCATTGACGTCACGGATATGGCGCAGGCCCTAAATGAGGACTTGGCTCATAATGAATCAGTGTCTGGCATCTTGCAACATATGCAAGAGGAAATAGAGAGATTAAAGATGGAGAATACCTCTTTAAAACAGGATTTAAGCAGGTATAAATTTAGGGGATCTCAGTGGAACACAGCTTCTACGCCTTTGTTTAAAACCTCCTCAGAGACAGGGGCGCCATCAAAACATACAACTTTGCCTTCCCCAGTTGAGGTTACTGTTAATGTTCCTAATGTTGTGCCCTTAGCAGCACCTGAACGTTTTCATGGAGATAGTAACAAATTCCATGTTTTTATCAATCAATGTCAATTACACTTCATTTGTAAGCCACAACAGTTCCCTACTGATGATACGAAAGTGGCATTCGTCTTGTCTTATTTGGGTGGCACAGCAGCCAATTGGTCAATTCCTTTCGTGGATAGAGATGATCCCATCCTCCATAATTGGAATCAATTTAAACGTACCATGACCAGCCTTTTTGCAAAACACACTTTCATGCAGGCAAGTGATAATGAGCTTTTAAATCTTAAACAAGGTAACAAGGATTTATTGACCTATCTCACTAGTTTTAATCGTTTACTCACCGAGACACAGTGGCCAGAAGAAAAGCGTGTCTCCCTTTTTTATAAAGGTTTGAGAGACGAGTTAAAAGACGCGCTGGCTCATATCGTTGATTTGCCAAAAGACTATTCAGACTTTGTAGATTTAGTTGTGAAATTAGAACATAGACTAGGAGAAAGAAGAAGAGATAGATACAAACTGGAATCACGGTTAACTTTTATTAGACACGAGAAGAAAGACACAGATAATAAACTCCCTGAACCAGAGCCTATGCAAATAGGGACACTCAGAGGTCCACTCACATCAGAGGAAAAAGAAAGAAGGAGAACATTTCAATTATGTTTATATTGTGGCAGGGCAGGTCACTTTGCCAGAGAATGTCCAGTAAAGCCTAAAACTCCACGAAAGGGTGCTGTTTCCTCCACCTCCTCAACTGAATCGGGAAACGATTAAGCTCGACAAGGGGAGAGGTTACTTGTTCGAGAAAACATCTTAATCAAACCTCTAATGCTGCAGCCTTCAGGGTACCGCACATACCTAGACATTTCATAATTCAGGTCGTTTTAATTGTTACTACCCAAGTGAGGCATTCTCTCCCTGTCCTACTGGACTCAGGCGCGACAGGAAATTTTGTGGATAATAAGTTAGCTGAAATCTTAGGACTTCCTATGTGCCTAAAGCCTTGTCCAGAAGCAGTATGTGCAGTGGATGGGTCAGAATTGACCTCTGGATTAATCACAAAACAAACAAGTCCACTTGTTATGGTCTGTCAGAACGGGCACACAGAGGTGATTAGCTTTGATCTGATAGATACTCCTAATTTTGGTTTGATTCTCGGGGTACCCTGGTTAACAACTCATAACCCAAAAATTGATTGGGTGAATAGAACTGTTACTTTGGATTCCTCTTTCTGTAGAACCAATTGCTATCAAGAAGCAGGTACAGAACAGAGCACAGTATTACACTGTGCTAGTGTTACACAAGATGAACCAAGTCTCCCTCCTGAATATTCTGACTTTAAAGACGTCTTTGATCCAGTAAAGGCTAGTGTGCTGCCCCCACATCGGTCTTATGACTGCCGTATAGATCTTATCCCAGGGGCCCCTTTACCTAATAACAGAGTATATGATTTGACTGACGAAGAAACCAAATACTTAAGAACCTACCTAGATGACCTACTACAGTCTGGGTTCATCCGTCATTCCACATCTCCAGTGTCATCTCCACTCTTTTTTATCCCGAAGCCGGATAAATCCCTGCGCGCGTGTATCGATTATAGAGGACTAAATAAGGCTACAATAAAGAATAAATATCCTCTTCCTCTAATACCTGTGTTGTTGGATCAATTAAGACATTCTACTGTATACACTAAACTAGATCTGCGGGGAGCTTACCACCTGGTCTGAGTAAAAGAGGGGGATGAGTGGAAGACAGCTTTCAAGACAAAGTTTGGTTTATTTGAGTACACAGTAATGCCCTTTGGGTTATGTAATGCCCCTGCGGCCTTTCAGTTCTTTATAAATGAGGTCCTACACGAATTCCTGGACGTTTGTGTCATAGTATACATAGACGACATCCTCATTTACTCTAAGAACTCAGAAGAACATACCCAACATGTTCGTGCAGTATTATCAAAGTTAAAAGAAAATCATCTTTTTGCTAAGTTAGAAAAGTGTACTTTTAATGTCAACAAGGTGGACTTTTTAGGATACTGCCTGTCACCTCAAGGAATAACTATGGATGTAAAGAAAATCAGTGCTATTGCTGATTGGCCAGAACCATCCTCTGTAAAAGATATTCAGAAATTTCTGGGTTTCGCCAATTTTTATAGGAGGTTTATTGCACATTTTGCAGACATTGCAGCCCCAATAACTACCTTGTTGCGGAAAGGGCAACGATTTCTTTGGACTGATGAGGCGGCAAACGCCTTTCAACTCCTAAAACAAAAGTTCACTTCAGCCCCAATTCTGAAACATCCTGATCCTGACTTGCCCTTTTTTGTTGAAGCGGATGCTTCACAAGTAGCTTTAGGAGGAGTTCTCTCTCAACGAGATGCAGTAGATGGCCAGTTACATCCTATAGCCTTCTATTCCAAAAAGTTATTACCAGCTGAACAAAATTACACTGTGGCTGAAAGGGAACTACTAGCTATCAAAGTAGCCTTTTCAGAATGGAGGCACCATTTAATGGGAGCCAAGTACCCAGTTACAATCTTTTCTGACCATAAGAACCTACAGTTTTTTGGATCACTTAAAGCACTAACACCACGTCAGATGCGCTGGTTAAATTTTTTTAGCACATTTGACTTTGTTATAACCTATAGACCAGGTGCACAACAAATTCAATCTGATGTGTTATCTAGATACGGACATACCTCAGACATGAAACAAGATAAAATAGGAGAACCCATTATTCCTCCCCAAAAGTTGTTGGCACCAGTACAACAGAAGGATTTCATCACAGATCTAAATAATGCACACATGCAAATAGCACCTCAGGATTGGTTAAAGGATTCCCATAACACAATACAACGAGGTTTATTGTATCACGACAACATGCTGTTAGTGCCCACCTCTGAATTACAAACACAGGTGATAATTTGGCATCACGCCTCACCGTTGGCAGGTCATCCTGGTTGGGTAAAAACCCTGGAAAATGTGCAAAAACACTTTTGGTGGGACACTATAAGAAAGGACATTAAGCAATTTGTCACTACCTGTCCAATTTGTGCAAGACATAAATCTTCTCATAAGGCTCCTGACGGCTTGTTAATACCAATGCCAACACCCAAACAACCTTGGCACACTGTGAGCGTAGACTTTATTGTAGGTTTACCACCTGTAAAATCCTTCACAACAGTGTTGGTTATAGTGGATTTTTTATCTAAAATGGCACATTTTGTACCATTACGGAAATTACCCACGGCAGCAGAATTTGCCGATATTTTTATAAGGGAAATTGTGCGTTTACATGGTTTGCCAAGCAAAGTGGTGTCAGACCGAGGGAGCCAGTTCAACTCCAGATTTTGGAAAAAATTATGTGAAAAACTGAAAATAGATGTGGCCTTATCCACTGCTTTCCACCCAGAGACAGATGGACAGACTGAACGACTGAACCAAACCTTACTTCAAACGCTACGTTGTTTATTGGCTGATTATTCTAGTGAATGGTTGGAAGCTCTTCCTGTAGCAGAGTTTGTTTATAATAATACTGAGCATTCAGCTCTACTTTGCTCACCATTCTATTTCTTGCAGGGGTATCATCCAAGAGCTATACCCATTTTGTTAGAAGATTCCCTGTTGCCTACAGTAACGGATAGACTAACGAGGTTAGGTGACATACAAGACAAAGCCAGGAAACATTTATTAAAGTACAAGGAAAGCATGAAAAGACAAGCAGACAAACACAGGTCTGAGGCCCCAATGTATAAAATTGGTGACAAGGTATGGCTCTCCACAAAAAACCTAAACATAGAGGGATCCCGAAAGCTGCAACCACGTTTCATTGGACCCTTTAGTATAACTGCCATAGTAAACCCGGTAACAGTAAAATTAGATTTACCAAAAGAATATCCAGTACATACTACATTCCATGTGTCCTTGCTTAAGCCGTACAACTCAAAAACCCGACCTGAACCACCACCTCCACCCATACCAATTAAAGGAAATCTGGAATATGAAGTGAAAAGCATAAAAGACTCAAAAAGAATTAGTGGACGTCTGTTTTATTTAGTAGAATGGAAAGGATATGATGAATCGGAGAATTCATGGGAACCAGCATCATATGTACATGCCCCACAGCTGATTAGACGGTTTTATTTAAAAAATCCAGGAAAACCCCGTCCTGTAGGAGGGCCTTTGAGGGGGGCAACTGTTAGGGTTTGTACACAGCAAAGAGCATGTCCCCTCTCACTGCACTAGTGGGTTCTGTAATAGCTCCCTTTTAAACTTACTATTCACAGCCTTTCTTGTTATCTCACCTTCCCCCCCCCCTAGGCTTCTGTGTATGTTGTTTAATGTGCTGTTTTGTTTACACATTGGGCCTTGCTTTTACCAAGGCTTCTTTAAAACACTCCTCCCTAGGCCATGTGTTAATCCAACTCATTTGCATAATAACTGAAACTCTGCACACCTTTCAAGAACATGTGCAGCATGTGAGGACCACACCCAGCTCTTTAAACCACACCCAGCTCTGCACACCTTCCAAGAACATGTGCAGCATGTGAGGACCACACCCAGCCCTTCAAACCACACCCAGCTCTTCGAACCACACCCAGCCTTCTCTATAAAAGGCATCCCCCGAGCCTCACCCAGTGCTTGTGCTCGTCTACCTCCCGCTTACCTGAGAACAGATCCCTCGGCGCTGGCACTCCTGCTCTTTACAGACTTTCTTTGACTTCAATTGGCGCAGCTGCTGGCTCTTCCTTCTTCCGGTTTCCGGTTCCTCCTTGCCTCAGCCTCTCTCCTACGAGTAACCTGCAAAAGAGAAAGAAGACAAGGTTAGACTGATCAGTATCTCTTGCCAGCAACAAGTAAGTGCAAAACTTTTTATTACCTGAGGGAGCTTTGACGGCAATTTCTGGATTCGTGTATAGACAGTTTGAGGCGAAGTGCCTTCCACGAGCATTGTGATTAAGGCTCTTTGTTGCAGGATTATTTTGCAGGACTTTGTGAAGCGGACATTGTTTTTTTTTCATGGAACTTTTGGGAATCGAACAGTGGAAACCATTGACAGCAAGGAAAACAGTAAATCAAGGACTTGCACAAATTACATGCTGTATTTTGATGTAAAAGTACAGTATTTGTTTTATAAAAGATTCTGGAAATATGCGAAAAGTGAGTCTGCTATTGGGAATTTAGGCTTTAGTTATATTATGATGAATGTTTGATATTGGTAATTCTGATAACGGTATTTGTTTAATTTTTTAGAAGCTTAACAGTAATAGAAAACACATCCCAGAGCAGTAACACATTCCAAACCTGGAAACTAGAGACCAGGATCCAAGAGGTACTTTTAGAAGAGAATTTCCAATAAATAAAGGGATAGTCAGGAACCCATTTAGGAATAGGTTGCACTTATCTGTTCTTTGTTTATGTTTCATTAGGCACCAGTTTCTACAGAAGTCAGAAAGGGCCGCAGATTTGTGCAGCACTTCAACAGTGGAAACGCAAGAACGGTGTTGTCTCTCTTTTTTTTATTTTATCCACTTCCCCCCTTCCCTTGAGCTTCTGTTCTTAGTGCACTGTTTTAAAAACTAGTGTGCTGGAACAAGCAGTTTCAGGGTGGGGACTGATTGTCTTCAACCTCCATCAGAACTGAACAAGAACTCAGGTGAGCTGGGCTTTGACAAAACCACAAGGTAAGTCCTTTTGTCTTTTATTTTTGTCTTTTAGCTGATATTTGTATTTTTGTACTTCTATTCTAATAAAATCAAATGTTTCAACGTACAAAAAATATGCCCTGCTCAGACCTCCGAAGATCGTAAACAAATCAGATTACTTGCAAATCGGTTCTATCTGGCACGAAGGTTGCCTGTGTTCAATGAATGGCAGCAAAAGGCAGCAAAAGTGAAAAGCTGCAGAGCAAGCTCGCCTGGTTGAGCTCACACAGCAGTGCAGCAGCCTGTTTGATTTCCTGGCCTCCACGATGGAGTGTGACTTCATTAAAAGAGAAGGTAATGTCATACATATATACAGAACCAGCTGCTGCTTCCCGTCTGTTCTGCTTTCCTTCTTATCTCGTATCAGAGCTTACAGAACATATCAAGAATGCACTTCTGAGTTCAAAGAAGACCTTTATTGTTGTTAATTCTTCCCCACCCACAAGTTCGTGAGAGACAAATTATTAGATTTCAAGCACAAAAGTAGTCACAGCATTAAAACAAAATATATCTCAGTTGCAATGTACACAGCAGGTTATATTTATAAGATATTGATAAGATATTGAATGCAAAGCAAAACAAATACTTCACCGTGTGAGAAACTATTTACAGCTTCATCTTTCTGGGGTCTGCAAGTTGATGACTCCGGTCAACTGCGAGAAAGAGATTATCTACCCACACAGGGTAGACTGGCAACTGGCACCAAGTTCCAGTCTGAAGTCAGGCAGATTTCAATCTAATTCTCCGAAGCCCCGAGCCATCCTTACCAAAGCGTGCCCCCTCCTCTCAGACTCGGGAAAACTACGCAAGCCTTTGGAGACTGGCCAGATCTCCTAGACTCCTCCTCTTCCCAAGCCTGAGCAGAAAGGAAAACACCAAATGTACTCTCTCTTATCAGGTCTAGTCTGGTGTGAGAAAAACAGTTTGGTTCATCTTGTGGAAAAAACACAGCTTGGAAAAATACAGCTTGGATTCTCAACTGCAATGTCTAACTCCACGTTAAAGGCAATAGGCAGCTAACCTAAGTATCAAATATAATGTCTAATGTCATGTCAAAGCCAATAGGCAGCTGAACTGAATACAAAATGCAATGTCTAATATCATGTCAAAGCCAATAGGCAGCTAAGCTGAATACAACATGTCAAAGCCAATAGGCAGAATACAGAATGTAATGGCTAATGCAATGTCAAGGCCAATAGGCAGCTAAATTGAATACCGAAAGTAATGGCTAATGCCATGTCAAAGCCAATAGACGGCTAAACTGAATACAGAAAGTAATGGCTAATGCCATGTCAAAGCCAATAGGCAGCTAGGCTGAACAAAACATACAATGTGCTACTGATGAACATTGAGCAACTAATATGCGCAGTGGTGAAACACAAAGTCATTGGTCAAACATAATCAGTAGCATCAAACCGTCACATTCTTTTAGCCCATTTCCTTCTCTAAACGACGTGTCTCCTTCCTTAAACGTACATTGGAAAGGGCAGCAACTTTGTCCTAGTGCAAACTTTCAGGTTCAGGCAAAGTGTTCCATTGTTTACATGCTAGCGCTTGGCTGTTACTGAGGCCCGCTCAGAGCAGCGGTTGATTTTCTGCTAGTAAGGAAAACCAAAACGAGCATTTTCAATGCAACGGGTCACGCATTTGCTCGAGTTAGAGTTATTACCGTTGTAAACTCTTAACTGGACTTTTCTTGCCACACTAATGAAATGAAAAAAAAACGCAGCGTGATCGCACTGGGGTTTACATAGCGCAATCGCGCTGCGTTTTTTTTTCATTTCTTTGACTGAGATCAACAACGGGCACGGAATGAGCAGGAAACAATTTTAAAAAAGCATTCGGAATGCGATGCTCTCATGTTTGCTTGAGTTAGAGCTCCTAGCGTTATAAATTACTGAGTGGACTTTTCTTGCCACACAGACTGAAAATAAAGAGAGCGAGGGCGAGCTGGCCCTGGAAAAGCCCCCCTCTGCTGTTGGTTTATGTTTACAGAGGGAGCTGGTGGGGAGGAGGGACTGAACAAGCACCCACAGTCTTGAAGTGAAACAGGCAAATGCTAAAAAAAAGTCCCTTACAGAAGAGATAAACAGGACATAGCGTGATTACACAGTACTTTGTACTGCTCCCAAAGTGAAAAAAGGCAGGACAAAGGAAAGAAGTGACCACTTGCAAGCAAGGAATTTTGAACGACACTGCAACTAACAAATCAAAACGCTGGAACTCACTGTATTGTATACTTTAGTATACAGCAGGCCGAACGCTAACGCTTAACCTAAAAAGTGGAATGTGAATCATGAATTCCCCCTAGACAAGTCTAGTGTGTGCAGAATCACTGGGAGAGTAAGAATGCAGTAAAAGTAAGTAAATTACCCCACCCCAGAGCCCAGAAAAGCAGGAGTAACGTACTGCAAGTTTCCTTAGGACACACTACACCTCGTTTTGGGGATTTTGCAGCAGCCAACCAAGTCTGCAAAAAACAACTGCTGGAATATTGGACCTGAAGACCTACAAAGGAAGGGGACCAAGTCCAGAAGTCGAAAGAAATTCCAGGAAGGACAGGAGCCCCTGCCAACCCAGTAGGCGGTGCAAAAGAAGAGTCCCTGGTTAGTCAAAGACTGCAGAAATGCACCCTAGGAAGATGCCAGCTGGTTTCTGCATGATGCAAAAGATGTTCCACGGCATGAGGATCGTTGCAGACAAGATTTTGTGTTGGAAGGTGCCAACAAGCCTTGGCTACGACAAAAGTGTGTTTTTCATCAAAATGGCGCTGGATGGACCCAGGAGGGACCTGGGGCCTCAACTCTGTGTGAGGAGGAAGAGGGAGCTCTCAGCACTTTAGAGAACTCTCAGGATGCCAGCCAGCACCCCCAGAAGCCACAGGATCTGGGTACATGGTTGATGCAGCACAACAAAAGAAGGTTCCACACCTCTGGAGTGAGTGTGTAACTCAGTGAGTTGAGCGTCATAGGATGGAGTGCTGGGGACCTGTGCCAGGCTGTGCATGAAGGAATTTTGCAAAGAGTGCACAGAGGCCTCAGGAGGTGAAGAAGACAGAGTACTCAGGGGTACCGTCGTTCTGGGTAAAGGCAAGGTCTTACCTTCTCCAAATTGTGTCAGCAGGACCTCAGGACAGTCTATGTCGATGATGTCCACCCTCTGTGTCCTAAGGAGCACACTCGTCGTTGTGAGAGGAGTCCCAGGGTACTGGTCATAGTCTTGGAAGGTGCCTGCCTTGAAGCAGAATGAGGACAGGTAGTCCCCAGAGCGTGCACACAGTGGAAACTGTTGCAGTTGCTGACTTTGAGCTGAGGTTGCTGAAGAAAAGTGTCTCTTGTAGACACTTTGTTGCAGTTACAGCGTTTCTTGGAGCAGGCTGCGGTTGATCCAAGGTCAGAAGAGTCTGAAGTTGTTGCAGAGGATTCCTGAAGGAAACTTGCAAGCAGAATCTGAAGAGAACCCTCAGGAGAGACCCTGAATAGCCCTGAGAGGGGCCCTGAGAGGGGGATTAGCTACCTTATCAGGTATGGACCTATCATGAGGAATCTCTGATGTCACCTGCTGGCACTGGCCACTCAGAGCCTTCCAGAGTGCCCCCACACCTTGCAAAGCAAGATGGCTGAAGTCTGGGACACACTGGAGGAGCTCACGGCACACCGATGGGGTGGTGATGGACAGGGGAGTGGTCACTCCCCTTTCCTTTGTCCAGTTTCCCACCAGAGCAGGAGAGAAGGGGTCCCTGAACCGGTGTAGACTGGTTTATGCAAGGAGGGCACCATCTGTGCCCTTCAAAGCATTTCCCGCGGCTGGGGGAGGCTAACACTCCCCAGCCTGTAACACCTATTTCCAAAAGGAAAGGGTGTAACACCCGCTCTCAGAGGAAATGCTTTATTCTGCCTTCCTGGGACTGGGCTCTCCAGACCTCAGGAGGGCAGAAACCTGTCTGTGAGGTGGCAGCAGTTGTAGCTGCAGTGCAAGCCTCAGAGAGCTGGTTTGGCAGTACTGGGGGTCCATGGTGGAACCCCCAGGATGCATGGAATTGACTCTCCAATACCACATTTGGAATGGGGAGACAATTCCACGATCTTAGACATGTTACATGGCCAAATTCTGAGTTACCATTGTGAAGCTACATATAGGTATTGACCTATATGTAGTGCACACATGTAATGGCTTCCCCGCACTCACAAAGTCCGGGGAAATGGCCCTGAATTATGTGGCGGCACCTTTGTTAGTGCAGGTGGGCCCTCACACTTAACTTTGCACCTAACCTTCAGCAAGTGAAGGTTAGACATATAGGTGACTTATAAGTTACTTAAGTGCAGTAAAAATGGCTGTGAAATAGTGTGTGCACTATTTCACGCAGACTGCAACGGCAGTCCTGTGTAAGGGTTTGTCTGATCTCCCTATGGGTGGCAAAAAAATGCTGCAGCCCATATGGATCTCCTGGAACCCCAATGCCCTGGGTACCTAGGTACCATATACTATACTTATAAAGGGGGTCCAGTGTGACAATTGAAATTGGTAAATGGAGTCACTGGCCTACAGTGACAAATGTAAAAGCAGAGAGAGCATAAGCACTGAGGTTCTGATTAGCAGAGCCTTAGTGACACAGTTAGGCACTACACAGGCATACACATTAGGCCACAAACTATGAGCACTGGGGCATGGCTAGCAGGATCCCAGTGAGACAGGCAAAACACGCTGACATATAGGTTTTTATCTATGAGCACTGGGGACCTGGATAGCAGGATCCTAGTGACACAGTAAAAACACACTGAAACACTCACAAATAGGCCAAAAGTGGGGGTAACCATGCTAGAAAGAGGCTACTTTTCTACACTTGTCTTTCAGTAATTCTGAAGAACATGGGCACTGCAATCATGTTGTCCCTCGGCAAGTGCAATCTGTGCAGCTGAAAGACAGTGGCAATGTAGCCCAATCCAGAGTGCAGAGAGGCACAATGCAGAACACAGAAGGAGTGCTCATTTGTCAGTCTCCTAATAGCTTTCAGCCACAAATTCTCCCTTGTACTGAAGATAGTAGATGTTAAGTTGATATTGCAAATCTCTCGCCCATTGACTACTTCTATCTTTTTCTAGATTATGTCTTCCTTAAGGAAATTGTGCACTAAACACATTTGTGTGCAGAACAGTCCCTGAAACCTCATTTCAGGATACACCTGCACACTCCCACTTTATTTGAAGTGTTGAATATATTTCTGGGAATTAGAATAGTCAGAGGAATTGTGCACAAAGCATCTGTACTGACTTACAAATCAACTTGTACGGTTTGGACAACAAGTTTTATAGCGATCATGGCAACATGGTTTTTGATTCTGTAGGGTATGCTGCATTTCAAGGATATTGTGCAGCATTGCCCCAGGATTTCTCAGACCATGACAGATTGTTCAGAATTCAGTTTGTTGTGAAACATTTGTCTGTCAAGTACCCCCAGATTTATACTCATGCGACGTATAGAAAGGTCAATGAGTCATTTAGCCTATAAAAAGGGCAACTGCTGCTCAAGCAGTACCTTAAAAACAAAACAGTGTATTGCAGGGTCAAACTGTACATGTTGTGCAACAGCTGCACTGAATATAAATACATCTCAAAAGTAAATACTAGGAAGGCTTCTAGTATAAATCATGTAGATTACCCTTCCACATTGAAAATTAGTGAGAAGATTCTATAGCCCTTGCACAATCATTCCTTCATATAGATTATGTAGTTTATGTTGAGATAACTTCTAGAAAGGCATCACACTGTTCAGCAAGCTGTACATTGTAGGCACTGTGGTATGAGGTACCATTTGAAGTCACTGCAAAGGATTCTCTCAAGAGCTTGTTTGTAACAAACTCCACGAAGGCCAGAGCAGTGTGTTATAATGGGTGACTACCCTCCTGTTCCAGTTGGCAACATACAGTGCTTATGTTGTCTATTATTAGACTACCACGAGAAGACTTATGTCCTTCCTTGAGTCTAAGTTAGCCCTTTTTAAAAGTCTTACTGCTGTAGAAGTAGTAGCTTCTACTTCATCCTTTGCGGAGGACATTGCAAGGCTGCATGATCGAGACTTTTCTCACCTCATCCCTGCATCAGAGTAAGAACGTATGCCATATCATCAATGCAGAGTTTACACTCAACAATGGGAATGGGTACTACTATCCCTAGTGCTTATCTCAGTCAGGCCTATATTAGCCAACTTGCTTCACTTTGTACCATGCAAAACTGAAGATCTGGGATCCTGACTGAAGTGGAACTCTCAGAATAATATTATGTGACTTTAAATGGTTGTGCTGGATACCTTCTGTGTCACATTACTTGACTAGCTGTCCAGCATTTCACATTGTTCCACATAATTTGGAAAATATTTATTTTATTTTACAACCAAATAAAAACCATAATCCATTACTTGATTTGAGACAAGAAGTGCTCTTTAGGGAAATTGTGAGAGTCTGACCCTAAAGGATTACCCCAGTTGTCAGATGTGGTTATGTTCACAATGTGTGAGGGGGTCAACAAAGTCATTGTCAAACATGCCCAACGTGTTACCACTCAGTGATAAAACGTTGGATTTAGCTCTGTGAGAGTGCAAAAGGCACATGGAAAGACTCTTCTTCCTGAACCTAAGCAGGCTGCCATTAGGATGCGTTGGTAAAGGTGCGCCTGTCACCCATGTGGTATTAGACAGGACTCTGAATAAAACGGAGACATGATAGGCTTAGCCTATTGTTATCTTCATAGTGATCTTGTGTAGGTAGAAGGTAGATGATCAAGGTAGAAGTGACACACAGACTACCGCACCCACCAATATTCCCCATGGGCTGGTGATAGGTATGGATGTTGGCTGGTGGTATGTGTGGTTATTGGCTGGTGGTATGTGTGGCTAAAGATTGCAGGTATGTGTCGGTGGTTGGAGTTGTGTTTATGGATTTGGCTAATGACTGGGTAAGTGGTGGTGCGATTGTAGTTTCAGTCCTTTAGGCATATGAATGAAATGGGCCTTTGAATGGCACCGGATTGTTGATGTGTTTTGTTGGGCCCATGTGAGGTAAATTGCTAATAACAAAGTGGGGTAACATTTTTATCAATAGAAATGTGGGAACTCTAGGTGCAAGTATTTTGTGGACACAGGGCTATTAGGGATGGAAGACATGGGAGATAAGGGGTGAGACGCTATTAGATTTAATGCATGTATATCACAATATGTAAGTCAGGCTTCCTATCTTTGTTATAACTTTTCATAATAAACAGATCAGGCCTATGGCATATGACATAACGTTTTCCAATGAGCCAGTCAAGTCTACAGGTTTCTTCACTGTTTTGTGGCCATATCCTGAAGCTTTTTATACTGCATACAAACTGGCAACCGCCAGGCAGATAGTCATTGAATTACAGATATATAAAAATGTATAGTTGGCAAAACAATCAATCAATCAATCAATCACTGCATTTGTAAAGCGCGCTACATACCCGCAAGGGTCTCAAGGCGACAACCCCTCTGAATAGGGCCTAACAAGAACGATCACCCTGCAAATCTTCAATGCATGTCAGAGCGGACAAGCGACTCTAGCCATTTACGGTAATCTATGGCAGTGGTTGCCAACCTTTTGACTTCTGTGGACCCCCACTTTATCAATACTGGAACCCGGGGACCCACTCTGAATCATTAATGGAATCCAGGGACCCCCCCACTGGGTCATTACTGAAAGCTGGGGACCTAATCTGTTAATAATATTTAATTTTCTCAGCCGTCATGGACTCCTTGAGGAGGCTTCACGGACCCCCAGGGGTCCCCGGACCTCAGGTTGGGAACCACTGATCTATGGGATTCCATGTACCAAAACATCTGTCTCTAGCCTTTAACACAGAGTAATGACAATCCACCAAACACCATATTGGCTTTAACAAACATTTTTAACGATAAATTGGTTAGCTTTACCAGTGGCGTAGCGTGGGGGGTGCAGGGGGGGCCGGCCGCACTGGGCGCAACATCTGGGGGGGGACTCGAGTGCTAAAATCCACGGGTTAGGGGGCGCAAATTACTTGCCTTGCCCCGGGTGCTGACAACCCACGCTACGCCACTGAGCTTTACTGCCGTTATTGTAACTTTTCAAAGTAAACATATCAGACCTACGGTATCAGACATAACTTTACTAAAGAACCAGTCAGTCCTATACCTTTATTCTTCATTTGATTCAGCATGAACCTCCACGCAAGACTACCGTCAGGCACATAATCAGAAAATGTAAAAGAAACACAAAATGACAGCTGGGAAAACAGCCTCTCCTAAGAGAGTTAATAAGGATTAAAGTACAAATCTACTACCCTGGGACTTTGTCAGTGAGGGAAACCTGAAGGGCGAAAACAACACCAAAGCCCTAGCCTACTGTAGTAATCGGTGATGATCCATGACATGTAATACTGGTACACAGGCTTTAATACAGGGTAATACGTTACCAATTTTAATGGGCCGATTCACCTCAACATACCATTTTCACAATAAAGTCATGCCTACTGTGTTTGTCCTAAAGTTTCATAACAAAAAGATTAGACTCTGGTTTCTGAAATATGTTTTTCAATGAAACAATCCAACATATAGCCCTTATCACTCGCTTTTCATCGTAACTCATGCCTAATCCACTCTGCATAAGCTTTCCCACAAGGCAACTGCCAGCTTGCAGTCATAAAGTTACAAACGTGTATAAAATTAGAGACGGCAAAACAATATTCGGTTTTTCATGAAACAGTATAACAAGGAGTCTCAAGGTGCAAATGTCCAACCCTATGAATTTGTCACAGGGATAGCCATCTCCAATAGCTTTGTCTAATATGGTAATCTGTGAGATGCAGGTCTGCATGCTTTAACAGTGTAATGACAATCCATCCTTAAAGGTCTATTGGCTTCAACAAATGCTTTTAGCAGGGGCGCAGCTTGGTGAGTGAGATTGGGGGTGGGGGGCTTGAGCTTCAGATTTCCCAGCAATCGTGCTGGCACATAATGTTAAAATACATTGCACCACAAGCAGGGCGCACAAGAGAGGTTTGGGGGCAGCATAAAGGGAGAGGAATATGAATTGTTAGGGGCAATAAGTGAGAGAAAGCACATTATTTTGTGAAATAACCAGCATTTTTGAAGTACCATCAAACAGAGTGAGGAAGAAAGTGTGTGTGCATTTTAGTTTGTGTGTGTGTAAAACTCATGGTGAAATCCGATTAAGTTGTGCTTGCTGTTTCCGGTGCAGAGCACCAGCAATTGTTTTTGAGGGCCGGCACTTATGTTTTTTGCCTCAAGCATTTACTGCGAGCAAAAGACACATATGGGAAAGAGGGAGGAAGAGAAACACGAAAAACCACCACAAAGGGACAAAGCAGAAAGCTGCAAGAGTCAACTGAAGGGGCAGGAAGTTTCTGTAAATGGATTAATGAGGCCCGAGATGGCTTCAGGATTGCGCTGCCTCAGTCTTCTGTGCTTGCACATTTAATTGCAGCAGCCGCATGTTTAAGAGGAGAGTTTTGAGCACCAGCATATTTTTATTTACAAATTAAGCACTGCGACAGACACCCCACCATACCTGACTAAAAGCCCCTGTACCCAGCCATTTACCACAAGGTGCATTTGTTAGGAGGGGGTGTAACACCCCACAAACCCCACTGAGGCTATGCAACTGGCTTTTCACAACAACTACATCAAGCCTACTGCCTTTGTAGTAAACTTTTCGTAATAAACAGACAAGGCCTTGATCAATGGCTTGTAATTATAAACAACCCCTTCTTGTAATATTGAGCATAACCTTTATTTTAAAACAAAAAGTGCAGTACAGCCACTCTTTTTCTATGGATGAACACAACTTCTGTGCAATCAAAAATCTGTACTCGATGACATCAACACTTGGGCGGAGCCAAAGACCCTCTCTCACTAGTGCTGTTTTAACCTGTTTTTTCTGTAGACCATGTCAAGGCTAACCAGACCTAAAAAAACCTAAAAGAATATGTTGCACTCCGTCATACAAACCTCCCTTCATTATCTGTTCTCAAACATTACCACTGAAAATGAAGGAAAATGTGAAAGCTCCACTACCGCAGTGGTCAATAATACCCCAAAGCAAAAGGAGTTAAATATTCTGAATGTTCCACACATAGAGTGTTCCCGCATCTGGTGCTGAGTCACTCCTTTCTACCGGCTGAGTTTGCAGATGACAAGGAGTTGGCAGAGTCATCGTCCCAAAATAAATGCTGTTTCCTAGCAGCAGTAACCTTTACTTTTCCTTGCACTCACCACATCCTGGAAAGAGGACCAGGACGTTTTCGATCGCTTCTCCATGGCTTTCCCTTGATTCCCAGAGATCGCTTCTGGATTGATAGATGTTCTGGAGATGCCTTAAACAGGCACAAATAGTTTTCTCACTTGCAGCCTGGGGAGAACGTTTTTCCTTTATGTCAGACATGTGAATTACCACAGCACTTTCCTGTGTACTTGGTAACAGGTGCTACACTTGTTTGCAGTTGATAGCCGAGCACTAAAAAAGATAGTGTCCTCTTCAGTCTCTAAGGGCCTGATTGCGAATTAAGGCATTATTTTTTGCCCCTCATAAATAAAGATACCACGGGGTATTTTATTTATTGGGTACGATAAATAACACCTGTTATGAGTTCATGGGTAGTAAAATGTGGATTTTGGTGTTTAATGTGCAAAAATCAATAAGATACGTTAAATACCAGATGTTTTCCCTTGATAAATTTCTTCAGGTTTGACCTGCAGAAATTTAACGAAGGTTGAGTTATTTTAATGTATGCGATAGTTAATGGATGCTTTGCGGCCCATGCGTTAACAGTGATTTACGCATGGGTCGAAATATTACGAATAACTCGTAATCAGGCCGATTATGTGTAAATTTGGAGATCTGTAACTCCACAGGAGAGACGTTCTTTAAGGAAATGTCCAGCACTCCAATGACACATTTACTCGTGTGCCTAAGTTTTGAGTCTGTGTTCATTCTTGCCTTCTACAGCCCCAACTTCAATACTTTTTCAGAAAGCTTATTATCTCCTCTGTTGCACAGATTACAGCATCTCCTGTTCCATGCCTTTTTACGTTTTTTAACAGTCATAGGTCAAATAATTGGTATTTTAATGCACCTTGTTCAAACAGGGCTGACAAGAAGAAGCCTGTCAGAAGCTTTTCTTGGATAAGGGCCATAAACTGCATGCTGCCCATTGCGTTCTGGTTCTGGTGTAAGGGATATTTGGGAAAATTAGTTGAAGACTGTTTTCTAAAGCACAATGGAGGAGCCCAGGAAAAAGCTTTTGCATATGGGTGGTAGCTATGTGGTGCACTTAAAGCTGCAGACCAGGAACCTTCTATTCGTCAAAACTGGATATCATAGAAAGCCAAGCTTTCTGGGAGTTTGGGGGTTTGGCCCCAACCAATAAACGAAACAATGTTCTGGCGGCATGGTAACTGCCTCCTGCTTAGATTAAGTCCTCAGATCAGTGCGAGCACTTAGTTCATCTAAGCAGGATACATTTATCTTGCCAGTCAATGAAATAACTTCTGGAATTATCTTATCAGTGTTTTAACCAAATTGTATGGGCAGAACATTGTTATTTTAATAGGAGGAAATACAATAATACTTGATCTAACATTTATAACCTCAATTTTACGCAAAATGAGGCCCAGATGAATCAACCGATTTGACTGTATAAAGTCGCAAAACACATGTTGGGCAGTTTAGTGTTACAAACTAAAGGCCTATTATGACTTTGGCAGTCTTTTTCAAGACCGCCCTGATGATGGCCTCCAAAAGACCGCCATGCTGGCGGTAATCCGACCGCCGTATTGAGTCACATTGTGAAGTCCACCAAAAAACAGTAGAAATTCTGAAACCGACAGGACACTGGAGGACAGAAAAGAGGAGGTCCCACCACCAGCCCGACACAATTCAACCCACCAAATTACGATTCACAAATCACCACAGCGGTTCTTCCATGGCAGAAAACCATTGGCAGTCTGAAACACTGTGGTCACCACTCACTTCTGTCAGAACACATCACCACATTGGATAGTTTGACTACCCCACACCTGACACACATCCACACACCAGACACACCTACTCACAGCACCATAAAACACACCCCTACACAACTCACAATCCTGTGCACCCAGAACACCATACACATACACCAAGAAACCAAAATAATAACATTTAGCTCTTGTACACCATAGGCACACATACACATTTCACTCAGCACACACCCGACATCAGCACAGCTATCACAATACACACATCACTAGCACACACAATCTGCTACGACCGTCTCCAACTCACATTGCAGCACCCACACCTCTCCAATTACCCAACACTGCACCCTTACACTCACAACACCCCAACACACCGTCTACACAACCATGTCCCCACAAAAACACCCACGTTTCACTGATGACGAGTTGAGGGTCATGGTGGATGGCATTGTAAGGGTAGAGCCACACCTGTTCGGAGCACAGGTCCAACAAACATCTATTGCCAGGAAAATGGAGTTGTGGCAAAGTATAGTCGACAGGGTCAATTCTGTAGGCAGTCATCCTTGCACAAGAGAGGACATCAGGAAGAGGTGGAATGACGTACAGGAGAAGGTGCCTTCCATGGCATCCAGGCACCAGGTAGCCATTCAGAAGACCGGCGGTGGGCCCTCACCTCACCCCCCTACTTTTATGTCTTGGACATACTGGCCCCAGAGGGCCTCACAGGCATACCAGGGGGGATTGGAGTCTGGTAAGTACCCACAATGTTTATGTCACACAATTGTCTTGTCCTGCATGTTTCCACACCACCTAATCCCACCCAATTTAACTATTTAAGCCACTACACCTCTCATCAAATCATCTAATACCCCTCTCTGGAATGCCACCTCTCCACTGAGCCAAACTGCCCTCACAGCCCTTGGAAATGGCACATGAACTACAGGCTAATCATGTCACTATGACTCCCAGAATGCATTAACCCATCATTGTGAAAACCTGGAATGTGCACGACACATCACATGTAATGCATGTACAACTCAATTACTAGCCATACCATCTAGATTGTTCCAGTGAGGACCAGCACATGGCAATGACAGCAACGCAGTGGCACACTCACAATAGCAACCAAAGCAAAACACAGCTACAGTTGAGTGACCATTCCTACTGGTCACAGATAAAATATCCAAAACCAATAATAGACTAACCTGCTTTGGAAAGGAATATTGCTGAGTTGATGCACATGCACAACATCTACATACAGGACACTTTCCCTTGCATACCTACATACTGTGTTCCCCCTTGGACACCTTTGTACATTGTGCAGTTTTGATGTGTGACATCTAGCAAGCTTGACTATTCTCAAGGTAACAGAGGTGAACAGCCTTGGCAATAATCCAATAAACAGATCCCATCTGCAGTGCATTCTGTACCATCCTGTATAACAACTCCAAACATGAAGCATGGAAATCTAGTCACAGAAGTGTATGTAAAATGAAGGTATGCTGTGCTGCAGTTGTGAATGTCATTGCATGAAATCATGTTAGGCCACTGTCTGCATCTCACACAAATGCAACTAAACACAATATGTGCTGAACTATGTGTCTCACTCCCTCCACAGATAACCTTGCCATTACCACCATGGAGTGGATATCTGAGACTGTCAGTCGCCCTCAGGATGAAGGCCCCAGTGAGGACAACAGCTTTGGATGTTTGGACACCGACGAACAACCTGGCTCACCCGGGACACCTGGTCAGTCAATGACTCTCAGCCTCACCCTGCCCACAGCAACCCCTACCACCCCTGTTGCATTGACATCACAGGCAGCCATTCACCCCCAAACCTGTGTCCAAAGGGAAGTGTCTTCCATCTTGTGCCCCCAGTACAGATACTTGTGTCTCCTGTTGTGACCCCAGACAATGAAGGACCTGCAACCACTGGGAGTGGGCACACTGTGCCAGGGGCACAGGCACGTGGAGGTAGGGTGCATGGGAAGGATGCTGTGGGTCAGAGGATGGGGTCTCAAACGGACACCACTGACCAGGAAACCATCTACCAAGTCTTGGAAGCATACCAAAGTTCCCAAGACAGGATGGACCAATTCATCACAATGTTAGGGAAAAATCAAAAGGATGCAGAGGGACCAACACCAGGACGTCATGCAGCAGTGGCAGGCACAGAATGCCCTCAAGGCTACCATTGCAGTGGTGCTGAGGGACATCAGTACCACCCTGATTAGTTTTTCCACATATCAGGCATCTTCCACTAGCAATGTAACTTCTGCCCCTTCCACATTTGAGGCTGCTAGTGGAATGGAGGTCCTGCCAGGGGAACCTCATGCCTCAGACACACCTCCCTATGGAGATGAACTACCACCCCCCAACAAATGTGGATGATCACACAGACATCCAGCAGGAACAGATGCCAAGACCAAACCCACTGTCAGGAAGTGAACCACTCCTGATTAGTGCCCCCTTGTGTGCCACAGATACACCCTGTTGGCTGTTCTGAAACCTAACTCCATTTTCCCATGGTACAAGGGCTCTGGACTTGTGTTACCAACTGGTGTAGAAGCTACCCTGATGAAATTATCGACCATGACTTCACCCATCACTGTTATGTACGTATTTATCAGTATTATGGTTACAGATTACTCTTTATATGCACAATAAAACATGTTTAAACACAGGTACTGTGTATGTGTCCTTTATACTCCATTTACAATAGTAATGCATGCCTATTTTTTGTATTAATTCCCCGTTTTAAACAGACATTGTAATGGATATCAAATGGAGACACCTTCAGGAGGAGACTCTTTACAACAGAAATGTTACAGGACAAATGTTAAACAGGTCAAAATCCAGGTCAATACAAATTTATACTCAATATTGCAATCAACACATACAGCATGACAAGGAGTACCATCAGGATGTATGCAATGGTGTCATAAAATGCATAAACACAGGATACACAGGTCAGGCTCGTGGTAATCTAACTACATAACAAGGCCAAACTGATAGGTCCTCTGTATCACCTGGTGTAGGCTCTTCACATACCCATGCCATAGTTTATTATTCACATATCCCATGGAACATACAAAGATGACAACAGAGGAACCCAGTACTGAAAGCATACACTAACAATGGTCCCATACCTGCAAGTTTGTCACTCACCTATGTCAGTCTACAGTGACATGCACCTTGGACTGCAAAGTCAGAACAAAATAAAAAATAGGTGCAATGGCGATCACTATTTACTCCACCTATAGTGAAGTGAGAGGATATGATCCAACCTTAACACATGTGCCAGACATTCCTCCAGACACATGGTACACCATTTGACATCCTCCTCTACCCCACAGGTGAAAGAAGAGAAATAATTTCTGATGGTTATACCATTAACCTTACTCCCCACTTACACTAAACTTACATCACCAGGTATCTGTCATGTACACCTCTCATGTCTGTCAGCAATTCCCAGCTGCTTCTGACACAGTATTCCTCAAGCCAAGGTTGCAGAGCCAAACAGGATCTAGGCAAATCTGTAAGTGAAAGGAGCAGTTTTTGGTGCTAAATAGGGGATGGGGCGGCATTCGCAGGTGTCTGGGGTGGGGGTGGAATTAATCATTAAAAAAAAAACTTGCCTGTATCGTTGCCACCGTCACCACCGCACTGCTTCTCTCCTGCAGACAGGCTCCCAGCCTGCCCTGCGGCCAATCCTGATGCTGCTCAGAGCACATTAGGATTGGCTGGGAGCGCCCAGCCAGCGTGCTCCCAAGCAGACTGGGAGCCTGTGCCTGCTCTCTCTAGCCCGGCAACACAGTGCCAGGCTGGAGATAGCCTACTGCGGATGTGTGTTTGGCCGGCCCGAGACAGCCGGCCAAACATACATGTGC
Organism: Pleurodeles waltl; assembly: GCF_031143425.1. Lineage (NCBI taxonomy): Eukaryota > Metazoa > Chordata > Amphibia > Caudata > Salamandridae > Pleurodeles > Pleurodeles waltl. Next base: position 894,602,901 of record NC_090449.1, read on the forward strand.
AGTGAGGGGGAGTGTTGTGCACTCCCCCTCAGTGCTCGTCACTGCCTGGGCCCTCGCCCCTTTTACCAAAAAATGATAATAAACATAGTTTAAACATAGTTTATTATTGTTGTTTGGTAAAAGGTTTGCAGCTGCTACTGCTGGCGGGGTGGGCGACGCTCCTCCACCATAGCGGAGGAGTCTCGCCTGATAACTTGACATCTGCTACAACAAGATATGTGAATGCAGAACAATCTGTCCTGTACACAATACAAACTTTCAGTCTGCATTCATAACTAACTCATAGGCATTGGAGCCAATTACACCCCCACAAAAGAAACAAGTAAGGAGGTGTGATACAACACATCTAGGGCTGGTTGCACAGTAACATCTGTACAATAGGTCTAATTCACATACTTGTGTGTCAGTTGAAGTACTTATTGATGAGATTGGCCCTAGAGTCACCAGCTCCATCTTCCTCTGGCTCTTCATCACTCGGCATATCAGCATTACCATCCACAGCTTCAACTGCCTCCCCCTCATCTGCGTTTAATGGCACATGACGTCTCAGGGCTTGATTGTGGAGCATGCAGCAGGTAACTATTATCTGACATTCCTTGTTAGACGAGTGGAGGAGGGCACCTCCAGATAATTCCAGGCACCTAAATCTTGCCTTTAGGAGCCCAAACGTCCGGTCAACTACACGCCTTGTCCTCCCGTGGGCCTTATTGAAGCAGACATCCCCTGCCACGGTTGGGTACCTCACTGGTATCAACAGCCAAGCTTGGTTTGGATAGCTATAGTCACCTGTAAACACACTGTGAAAACGCACAGTTCCATGGTAACTTACCAACCAGCCAGGCCCTCTCTGTGTAGAGTTGTGCCATTAGAAGCAAGACATTGCAGTGTCTTATGAGGAAGGGATCAATGAACAGATCAGGGATACTTGGCTGTGACTTGTGAGGTGTACTGGTCTGCCAATACACTACCTGAACGTTGATTGAGTGGTAGTTTTCCCTGTTCCTATACACCTGTTCATTTGCACTGAGAGGGACCAAGGCTACATGGGTGCCATCAATGGCTCCTACCACATGTGGAATGTGACCCAGCTCATAAAAGTCTGCCTTCACATAGGCCAAATCTGCTTAGTGGGGAAACATGATGTAGCTGTCCAGGTGTTTCAGCAATGCACACAGTACATCCTTCAAAACCAGACTGAACATGGGCTGACACATCCCTGCTGTAAAAGCCACTGTAGTCTGGAAAGACCCTGTGGCCAAGAAGTGTAGCACTGACAAAACATGAACGATGGAAGGTATGCTATAGGTATTGCAAATGGCAGGCATCAGATCTGGGTCCAGCCGATCACATAGATGCATGACGGTATGACGATTAAGACAATATGTCTGAATGACATGCCTTTCCTGAATGGTATGCAGGTCTACCATTGGACGGTACACTGGTGGTTGTCTTACTCTCCTCATGGCAGGATAACTATGTGAAAAATGAAAGACTGTATGAGAAATGCAGAATGCATACATCTATTAGAGCTATTTACATTCCTCACACCTAATAGCTGTCGAGGACGGCTACTACATCTGACATATACAGAACTGCACATAGCTATGTATCCTATTTGATCTGCCTTGTTGCACATTGCCAAACATAACAATGGGATATAACTTTTGTAACTACTTTGTCAATGTGTGAAAGACTTAGCACTTATACATATATCGCACATATTGTTGGACGTATTCATGTTATTCCGACAAATAGTAACATCTGAGTAACTGTACAGAGCTATCACCACGTCCTCACACAACACAGCTTATATTGCACATATGCACAATATGTCACCCAAACGTGAGGGCAGTATGTACAAATGTACAGCACAAAAAGTGGGTAAAGTATATGACGCAGATTTGGAAACAGTACCTTACATGAAATGTGCTCAAAATGGCTGGCACCTGACTTACTGTACTGGACAGGTGGAAGTGGCCTAAGTCCGCCAGTGGAATTTGTCATGCCGGTAGGCTGTCACAACCGCGGTGTAACTTGCTATTGGAAGACATTGCTGCCATTGGTGGAGTAAGGCCAATGACGATGTCTGTCAGAGGTGACTGTAATGTACATGGCGGGCGTGACTGTCATCTTCTGCAGTAGTGCTCACTTGACTCCTGACACTGCTGCCAGCAAGACCTCCACTACTTGAGCTGCTGTTTACCGCCTCTGGAAGCTAGTATGCCACGTCCTGCAGGCGATAGGGCCCGGCCTTTACCCCAGAAGAGCTTGAAAAGCTAGTGGAGGAGGTATACCCCTGTATGAACAGCTATATGGAGCACCAGAGGAGCAGGAGAGACCAATGTCATAGCAATATGTGATAGGTGTTGTGTCAGACAGTATATCGTTAATGTGAGCTTGTCAAGGTGTTGATGCATGCAGATGGTATATTGTGGAGGCGTGTGAGCAGAGAGGATGGTTATGTGTGCCAATCTAATGTAACTGATGTGTACTGTCCACTCCTATTGGTATGGTGCATGTGGATATGACTTTCTCCTTTTGTCTATGTCATCCATGCAGGTCAACCCCCATCAGAATAAGGGTATTTGGCATGCCATCACCAAGCAAATGCGGACCCTGGGGGTCCACAGCCACTGGAGCACCTATTGTAGAAAGCTGTGGGAGGACCTGAGACACTGGGCCCAGAAGACCACTGAGGCCCAGCTGCGGATGTCCTGCCAATGAGGGAGGGGTGCCCGTCGAACCCTGCCCCCTCTAATGGCCTGCATTTGGCGGTGGCCTACCCTGAGGTGGATAGGCATTTGAGGGCAGCACAGCAGCCACAATGGGGCAAGTGCTGACTGAATCCATGTACTTTACTCTGCTAGTTTGGTGTATGCAGTCTCAGTATAGCAGCAGTAACAATGCAATAGCTGCTACAGGTATGTTGGCTAATGGGACTACATAGTACTCCAGTTCCCATTATTAAAAAATGGTGATCTTGCCTTTGGGTTGTGCATAGAAACATGTTGAAAAGCTTTGTCCAACAGTATGTATGACTGCATGTGGGGATGCACATGTGACTGAGCCACATGTGTTACTCTACCCAGCCATATATATGTTGGTAAGTGTTAGAAATGGGTTTCCTGGTTGGCTAGGGTATGCACCTCAGCCAGGCAGAACTTACCCACTCTAGTCAGGGCAAGGGAGTTACACGTCCAAGATAACCCCTGCTCACCCCCTTGGTAGCTTCGCACGAGCAGTCAGGCTTAACCTTGAGGCAATGTGTAAAGCGTTTGCACAACACACACAACACATGTGACGCAATATCCCCACCACAAAGGAAACACAACACCAGATTATATGAAAATGTACTGTATTGTACACAATGCAATTATCAGACCAAACATCACATATCAGTACTATCCTGCTACCTTAGCAGTTGTCAGAACGTTACACATTAGTTACTCTGCAACCTAGCAGTAGTCACACATTACACACAGGTTACTCAGTATTCTGAGACATAAGCAGTAGTCAGGAAAACACATTATTACATCACAGCACTTGTCATAAGAATATCATAAAATGCCCATAGTATGAACATTAGAAAACATATGGCAAGTTAGAAAAACATATTAGCAAGCATGTCCATAAAAGGAACATTTGCATACACATATGTAAAAACATCAAACGCAGGTAGGTAATATATGAATCAAACAAAAGTCTGTAGAAAGAACTTTGGATTGCAACTATATTGGTCCTTTAAACAGTACCTGGTTGGATGAAGGTGCCTCCAATGCCTAGAAGGCGAACAATGGGGCCCCCAGCGCTCCTATGCGCAAAACGGGGGCCTCCCTTATACTCTGGGGTCAGAGAAGGGCGACATGCACCTACTCTCTTTTATAGACAGGCCCCTCCGGGGAATGTGATTACTGGGGGCACCCCCAGGGCTTCAACCGGCCCTCACGAGGGGGGCCAAAGCCAGCAAAAACAACTTAGGGCAGGAGAGAGGCACCACGCACCCCCTCCGGTTTAATGACAGGCCCCTCCCGGGACCCGCGATCTCTGGGGGCCCCCCCGGGCCTCCACTGGCCCTTCCACCAAGGGGGGGCCTACAATAATGCCCGTTTTACCTAACAGCAGAAAAGGAGCGCCCTGCTCCTAACGCAGAGGCCAGGGGGAAGGGGGCACTCCCCGTGCCTTCCCCTGGTCCTTCCGTGAAGCCACAAGAAGATCGAACCCCTCCTGGGGCCCGAGCAGACACTCGCCTGCACCCGATGTGGTGCGCAAGTGTTCTTCCAGCTTCCCGGGCTGCTGCGGTGATCTTATTTAAAAGGGCACAATGCAGCCAGGAGCCTACGAGCTCCCAAGGCTCCATAAGCGCGCTGCAAACCACGGAGAAGCACCCCTCGTGAAGAAATGGATGCAGGGGTCAGGGGCCACAGCACCCTGCCCCTGGGGAGCAGAATCTTAAGACAAGGTCCTCAGGTGGAGGGCCCAGCTACAGGCCAGCACAAGGGAAAGGCAGCAAGTGGCAAGTCCTTCACAGTGACCAGGCAGGTCACAGGTCAGCACAGCAGCAGCAGTCCATGGCGGTTCCTGGTGAGTCCTTTCAGCCTTTGGTGTCCATTTCCAAGATGATTCCAAGAGTCTCCAAATTGTGGGGAAAATTCCCCTGTACTTATAGTCAGTTCTTACAGTGTTTTACAATGGTAGGGAGAGGAGGTTCCAGCCAGTTACAACTGGTTTCGGGAGTGCCCCCTCTCTCCTTTCAGCACAGGCTCCAAACATCAGTGGGGGGTTAACAACCATATTGTGTGAGGCCAGGGCACAGTCTTTACAAATGCAGGTGTGCCCCGCCTCTCCCTCTCTCAGCCCAGGAAGACTATTCAATATGCAGATGCACCTCTGTGACACCTCCACCCTCCCAGTGTACAGGCTGTCTGAAAAGTATGCACAAAGCCCCAACTGTCACTCTGCCCAGACGTGGATTGGAGTCCAGCTGCAAAACACCAGAGTCATAAGCACAGATAAATGCGCACTTTCTAGAAGTGGCATTTCTGTGATAGTAATAAAAAATACACCCACACCAGTAAGCAGCATTTATTATCACCATCACAACCATACCAAACACGCCTACGCTACCCCTCATAAATCAGACAATACCCCTTACACATAAGGCAGGGCATTTCTAATGCAATCCTATGAGAAGGCAGCACTCACAGCAGTGAGACACCAAGTTAGGCTGTTTGTCACTACTAGGACAGGCCATGCAATATGGCACATGTCCTGCCTTTCTACATACATGGCACCCTGCCCATAGGGCTAGCTACGGCGTACCTTAGGGGTGACTTACATGTAGTAAAAGGGGAGTTCTGGACCTGGCAAGTAAATTTAGATGCCAGGTCCCTGTGGCAGAAAACTGCGCACACAGGCCCTGCGCTAGCAGGCCTGAGACAGGTTTAAAAGTCTACTTCAGTGAGTGCCACAAGCAGCGCTGCAGGCCCACTAGTAGTATTTAATTTACAGGCCCTGGGTTTCGAGATACCACTGTACAAGGGATTTAGAGGTAAATTAAATATGGCAATTAGGTATAAGCCAATCATACCAACTTTAGCTGGGAGAGCACCTGCACTTTAGCACTGGTCAGCAGTGATAAAGTGCTCAGAGTCCTAGAGCCAACAGCGAGAGGTCAGAAAAACCAGGAGGAAGGAGGCAAAAAGACTGGGGATGACCCTGCATAAGGCAAAAAGTCCAACAGTAAGGTGCAGTATCATTCTTCCCATCTAGTGTTTCCAGGTCCAATAATCCCATTAGTGTTACATGTACCTCTAATGTGTTATACCACTCCCATTACAATGTATCTGCTCTATGTGCAACATTGGCCCTGAACTATTAGTTATAGGACCACGTTATCCAGTGTCCTGAAACGGTTGGGTATGTCATATAAGGCAGGCATCCCATTCAGGAAATTGGTATGGCCAATATAGTACTGTCCATATGTGATTTGAGGAGGTATCCCCATAGTCAACTCAACATCATACAATAGGTATGTGGAGATTGTAACGGATGGAAGTCCAACAATGGAGAACTCATGTTGTGTTTTAGCCCTTTACATTTCTTGACATTACAATGACATGTGGACATATAAAGTGTGTACCAGTATCTTTGTTGTAGATGAGGTAAGTGGCTAGGTATTTTTTACCCTTGGACAATGTGCTCTGTCCATGCTAAATATGCCAATGCCATACCTATAAGAGTACTACATAATAGATTACCTGCTTACATCATGTCTCAAAGGATACTCGGTGGCTGATACTGTATAGTGGGCTATTCATTGTTACACTTACTTTAGCTGATGTGCCCTGTTTGGACAGGTTTTGGTCTTGGCTCACCTCTATCGAGCCACATATAATAGTTTAGCTGTACTTCCATTTCACTAACACATGTTGTTATTGTGGGATATGTAGTCAGTTACATAGCAGTTGTGTAGGTGCATGTGTCATTCATATGTACATAGCTTTTCATTGGGGTAAGTGTTATGCCAGTACTTTTCTCGTGGGTAGCACGTCAGGTCAGCTGTAAGTGAAGTATGTGTACACATGTTGTCATGTTGTGTCTCTGATTTAGCATGTGAGGTGAAATGGTAGGAGCCCTCATAAGAAATTGTGGGATCTCCATGGTTTGTTGTTGTAACTATGCTCTCTGTGATTGCCTGTGTATGTCTCATGGGTGCTAGGTAGCCCACAGTTCCAGTACATTGAGTCATAGTGTATTTGGCAATGTCTGTGAATAGCGACTCCAGTAAATCCTGTCAGATTTGATACATTTATCGGCATTGCTGTTCTCCAGACATGGAATGTCAAATTGAGATGGACACTGTTGTGTATGTTGGCATTGTGTCAGGTATGTGCACAAGGATCAGCTAGGCATGTGATTGGAAGGCTAGGTGCTGTCTCATATGTGATGAGAAATTACATTCCTTGCATGGAACATGACTTTTGGTGATGGACTAGGCAGCTGTGTAGTCGGGGTAGCCATGATATGGTATTATCTGTCAACCTCAGTACCTTCACGAACATTATGGCACTGGGTTTGATTATCAATAGAGCAAAGGCAACAGGGACCCCATTATATTTGTGTTTTGTTGATTTTAAAGCAGCCTTTGACTGTGTCCCTCGTAACTTGTGGGCAAATCTACAGCAATGGGGGCTGCCCCCAACCTTTCCGAATGCCATCAGATTACTTTATTCCGATACATGGGTGAAAGTTAAGCTTGGGGATGGCTCGCATTTATCTAGGGCAGTCAAAAAAACAGCTTGTTTAAAACAAGGCTGTGTTTTAGCACCAATCCTTTTTAATCTTTACATCGCAGACCTTCCCTTAACGTTAAGCAGCCAGTCTGCCCATTCACCCACACTTGGTGGCCACCAACAATCTAATCTGCTGTATGCAGATGACCTGCTATTGTTTAGTAACTCCAGAATAGGTATGCAAAAACTGATGAATAGTGTAGGAGGGTATACAAAAATAAATGAGTTGGAAATGAACCAGAGTGAAACAAAAATGATTGTCCTCAATCATAGACACTCCAAACAGCGTACGTTACATTTAAATTGAAAGGTAATAGAGGAAGTGGCCACTTATATGTACCTAGGGGTTCAGATAAATTCAAGAGGAACCTACGTAAGCCAAAGGGAAGTGATAAGGAATAAAGTGCAAGCTTTAAATCATGCCTTTGGAATTTTAGCAAAGACCATCTGTGGGCATGCCCTTAAACCGCTAAAAGCAGTAATGAGAGCAAAATTATTACCAAAGCTCTCTTATGGCACAGAAATAATGAGAGGGGTTGAGGAAGCTCTCCTGGATAAATTTATGGTAAAATCCTACAAGCGAGTTTTCTAGTCCAGGTTAGAATGGAATTCTCGCTAGTAAGGCAGTCATTGGCTAGACCTGCAGTGTTTATTAAATGTTGCCACAAATTTCAGCACGCTCCAGAAGGGATGCTAGCCAATTTAGTATGGCAGGAAATGAATCTTGAAAGGAGAAATAGAAATTATAAAGAGTATTTGGGAAGAAGTACAAAGCAGCTGGATTTGGAAGACTTACGAGATCAGAAGTTGCCTACCCCAGTATTTAAGAAAGTAGTAAATAATGCAATCAAGCTACAAAGCTGGATAGAAGATAGGGAGGAACTAGCTAAAAGATCCCATGGGTGGTTGGTTCTTAAATCATGTAAAACACAAAAGAATCACCAATGATGGCCACACCCTATGCTTCGAAAATTAAACAATATTTGTTAAGGCTAAGGCTATGCCGATGTTATATCTCATGCCAAAATGGACAAATGAGTCTCAAAGAGCCAATCAGGAATGCCGCTTATGCCACCTCGCGGTGGAAACATTAGGGCATGTGGTCTGCATTTGTCCAGCTTTGGCTATTCAAAGAAGAAAATGGCTGAAAAAAGAATTCAATGCTTTAGGGATCAGATCATGTAGACAGGCCCTTATTGAAGCATTTGATCCAAGAAATGAAATCCTGAACATTAGGCTGGTCCAATTTTTGGACATCTTTACATCCCTTACTTTTCCCTCAAAAATCCAGTGATCCTGGCAACTGGGATGCCAACAGAGCAGAGTCCCTTTATAGAGATTGAGTTGGGATGTGTATATTGTTGTCGAGGATTAATTGTTTAACATCTAATCAGTATTTGCTGAAGGAATGTATTTCACTTTTTTGCCAGTTTTGCACATTAACTAAGTTAGTAACTTTAAATATCAAATGTTTTTTATATCCTGCTCCCAGTAACTTATGGCTGCAGAGCAAAAAATGCCAAAAAACATGATTTAAGGACTGGTTCCTCCTATAATTTTAGTAGAGATGAATGATGTCGGGGGTAACCCAATGCCTTACTGTGATCTTAACTCTTTTTTTATGCGCTTGGTAAAGGCTCTATGAGAGGTTAATGTAGGAGGCTGGCCTGGCTTATAGTGGGTACCCTGTGGTGCTTACACCCTGTGCCAGGTCCAGTTATCCTTTATTAGTAGAATAGAGGTGTTTCTAGCAGCTTATTCTGATAGAAGGTAGCTATGGCAAAGCAGCTTAGGCTGAACTAGGAGACATGCAAAGCTCCTACTATACCACTTATATCATATGCACAATATCATAAGAAAACACAGTACACAGAGTTACTAAAAATAAAGGTACTTTACTTTTATGACAATGTGCCACAAGTATCTCAGTGAGTACCCTCAGTAAGAAGGTAAGTAATATACACATGTTATATGTACACAAACCCAAAACAGGTAAGAGTCAGAAACGTAATGCAAACAGTGTAGAATTACAATAGGTTGCAATAGGCAGGCATAGGTCTAGAGGCAACACAAACCATATACTCCAAAAGTGGAATGCGAATCACGAATAGACCCCAGACCTATGGGAGCTTGTAGAGGGTCGCTGGGACTGTAAGAAAACAGTCAGGGTGTCCAAGATACCCCACCCCAAGACCCTGAAAAGTAGGAGTGAAGTACACCTACTACCCCAAAAGAGCACAATAGTCGTGATAGGGGGATTCTGCAAGAACAACAAACACCTGCAAGGCACTGAAGGTGGATTCCTGGACCTGAGGACCTGCAAGGCAAGGGGACCAAGTCCAAGAGTCGCGATAGTGTCCGGGGGGGGCAGGAGCCCAGAAAACCCCAGATGAAGGTGTAAGGAAGCTGCCTCATGGTGGAAGAAGCTTGGAGTTCTGCAACAACAAAGAGAACTAGGAACTTCTCCTTTAGAAGGAAGATGTCCCACGTCACGATGAAGGTCGCAGAAGTGTTCCCACGCAGAAATATTGCAAACAAGCCTTGCTAGCTGCAAGGGTTACGGTCGAGGTTTTTGGGTGCTGCTGGAGACCAGGAAGGACCAAGATGTCACCCCTTGGAGGAGGAGACAGGGGGGTGCTCAGCAACTCAAAGAGCCCCCACGGAAGCAGGCAGCACCCACAGAAGTATCTGAAAAGGCACTTAAAAGATTTGTGAACCGGAGCTGGCTCAGAGTCACAAAGGAGGGGCCCACGACGCCGGAGGCCAACTCAGAGGGTTGAGGACTGCAGGACGGAGTGCTGGGGACCCAGGCTAGGCTGTGCATGAAGGAAATCCTGGAAGAGTGCACAGGAGCCTGAGCAGCTGCAAATCACTCAGTAAACAGGTTTGCAGTCTAGCGTGGGGAGGCAAGGACTTACCTCCACCAAACCTGGACTAAAGGATCACTGGACTGTGGGAGTCACTTGGATAGAGTTCCTGTGTTCCAGGGACCACGCTCGTCAGGATGAGAGGGGACCCAGAGGACCGGAGATGCAGTCTTTTGGTGCCTGCGTTAGCAGGGGGAAGATTCCGTCGACCCACAGGAGATTTCTTCTTGGCTTCCAGTGCCGGGTGAAGGCAGGTGACCCCCAGAGCATGCACCATCAGGAAACAGTCGAGAAAGCTGGCAGGATGAGGCGCTACAATGTTGCTGGTAGTCGTCTTGCTACTTTGTTGCAGTTTTGCAGGCGTCCTGGAGCAGTCAGCGGTCAATCCTTAGTAGAAGTCGAAGAGGAAGATGCAGAGGAACTCTGGTGATCTCTTGCATTCGTTATCTGCTGAATACCCCAGAGGAGAGACCCTAAATAGCCAGAAAAGGAGGTTTGGCTACCAAGAAAGGTAAGAGCCTATCAGAGGGGGTCTCTGACGTCACCTGCTGGCACTGGTCACTCAGAGCAGTCCAGTGTGCCCCCAACACCTCTGTTTCCAAGATGGCAGAGGTCTGGGACACACGGGAGGAGCTCTGGGCAACTCCCCTAGGAGGTACTGGTCAGGGGAGTGGTCACTCCCCTTTCCTTTGTCCAGTTTCTCACCAGAGCAGGGCTGGGGGATCCCTGAACCAGTGTAGACTGGCTTATGCAGAGATGGGCACCATCTGTGCCCATCAAAGCATTTCCAGAGGCTGGGGGAGGCTACTCCTCCCCAGCCTTTCACACCTATTTCCAAAGGGAGAGGGAGTAACACCCTCTCTCAGAGGAAATCCTTTGTTCTGCCTTCCTGGGCCAGGGCTGCCTGGACCCCAGGAGGGCAGAATCCTGTCTGAGGGGTTGGCAGCAGCAGCAGCTGCAGTGGAAACCCCGGAAAGGCAGTTTGGCAGTACCCGGGTTCTGTGCTAGAGACCCGGGGGATCATGGAATTGTCCCCCCAATACCAGAACATGGCCATGTTCGGAGTTACCATTGTGACGCTCCACATAGGTAGTGACCTATGTATAGTGCACGCGTGTAATGGTGTGCCCGCACTCACAAAGTCTGGGGAATTTGCCCTGAACGATGTGGGGGCACCTTGGCTAGTGCCAGGGTGCCTACACACTAAGTAACTTGGCACCTAACCTTCAGTAAGTGAAGGTTAGACATATAGGTGACTCATAAGTTAATTATGTGCAGTGAAAAATGGCTGTGAAATAACGTGGACGTTATTTCACTCAGGCTGCAGTGGCAGGCCTGTGTAAGAATTGTCTGAGCTCCCTATGGTTGGCAAAAGAAATGCTGCAGCCCATAGGGATCACCTGGAACCCCAATACCCTGGGTACCTCAGTACCATATACAAGGGAATTATATGGGTGTTCCAGTGTGCCAATGAGAATTGGTAAATTTAGTCACTAGCCTGCAGTGACAAATTTTGAAAGCAAGAGAGCATAAACACTGAGGTTCTGGTTAGCAGAGCTTCAGTGATACAGTTAGGCACCACACAGGGAACACATACAGGGCACATACTATGAGCACTGGGGTCCTGCCTGGCAGGATCACAGTGACACAAGGGCTAAAACAACATACATACAGTGAAATATGGGGGTAACATGCCTGGCAAGATGGTACTTTCCTACAGTTAACAGATCCTAAGGATGCAGGGGGAGCTATTTCATGTTTTACTATGAATTTAAACCATGGTTTATATTTGGAAATGGACCCACTGTGGTCATCATATTTACTGCACTGATTATGTCTTTTTGCACTGATTATGTCTTGTGCTATTTATATCGAGATGGAATGTTTTATGGTTTTTATTAACTAATACAATTTGGTTACACTTCTACCTGCATTACCCTTGACTGATAACTTGAAGGACAGTGATGTGCTGTGTGGTGATAAAATATGTGCTTTGGCATACCGCCTTTGAGTTGCAGGTGATTTGATGGAATGGTAAAGTAGTGTTCAAATACTTGGCTTATGATGTCAGTGGACAATTGACAAATGCTGTAGTTTGAAGTATCGTATATGGACATGAGGTTGGATCTGAAGGTTTTAAATTGCGACTTCCCTTCCAGGAGATGCATACTTACAGTTGTACATGTTGTAATGTGTGTATGTGAAGGATGTGATGACCCCCTCTCTCTCCCTCCCTCTCTCTCTCTGTGCATCAGCATCGGTAGGTGAAGGAGATGGGGCACAGGTAAGTGGGGATGCTGTCGTCCACGGGACCCGGAGTGTTGAGATCACCAACAGCGAGGGACCCAGTGGCCTGGAGGGCGAGGGGAGTGCCAGGGGGGAGACAGGATCTACCCTCCTTCCAAAACACATAAATGCCCACACTCCCCACCCAACAGACACCCACTACCCACAAGCATACCTCGCATACCCTAGACATCCACAACTACACCTCTTTCAACCACTCCCTCACCCTCCACATCCAAACCCTTCTGCTATCACCGTCCCCATAGGTCAAAGAAAGCTTTCCTCTCAGAGTTTTCCCTTTACCCTACTCCTCTCCCACTCTGTGATACCCCTAAACGTTCTGTGACTCTCCCCAAGTCCAGCCCTTCCACCTCGAAGACCTCCCCTGCTAGAAACCATACCTCTCACTCTACCAAGGATTCAACCCCTCCCAAGAGTACCCAAGCCTCCCCAAAGCCTTGACCTAAGCTCCACACTTCCAAACCTAAACACGAAGCCCCCCCCCTCCCAATCCAAAGCCCAAACTCCCCCTTCTGCCCCCCCAAGCCTTGCAGTGACTGCCTGCCCCCTTGATGCCCATACTTGTGGAGGTTACTAGGCAGTTAGGAGTTAAGTGGGGGCCACTAACATGTGCTTTATGTGCATGTTTCACACACATTTGTTGGACTGGCCTCCGGCCTTGGAAATTAATATGTCATTTATGGTGATAATATATAGTAGGCTAAACCTATTGTGGTTTCTACGTCATATCTTTGTCCTGCATTTCTTTACTTAGGGCAGTTTTGGTCTTGTCTGACAATGTTTATCTGTGAGCATTTGTTTGTCAGTGGTGGTTGTGCTACCTGTTTTGTTTGGGCAGCATGTGTGGCTGTGTGTATTGCATTTGTCTATGAGTGATGGGTGTGTTGTGTGATGGCCATGTGCATGTTGTGGACATGTTGTAGTGCTGGTATTGTGTGGTGTTTGTGTTGACATGTGTTAGTTGCAGTGTTGTTTGCCTTTGTGTGCTTGGACTGTGTGTGTGTGTGAGGAATGGTATGTCAAGTACTTTGTGAACTGTGTTTGTGGGGTATGTTGTGTGCTGCCTTTTTTGGATGTGTGGTTGGTTGTGTTTGTTCCCTGGTGGTGGTATCAGGTGTTGTGTGTATTATTTGACATGGTCCCCGCTGGTCTGCAGGTGGCTACGTTGTCCGTGGCTGCCTGACCACAGTGGTTTGGCTGCATTCTGTTGCAAGTACCGCCATGGTCATAATTTGACGGTCTTCTCCACCAGCCTGTTGGCGATTTGACCGCCACCGCTGACATGGCAGTTCTGGAACCGCCAAACTCATAATGGTCTCCTAAGTCCTCAGACAACCAAGTGCTGGACCGATGAAGTAATAAAATAACAAACTAAGCAAAATTAAACTTTCACAAGCCTGACTGTTTAATTAACATTATCCTCGTAATGAATATGAATTGATAGACCTCAAAATAACCTTTTAATGTTTAAGATAGGGCTAAAGGGAGTTAAATGCTAAATCAATTTCTAGAGGTCTTCTAATATGAGAGCTCTTATTACGCCTGTTTTTGTTTCACTCTTTTCTCCGAATAGTCTAGATCCATTGAAGGGCACATTTATTAGGGGTGCATGGACATCCAGTGAAAACGTTGTTGATCGTATTTGCTGCACCTTTTAAGCACTACAGTTGTGTCAATAGCACAACCTACTCACTGACTGAGGTCCAAGCCTGCACACACCACAAACTTTGCTGCATCCTGTCCATCTTGGATCATTTGAGCCAGTGAGTTCCTCAGTTTCTCCAGAATGGCCGCAATATCTCACTGGTCATGTCATATAAGGAATGGGTGTACTTGCCCAGCAGGTACACTGCATTCATAAACATAAAGCTAAGTTAGCCGAGAAAAACAATTTCTTACCAAAGGCATCTAGATATTTTGGGGTTCACTGGAAACCATTTGGATTGACTTAACTTATGGATGCATGCACTGGAAGGCTTTCCGGCATTGGGTATTTTCATCATGGAGGCTGGCATGTGCAGTGTTGACACTGGACAGCTGACTGGGGAAGCTAAGCATGGCTTAGACCAAGTGACCTAGAGGATGTTCATAAGGGCTATGTTACATTGTAATAGTGTCTCAGAAGAGGCTGGATCTGTCTGAAGAATTTTGGTGAAATAATTTGGCTTCATGTTCCAGAGCAGGCAATTGCAAATCTAACATTTCTGCTGCTTTTTGCACCACTACAACAAAAGAGGCACTTTCTTTTGTGGGTGAACTAGATTGTCAGTCCAGGTCAGTCTCTGGCAAAGTATATAGCCAATTTACATTTTACAAGTCTAAGTTCAGATCTTCATCACTTTAAAAAGGGGGAGCAGATAGTATTCCTCCTCTTCATCTTTATTGTTGAGGGACAGTAGCTGTACCCAGGACCGTAGTTGAGTCAGAGTCGAAGAGGGTCTTTAGCCTCTGATAATAGTGTCATCAAAAAAAGCCCAAAGATGAAAGTCTGTTGTACAACCAAAGGTTGCAACTTCATTATTTCATAGTGCAGCATAGGCATGGCACTGACCTTTATCAGTTCGGGTAAGAGTCTGCTGCCAAAATTGGATCCATAGCAGTGGAGAGGGAATCAGTCCTGGCACAGTTGGAACTGGCATTGACCCTGGGGCGGTGTGGAAGTCTGGATTGGCTTCAATACGGGCCTGGGAATAAGGCCCAATGTGACAGTTGTGGAGGGCCTGTCAGCAGAAGTCTAACTGGCATCTGAAGGCATGTCAGAGGGAGCCGTAGCGATTGGGAAATTAGCAGCATGGCCTCTTTGCAAGCCTTGTCAACTGTAAGGTTGACAATGGTCCAAGAAATTGGGGGCACACCAGGACCAAATGCAGGACTGGCTCAGAGTCAGAAGACACGAGACCCACCAAATATCGCCCTTGCAACTTCTTGTCAGACTTCATGTGGCAGGATGGGGATGAGATCTGCTTTGCTTCCTTGCACTTATGATGTGTTTTTGACTTGTATTTACCTGACGACTGAGTGGGAGCCGCAGCTTGTGCAGTACCGACCAAGTGACCATGAGCAAGAACAGTCATATGACTTGGCACAGGAGCCGGACTTCTGTTTCACACACAACCTCTTCTTAAGCTCTACAATGTAAAGTTTGGCTTCCTTCACCCTAGTTCCCTGTGGGTGCACGAAAGGGAACTTATTGCATGACTTGTGACCCAAGGCCATGCACCATACACACATGTTGTTGGTGTTCATGACTGACATCTTTTTTGTGCTGTCGCAGTACAGCTTCAACCCTGTTAAACCAGCGTGCCGTGGTGGTGCTTATGTGCAGCTCTGCTACATCACTTCTAGGGCGGTACGAAGTTGCCACACAGCCATACAGTGTGTTTATGTACACAAGGGAAACCCATGTGTAACGAGGGACCAGGGGTACATGTATTTATAAAGGAACAAGGGGCCCTCATGCAAAGCGCAAGAACATCAACATGTAAATAGGGATACAATGAAACCTACATATTTTGTCCAATGGACAATTCTTAAATATTTATTGTGCACAGACATCCGACAATAGTGTGGGAACAACAAACAGAAAAACAGTCAATTTTAACTTCAAAAAGCTCAGGCTTAAAAGTGTGACAAGTTAAACACAATAGTTGTGGTCATTATTCGCAAGTACCAATGCTCCTGTGTGCAACAGTATAAAAATTCTGCAGTTGAGTCTAAGTACTAGAGTCGATGACGTTTTGATCCTAAGAAAATAGTAGGATCATCATCAGGACATGAGATGGTTTCCCTGAGGAAAAAGTTACAATATTTGTTGGCTAAAAGAAAATAAAGAAAAAGGAAACAAGGAAATTAGTTGCCATGACAGAGTACGAACGAAATACATCAACCATCCACACCAAAGAAGTATCATGAAGTGTCAAGGTCTAGGCGTATGTAGGTCCCAAATACGCTGTAACGGGGTGACGTGGGACAATTAATGCAATGAAGATCAAAGTTCATGCGAAATAGCGAGCTAGAAATGACAAAAAGCATGCAATAAAAGGTGTTTTTGTCATGCGAATTTAATCAAGCTCCGATAAGGCTTACAGCATTGGTCGGAGTTCTGTGTATGTGTCGTGCTCACTTGACCATCCTCAAAGCATTGTGGGGGCTCACAAAAGGCCTGAAAGATGGTGGCAAAAAATCATGCGATAAAGTGAAAAAATGAGGGGATGGGTTAGGCTTTGTTTGATTCGCGCTCACCTAATGAAGCGAAGAACAGAAAATAGCGTGGGTGGTGACCCACATAAGAACTGAATCCACTGACTTAGGCCGAATACACCAGCTTACTGTCAACTATAAAAATGAGTGTGAAAAAAAATCCAACACGTGAACCGGGTGCAGAATGCTGAAAGTGAGGTAGCGCTTACTTATAATTGTAATGCTGTCAACCCGCCGAATAATTGTCAGATATTGAAACTCAAAATAAGGGGAATTGATGCCATACAAAATGCTGGAATAAGAATACAAGCAATTGAGCCATACAAATTAGGAACTAATAATGCATGGCCAAGAACCCACCAAGGTCCTGTTGTGCTTACTGGTATCCAAGTTAACGACATGTAAATAAATGGCGTGAGGTCTGGAAGAAGGTCAGGTTAAAAGCGTAGTCAGTGCATGTAGGAAGCTGGCTCTTTATATGGTGGACCAAAATGAAGTACACTGTGGAAAGAGTTCAAGCAATCACCAGAGCAAAAATGACATCCCAATGGCTCTCTCTTTGGGTAGTGTTGTCTAGCAGTTAGTCATATCAGAGGGTAGAGCTACGCATGTAAGGCACACACTCATACAGTTAGACACACACTCAATAAAAAAATCGGACACCAATTTATAAAAATAACACATACATTTATATAAACTTTGATACCAAGATCACCGGAATCAGGTGAGTACTTTTCAAGATATAGAATTTTAGATTTTTTTAAAGTTGACACAGTGTAATTGTTGGTGCAGCAATGTTATCCTATGGGGAAAACATGTACTGCATTCAGACACTTTCACAGCAACTTTAAGGAATGTTCTCCGAGACTTAAGATGAGTAGGGATCCAAGGCCACACCAACAGGTCACCTCGGGAGGCTCTGCTGTGTCCGGCTGCAGAGGTGTGTTATTGTGTCGGATGTCCCATTCGCTTCAATGGGGAACAGTTTGGTTACAAAGATGATGCAGGGATGGACTGAAAGATCAGTTGAGGGGAACCCACAGGGGGGCTCTACCCTTGATTCTCTTGAGTAATGGAAATACCATTGGTTCACTCGTGCCTCGGGCTGTGGGGCTTGGGTGCAGTGGTGTCATTGGTGTCGGGTCTGGTGCTGGAGTTCCTCCTGGTTGCAGGGGGGCCTGCAGAAACAGTCTGCAGGTGTGGGCTGGGAGTCCAGTCTGACCAAGCCAACAAGTGGACTCAGATCTCACAAGGCTGGGAGACGTGGGGACACCCATAGTTCTCTTCTACTCAGTCTGGGGTGGATGGGTGCAGAGGTGTCCTGAGGCATCAGGTCTTTGTCTCTTAGTCACTCGAAGTTGCAGGGGGGCTGTAGAAACAGTCTGCAGGGGTGGACTGAGGGGCCAGTCTGACCATGCCAACACGTGGGCTCAGGTCTCACGAGGCTGGAAGATTGGGGACACCCTTGGTTCTGTTCTCCTCGGTTCAGGGCAGATCGGTGCAGAGGTGTCCTGAGGTGTCAGGTCTTTGTCTCCTGGTCACTCACGGTTGTAGGGAGTCTTCAGAAACAGGCTTCATACACCGTTGTGAAGTCCACAATGGACACCCTCAAGGTATACTTCATTTCTGGAGGGCCTAGGGACCACTCGGACACAGTTGGCCCACTTCAACACAGGCTTGGCGGCTCTGGTGCAATGGTGATGTCCTGCATCAGGTTTCTAGAAGTCCCAGTCCTCTCAGTTATTTCTTGGGTGCATGCAGATGCAGGAGACTAGCTCCTCTACTCCAAGGGAGTTCTTCTTAGGGATTTGCAAAGTACTGGCAGCTCTCTCCATTTCTTGGAGGCTGCAGCGGCAGGACAGATCAATTGTTCCTCGAGGGTTGGGTGCAGCAGGAAGGCTGGCAGGGTTGGCACCAAGTCAGTTGTGCCCCTCGTTCTTAGGTCCAGCAGGTTTCTTGTCCACTCCTTTTGTGTCCAGCGAATATCTGAGGATCTTGTATCATGGAGTACTCTAAATACTTAGTTTAGGGGGTGATGAGGGGAGTGAAGAGAAGTAGCCAATGGGCTACTTACCCTTGGGTGTCACTGTATCCCCTGGGTGACCACTTCCAGTGAGGAGTGGGCATCACCCTCCCAGAGTTCCTAAATTCCATCGCACACAAGATGGCAGAATTTCCTAAGTCGTGTCCACTTCAGGTTGGTCATCCTAGAGGTGTGTTGAGGCTGGAAGGGTGACATGCCTCCTGCATAGCTAATTTTCCCACCTACCCAGGTGCCAGTTGGACCATGGGGCAACGGGGTTGGCATCTTTCTGTGAGGAAGGCCAGATCTGCATAATAAAGGCAGTAGGCTTCTTTGAAGCTCCCTGCCTTGAAATGCAGATCACCCTGTGGGTCAGGGTTTGTTTCTGACCTCCAAAGAGCAAAGGCTCTCACCTAGGGGACGATGGGGGGATGGGAGGGGCAAGTGGTATGAGGGGTGTCACGTTCTCGTCTGTTGGTGGCAGACTGGCCAGAACTGGTCAGTGAGCTCACAAGCAGTTGGTAGGTTTTTCAGGGGGCACCTCTTAGGTGCCTTCTGGGTGCATGTATTAATACATCCATCACTGGAATCAGTGATGGTTTATTAATACAAGATGTTTGATACCAAACATTCATAATTTCAGTGAAGCCATCATGTACCTGGGGAACTCGTATTGACCAGTGTCCAGCACATGTATTTAAATGGATTTACTGGGCACTAACTGTGTGTAAGAATCAACAAAGATATAGCAGGGGCATATCTGCTCTTGAAGATATGCCCACACATGTAATAATATGCACCCTGTTTTAGGGCTGTAAGGCCTGCTGTAGGGGTGACCTACAAATATTACATGCAGTGTTTAGGGAACATGGCACACAGTCTGTATGACATGTTGTGTTTTCACTTTTAGGGAGCACCTTGTCGCGCAGCCTGCAATGGCAGTCTAACATGAGGTTAATGCTGGGTCCCATAGAGTAGCACAAGTTGTGCTGAAGCTCTTAGAGACCCTCTGAAGCAACTAGGTACTAGAGGTTCCACTTACTAGGGACTTGCAAAAGTGCTACAGGCCCTGGTTACTTTGGGATCAAGTGACCAGGTGTCTTGTTTTGGCGAAGGAACACTGCCACTGGGGACCAGAAACTCAATGCACTTCAGTCAAAATTGCATCAAAAAACAGGCAAAAAGTGGGGGGGTACTGCAACCAGAACCCAGCTTCCTACAGTGCAAAGTGTCAGGATCAGTGCCAGCATGCAAGGATGATAGCCTACAAAAAATACTGATATAGCCTGCATGTATTAGGGTTAACCCACAGAACGCTGCAACGAGCATGCATTAGGCAAATTGGATTTAGCCGGCAGACACGTTGGTGAAATAATGGAACTGGCCAGGAAGGAGCCACTGGTATCAGTGAGGGAGGGGGCAACATAAAACCAGACTGTCTGAATCACATGCCTTCTGGAAAAAGTATTGTTAGACTTGGCATCATTGACATGGTCTCCCCTAACGTCCCAGGATGCTTCTGTGTGCTGGACTCTGTTTTTGCTGTTTTTGATAGCTCTGGACACTTTACCACTGCTGACCAGTGCTAAAGTGTAAGTGTTCTCTCTATAGATTTAATGTGTACATTGGCTTATAAATGATTGGCATATTTGATTTACTAGTAAGTCCCTAGTAAAGGGCACTACGGGTGCCCGGGGCCTGTAAATCAAATGCCACCAGTGGGCCTGCAGCACTGTTTGTGCCACCCACATTAGTAGCCCTGTAAACATGGCTCAGGCCTGTCACTGCAGTGTCTGTGAGTGCAGTTTTAAACTGCCAATTCGACTCGGCAAGTGTACCCACTTGCCAGGCATAAACCTTCCTGTTTCATACATTTAAGGCACCCCTAGGGTAGGCCCTAGGTAGCCCCATGGGCAGGGGTGAGGTGTATATTAAAGGGTGGACATGTACTTATGTGTTTTACATGTCCTGACAGTGAAATACTGCCAAATTCGGGTTTCACTCTCTCATAGGTTAACATGGGGACTGGCTTTAAATAATATTAAAGCATAAATTCACTTTGAGAGCAGATAGACATGTTGAGTTTGGGGTCTCTGAACTCACAACTAAAAAAATACATATTTTAGTCAAGTTGGTTTTTAGATTGTGTGTTTGAAAATGCCACTTTTAGAAAGTAGGCATTTTCTTGCTTGAACCATTCTGTGACTCTGCTTGTTTGTGGATTCCCTGTCTGGGTCGGTTTGACAGTTTGTCTGTTTGCACCTCTCCTCCTATACAGGGCCCTCGTGAGCTGAACTTGTGTTGACGTTGACAAGCAGACTCATGCCAGTAAGAACCATCCGACCTCTATACTACGTCAAGGGCGAGTGCATCACCTCCAACATGATCATTTTGAGTGACATCATGGGAATCGTTCATTTTCTACCATCGTCTGAGGTTTTACATTAGAGACATCTGCACAGTGTTCATGCATGCAACAGAAATAAAATAAAATAATTTTAACAAGTCGTGCACTTTTCAGGTATAGCTTTCCTCAAAAGATCATGCTGTTTGAAAAATAACATGCTGTTTGGGATTCCTTGTCATGTTCTTAGAAGCCTGTGAAAAATGATGCAGTGTTAGATTTTGTTTTCTAATTAGAATACAAAGGACACAAATGGAACTTAACAATTTCATGAGTAATAATAAATACAATTAATAAATGTGTTCATGGGAGATTATGAGAAAAGGGCATTAAATGGAGTAAGTTGATTGTTGGTGTTTCTTTTAGTTTATGTAGAATTACAGCTGGCTTTGACTGGTTGTCTGGAGAATGGCTGGCTAACACTGGCAGAGTGATAGAGCCTAGTTGATCCCTGAAAATGTTACCTCAGTATTTCCTGATTTCCAAGTTTGTATTTATGATTTAAAACCTGTAGCAAACTCCTCAGTATGTCTTTTAATGGCTCTTTATATCGAGGCAAGTTTGCCTGGCAAAAATTAAGTTGAACATTATACTCAAAAGTCTGCATTGTTGGATGAACTCTCACAGTCTAAGCTGCCTCTGACATGCTTTGGTCTGCTAGTTTGGCCCTGTATGTGTTCTCTCTTAGTGGTGTGGTGTCTAACTTCCCAAAGTGTAGTATTTTGGTACTGTCGCACTAACTGTAAACACACACTCAAGTTTGATGGGCTGTAAATATTTAGAGAGCCAAGCTGGATTTTATGCAAAATTTGGTAAAAATTGAGCAGCCATGGACGTCAATTCACCGAAATGCCAGGGGTAGAGAAAATAACATCACACGCCCCTTGACCTCCATTTTCACTCACACACACACATACTTACACATACACATACATATACATATACATTTACACTTACACACACTCTCTCACATAAACGCACCCTCAACCGCAAGAACGCACACAACATATATTTAAAAGCATTTTTACTGACCTCAAAACCTACACATGACTGTGAGTGCAGCAATCTGTGTGCTTGGTTCGCGGCACCCCTGGCTAGTTTCAAAGGCGCCCCACGTGCCACGGCCCCCTGATTGGGAACCCTTACCATACGGAAAATTTGCAGTCGGGGTGGAGCTAACCGCATTATAAAGTATAGGTAAAAAGAAATAGGTGTATTAAACTTGAAAAAGGTTAGCAGAAATATATTTCAGTTATATATTTTTGTAAATTAATTTTACATCTTTGTTTTAAATGTAGAAAAAAAAGCTACAGCAATACTTACTTAATTTTGAATTAAATTATTAATAAATGTAAATATATTAAATTAAAATTATTTTTCTAAAGTTTAAATTAAAAAATACATTCCAGCCTAAAGCAAAACAATGTTTTTATAAATGATTAAAAGTAATGTATAGAATAGTAATTTAATTATATAATATTAAAATGTATTAAACTATTTTATGATTGATGATAAATATTTTTATTTGTATTTATATTTTAAACATTACATTATATGTGTTTTGAGTTTTAACTATTTTAAATAATTTAATATAACATTATTTTCTATGGGTTTGAATGTTAAGTCCCTAACCGCATTATTTTCAATGGTACGCTGTTGCACTGTCAGTGGTTTGTCATGTGTGGGACTGGACTCACTACTGTTACTTTTTTGTAAGTTTGGCTTCAACCCTTTTTCAGGGGGTGAGGAAATATGAAGGCTTCATGAAGGAAAATCCTTAAATGGGCTTGTATTATTTCAGTGTAGAATAGGGTGAGGCTGGAAAGAGAAGCAGATTTCCCTTTAATGGTGTCTGAGACCTAATACCGCAGAAGGAGTGTTCTCTAATTTTCTGCACTACTTCTCTAGACAAGGCCAGAAAATTAGGATTCTTTGGGGCTATCACACAATTTTATTTGCAAAACAAACTTCTCTCTCCTATAAGGTCAATAACTTGCCTTGCAAATGATGGTATAAAGGCCATGGTCAAGGAGGGGTCCAGGATAGCTCTGAAATGAATTATTTGGCTATGATGTGAATTGCGGTAACAAGAATGAAAAACAGAAGAGTATAATAAAGTGAAGGCAGGAAATGGTCTGTGATGAGGCAATGTCCTTATCTCTTTTCTTCTCCTTCTGAATTTGATTGTCCTCACTTGAGCTACGCTAGTTTCGTACACAGGGCTATATCTATTGTAGAAATCCTAGCTCTACATTCTCCCTGGTTTATAGAAATGCTTCACACAATAATACTTCACATGAGACATGCTAAGCACATCTGCTAGAAGATAGGCTCATGTATAAAAATAAAGTATCATAAAAAAAAAAACATGTACAACATTCCCCCAAGGACTATCAAAATGACCATCTCACATTGGCCAGTAAAAACACAAAGATACATTTTAAGATCATCAATGATCTTTCAGATAATACATACTCCATTCCTCTCTCTGTATATACATAATCATTTTGCAACAAAATATTAGGTTTTATAAAGAAGATTGCCTGCACCTGTGAGTCAATACAAGATGGTATATCCCAATAAAATTCAACAGATGAAAAGCCATCCTTGTACATTCAGAACACTTCCACAAACAACTCCCTCACACTTTCCTAAAGGTATTAAAATAATGTAAATCTGGTTCCTCTTTTGATCCTGGTCCTGTCAAAATCTTACATAAGAATGTTTCCCATGTCATATTATCTGTTCATCAAATTGTTCATCTCTTCCTTAGCTCTGGGTTTGTCCTCTTAAAACTGAAAAGGAATTGTCAAGCCTATCCTCAAAACATATGGCCTTTACAGGGAGTGCAGAATTATTAGGCAAGTTGTATTTTTGAGGATTAATTTTATTATTGAACAACAACCATGTTCTCAATGAACCCAAAAAACTCATTAATATCAAAGCTGAATATTTTTGGAAGTAGTTTTTAGTTTGTTTTTAGTTTTAGCTATGTTAGGGGGATATCTGTGTGTGCAGGTGACTATTACTGTGCATAATTATTAGGCAACTTAACAAAAAAAATATATACCCATTTCAATTATTTATTATTACCAGTGAAACCAATATAACATCTCAACATTCACAAATATACATTTCTGACATTCAAAAACAAAACAAAAACAAATCAGTGACCAATATAGCCACCTTTCTTTGCAAGGACACTCAAAATCCTGCCATCCATGGATTCTGTCAGTGTTTTGATCTGTTCACCATCAACTTTGCGTGCAGCAGCAACCACAGCCTCCCAGACACTGTTCAGAGAGGTGTACTGTTTTCCCTCCTTGTAAATCTCACATTTGATGATGGACCACAGGTTCTCAATGGGGTTCAGATCAGGTGAACAAGGAGGCCATGTCATTAGATTTCCTTCTTTTGTACCCTTTCTTGCCAGCCACGCTGTGGAGTACTTGGACGCGTGTGATGGAGCATTGTCCTGCATGAAAATCATGTTTTTCTTGAAGGATGCAGACTTCTTCCTGTACCACTGCTTGAAGAAGGTGTCTTCCAGGAACTGGCAGTAGGACTGGGAGTTGAGCTTGACTCCATCCTCAACCCGAAAAGGCCCCACAAGCTCATCTTTGATGATACCAGCCCAAACCAGTACTCCACCTCCACCTTGCTGGCGTCTGAGTCGGACTGGAGCTCTCTGCCCTTTACCAATCCAGCCACGGGCCCATCCATATGGCCCATCAAGACTCACTCTCATTTCATCAGTCCATAAAACCTTAGAAAAATCAGTCTTGAGATATTTCTTGGCCCAGTCTTGACGTTTCAGCTTGTGTGTCTTGTTCAGTGGTGGTCGTCTTTCAGCCTTTCTTACCTTGGCCATGTCTCTGAGTATTGCACACCTTGTGCTTTTGGGCACTCCAGTGATGTTGCAGCTCTGAAATATGGCCAAACTGGTGGCAAGTGGCATCGTGGCAGCTGCACGCTTGACTTTTCTCAGTTCATGGGCAGTTATTTTGCGCCTTGGTTTTTCCACACGCTTCTTGCGACCCTGTTGACTATTTTGAATGAAACGCTTGATTGTTCAATGATCACACTTCAGAAGCTTTGCAATTTTAAGAGTGCTGCATCCCTCTGCATGATATCTCACTATTTTTGACTTTTCTGAGCCTGTCAAGTCCTTCTTTTGACCCATTTTGCCAAAGGAAAGGAAGTTGCCTAATAATTATGCACACCTGATATAGGGTGTTGATGTCATTAGACCACACCCCTTCTCATTACAGAGATGCACATCACCTAATATGCTTAATTGGTAGTAGGCTTTCGAGCCTATACAGCTTGGAGTAAGACAACATGCATAAAGAGGATGATGTGGTCAAAATACTCATTTGCCTAATAATTCTGCACTCCCTGTATTATAGTGTAGTGGCCAACTATCGGCTAATTAGTTGTCTTCTGGCTGTGACTAAGACCTTAAAAAACTTCTAGCTAACCAGTTGTCACATTACCTTGAAACACATAAAATATTAGATGATTGTCAGGTGATTTCTGCCTAGACAGAGGTACTGAATCCACCTTTGTTGCTGTCACAGATGATCTTTGAATGGGTGCCAATTACATCACCACTGGTGCCTAGATTTTATTGCACTTGTCAGCAACTTTTAATGTGGGTGATCATAACATCTAGATCACCAAACTAGCACACTATGGGATTAATGGACCCACACTCTCATGGCTGAATTATTGTTTTGACAAAACCTAGAGTGTATTGTTAAATGAATGAATAGCTCTTCCATCAACCCTGAACGCAGGGGTACCCCAAGGCTCCAAATGTTTATTTTATCTCTTCAACATTAATGCCAGCCCTCTTGCTTTAATAATAAGGAATCTCACCTGTGATTTTTTTTTTTTTACACATATGCTGATGACACACTGTAGGAGGCTGGCCTGGTTTGTTGTGGGTACCAAAGGTACTTACACCTTATAACAGGTCCAGTTATCCCTTATTAGTGAAATGTAGTTAGTGTCTAGAAGCCAGGCTGTCTAGGGGTAGCTGTAGCTGAGCAGCCAAGGCTGAACTAGGAGACATGCAAATCTCTTGCAATACCACTGTAGTCACACAGTACTCACAAACATGAAGGAAAATATTCAGTGTTACAAAAACAAAGGTACTTTATTTTGGTGACACAAATATCAGAAATACCTTAGAGACTATACTCCCTTAGGAGGTGAGTAAAATACACAATATATACACTGGTATCCAAAGACAGGTAAGTAAACAGTCAGAAAACGGTGCAAATAGTGAAACTCACAATAGGCTGCAATGGGCCTAGGGGGAACACAAACCATATACTAAAGTAGTGGAATCCGAAAGTCAGTTTCCCACCTAGGCAAGTGTAGTGTGTAGAGGGGCGCTGGGAGTGTAATCAAACAGCAAAGGTAAGTAATACAACCAACACCAGAGCCCAGGAAAACAGAAGTAAATCACAGTGGGTTTCCCGAAACACACAAGAAATCATGATAAAAGATTATGCAAGAACCAGAAGAGACTGCAAGACCCAACAGTGGATTCCTGGACCTGAAGACCTGCGGAAGAAGGGGACCAAGTCCAAGAAGCACTGAGAGTCCATGGAGAACAGGAGCCCTTGCTAACCCGGATGAATGTGCAAAATAAAAACCACCGGTGAGAAGACAAAGTCAGTTATGCACCCAAGAAGACAGATGCAGGTTCCTGGTTGGTGCAGAAGAAGTCCCACGTCGAATGGATGATTGTAGTCTGGTTTGTGTCGCTGGATTCTGCCAACAATCCTTGGCATACGCAAAGCTTGCAGTTAGCGGAAAATAGCACTGCCTGGGATCAGGAGGGACCTGGTGGCCTCTACCTAGGAGGGGGAAGGCAGAGGGTGCCCTCAGCAACTCAGGGAGCCCTCAGAAGACCAGGCAGCATGCACAGGGGTCCCACAGCACGGGAACAAAGAAGGTGCAAATGGAGGCCCATGTAGCATGACACAAAGGGATTTCATGCAGCCAGAGAACCACTCAGGAAGCTGTGCGTCGCAGGAGGGAGTACTGGGACCAAAGCTGTGCTTTGCACAAAGAACTTCTTGGAAGATCACACACAAGCCTTGGCAACTGCAACTCATGCAGTGCACAGGGGTAATGTCTTGCGTGGGGAGGCAAGCTCTTACCTCCACCAAAGTTGGACAGCTGAACGTTGGGACTGTTGGGGTCACTTTTGTACACCACCTGTGTTGCTGGATCCATGATCGCCATCTGGAGAGGGGACACACGCCACCGGTCATTGCTGCAGAGAGGTGCTTGCTGAAGCAGGGAAGTGACTCCGTCACTCCACTGGAGATTCCTTCAGTTCTTCTGGTGCAGGCTGAAGACAGGCAGTCCTTGGAGGATGCTCGACCTGGAAACTGTTTCAGTTGCTGGCAGGAGCTGAAGATACAATGTTGCAGAAGACACCTTTGCTTCTTTGTTGCGGTTTGTAGAGTTCCTGGAGGGTTCAGCTGTAGTTCTATCGGTAGAAGAAGTAGTAAAGGATGCAGAGGATTCCTGCTGGAGTCTTGCAATCCAAATCTGAAGAAACACCCAGAGGAGAGACCCCAAATAGCCCTGAAAGGGGGATTGGTCACCTAACCAGGTAAGCACCTATCAAGGGAAGGCTCTGATATCACCTGCTGGCACTGGCCACTCAGTTGCTCCCAGAGTGCCCCACCACCTTGGAACCCAAGATGGCAAAACCCAGGGGCACTCTGGAGGAACTCTGTGCACCATTCCTGGGGTGGTGATGGACAGGGGAGTGGTCACTCCCCTTTCCTTTGTCCAGTTTTGCGCCAGAGCAGGGACTTGGGGTCCCTGAACCAGTGTAGACTGGATTATGCAAGGAGGGCACCATCTGTGCCCTTCAAATCATTTCCAGAGGCTCTGGAGAGGCTACCCCTCCTTTGCCTGTAACACATATTTCCAAAGGAAGAGGGTGTAACACCCCTCTCCCAAAGGAAATGCTTTGTTCTGCCTTCCTGGGCTTGAGCTGCTCAAGCAACAGGAGGGCAGAAACCTGTCTGTGAGGTGGCAGCAGCTGGGGCTGCCTGGAAAACCTAAGAAGGCTGGTATGGCAGTGCTGGGGGTCCACTGTGGAGACCCCAGAGTGCATGGGATTGTACAACCAATACTGGAATCAGTATTGGGGTACAATTCCCTTTTGGTAGACACCTTACATTGCCATATTCGGGGTTACCATTGTGAAGCTGGACATAGGTATTGACCTATGTCCAGTGCATGCGTAAAATGACATCCCCACACTCACAAAGTCTGGGAAAATGGTCCTGGATGACATGGGGGCACCTCTGCTAGTGCAGGGTTGCCCTCACACACAGGTACTTTGTACCCAGCCTTCAGGGTTGGAAGGCCTTGCATATATGTGACTTATAAGTGACCTGGTATAGTGAAAATGGCTGTGAAAGGGTGCATGCACCTTTTCACACAGGCAGCAATGGCAGTCCTGCAGAAGCCTTTGCATGGGCTCCCTATGGGTGGTAAAAGTAATGCTGAAGCTCAAAGGGATCCCCTGGAATCCCAATGCCCTGGGTACCTAGGTACCATCTACTAGGGACTTATAAGGGGGCACCAGTATGCCAATTCGGGATGAAATACTGGGTTACCAATTTATAGTGACAAATTTGGGACCAGAGAGAGCAGAAGCACTGGGGTCCTGGTTATCAGGATCCCAGTGACACAGTCAAGCAAACTGACAAAAACAGTAAAACATACTGACAAGTAGACCACAAACCATAAGTACTGTGGTCCTGACTAGCAGGATCCCAGTGACAAAGTCAAAACACACTGACAAACAGGCCAAAAATGGGGGTAACCATGCTAGAAAGAGGCTACTTTCTCACACACACAACTTATCTTTCGGTTAAATTGTTATAATGCCCATCACAATTGACTGTCTATGTAACATCAAAAATGGAAGATTCAAACCGGCTCAAGACAAAGATGGATAAAACTGAGAATCAAGTGGTGGGCAGTGGCCTTTCAGCCTAGTCCACCACATAACACTCTCCCTTTCATTATACTTAACTGAAATCCACCAGACAGTTTGTTTTGGGTGTCAAACTCTGCTTTTAACCTAAAGTGGTCATACAAGTCTCTGCTATCATTGTATTATGTTCTGTTCCTCTGCGGAGATTAATACCCATCATCCCTCTTCTTTCTGTGGCTGGTAAGAAATCATTAGTGGCTGAAATCAGTGGATGCAGAATGGATTATTGTGATGCTCTTTAGATAGGCATTTCTAATAAACAACTTCATAGGTTACAAACCATCCAAAATCAAGCAGCTAGATTTAACCTTTGCCTCTCGCTTCTCTTCAGCCACCCAGTCACTGGTTACCTATACATAATGGAGTCACACCTTGTTTACCAGTGCATCTACAGATCCTCCTTTGAGCTTCTGTGAATTTCAAACTAACTAAATATAGTTCCTCACAGACACTATGCTGACCCTTCAATTCTTTTGGCTGGTCTATGTTCTAAAATGTCTTTTTAGGAAAGGGAGTCTTTCTCCACCGTAGCATCTCGGCCACGGGACAATCTGCCTCTTCAGCTTTAGCTTATCTCGTCCCATGCCCTTTTCAGGCAAAAAACGAAAACTAAACGCTTTTATTTTCCAGCTAATTTATCTCTGTAACTATCAGTACTTTGTGTTCTGTGACACTAAGAGAGCTAGGATGTATGTATACACTTTATAGATACGCTTCGCAACACAACATCAATCAATACTCAGGGTAGAAGAAAAGATGTTGAATCCAAAAACCAGGTCTCCTCCTCTGAGGGTGATCATCTGCTCTTACAAGTTTTTAAAAAATGAAAAGATTTCTACAGTTACAGTGAGTAAGTGAGGGAGCAAACAGGGAGGGCAAGGGTGGATTCTGGATCGACCCATCAGACTAAGGTGACATGATAACTAACTGATGAATTGAATGTGACTCAAGAAGAGTGCCACTGAGACTTCGCTCGTGAGACCCTGAATGCTCTTGAAGATGGAGCCAAAATATAAAGCAGCTTTGAGTTTAACCTGTTATTACAGCACTAAACAGCAAAACTGTGGTAGCAAGCTCAATGTAAAAAAAACTATTAATGGTCATCAACATATTATTTTAATTGCCCATAAACAATAAAGTGCCTCAGGCTCTATCCAATGGCCCGGCATGTCACCAGCGATTGCAGGACAGGCAGCAGCCGCATCGTTTTTTTTCTGAAAATGACAACGGGAGATATCGTAATGATCCACACCTGAAAATCCAATTGTATTTCAAGAATAAAAAGAAAGCCCCTAATTACTTTCAAAAACTGCATCTGAGCTTCGAAAAGGGTGGCCAACTCAGTAGAAAGCATGGGGTCCACCAAACCAATCATTGAAGAATTGATTCAGAAGTAAAGAAAAAGCAACAAGACATCTCCTTTTCAAGACCCGCTTCGGCTCAGAAAATATAGTGAATAAACAAACACAACACAGTAGAGGCTATACCTTTAGATCTAGGAGAGTGAACAGAAAGTAAAGCTATCATAGAAATTCAGACGTATCATGACATATGATCAATTCCCCTTAGTGTAAAATAGCGTAGTTGCAGGTATTATTTTGGCAGAAGATTATAAATTGGCTGTGAATGGTCACAGAAACTGCGATGGACTTAATATGTCCTTGCATATTTTTGGAAACTGTTGTTATCTTTTCCTGCTCTGGGATTTGCAATGGACATTGGCACTCAATGGCAGTAAATACTGCCTACCGCTGCAGCGACAGCTGCCAAAAGACCGTTGCCGTGGCTACCAGCCATCCGCCGGATTGTGACCACAGCCGGATTTCAGTCAGAAGTATAGTGGAAATCCGGGTGTAGCTATGGCGGTGGATGGCTGTAAGGAGGTGCTGCTGCCAGCAGCAGCACCACACCAGCAGACCACCGCCGACCGCATCATGACACATGATACGGCCTGGCAGTGTTCTGCTGGCGGATGCTGCTGCTGGCAGCAGTGTCCCCGTCCCGTCTCCTGCCGGAGGACCCCCTGACAACAGATAAGTCGGGTGCTTCAACAGGGGAGGGGGGTTAGAGGGTGTTGAGTCTGTGTGTGTGGGTGTGTGTGTGTGTGTATGTCTGTGCCTGCGTGTATGTGGGTGTGTGCTGTGTGTTGTATGTGTGTGCATGTATGGATGTGTGAGTGCGTGCATGTTGTGTTGTGTGAATGTGTGTGTGCTTGAATGTACGTAAGAGTGTGTGGATGTGTGTGTGAATGGATGTATGCATGCGTAGCTGAATGTGGGAATGGGTGTATGCGTGTGTACGTGTGTGAATGAAGGTGCGTGTATGAAGGGGGGGTCTAGAGATGAAGTGGGGGAACCTGTGGAGAGGGAGGGAGGCGGGCAAGACCTGTATCAGTGACAGGGAAGGGATTCCCTGTCAGTGATAGTGCCTACCAATATGGTTTTGGTGGCGGTAAGGTTGCCACAAAAACCATGGAGGTAGGAGGGGTCATAATCCCGCAGGCGGGCAAGTGACGGCCGCCGGGCTGGAAAGTGAAGTCTCCTGCCCGGCAGTCATAACCACAGTGGCAGTCGGTGTGGTACATTGGTGGTACGGCTTTAGCCAAACCGCCAATGTCTTAATATGGAGGAAAGTACCGCCAGCCTGTTGGCAGTACTTTCCTTCTTATTAACGCCGTCCGCCGGGGTCATAATGAGGGCCATAATGTCCAGTGGTGCACATCATACAGAGTAGACACTGCTCTTCTTCTCCCGGGCACAAATGTTTGGAACCAGCCACATATTTATTTTATAGGTACAGACATTATTTGTTGTTAAGGAAAGAAAGCACAAAGGTATTGTGACAGATCATGAATTACTGCAATATTTCAGCCCTTCAGAAATGGCTTTATAACATGTGGCTTGTTAGCCACTTTAATTTGGAAATTAGTGTAAAACACAATGTTTTCCAATTTGAACCCATATTTTCTATGGGCCATGGCCTCAAATGTTTATGGGGCGTCAGATTTGGTCGCTGCAACTTGGTAGTGGTGGTGTGACAACAGAGGTACTTGAAAAGTTGAAGTGTTTCTATAAGAGTTATAGCATGCAACCGTTTATTTTTAGCTCTATTGATTCTAAAAAAAAAGCTTAGAAGAATGCTCTTTGCTGACCACAATGTCACTTTGTGACTTTGTTAAGCAAAAGTTAACATTTCTCGTAAATAAACTACAATCACAGGGACAATTTGTCTCTTTTGGATCTCTTCATCGGGAAGTATCTGATCTGCAATGAAAGTAAGGCAGCTTGAGAAGAGTGCAAAACAGTGAAAATGGATGCAGGTGTTCCTGGGATGCTTCTTTAAACAGTGTTTTAACCTATGTTGAATTGTTTAAATAGAATTACTAGTGGCAAGGTTGTATGTGAAGTGCTGGCAGTTTTTCTTATATCGAATATAATCTGACAGACAACCCTGACACAGCAGTAATACTTTGTTGCAGGCACCATAATGTCACCCTGTCCTTTTTCTTAGAAATAAGAGGCGGGTGAATCTAGATTGAGCTCAGCGGCAAAGGCGCCGTTCATCTTCAAGGTCTCTGTGTTCCCGCTTCCTAGAAATGAAACAATGATTTGGAAGGCAGAAATCTCCTGGCAGACAAAACTGCCTTTCTGTCTGAAGCACCTAATGCTAATTAAACCACATCTACGAGTGCTGGGTGCCAGGAGCCTTGACTGGATTTTTGCTGAAATAAAAATCCTTGATTGTTCTAGGTTTTGTGATTTATAGCAGCTCGCACACAATAGAATAACGCTTTTTCCTAAATGTAGACTACGATCGATGGAGGTGAACTATTTTTGCTGACATTAGTTTAGCTTCTACTGTCATTGTTTTAAGAACTATTTTTATTTATGATTTCTTACCAGTTTAAATGGAGCGCCCCGAATTGCCCACAATACGTTTCGATATTGCTTCATTGCTAACACATATGCATTTTCTGAGTTGCACATTTTGCCATGTTTTATTGTCTCACACTGCCATGCAGACACCGCAAGAGTTGCTTCAGGAAGCTGTCCTTTATGGGGATGTCTTTGAATGCTTTCAAAAAGTAAAAGGCACCCTCCACTGATTGAATGCCAAGAGAAATTGAATTCTAGGGCAGTTGCTCCAATACTGCCAGAGTCTTCATTCCATCATGTTGGACCTTTAAAAGCCGGATGTTAGGACCAGGCATCAGATCAGGAGGACTTGAGTTTAGTTGATACTGTAAATCGTGCACCAGCCTCACATTCTGCCCCGTGCGGGACATATCGGATTTTGAATTGAAATGGAGTACTGGCAGCGTAAACACTGCAAGGCCCACT
Organism: Pleurodeles waltl; assembly: GCF_031143425.1. Classification (NCBI taxonomy): domain Eukaryota; kingdom Metazoa; phylum Chordata; class Amphibia; order Caudata; family Salamandridae; genus Pleurodeles; species Pleurodeles waltl. Next base: position 894,636,375 of record NC_090449.1, read on the forward strand.
GTAGTGGTCTGATAGGATCATGGTGGTCCAATTCTAAGGCTAGGACGTTCCACTCTATCATGGATCACATGTGGTTTGGGCATCAGTGGATGAGATGCTGGCCACCATGTCACTGCCATAGTCTACTCTGATTTCCCAGCACCAATGTACGGTACAGCGATGGGGATATGAGAGATGCAGTTAGAATTGGTTTGCTTTTATGCCTTGGGATATTTGAGTTTTAAAGGTGAGCTTTGATTCAGTAGAGATGTCAGTTTTCACCTTATTGACTAGGAACGGTGCTTCAGGTCTAGTGTTCCAGGAAGGGTCAATTGTGCTATTTGTATTTCTATTTTATTAAGAATAAGCACAAGCAAGCTGACATGTATTGACCTTCAATTTTGCCTGGAGACATTACAGGTCGTAGAGGGGATGGGCGCAGTACAAGGCATATAGACACGTGGCATGGTAACGTATTGTGGGGGTAAATGCCTCAACCAGGAAAAATATATTTCCTCACTTAAATGTAATACTTTGAAATGGATACTGAATACACTACATACAAATGAATGACATTTTGTAGAATCTTGTTTTGTATATTTGTTACATTTCTATTGAGGTTGTTGCCACATGGTCGCTGGTACTGGCGCATCAAAATTATAGTGGTACAGGTCACTGGCCTATTCTACATGCCAGGTCAGAGTGAGTTGCAACGAGCTTGAGAACTTTCATATATTTGCACCAGTCTCACCACAGAAAAGTAGTGGTGAAGGGAATGCACGATGACGTAACCATGTACCAGTTGTTTCTGCACAGGCACAGTCATGACTTAATGTAGCTCCCACTGGAGCAGTGGTTCCCAACCTGTGGTCCGGGGACCTCGGGGGTCCACAAAGTCACCTCATGGGGTCCATGATTCCATAGAAAAGTAAATAATATTAACAGATTAATAAAGTGCGTATAAATAAAGTGCCTAAATGTACAATATAAAAATTTAAAACACACTGTAAATGTCAAGGAATTTGAAATTAGAAGCTAAACATTAAATTAGTACCCTCAGATTGGTTCAAGGGAGCAGTGCAGGTGCATCAAGGTGCACCAAACAGAATATAGTGTGGGTGATGTGTGGCTTCAATTGAATTTTAAAAAGCTCCAAACTTCCTATAATTTTTTTTTTTTTAATTTATATTTGGAAATTAAGTAACATTTTATTATTTGTCTATGTGTTTGATGAATTCTCGTTTCTGTATTTTCTGATTATTCTTTTGAGTTTCACATGTTCAACAATGTTTTGGCCATGGTCCGTGGCTTCCAGTAATGACTCAATGGGGGTCCCCAGATTACAACAATGATTCTGTGGTGGTCCCTGAGCTTTAGTAATGATAAAGTGGGGGTCCACAGAAGTCAAAAGTTTGGAAACGTCTGCACTAGCGTAATTCGTCTAGAACATGAAAACTGTCTCGAATACGGGAGAGGAAAAGGGACTTAGAATGTCTTGGACAGGACAGATGTGTGCAGAGGAATGGCCAGTCTCATGGTGAAGACAGGACACAGCACAGCATTTGTACTGACATTGGGCAAGTGGTGGATGTAGTGAACAAAGAACAGAGGGCACAGGACCGCTGGGTATTGAAGATTTTGAGCACTTTGTTGTTGACAGACCCGAGATAGAACATCAAAGCACATACCAGGATTGGTATTACTGACATATTCCCTTCAGGGTGGTCAATATTGTATGAGCTGGTAGAAGAGGCAGAGAAGTTTATGACGCAGCCCCCCAAAGACATCCATAGAGGAAGAGAGTGAAAGTGCTTCAAGTGGGCAAGGGTCTCTACCCTCATCGATCCTGATAATAAAGGCAGGAATAGACAGGATACATAGACAACATAGCAATCAAAGAAGACGCTAAAACAACCCTAAATCCTCGATAATCTGATCACACACAGATTATAGCTGTATACGATTTATTCCAGGGAAGCAGGCAAGGTTCAGCATCAAAGACCCCAACAGTGTAACTCTATACATTCAGAATGTTTCTACAAGAATGGAAACAACATTCTTCATGATGCCCTCCTAGAGTAGGAATCTTAAAGTAACATGGATATAACATATCTCCCCCTTTTTACTTTAGAAAGAAAAAGAAAGGGTGGATAACAGCATTGGAACGTAAAAATAAATCTAACAAGAATACTACAGACAGAAAAAAATCAACTGATTTGATATGAACAAAATGGTGAGCCATAGAAATGAAATAAATGTCTATAAAGTCAAGGACCATAATCATTGAGGAACCTTGGCCGAGCCTTTCTCTATGAATACAGGGCAAACCTGGCCCTACTGATTCACACAACTTTCACATGTTCTGGAAGAACCGAAGACTTGCCTAATATAATGAGCAAGTCTCCGGATGTTACACTTCTCGAGAACAGCGTTACCTAAAATAAGACAAACCCTCTTGGGTACAGAAAACTTTAAACCATCCTTTGACACAAATCCACCCAGTTTAGCATGCACCCACCCACCATTTCTGAAACTGGGGACAGATTTCTGCAGCTTTTTGATATGTCCATTCTGCTACACCCTCGTTGCTTCATCTATCACAATCTTCTTGATTTTTTTATAAATCTTTTTAACAGGGTTAGACAAATAAAAACCAACACAGGATGTCACCAACTGTAAACACATTGCAACGTACCCAGGGCACTGTACCGGGCAAACCCAAGTAATCTCCCTGCCCTCCAAAGTCCTCTGTGGGCCTTCCATGCTGACTAGGTTTTGTCTAGTTTCTTGAGGCATCCCAAGCCCTTGTATACCACCCTCTCTGTCAAAATATACCAGGCTATATCTTTCTCCCAGTGGGCCATTTCTGGTGCAGCTTTCACCTCCCGCCCCCGATGCTGTGCTATGTTGTGTTTTGCAAATAGGAGAGCTAAAGCCATCCACAATTTGAGGTGTTTAGGTATTGTATCGTCACCCTGTATGTTTAGTACAAACTAATTTTCCGTCTTGACTACAGGAAGACCTGTCACTTGTGTCATGTAGTCCACCAGTCCCTCCCAAATAGTCTGCCAGTCAATCAAACATACATATGTGGCTAATCACCCCGGGTGCTATCTGGCGCAGAACTCTAATGGGTCTTAGTCAAAGTGCCAGTTTTTGGGCCCTTCTGAAGTCTGATAGTGACAGTGCGGAGGGGGAGGTTGTTCCAGGACTTGGCAGCGAGGTAGGAGAAGGAATGACCACTGCTGCGGCTTCTGGGGATGCGGGGATGTGGGCAAAGGAGGTGGAGAACAGATGTCTGGCGGGTTGGTGGAAGGTTAGGTGGTGGTTGAGGTATGCAGGTTATTGGTTGTGGAGGCCCTGAAGGCATTGGTTAGCATTTCAAACTGGCATCTCCTCAGGACGGGGAGCCACTGGAGGCTTCTGAGGTGGGATGTGGTGCTGGTCCTTTTCGGAAGGTTGAGGTGAAGTCTGGCTGCAGTGTTCTGTATGGTTTAGAGTTGTTGAGTTAGGTGGAGGTTCCGGCATAGAATGTATTTCTGTAGTCCAGTCAGCTGGAGATGAGGGCTTACGTGACTGTTTTCCTGGTGTTTATGAAGATGCATCTGAAGATCTTATGGAACATACAGAAGGTGTGGATACTGAGTTGATCTGGCGCTGCATTGAGAGTTTGCTGTCCAGGATGATCCCAAGGTCGCAGGCGTGGTCTGTCAGGGTGGGTGTGTGTCCAAGTTCAGTGGGCTATCAAGTGTTGTTCTATTGTGAGGTGTTCCTCCAGAAGATGAGCACCTCCCGTCTTGTCCGAGTTTAGCTTTAGACAATTGGCCCTCATCCAGTCTGCGACGTTTGTCATGGAATTATGGAAGTTGGTTCCTGTGGTGGCTGGGGCTTTCATGAGTGAGAAGATGAGCTGGATGTAAGAAAGTACCCTCTCTTTGGTATGTTAACCCCAATTTCTGCCTGATGTCAGTGTGTTTGACTGTGTCACTGGGATCCTGGTAACCAGGACCCCAGTGCTTATGCACTCTCTCCTCTCAATTTTGTCACTGCATACTGGTAACCCATAGTTCATCTCAAATTAGCATACTGGTCAACCCTTATAAGTCCCTAGTATATGGTATTTAGGTACCCAGGGCATTGGGGTTCAGCATTACCTTTGCCACCCATAGTGAGCCCATGCAAAGGCTTCTGTAGGACTGCCATTGCATCCTGTGTGAAATGGTGCATGCACCATTTCACAGCAATTTACACTGCACCAGGTCACTTATAAGTCACCTATACGTCAGGCCTGCCAACCCTGGAGGCTAAGTGCAAAGTACCTCTGTGTGAGGGCACCCCTGCACTAGCAGAGGTGCCCCCCACATCATCCAGGACCTTTTTCCCAGACTTCGTGAGTACGGGGACGCCATTATACGCGTGCACTGGACATAGGTCAATACCTATGTCCACCTTCACAATGGTAACTCCGTATATGGCCATGTTAGGTGTCTAACATCTTGGAATTATACCCTAATGCTGATTCTAACATTGGTTGTATAATTCCATACACTCTGGGGGCTCCAAAGTGGACCCCCAATACTGCCATATGAGTCTTCTGAGGTTTTCCAGGCAGCCTCAGCTGCTGCCACCTCACAGACAGGTTCCTGCCCTCCTGTTGCTCAAGCAGCTTGAGCCAAGGAAGGCAGAACAAAGCATTTCCTTTGGGAGAGGGGTATTACACCCTCTCCCTTTGGAAATAGGTGTTTCCCAGAGCCTCTTGAAATGCTCTGAAGGGCATAGATGGTGCCCTCCTTGCATAAACCAGTCTACACCAGTTCAGGGACCCCCCCAGTCCCTGTTCTAACGTAAAACTGGATAAAGGGAAGAAGAGTGACCACTCCCCTGTCCTTTACCACCCCGAGGTAGTGCCCAGAGCTCCTCCAGAGTGTCCCTGGGTTTTGCCATCTTGGATTGAAAGGTGGTGGGGCACTCTGGGAGCATCTGAGTGGCCAGTGCCAGTAGGTGACGTCAAAGCCCTCCCCTGATAGGTGCTTAACTGTGTAGCTGACCAATCCCCCTTTCAGGGCTATTTAGGGTCTCTCCTCTGGGTGTTTCCTTAGATTCGGATTGCAAGACTCCAGCAGAAATCCTCTGCATTCTTTAGTTCACCTTCTACTAATGAAACTGCATCTGGACCCTCCAAGAACTCTTCAAACTGTAACAAAGAAGCAAAGAAAACTTCTGCAACATTATAGCTTCAGCTCCTGCCAGCAACTGCAACAGTTTCCAGGTTGTGCATCCTCCAAAAACTGCCGGTCTTCAACCTGCACCAAAAGAACAAAGGAATCTCCCTTGAAGTGAAAGAGTAACTTCCCTGCTTCTCCCCCCTTACAGGCACCCCTCTGCAGCAATGACCGGTGGCTTGGGTCCCCTCTCCTGAAGAAGTGCGTGAATCCAGCATCACGGGTGGTGGCCTGAAGTGGTCTCAACGGTCCTGACGTCCTACTGTCCAATTTTGGTGGAGGTAAGAGCATGCATCCCCAGGCAAGACAGTAGCCCCGTGCACCCCATGTTTTTCAGTTGCCAAGTCTTGTTGGCATTCTTCCATGAAGTTCTTCATGCACTGTGCAGCTCTGACCCCCAGCACTCCTTACTGCGACGCACAGCCTCTTGCATGGTTCTCCAGCGGTGTGGGAATCCTTTGTGTAGTGCTGCGTGGGCCTCCTTTTGCACCTTCTTTGTCCCCCTGATGTGGGACTCCTGTGCGTGCTGCCTGGTCTTCTGAGGGCTCTCTGAGTTGCTGAGAGCTCCCTCTGTCTCTCCCTTGTGGGTAGAGGCCACCTAATCCCTCATAATCCCAGGCAGCACCATTTTCTGCTAACTGCAAGCTTTGCGTGTGCCAAGGCTTGCTGGCAGAATCCAGCGACTCAAACCAGACTGCAATCATCCATCCGGCATGGGACATCATCTTCACCAACCAGGAACCTGCATCCATCTTCTTGCGTTCACTACGGACTGTTCTTCTTTACCGGTGGTTCTTCTTTTGGCACCTTCATCCAGGTTAGCAGGGGCTCCTGTTCTCCCTGGACTCTCCAGTGCTTCTTGGACTTGGTCCCCTTCTTCCACAGGCCTTCAGGTCCAGGAATCCATTGTTGGTGTTTTGCAGTCTCTTCTGTCTCTTGCAAAATCTTCTATCACATGTGCTTGTGTGTTCTAGGAATTTATTGTGATTTACTCCTGCTTTCCTGAGCTCTGGGGTGGGTTTGATTACTTGCCTTTGGTGTTTTCTTACACTCCCAGCAACCCTCTACACACTGCACTTGCCTAGGTGGGAAAATGGCTTTCACATTACACTATTTTAGTATATGTTATGTGTTCCCCCTTGGCCCATTGATTTCTATTGTGATTTTCACTATTTGCACTGTTTTCTAACTATTTTTCAGCTATTACTGCACTCTAGTGTATATGCTGTGCATATTACTTACCTCCTAAGGGAGTATAGTGTCTAAGGTATTTTTGGCATTCATGTCACCAAAATAAAGTACCTTTATTTTTGTAACACTGAGTATTTTCTTTCACGTGTGTTTGTACTGTGTGACTGCAGTGGTATTGCATGAGCTTTGCATGTCTCATAGATAAGCCTTGGCTGCTCAGCTACATCTACCCCTAGACAGCCTGGCTTCTAGACACTGACTACATTTCACTAATAAGGGATAACTGGACCTGGTATAAGGTGTAAGTACCTTTGGTACCCACTACAAACCAGGCCAGCCTCCTAGATTGGTGGTGCGTCGGTGGAATAAGTACTTGCAATTGCCTTATCACTCTGTCACCGGTGCTTTCCACAGGAAAATGTACTCTAGACCTAGAGCTATACATACTTAGAACTAGTACAGGACCTAGTCTCTTACTTTCCTTTCTAAGAGACTAGGGGTTAGGCAGAGTAGGTATTTTCTTCTTACTTATACTACTCTAACACTCACTACACTATGGCCCTCATTATGACTTTGGTGGTAAATCCCGCTTACTGCCGCAGTGACAGCTGCCTACATACCGTCGTGGAGGCGAACATCCGTTCACCATATTATGACACTTACACACTAAACCAACAGAATACTGCCACAAACACATACCCGTCAGACCAAATTTTAGTGTTAAACTGTCAGTACGAACACCCAGACCGATATGCCAACAAAACAACGCCCTCCACAATATGACCCACAAATCACCACAGCGGACATTCAACGGCGGTAAACCATTGGCGGTATAAACTGGTGTGGTCAGAATGGTCACCCAAATATATATAACAACACAACATTAGCCAATACTAAAAACACACACTTGACACTGATACACACACTACACCCACCCACCGCACTACGGAACTCACACCCACATTACCCACAACCCTTTCCTAACACGAAAAATAACCAAGAGATAGCCATGCAAATCATAGACACAACCACAAACACACCACAAACACCCATTCATCCATCACGCACCCACACCCCACCACATTACTCAACACCCACTGCACAACACACAACACCTATGTCCCCACTAAGGCACCCCCGTTTCACTGATGAGGAGTTGCGGGTCATGGTGGAGGAAATAGTCAGGATAGAGCCACAGCTGTTTGGAGCACAGGTACAGAAAACCCATTACAAGGAAGATGGAGCTATGGCAGAGAATCGTGGACCAGGTGAACGCTGTGGGACAGCATTCATGAACAAGGGACAACATCAGGAAGAGGTAGAATGACCTACGGGGAAAGGTATGTTACATGGCAGCAAGGCACCAGCTGGGCATCCAGAGGACTGGCAGTGGACCGCCACCTCCTCCCCCACAGCTGACAGCATGGGAGGAGCAAGTCTTGGCAATACTGCATCCTGAGGGACTAACTGGAGTTGCCAGAGGAGTGAACACTGGTGAGTCAATATTTACTACCTATTCCCCCATACCTGCATGCCACCACCACCACCACCCCTCACCCTGACATCCATCACTTGATTCCATCCCATACAGTACACCAACACAAACAACAATCCTAAATACCAAGCCCTGCATGCCATACCCACTGCATGCACATACCTCCCAGCCCTGCATGTGCACTCACAACCAATACATACACAGCATGGAGAACTAACAATCCCACAATACAACACCCTACACAAACAAAGGTGGCAGGGCAACAACAACAATATAGGGGAAGCTGGGGATGTAGAATATGTCACAAACATGTAGCATAATACACCACTTAAATCCCCACAAGCGCCCCAGACAATCCCAGCGGGGAGGAGGTGCCACGGCTACCCAGTCCCCCACCAGAAGATGCCCCCAGTGATGACAGCAACTCTGGACTACTGGATCTGGATGAACTCCCTGGCCCATCAGGGACCACTGGTCATTTGGATACCCCAGCCACACCCAGTCCACCACAGAGCCTCCCCCATCAGTATCCAACCCCACAGCAGCCACCCAACGTCCCCACACCTCTGTACCCAGGACATGTCAGTCAGCAGTGTGCCCACCTGCACAGGGACCCCAGTCTACACCTCTCAGCAAAGACAATCAGGGTCCTGGGGTCAGTGGCAGTGGGCACACCATTCAGGGGACACAGGGACACATGGAGGACAGCTGTGCGCCTTGGGAGGACAGACCCAGGGAACCGACTGCCCGGAGGCACTCACCATTGTCCTGGGGATTTCCAACAATCCCAGGGCAAGATAGGTCAGGTGATAGACATCATGCAGGAGAACCAGTGGCTGCGGGAGGAACACCACCAGGAGATCAGGAAAGAATTGCAGGCCTTCAACACCACCATGGTCTCTATAGCAGGGGTGCTGGGTGATATGGCCAACATAATGAGGGACTACACAGCACACCAGCAGGCCCCTACCACTAGCCAGTCAACTGAACAGCCCTCCACATCGGCTGCAGCCAGTGGACAGGAGGCCCTGCTACAGGACCCGCAGGCCACCAGCACCTCTCCCCTGCAGAAGGTGAACCACCCTGTAAATGTTCCCTGTGACCCAGACAGACACCAAAGACACTTGTCAAGACCAAAGCCACCGCCAGGGAATGAGACCCTCCTGAATGTCCCCCTTGTGTTCCACTGTGTCACCTTGTCCATTTTGAACTGCCATTGCTCCCCTTCCTATGGCCCCTTTGACACTGGACCTGTGCTACAAACAGACTGGATCAATATCCTGGACATACCTCTACCATCACCCCATTCCATTGCACAATTTCTTCTAATTTTTTCACTTCAATAAACACCCTTGAACACAACTTGAGTGATAGTGCTTTATCTGGCAAAAATATGCAATGTTTTGAACTGTTTCATCTTGTGCAATTGTCCTGAACTTGGTAATTCTATCCAAAAAATGGCCTGTTACAGTTTGTAGTCATCACATCCGTACACAGTTGTAACCACACCAGCATCTGCAAAATGGGAAGGCATAGGTGACAGTCAGTTGGGATGCTAAGGAAGTGACTGTCATCATGCTACAGCTACACAGAAAAATAAATATTCAGAGGAATGGTCAGTTCCACTTTCTTACCTGTGTGTCATTGGACGTACTGCTGTATAACTGATGAACTGATGTCCTGTTGTCCACATCCTCATCCTCTGCCCCCTCATCCTCACTGTCCTCAAGGTCCACTGCTGCCACTGGAGCATTTTCACCCTTCTCCTCCTGCAGATAGGGCACATGTCATCTGATGGCCAGGTTGTACAACATGCAGCATACAACTATTATTTGGCAGACCTTGTCAGGGGAGTAACATAAGGATCCACTTGTCAGATGGAGGCATCTGAACCTGACCTTCAGGAGATCGAAGGTCCTCTCATTTATTCTCCTGGTTCACTCATGAGCATCATTATACCTATTCTCAGACCCTGTCTTTGTATTCCTTACAGGTGTCAAAAGCTAGGACAGGTTTGGGCAGCCAGAGTCACCTGCAAGAAGTGAGGGACAAACATTAGTCTTGCACAATGGCATGGGGATGACTCCTGAAGCCATGCACTGACATACTTTGGATGGGGACTCGGGCTCACCTATAAGCAACATCCTGTGCCTCTGTAGTTGTGCCATCACATGTGGGATGCTGCTATTTCTCAAGACGAAGGCATCATGCACCGGCCCAGGATACTTGGCAGTGGCGTGGGAGATGTACTGGTCAGCCAGGCACACCATTTGCACATTGAGTGAGTGGAAACTCTTCTGATTCCTGAACACCTGTTCATTGGCCCGGAGAGGGGGACAAATGCTATATGTTTTCCATCAATGGCCCCAATATCATTTGGAATATGTCCCATTGCAGAGAAACCAGCCTTTACATTGGCCAAATCATCCACTTGGGGGAAAGCGATGTAGCTTCACATATGTTTGAGCAGGGCTGCTAAAACCCTTGCCAGCACTATTGAGTGCATTGGCTTTGACATTCCTGCAACCAAGCCCACTGTCACTTGGAAAGAGCCAGTTGCCAGGAAATGGAGCACTGATAGGACCTGCACAAGAGGGGAAATCCCAGTAGGTTGATGGATATCAGATATCAAATCAGGCTCCAATTGTGCACACAGCTCTGTGATTGTGGCCCTGTTTAGTATATAGGTGAGTATAATATGCCTGACCTTAAGTGTAGCCAAGTCCACAAGGGGTCTGTACATGGGGGCTTGCCTCCTCCTCCTATTCCTCCACAGTGGTACGTACCTAAGGGACACAAGAGTGAGAAGGGAGTGACAAACTGAACAATGGAACCACTACTTCAGTGTACATTGACCATGTATCTAATGGACTATGTAAATGGCAATGTATGTACAATTGACAGCAATGACACAGTTTTAAATTTAAGAATGTTGACCCTCACCATAAAATGGCGACCACCTGTCCTGTATGTAGGGACGGATGGAAATGATGTAACTCCTCCAGCGTTGGGCGTCATGGCGAAAGGCGGATCACCGGCGGCAGTGACTGTGTACACCACCGCGGACGTGACTGCCATTTTCTGACTATAACCTCACTTGATTCGTGACTTTCCACAGGACAACACCTCGACTGCGTGTGCTGCTGTGACCTGTGCCTGGAACCTGCCATGGCCCGTGTGACAGGGGAAAGGGCCCCTGCCTTCACTTCAGAGGAGGTGGAGCTCCTGATGGATGGGGACCTACCCCTGTATGGACAGCTGTATGGGCCTCCAGACCAACAGATGAGTACACCATGGGGACGATGCATGCAACAAGGTTGCATGGAGATGTGTGTGTGCTGAAAGTTGTCATTTGGGTGGGGAGTATGGCTGGTGGTAGTGTGCATGCAGGGCTCCAGGTGATGTGTGGAGGGGTGATCGTCAGACCCTGACCCCTCTGATGGCCTGCATACTGGCTGTGGCCTACCCTGGACTCAAATTGTGGTATCCGTCAGAAACTGAGGTGACATGAGAGTGGGCAGAGGTAGATCCTTTCCTAACCTTAGTAACCCTAGTGACCTGACCTCTAGGTGTTAAGGGAGCTCTACCTGAGACTAGATGGTTTGCTAGGGGGAAGATCTTTTGAAGAGCCCTCCCCTGAATCTTCAGGATGATCTGCTCATTCTAAAGGGGTAGAATCTCCCTCCTCCCAATAATGAATCATGAAATCAAAATGCAGACCTCAATGTACAGATTGGGCCAATGGCCAGTCCAAAGTGCCAGAGGCCACATGGCCACAGGGCATAGTCCAAGCCCAACGTGACCCCTGACAACATCCGGACTCCACTGTTCAGGGGCATCATGTTGGAAATGGGCAGGTACCTCAGGGGCAAGAGAGGTTGGGGGTGCACCTCAGGTAGTGCTGGATTCATGACCACTGGTTCTGGAGGGGGTTCCTTGCCCAACAGTCTCTGGAGGGGAGTGAAAGGCCACAGTCTCTGGAGTGGGTATCATGCCCACCGGTTCTGGAAGGGGCTCCTTGCCCAACAGTCTCTGGAGGGGAGTTAAATGCCACAGTCTCTGGAGTGGGTATCATGCCCACTGGTTCTGGAGGGGCTCCTTGCCCAACAGTCTCTGGAAGGTATTGAAAGGCCACAGTCTCTGGGGTGGGTATCATGCCCACTGGTTCTGGAGGGGCTCCTCGCCCAACTGTCTTTGGAGGGGAGTGAAAGGCCACAGTCTCTGGAGTTGGTATCATGCCCACTGGTTCTGGAGGGGGCTCCTTTCCCAACAGTCTCTGGAAGGTATTGAAAGGCCATAGTCTCTGGAGTGGGTATCATGCCCATTGGTTCTGGAGGGGCCCCCTTGATCAATAGTCTCTGGAGGGGAGTGAAAGGCCACAGTCTCTGGAGGGTGGGCTAAATGCCCTCAGATGGTGGAAGGGGCTACTTGCCCTCAGCTGGTGGATGGGGCTCCTTGCCCTCAGATGGTAGAGGGGGCTCCTTGGATTCTTTTGGTGGTGGAGGGCACTCCTTGGGTTCCTTTGCTGGTGGAGGGGGATCCTTGGGCTCCCTCTTGTGACAGGCCCCCTTGGCCATTGTCATGTGACTTATGTCCTTGCCTCCAGGTCTACGAGGTGCCTCCACTGACCCCATCCTCTGTCCCTTAGGTTTCACCACCCTTGTCCTCAGTTTTCTGAGGCAGAGGCGTGGACTTATTGGGAATGGCTGTTGTCACACTCAGGGGCCCCTTAGTGCCAGCAGCAGATTTCTTGGTGGGAGCAGTGGCAGACTGTTTGGCTGAGGTGCTGGGCTCGGTCGTTGGGACCCTGCACTTTGGGCAGGACAGGGGTAGGGGGAGAGTACAGGTCAAGATGGGCAAGGAAAAGCTTTTTAGGGATGTTGGGGCGGGATGTGGCAGGAGGGATGGGAGTGGAGGAAGAGGTAGTAGTTGTAGGGGGTGTACATTTGCTGGACTTGTGTGCAGGTGCATGGGCAGTGTGTGTGTGTGTGTGAGTTGGATTGCTGTTGGGTGTCTGAGTGAGAGCCTTTGTGTCTCTTAGGAGGGGTGCAGACAGGGTGGGAGAGGACAAACAGGACGTTTGGATGGATGTTGTGGAGGTGTCTGCAAGTGAGGTGGGTGTGCTGCATGAGGTGTTGGTGGTGGCTGTTGATGCAGTGCATGCAGGTGTGAATGCGGATGTGACTGTGAGGGAGGAGGAGGGGAGACACTGGAGGCAGTGAATGTTGTTGTGAGTGCATCTCTCTGTTGTTTGTTTGAGTGATAGTGGCTTGAGGTTTGCTGCCTGTGTATGTCTGTGCCACTCTTGTGTGATGTTTTGTGTGCATGCTTGTCTGTATGTGAGCATGGGATGAGTTAGGGTTGAGGAGATTGGGACTGAGAAGTGGTAATTAGAGGGGGACGGTAGGACCAGGGACACTGGCTACCATCAGAGAGGAAGCCAGAGACTGAAACAATCTCTTTAGGGCCGCCAACCCACTGTGGATGCCCACCAGGTAGGCATTGCATTGCTGCATCTGGGATGCCAGCCCCTGGATGGCATTGACTATAGTTGATTGCCCTACAGAGATGGATCTCATGAGGTCAATAGGCTCCTCACTGAGGGCAGCAGGGCTCACTGGGGCAGGACCTGAGGTGCCTGGGGCGAAGGAGTTTCCCACCCTCCTGGGTGAGCGGGCATTGCCAACTGGTGGGGGCTACTGGAAGGGCGGTGCTGGTATGGGGTCGGCTGTACCTGTAGCTGGGGTGGTTCTAGAGGTGTCCGCCACTCCCAGGGAGCTTCCATCAGAGGAGGATTCAGAGTCAGTGTTGTCACCTCCTGTCCCGGCCGTGGTGCTCCCCTCGCCCTCCATCCCACTGGTACCCTTGGCGTCGGTGAATTCTGCCTCCTGGCTCCTGTGGGCTGCAGCTCCCTCACTCGCCAGTGCCTCTTCTCCTGCGCCAGATGATGCTAATGCACACATGAACAGGATGACAGAAGAAAATAGGAGGAGAGAGAAAGGGAGCACTGAGTCAATTACAGCACCAACACCACAGGTGGCATACACATTACCATCACACAGAGGGACCAAGATTGAGTACTATGCACCACACTGGCATTCCATTAACTAGGTACCATAGCAAGTTGAGAGATAACCACTGCCATCTGCTCCCCTCCTGGGACTTACTAAGCCCTGTCTGGCATGGAATGCCACCTAGCTAGCTAACACGATTTTGAGATTCACCCATTTACCCTGTCTGAGCTGGCATTAAGGGGCATCCACTGACTGAAACCCACCACCACCATCCTATGCCAGGCAACAAAGATGGGTGTTACACACACTGTTCTTACCCCCTTCTGGCTGCTGTACTGCCCTCAAGCGCCCATCCAGCTCTTCACAATGGTAACTCAGAATATGGCAATGTAAGCTGTTTAGCATCTGGGAATTGTACCGCAATACTGATTCTAGTATTGGTTTTACAATTCCATGCACTATGGGGGCTCCACTGTGGCCCCCAGTACTGGCATACCAGTCCTCTGAGGTTTTACAGGCAGTCCCAGCTGCTGCCACCTCACAGACAGGTTTCTGCCATCCTGTTGCTTGAGCAGCTCAAGCCCAGGAAGACAGAACAAAGGATTTCCTTTGAGAGAGGGTTGTTACACCCTCTCCCTTCCCCTCGCCACACTCTTTCCACATTGCTTTAAGGTATGCAGACATGAAGTTACCACCTCTGTCTGACACCACCTCTTTTGGGAAGCCCACCCTGGAAAATATATTTGCCACTGCAGGAGCTGTAGTGGTCATTAGAGGGATGGCTTCTGGATATCTAGTGGATTGGTCTACTACCACCAAAATAAATCTATTGCCAGAAGCAGTAGGAGGGCCAAGGGGGCCAACTATGTCAACCCCTACCCTTTCAAAGGGCTCCCCAACCACAGGCAGTGGGATCAAGGACACCTTTGGGGTGCCACCAGTCTTACCACTGGCTTGGCACGTGACACAAGAGCGACAGAACTCGTTTGTGTCCTCTGACATTTGAGGCCAGTGAAAGTGAGGGACCAGTCTGTCCCAGGTTTTCCTTTGCCCCAAATGTCCAGTAAGGGGAATGTCATGTGCCAGTGTAAAAAGAAACTCCCTATACTGGGAATGACCAGTCTCCTGGTAGCACCAGGTTTTGGGTCTCTTGCCTCTGTATAAAGGAGATTGTTTTCCCAATACAGTTTGTGAGAGCCACTGACATCCCCTGCTTTCTGTTTGACAGTTTGCTGTCTCAAACCCTCCAGTGCAGGACAGGTCTGCTGTGCCACACTCAACTCCTCCCTGGCAGGCCCCCCTGTACCCAAAAGCTCAGCTGTGTCAGCTTGGAGCTCCTCTGGTGTAGGTTCTGCACAGGGAGTAGACTCCTCCTCATCAAGTGGGGAATCTTCAGTGGAGAGAGGGATAGTGCATAATGGTTTACACCCTTTCTACCCCTAGTTTTTGGGAGCACTTGGTCCACTGTTCCAGGATCCAAGTTTTCCTGTCCTCTTTGCTTCTTGGTCTGAGCCCTGGTGAGAGCAAAGATGTGCCCTGGAATGCCCAGCATTGCTGCATGAGCCTCTGATTCGACTTCAGATCAAGTTGAAGTCTCCAAATCATTGCCCAGTAGAGTCTACAGGTAGATCAGTGAATACCACACCTTTCTTTGGACAAGTAACGCCCCTCTCCCCCCCAGTTGAGATTCACAACAGCCATGGGGTGGCTAACAGTGTTATTATGTGCGTCAGTCTCTTGTTACTTATGACCAAGTAGGTGTTGCTCAGGGGCTACCAGTTTTTTCATCACCATTGTGACACTGGCACCTGCGTCCTTGTAGGCCTTAACCTGAACACCATTTATTAGGGGTTGTTCATATTAAGGGGACAAGCAACAAGGGTGGCAAGGTCATCGCCACCATCTGAGACTATTGTAAAACAGCCTCAGTGGTTTCCCTAACTAAACCAACCCCCACCACATTACCCAAAGTGAGCCCTGCTACACCCTTGGGCTGGTTATTTGTAGTGTTTTTCCCACCCCCACTGCTATTACTAGGGGCACTAGTGGAAGCAGTGGGGGTTGTGGTGGTGGGAGCATTGGTGTTTTTCTTGGGATAAGTGAGGTCAGTTGCCCAATGGCCTTTGTTCTTACACATGTAACACCAAGGCTTTTTCTGTTGGTTGGAAGAGGATTTGCACCCACCCCAGAGGATTTTTGTGGGCCTGATGAAGTCTCTGACTTTTTATCTTTGTTCCAACCCTTGTCATGTGACTTGCCATCCTTCTTCTTGTCCTTGTCACCCCCTGTATGAGGTTTTCTGCTAAACCTTGTTCTGACAAATTTGGCTGCCTTCTTTCCCAGTTTTTGGGGAGAGGTCAGATCTGAGTCTACCAAGTAATTGTGTAACAAATCAGACACACAATTATTCAGAATATGCTCTCTCAGAATTAGATTATAAAGACCCTCATAGTGAGACACTTTCCTGCTATCTAACCAATGATAGCGCGCCTGGTCCTTAGTAAGTAAACTTACAAGGGGATGCGTATAGGTCAATGAACCTTTTGAATCGCATGGAGTCTCCTAGCCATATAGCAACCAATGTCCATCAACAATCAATACACAAATCAATAATCATTAAGCAAGTCATTAATTAGCAATTAGTAATGTCAAACAGTTCATGAATAACCACAACTCAATATACGTTTAGCAATTTTATTTCCCTATTGGTTACAATACTAAGTCATGTGATTAATTCAAACTTTATTCAATCAACTCAGATTAATTCATTAGTGACCACCAATAACATAATTGAATCAGAACTTGAGAAAGAATGCATTCTAATGCTTCAGCACAGGCCAACAAAGATGAATATGTCGACATAAGTAGCAGAGTTCAGCAAAACAGTCCATCAATCATTCGTCACTATATATGTCAACATCTCAGAATAGGAACCTTACCTAACCCAGATTAGCATTAGCATTGAAAAATCATCTAACTAAGAGAAACTATATTAAACAGCGCAGTTGGTACCTAGAAAGAAAAGGCACAAAAGGTAATTCAGTTACATTGTCATACCTACCTGTCCACGGTATGGAGCAGCAACAAAGTCCGTCTTCATCTTCAGGTCATCAATCGATCAGCATCACATCAGGCTCTCAAGAGCACGAGCCCAATGACAGAATCTCAAATCTCTTCTCTCGAACCTAGCATCTGTCTCTGTGCATTCCTCACCTAACATCTGAGCTCTCCCCTTCTGTACTGTCATTATATCAAAGTCACCCAGACTATCCCCCAAATCCTAATTGGTCAGTTAATCACCAGAAAAGACTCTACCCAATAAGTTCAAATTCTCAAATCTATGAATCCTAATATTACACAGTTCTCAGGGTTTTGATTGGTTCATTGTACCATGTCCTCATCATCCGGCTCGTCAGGTATTGAAAATGTTGCATCTTCTTCTCTAGTCAGTGTCTCTGTTGCTGTTGTTCGAGTCCTAGGAAAGTACATCCAGTTTGCTTTACAGAGTCCTTGATACAAAATTGATTTAATCACCTCCTGTCCGTTGGTTCATCGCAGAGAAATTCTAACTAAGCAGATGTTATTAAACAGCAAATGGTTCATGGTCAGTTCAGCACATTAGATTCTCTACATTGCATTTTTATTCAGTTTCTGCGTGAGGCCTGGTAAAACTAGGCCACAACTTAGGCTAAGTTAACTCTACAATATAATGCAAAACATACGTATATCTCAATATGACATATTACTACATCATTATTACACATTTTCAACATTTCATATATTTTAGTCACTTTTTAAGGTAATTTGTGAATCTTGGTGACCACTCTCCGTGAGCACATTTTCAAACGTGCACATTAATTTTCTACATTAATTTGATTTCTACACATTTTCTTTATTCAAAATACATAAACATTCTTTAATACATTTTAATTAATATATCTGCTTCAACACCAACCTTCCAAAGCCTTCACTGAACAATCCACAAAATCTATCCAATCTTGCGAAGACTCTTTTCTGGTCTGTCTGAACTTAATTCTATATTGTTAAGTGTTTAGGCCAAATCCATCCAAGAGTGCTGTCTTCAAAACATTGTAATTGTCTGAATCTTCCTCCTTGACAGTGAGAAGTCTATCCCTCCCAATCACACAATAGCAGCCCACTGCATCTCAGGGACCCTCTGTACTTTACAGGCCCTCTCAAGTGCAGCAAACTACTTGTAGATGTCAACCCCTCCTTGTAAGGGGGAACAATTTTGAGCAGGTTCCTGGAATCAAAGGTATTCTGCCTAACACCATATCTCCTGAAACTGCTACTGTTGCCACCAAGGTGAACTAACCCCAGCCTCTGCTTTTCTCTCTCCACAGCTCAGGCCTCCCTATCTAGGGCCAACTGTTGCCGCTGTAGCCTCAGCTTGGCCTCCTCGAATCTCAGCTTTCTGAGCTCCCTGTCTATGGAGTCATCACCTGGAGTGGATGTGTGGGAACCCTCAGAAACTGAGGTGAGATGAGAATTGGCAGAAGCAGGTCTTTCCCTGGGCTTACTAACTCTAGTGACCTGACCTCTAGGTGTGAAGGGAGCCCTACTTGTGTGTGGACCTCCCTCACTGCCAACTACACCAGCTGGTTTGCTAGGGGGAAGATTTTGTGAAGAGCCCTCCCCTGAATCTTCAGACTGATCCCCTGAGTCTAAAGGATTAGAATCCCCCTCCCTCGCCTCGTCCTGGTGACCAGACTGTTCATGGTCATCCTGGAGAAGGAGACTCAAAAAGAAATTCTTATTAGGTTTCTTCCCTACCTCTAAGCTTCTCTCTGAGCAAAGCCCTCTTAGTACTTTGAAAGTCATGTTCTCATAGGGAATTCCCATGACTCTAGGGGTGGCCGCAGAGGAAGACATAGGGGGTCATTATGTCCCTGGTGGTCTTCTGCCTAGCAGAGGTCCCCCCACATCGTCCAGGACTATTTTCCTGGGTAGAGGCCACCAAATCCCTCCTGATCCCGGGCAGCGCCATTTTTTGCTAACCGCGAGCTTTGCGTGTGCCAAAGCTTGTTGGTGGAATCCAGCGATGCAAACCAGATTGCAATCATCCAACCAGCGTGGGACATGATCTGCACCAACCAGGAATCCCCATCCATCTTTTTGGGTGCAGTACTGACTGTTCTTCTGCACTGGTGGTTCTTCTTTTGCGCCTTCACCTGGGTTAGCAGGGGCTCCTGTTCTCCCTGCACTCTTCAGTGCTTTTTGGATTTGGTCCCCTTCTTCCACAAGTCTTCAGGTCCAGGAATCCATTGTTGGTGTCTTTAGTCTCTTCTGGTTCTTGCAAAATCTTCTACCACGTGTTCTTGTGTGTTCTAGAAAACTTACTGTGATTTACTCCTACTTTCCTGAGCTCTGGAGTGGGTTCTATTACTTATCTATGGTGTTTTCCAATACTCCCAGCATCCCTCTACACACTACACTTGCCTAGGTGGGAAACTGACTTTGGCATTCCACTATTTTAGTATATGGTTTGTGTTTCCCCTAGGCCCATTGCTATATATTGTGATTTTCACTATTTGCACTGTTTTCTAACTGTTTTTACAGCTATTATTACATTCTATTGTGTATACTGTGTATATTACTTAACTCCTAAGGGTGTATAGTCTCTAAGGTATTTTTGACACTTGTGTCACCAAAATAAAGTAGCTTTATTTTTGTAACACTGAGTATTTTCTTTCATGTGTGTAATGCCTGACTTCTAGATACTGACTTAATTTCACTATTAAGGGATAATTGGACCTGGTATAAGGTGTACGTACCTTTGGTACCCACTACAAACCAGGCCAGCCTCCTACACTAGGTGTCCCCTGAATAGGAGATGATGTTAAGTCCGTGCATGCATATGACATCGCCCAGCAGGGTCATGTAGAGGTTGAACAAGGTGGGCAAAGAGAGGGCCCTTCTGGAATGCCGCAGATGATTCTCTTGGGCTCGGAGGTGTAGGGCGGTAGGTGGAATCTCTGCATGCATCTGATGAAGAAGAAGGTGATCCATTTGAGGGCATCTCCTGGATGCCGATGTGGTGGAGTCTTCTGATGAGGGTGTGGGGGGGAGATGGTGTTGAAAGCCACTGATAGGTTTCTCCTCGGTCAAGGAGAATTCTGATGTAGTCAGTTGCAGAGATGAGGGCAGTCTAGGTGCTGTGGTTGGCACGGAAGCCAGATTCTGAGGCGTTGAGTAGGTTGTTTCCTTCCAGGAATTCGTGAGCTGGTGGTTGGTGGCTTTCTCAAGAACCTTGGATGGAAAAAGGAGCAGAGAGATGGAGTGTTAGTTCTTTAGGTCACTGGGGTAAGCGGAGGACTTCTTCAGGATGGGTTTGACCCCTATGTATTTCCATGCGTCGGGGATGGTGGCTGTGGAAATGGATGCGTTGAGAATGTCGGTGAGTGCGCTGCTGATTTCTTTGTGCCCCAGGTTGAAGATGTGGTGGGGGCAGTGGTCTCTTGGCGCTCCGGAGTGAATGAAGGTCATGATGGTTGAGGTGTTTGGTTGTGTGAGGTGCCGGTTGGTGTCAGGATATGGTCGATGTTGGTGGGTTGAGGGTCAAAGTTGCAGTAGACATGACTATTTTGTTGTGGAAGTAGTCAGCCAGGGTGTTGCACAGAGATTGGGAGGAAAGGACTGTCTTCTCGGTGGCTGAGGGGCATGAGAACTCTCTGACGATGCGGAAGAATTCCTTGGCATGGCTGGTGCTTGCTTTGATTCAGGTTGTTAGGGCGTCTTTATCGGTTTCTTTGACTTAATGGTGGTATTTGCTGAGGGCTGCTCTGCAAGAAGAAAAGTCTGTGGGGTTCCTGGTGGATCACCATCGTCTTTCTAATTGCTTGCATTCTCATTTGGAGGCCTGGAGTTCAGGGGTGAACCAGCTGGCATGTTTGCTTGATCTAATGGTGTTGGCTGGTTTCATGGGGGCGACTGTGTTGGTGCAGTTGGAGATCCAGTTGGAGAAGTTCAGGACATCCAGCTCCAGGTTGCTGGTGGTGTCAGGCCTAATGGTGTTGAGGGCAGTAGTCCACTGGGTCTCTGTGACTTTGTTCCTTCTACTGCAGGGGGTCGGAGGCCTGGGGGTGGAGCCCAGGACATCTGCAGTGGTGATGTGGACTATGCTGTGGTCGGCCCACGTTAGCTCAATGTCATGGCTGAATTTGACTCTGCCGCTGTCTCTGAACATAGGGTCCAGTGTGTGTCCTGCGATGTGTGTGGGTTTGGTGACCAGCTGCATGAGGCAGATGTTTCTCAAGCTTTCCGGAAGGTCGGTAGAGTTGGTGTCTTTCAAGTCATCGAGGTTGAAGTTGAGGTCGCAGAGGAAGCTGTAGTGCTTGGATTTGATTGCTAAAGGGGAGATGAATTCAGAGATAGCATTGCAGAAGCCAAGGCGGGGGCCCAGACATCTGGAGGCAAGGATTCCTCTGATGGTTGCCTGTGGGTTGGTTCATATTTGAAATTTTAATTGTTCCATGACTGGTGTGATGTTATCTTTGGTGGCAGTGCACTTTAGGGTTTCCTTGTGGAGCCTCCTCCATGCTTGTTGGTGCGATCTTCAGTGTATCATCTTGTACCATGTGGTGTTGCAGTTGTGATGTATGGGGTAACGGAGGGGTTGAGCCAGGTCTCACTGATGAAGAATATTTAGGCGGCGAGGGTGGTGGCTGTGTCCCATATTTATTTATGTGGCGTTCTTGCTGAGGGATCAGGTGATGAGCAGTATGCATTGAAGCTCTTCCAGGGTGTTGGCGGTCTGGAGGGTGGGAGTGGCCAGGGTTCCCGTATTGCACAAGAAGCAGCAGTGGTGACTGGTGAAGGGCACGTGGTACATCGTGGGGATGAGAAGCAGCAATTGTTGTTCCGGCGTCCAGAGCGAGGACCTCGGCGGTGGAGTACAGTAGTTGGTCAGATGATCAGGGTTCCAGGCAGTGGGTGTGGTCCAGGTGTGGATGGATGCAGACTGGAGCTGTTGCTATGGTCTCCATTTAATAGGACCTGGGAGAAGCCGGGTTGCTGGGCGGCTGGAAGTGGGGAGTGGGAAATTGAGCTGCGGGACAGGCAGCACACAATAACACTGCAACAAATTTACCGGGAAACAGTACACAGTATGACTCATGACTATACAGGAAAAGAAAAACTGGCTAAAATAACAGTATGGTTCAACGGTATGGTTAAATTAAATTAAAGAGGAAAACGCAGGCTAGCTATGAAATAACAGTGGGGCTAACTAATACAGGAAACAAAAGGCTGGCCATGACACAAACAGTATGGCTATCTAATACAGGAAACGAGGCTGGTTAATGAACGACAGACTATGGGGGAGCTGAAACACAGGGGATAAGTGTGGGGAGACAATGCAACAATATAGCAAAGTGAATTAATGAACTGGGAGCAGTGGTGAAGAGGGTGTAGGTGGGTCACAAGCAGGCGGCAGAAGGAGACCAGAGGTAGGGGGAGAGCAGGTGCTAGGACTCTGTAATTTGGGACATTCCAACACTATGTAGAAGAAGGTGCCTACTTGTCCGCATTCCCTGATGCATATCTGCAGGGGGCCACTTCCCATTTTGTTTCATGCTGGATGGGATTAGTAGACTCTGTGTAGTATACGCAGTTGGATGAGTCTAAACCCTGTCACAATGGCAATCTCTCATGGGTATCCGAGGGCTTCCTCCCACTGTTCCTCCTTGAAGTCCCCAAAATCCCTTTCCCAGTCAATTTTCCATTTTTATGGGACATCTGGAGAATTGTTAAGTATTTTTTTGTATACTAAGAAAGATATGCCCTTGGTTATGTGGTTGGCAAGCAATCTGTCTTCTAGGAGGGGGCTGCTTTGGTAAAGTGTTGCCCCCTCAGCACGCAGGTTTTCAGGGCGTCTCATTTTGATGTACCAAAATGTTTTAGTGCCTGCCATTTGTTGTGACTCCTTGAGGGTATCAAAAAGGATTACATCACCCCTTCCATAATTAACCTAGATGTGATATACCAATCATATTCCATTTTGTGAACTCCTCCAAGTGTCCCACCGGCTGGAGTATGTCACTGACACATAGCGTTGTCAGTTCTGTGGGAGGTGCCTTTCCTGTCCAGAAATGCCATTGCCTCCCTGCCTTTGTCACTTCAGTAGGAGGTAGTAGTGGTTGCTTGAGAGTGCTTCTGTATAACAATAATGTGTTATATCCTCTAGGCTCAATTGCATATCTAGCTAAGCACTCGGACTGCTGGCTCCTCATGCATAGCCTTTTCTGACACCTAGTTGAGCTGTCTCTTCAAAACACTATAAAGGGGTGAGAGGGAATTCCTGTCTGACCTCCCTAACCCAATAATATTCTCACAAAGAGGACCAGGAATGATGTCTGGTGTCAGAACCAGACTAGTTCAAACATCAATATTTTGGAAAAAACGGCCCTCACCCACAATTTGTGGCATGCTTCATCATAGGGCCCTGCTAACACACTCCGAGATATAAATCCCCTTCGGAGTGGAGCAGTAAGGGTGGGGGAACATAAAAGCACATAGGACAAGACCAACAATCATGGCACAGGGACAAAAGACGAACAACAGAAAGAGACATAAAACTGACTCAGGCTGACCACTTATCCTATTTTATTCTAGTGCAGCCTGGACAGGATTAAAAATGTTATTGGTGGTATTTTCAGGAATTAGTTACCTGTACACCCCAATCTCCTCCCCAACCTGTTTCGGCCTGTTCAAAATGCCAACTTGGGTCATGCTGCCTTCGTCAGGACCTTCGTCCTGTACCCGTATTTATGAAAGTCCCTACCTGTCCTTTAATCAGGAGGTTCACTGATTCGTGCCGCTCGGTACACTTTTGTTTGTCAGCACACTCAGTTATCGAGTTTCATTAACACTCGTTTTCATCAGAGATGGGAGCACCACCCTGTAGTCACACATTCTTCAAGGGTCCTGTACTGCTGGTAACCGCCGCTCCCCGGCTCAACCTTTCCACGAGAAATCAGGACTAAACAAATAAGTGGGACACCTTAAAGAGAACACAAATATTTAATAATGAACTAACAGACAAAATAGGAAATGATAGAAATAGATCCAAATGGAAAGAAGATGACAACACACCCTCCTGGTATAAAGAATGATAACCAATCACAGTGCACAACACCAATGGTGCAATTATATAGAACCTACTATCAAGGGGACTTTTGCACTGTTTACAAACACAAAATGGAAAGAATAATTAGTGGACAGTCACTAGTCCATGGTGAAAATACCCATGTTAAGATTCAGGAGGAAGCGGCTAACCCCATGTAAATTATTCCAACAAGAAGTGATCAGGTAACACCTATATGGTCCCAATGGCTGTGTAATTAACTTCGGTTCGCTCTGTATCTATGTAAAGAAGGGGATAACGGGGTCAGTAAAGAAACACAATGCCAAGAACTTTGCATAATTGGGATTAAGACTGCAGCTCACCTCTACGAAACCACTTTAGGAATATGTGGCGTTCAGATGGTTGAAAGGAACATGCTAACCGTAGCCGTATAATTGGGGACGGTCCACTGACGCACAATGGCGGGTTAAGCGCAGCGGGCTGTGGTACCTGCCTCATTCTAGGTGCACGGTGGGGGGAAAGGATGGCGGCTGTGATCCGTACCCTCAATGCATCAACAATGGAGACAGCCCTGAGGCGCGGCATCTCACAGGTTACGATAAGGAGGGGTGTTCAAAGCGAGACTTGAAATGCTGGTGTCAGCCGTGGTACTCACGTGGGGGTGTTGAGCCTAACGGTGAAGGGATAAAGCTAGTACGAAGCCCCTAAAGTACGACATATAATAAACTAGTCATATAATCTAAAGTATACTAGTGGATGAGACCCGCATATAAATTAAGAAACGTCTGCAGTGAGGGAAAAACATCAAAACTCATAGTGCGCATGCATAATCCAATTTCAACATTAAGCATGCCGCATTGACACATCTGCTCAGGGTTAGCAGTGCCCTCTGTAAGTGTGGTCCGGTCACATTGCCCTTAGTTATTGGATGACCCTTAATGAGGGAAAATGTACATAGACTAAAAACAGGAAAGCTGAATATCGCATTCTTATAGCAAAACCACTGTAAATAATGATTAAGGCAATGAGAACATTATGTACACACAGTCCAGCCAAATGATAATGATGCCATGAAAAAGCACGGTAACATGGAGAAAAGAGATAACAAAAGCAACATGTATATACATTGGTGACCTTACACCATAAGGGAGACTGAATCATATAGGCAAGGGTATGTAAAAGAAGAACAGAATATGTTAAAACAGCATTACATAGTAGTGCAATCTAAAGCAAAGCCCATAACATCGTTTTAGACTTAGAGAGACCATGGGAACTAGGGGTGAGTGCGCAAAACACCCATCTGTTAAGATTACCACTTTAAATCGTGTCTCCAGTAGTTTGGCTAGAATTTTGCCTGCAGCATTTAATAGTGAGTTGGTATGACCACAATGTAAATGTAAATGTAAATTTGCACTTGTATAGCGCACTACTCACCCGTTAGGGTCTCAAGGCGCTGTACTCATACCGCTATGGAACCCCTCCTGGCTTTTCCCTGTGAGGTGCCCACTCCTGGGCACCCCAGGGTGAAGCCAGGCATCCAAGCGCTGTTGGGGCCGTTGTGGAGATTAAGCAAGCTATTGCCCAGAGTTGCAGAGTGGGACCCATTAATTAGATTAGGCACCAAGGCGAGAATTATCTGGTCCAAGGGAATTGAGCCCAAGACCTGCCGAAGCGGGACTTGAACCCTGGTCTTGAGCCAGATCTCTGCTTCAGGGTCTGCCGCTCTAACCATTGTGCCACACTTCTCCAATGGTGGCCAGCCTTTAGTCCAATGGGAGAGGTCCTGCTTCCTTCGCCTCCAGGAATATATTACGCATGGGCTATGAAAGTGGGATACCAGGGCTTGGTAGAGCTCCGTGGGGAACCGATTCAGTCCTGCTCCTTAGAGTGTTCTATTTCTACCTACGCGAATTGCCTATTCTCTAGCAACAGTCTGGGGAGGTCTATATCCTTGAAGATACATTTGATACTTTGACTCTTTTCCAGAGTGGATGTATACATTGCTTTGGAATGTGCTGCAAATACCACAACTATTTCTTGAGTACCATGTACTTTTGTACCTTCACTGTTCTTGACTTTCCGGACGGAGTTTTGTGTCCGGTCTCTTTGTTCCAACCTGGGCAGGAGTTTCCGTGACTTGTTACCTACTTCCTAAAGCCTGCATTGTGAGGCTATGTCCTTGGCCCTAGCGTTGTCCTCTGCTAAATCTGTAAGTTACTGTTGCTTCAGCTTTGACCTGTGATGCATGTCAGGTCCATTCTGTCTTAGCAGAAAGGCTTTAAGGTCAAGGATCTCGGCCTCTAGTTCTGTAACTCTGGCTACCCGTTTCTTTTTTTCACCTGCCATTAATCTTATCATTTGACCCCTCACTACCTAATATGCCTCCCATAGATTGGATTCTGACTCCACCGACTCAGGGTTCTCTTCCAAGTAGAGGTTTCCTTGATTTTCGGAGTCAGGGCTTTATCCTTTAAGTACCTGGGGTCAATGACGCTGGGTCTGTTTTGCCTTTCCTGCTTTCCTTGTAGTTTGGTTCATAGTGGGGAGTGGCATGAAACGTCTCTGGCTAAGTTTTTGGTTCAGTGAATTTCTCCATGGTGTGTTGCTGGGTCAGGAGGTAGTGTATTTGCAAGAAACGTCTGTAGACTCCGGAGTAGTATGTGTATTGTTTTTGTGTGGGATATTGAGAGCATCATACGTCTGTGAGGCCCAGTGCCATAAAAACATAGGTTTAATGTCATACCGTCCCATTGCCCTGATTGTATCATGTATCGTCCCTTTTGGTCGTGCCAGACCCTCTGAGGGATGAACAGCGGTGCTGTTTTTTCTTTTTAAAAGTATGTCCACTACTCTAGAGCCTGAGTTGTAGCCAGAATCATCTTGGATACTCTATCAGTGGCTGCTTGATTGGTGACTAGTAAATGATGTTCAGAAACATTGATGTGCCGCAACTGTAGAATTCCCTCCTTCCTGTCTATGCAGGCTTCAAATCGTCTTGTTCCTTAACTTGCAGAGTGTCTGTCGCCCTGTGGCCTAGAAATCACTTAAGATTAATTAGTGGAGTGCCCTCGGCTCTGATCGTTCCCCTCACCTCTCCCTCATCACTTTGGTATCTCGTGTTGTCCCCTGGCAGCTTTCCCTCTGTAGGGTCCCTCTCTCTCTTCCACCTCTACTAGGGTGCCTTTTTGTTGTTTGTATATCATTGTTGGCCTGCATCCTCCATGGTGGTGGCTGGGAGTCTCTGTGAGGCTGAGGGCTGAAATTTCCCATAGCTTGTCAGCTGAGTTGCTGTTGTGGGTGTTGTGGGTCTTGTGGGTCTTGTGGTGCTTGGTGCTGAAGAGTGCAGGCTAGTCTCCGTACCTCAAGCCAGTCCCAGGCCTTGTCATGTGTGCTGAAATGCTACATTTTCCGTTCTGCCTGTACCCTCAGCTTGGCAGGAAACAGCATCATGTATTTCTATTCCGGAGTCAGGAGTGCCTGATTGACTATCATGAAGGTATATCATTGTCACTGGCCTTTCAATGTGAAGCCCCGACAACACATAGTGGTGGAGTTCTCAAACTGTGTACCGCCCATAGTTCGTGCTGGTTGAAGTTTTGCATTGCTGTGTCGGTAACTTTATATGAGGGTGATAATGGTCAGTTGATGAATGCCCAAAACGGGGGGGGACAGGGGGCGGAGGGGGGGGTCAGAGGGGGTGGGGTTTGGGAGGCAGCGGCACCAGGGCTTGGTGTGCATGCTCAACTGTATATAACTTCAACAGTCTCTAGGGTTTCAGGGTTTGGGTAATCAGTCCCTCTAGAAAAAGTTCCACACTAGGCCCCTTGGCTCTTTCCAAGAACCCTACCACTGTAATTCTTCATTTTGCTCTCCCCTCCAGTCCTCATGTTTAACCATCACTATGTCATCGTCCTGAGCAAGTGGTGCTACAGCTTCTTGCAAGGATTTAGTGTTGTACTGTAGGATGGTAGAGATTGTTCCGTCTGTGTGACTCTTTCACTAACTTTCTTGAGGTCTGCACACAGGAGGGAAATCTCCAGCTTTATGGTGTCTATTGTGGGTTTGAGCACCTCCTTGACTCCCCTTACCACTGTCATTATGTCTGCTAAGGAGGATTCCACCATGGTATCTGTGTTTTTTTTGTGCTGCTTGTCACCACCATAGTGGGCACTAGTACTGCCACTGCGTATTTGTCCATTTTATTGTGTTGGACAATTTTAGGCCCCTTACCTCTCACTACCGTGGACTTCTCTGAGTGGGACTCATTTAACTTGTGCCTCTCTTATACCATTCATGCCGATGTGGGAGGAGATACTCTCCATCAATTGTCCAGCGAAGGGGGGCAGGGGAGTAAAGGTCCTCATCCCTACCTCCCTGGATCCGGGAGCTGTCGAGCTCTCCCATGGCAGGCTGAGTGTTTGGTGTCACCTTGTGTGGGTGGGTAGTGGCAGGTCTTGGGGTAGCAGTGGACTTACTTGATCCTCCCCTTGTTCCTCTAATTTTGCTGAAGGCCCACCCACAGTATCATGGCCGCCCTTTTGTGCAAGCCTCAAACAGATCAACCACTGCTTATTGAATTTTTATTTTGAATTTTTTTTCTCTCCAGGGGGTGGGGGAGCTTTTCACGGCTGTCTGGTGCTCTTCTGTCTGTGTGGCGTGTCCATTTGGAAACTAGCCAGGACTGCTCCCAACCAGATGCAGAGCTCACCACCACCTTTTGGGGCCCAATAGTCATCCCGGGTCAATCCACTGCTCTGGCTGGCTTAGAAGGTCTTTCATGTGGACGCTGGCTCCAATAGAGCCTGTGGCAGTGCACCCGCCAATGTTTTTTAAAAAAAATGTATTTATTTTTTTGAATAACGCTCAGTTTTTCGAGGGCACTCTTAAAACAAATGAAGAATGGATGGAAGTGATCAGAGACACGTCTTATGAGAAGGAATTGTAGTTTAGAATCAGATTCAATCTACTGATAATTAGAGAAATAAAAAGTGACGGAGCCAGAGGATATATTAAGGGACTCCCATCAGTTTAGTCCTGAAGAAGACCCATTGTGGAGCTGTAAATTGGCCCAAGATTTTGAGGGGTTGAAACGTCGACGTGTATGTCATAGTTCGGGTTGGTTTCTGTATAGGATCTTTGGAGGACTGAAGGAAGTGATTTAGACTCTTTGGGGATTTGGAATGGAGTCAATGCAGCAAAGAAAGAACCAACCGACTGTTTTTAATGTTTTCTGTATAAGGTTTTGATCTATTTGAATATGTATTAATTTTCTTTCTATTTATCACAAGCACTTTTTCTCACACTGCCTGCCTTTCGGTGTGCTGTTTATGAGATGGGTTTTCCGTAAAGGATGAATATATTAAGATGTTTTTTAGATGTATAAGTACATGAATGAGAATATATATTTATATGAATAAATAGTTTTTCACCTATGTTGTTCTATGTTGTATAGATAATTTTGTTGGCCTTTCCTTTTAAGGGCATTGTTGTATGTAATGTTTAAGGCTTGTTGCGGCCCACCGCTGGTGTTTTACTGTCCTCAAGTGTTCTGCGACCAGCTCCATGACCGCTGCCTGCTTTCTGCTCTCACTAGTGTGAGATTGCTGCCTTCAGGGTGCAGATTCAGTACGGATTTGAGTGGGATCATGCTGGGAGTCAATGAAGCCTTGATATTAGGGGGACCATCTTGATTGGCTCCGAGCTATGCCCCATAACCTTCTTGTTCACGCTTCCATATCCATGTAAACCAAACCATGGTGTTGACTTTCCTTCCCCCTAACAGCACGAACAATGAGTGAACAGTTGCTGAACGTGGGGTAGTTCTGTAGCTCCAAAACATCTTCCTTTATTGTTCTAATTCAATCCATTCCTCACAGACATTTGCAAGCACACTTGGAACACGGTTAAACCTATCTACTACTAGACTATTTTCCCTTGGTTGATATAGTACTGTCATATGATCAGTTATGCCAGGTTGTAGTCTGGAATATGGCAGAAGGAATATTCGAGTGGCCACAATATTGTGATCAAAATATCAAAAATCAAAACTGAAATATCGAGGTGATAAGTGCACAGAGGGAAGTATCGATTTAAGTATGCTTAACCCCACATTTTCTCAAGCTACGTACATGTGGAGTTAGGTATAAAAAATCCATACATACTTTCCCATTGATATTTTGGTCCTTGACATTCTGATCACAATATTGAGACCACTTGATACTCCTTCTGCAATAACTTGAACCCACATCCTATGCCATGTACCAAGAAAATCTATTTAGTTCTGGCAGAAACAAACTGGAAACCATTGTCCTTAAATATTTCTTCTAGACTCGTTTACCTCATGAATAAATTGCTTAAAAAGGTAATAACTTTCAACTGCCTTCAGGTCCTCGATCATTCTAAATGCAGGCCCTTTCAAGTGGTAATCAATCCATCAATACCATTGCCAACTTACCCCACACACTACTATTTATTTACACTTATACAGCCCATCAAACCCAGTAAGTATCTAAGCGCTAAGTGAATGAGAAGAAGGCCCTCCGCACTGGGCTTCAGTCCTACCTTAAGAACCACCTATTCTGTCCTAAATAACCAGGTTTTGATTGCCCTGCAAAATTCCAAATGTGAATCCAGCCTCCTGATGTCCAGGTGTAATATATTTCAGTCTGCCTGCTGCCACTGAGAAGGCCCCCCCCCCATCTGGCCTTCCTAAAACTAGGAATAGTTACCTTATTATTGCCAGCAGATCTCAGAGCTCTCCTGGGGGAATACCAAGTAAAAACAGATCCCAAATATCCAGCACCAGTCTGAAGAAGTGCCTTGTGCACCAGATATACTGCTTTGAAGCTAACCCGCTTCCTGATCATGAGGCAGTGTAGGGCCCTCAAGCCTTCTTTAACTGAGAGGCTCAGAGGAAGCCCAAGAATTAAACGTGCTGCCCCATTTTGGATCAAATGCATCTTATTTTTGGGAGTATTGAGTATTATATAAATAAAGGTCATTACAGTAATTTGGGAGCTATATAATAAGCGCCTGAACTACAGGAATCCTTAGCTGCTCAGAAATGAACTGCAAAATCTTTCTCAGCATTTTAAGAATCAGATGGCATGCCTTCACTGTTTTGCTGAGCTGAGTCTCAAAGGTTAATTTCTGGTCAAAAACAATTCCTAAGTTCTTTACTTCCTTTACCATAGTAGGTAAAGTACCACAGGCCTCCGGCCACCAGCTGGAATTCTAAATGGGGCTACTGGACCCGAAAAACAGAATCTCAGTTTTATCCCCATTCATTTTAAGACAATTTTGCTTCATCCAGCAACTGATCTCTGCCACGCAGGACCTAAATCGCGTAGCCACCTCTGTCTAATCCTTGCCAACTGGCACAATTATTTGGGTGTCCTCCGCATAGGGTGCCACCTGAAATCCTCAAGACTCTATCAATTGTGCCAACAGGGTGACATGCAGGTTAAACAGAATAGGACTAAGGGACGAGCCCTGTGGCACCCTGCAATGCAGCTGAAATGGGGAGACTCTGAAATCTCCACAACTGACGATGTTTGCTCGATTCCTAAAAAAGCAACCAAGCAGGTGCAGAGCCCTCCCCCTCGGTCCAGCCTGCCACTGCCTGCTAACCACCAAAGGTGGAGAAATTGTGTAGAGGGCTGCAGACAGGTCAAGGATTACGAGAATTACTGCATCGCCCTCATCCACCTGAAGGCGGATGTAAACGCCGTTTGATAGTAATGTGGACTCTGTGCTGTGATTGTTCCTGAAGCCATGCTGAGATGAATCTAGGCATTCATTTTCACCCAAAAACAGGATAGTGTCTCAGTTAGATGATTTTCTAGTATTTTTCTGGCGCATGTAATAAGGAAATGGGTCGAAGATTCTGCAGATCGTTTACATCTGCGCAAGAGTTCTTTTTAAAAGGGTGAATAATGGCTTCCTTCCAACTCTGTGGATATTACCCCGTAGTCATCACTTTCTCAAAAACAATCTCTAAGACCTCTGCTACTACCTCAGGGACCATCTGAAGCACTGTCAGTGGACAGGGGCCCTCTGGTGACCCTGATCTGATTTGCAATAATAGAGAAACAATCTTCTCTCGTGTAAGAGGAGCAAAGGCATCAAGTGTAGTCATAGTGGATTGTTCAGAGGGCCCTTCTCCTGAAGACTACTCCCTCTTGGGATCCTTAATAGCTGAGAATTCAGAGTGAATATTAAGGATTTTATTCCTAAAATATACCACTACTTTGTCGCAGAACTCCTGTGAGTTCTCCAGATCTAGTTGAGACAGAGGGGAAGATAACACTTTTACTGTTTTAAACAGTTTGTTTGGAATATTTACAGCCTTCCTAATTTCCTGAGAAAAAAGTTGGACTTTGCTTCGTTAATTGCAATGTCTTTGAAGAGTATGTCCAAAAGGTCTAGATCTATCACTTCAACATTTTGCCCAAGCCTACCATTTACTTTATTGGTAGAAGGGGGGACTTTGTGATGGAAATAAAATTGTCACTCTGCATGCACTCTATGCAATCATCATATCACTGTTCCATTTGAGAAGCAAACACTTCAGCTTCTGAGAGGAGAAATCACTACCACCAATTTGTTATTTCGTAGAAAAATGCTATCATTCATTGATAACTCTGACCAACCAATTTGAATTTACAAAGAAATTATCATTACGCATCTCCTTTCTCCAATCCAGAGTGATTTCACACAACTCAATTCATTGCCTTTATTACACATTCCTTCCATTCTTCTCCACCCATGTTGCCAACTGAAGCCACCTGTATGTCAGTAACTATCAAGTTATCATCTCTATTGTTGGGTCTGCTAATGGTAGTACCATTAACATTTCATGCACCCGTCATGCATCTCAGTACAAATGAAAATTCCTGTAATCTGAAAAGCCATTTGACCATGTGAAGGGTAACCAATCCTGCACTGTTAGTGGTAAAAATGCACAGCAAAGGCTTGTGGTCCATCCTTAACTTAAATCTTGTGTCCCAAAAGTATGCACGAAAAGGCTGCATATCTGAGGCTTCAAGAGGAATTCTTGGTAACTGCTGCAATGCATAGTAGTCTATTCATGTGTATGGAGACTAATAGTCTAGACAAGTAACTATGTCCACTCTTCTGATCAAAACTATGCTTTAGGAGGCGTACAAGCTACACATTAGCAATGCATTTATCCGAACAACCACATGTCGAAACAGTTTCCATGGACTCTTTCACAACCAAAACGTTATCATCCTAACTGCTATTTTATACCAACTGCACACTCTTGTTAAATTTTGCATCGAACTCAGGAATCACACAAACCTGTGAAAAGTGTCCAACTCTCCTGCGTTTGTAACACTTAACTTTCGATCTTGGACAGCTACTCGATGATGCTATGTGTGTTAAAGTTGCCACACCTGAAACACTTCGATTAATTCTTTGCATTCGGGGTAACCTCTGGTGTTATAGTTTTGGTTGTCTTAGAAAAACACTAATTACCTTGGAAAACTCCATACAGGTATCAAGCTTCACCTGACAAGATCTGGAGTGTAACATCTTCAGATAGGATGAGGTATGTTCACTCCTTTTTGCAATGAACATAGCATTTTCTAACGTGAGCTCTTTCTCACTTAAAGGTTGTTCTAGGCCCTTTAAATTCAATGCACGAATAATCAGTTGGTCCCTCAAAGTCTCATTTAATAAATCCCTAAATTAGCATGTGGTAGCTAGAACTCTCATCAACCCACATATTGTTCAACAGCCTATCCTGGTAGTTGGGGTCTGGAGAGAAGCTTAGCATTGTTCCATAACAACATTTAGTTTTTTCTATAGTTCTCTAAATTATACTCAACATTTTCCTCTCACAAAACCATGGTATAAGTACAGGAATAAATGCTCGTCCTCCACACTCCATGAAGCTGACAAATCCAGTGAAAGCATCCGCCTGAGAGTAAAGACATAATTCCAATGAAACGATGGAAAAGATAAACTATGCCTGTTAAATCAGCAACTGCTCTACCAAAATCACTCATCACCAATTAAGCAATCATACATCCTCAATAATCTGTGTTAATCTGATCAAACACAGCACAAAAGACCCCGAGAGTGCAACTTTCTACATTCAGAAAGATTCCATAAGAACGGAAAACAACTTTCTTCATGATACCACCCCCGCCATGAGTTCTAATCCTAAAGCAACATGGATAGAACAGACACTACTAGAGATTACATGAACAAGGATGGACAATGTGACTGGGTTAATCATTGTAGAGGGGAGTTGTAGGAGGAATCTGGAGAGAAGAATCTTCGAGGACTGGGCAGAGAGAAGAGAGCGAGAAGACAAAGGGAGACTCCTCACATGGAGTTTCTAGAAGTCATGTCCTTGAATACATGAATATTATTGGAATAGCTACCCGAAGATCTAGCACTAAATATTGCGCTACAAAAATACTCTAGTCAAAACATTGACAACAAGTGTATATTGAAGGCAAGTATATATGACTTAGCATAGACACAACTCCACATAAGTACCTTGGTGATATGTTACTAAGAATTAGGTTTCTATCCTTCACCACCAAGATCTGACTTGGAGCTTTAGGTTTTAAATGAATATGAGATCATACTGGTGCCCCCATCCTAAAATGGGTTGTCCCACCTTTGCCACATAAATCTTCAGTTCTGTCTTTGGGTTCTAACACCATTCTCAGCCACACTCTTGTAAATACCTCCTGGGGAATTACTGTGTACCTTATAGTTTGTAGTGGTTCCCTGCCCGCACTGCTTGCTTCTGAGGGCACACTAAGGTGGAACTATGTCCCCCGCTTGCATCTGGTACAAGGCCGACCCAAAGACTCTTGTCAGCAGCTAAAGGCATGCTCAGCCTCTTGAGCACGGGGACGCTCCTGGCCAAGACCGGGCCCCTCTTCGCATATAGGAGGCCAGGCCATCTCTCAGACGCCTGCCATACCAGGTACTGGATGTGCCCTTTGTTTGCTTGTTTCACTTTTCATTTCCTTTTCTTTCCAGCTTGTGTAATAGCTTGTGGTGCTATTGGGAAACAAAACTGCCTGTAAGTGCCCAAGTCTCACCACCCCCCCCCCCCCCCCCCACGTCCATAGATGGTTTTCTGCAGCGCGGGGTAGGTGTTCTTAACAAAGAAATAGAACTGGCTGAATGTGGACTCGATTTTTCTTTTCCCATTCACCCGCCCATTATTGCCCATTATGAGCCATCATCCGTCCCTACAGGGCCCCAGGGCCGGTGATAACGTTATTTGGAGCTAATGACTTGGCTATTAACCCTTGTGACTTTGAATTTCCGTCTTCTTCAAGGGCCTGCATGTCCATCTTTCCCTTTGAATTTGAAGTACAGTTGGTTTCTAACGGGGTGCTGCTGTACCTGGGAAAAGGAAGAGGGTTGAGGTCAGCAGTAAATCAAATCGTTCACACGTTAATACCACCTGGCCGCCGAGGGGAATCTCTGAGAAAGCAGAGGAAAAGGATAGGTTGGAAGCCTTACTGGATATCCTCTTTGATAAACCTATCGTTGCTGTGGATACTAAGCTGGAACCAATTTGTGCTCGGCTGACTGTGACTGAATCTGAGCTCATCAATCGCACCTTGCTTTGTGTACTCTGGATCCCTCTGCTCCTATTCCTGCATACATACACCAACCCCAGGTTGTCACTCCCCCGTTGACTTCCCTCATGATGAGGGGTGGGGTGCACTGATTTGCAATAATGGCAAGTCCATTGCCTTGGCGACAGATGGTGCAGGAGTTTCCAACGTTGATTATGTCCCCTTCCCAGGACATCCTGCAGTGCCTGTTGGTAGCAGCCCCAAATTTCATCTCTTCTAGGGGTCATTCATCAGCTTCCACCCCTAATGTTGCCTGCATTAATCTACCCAGAAGCTGCACCTTATGGTGTAGTACTGGGCAACGTGCCCCCCCCCCCAAAAGGTTGGAACTCCAGAAAGTTGTGATCAACTGAAGAATAAGGTTACTCACTGGGTGGGCTTGCACTCTTCTTTGGGGGATTAAGTTGGTATTTGGATCAACTTGGTGGGAAGGCTGAACAGGATAGGAAATTATGTGAAAACCAGGGGGAGTGTTAGGAGATCATAAACTTTAATAGGCCACTTGCTGCAGGGAGACTTCTTGCTTCTAATGGTTAGTCAAATGTCAATGGCCCTTTACACTCCATCTTAGCTCTCCCTTTGGGCTTTTTCTAAAGACCTGCTAAGTGGCCCACTTCCGGTGTTTAACCCTGATCAAGCGCACCAACCAACTACTGAAAACATACGAGGCTTGATGTTTTCAGTCTGGTTTCTGGACTACTTTTTCTCTTTATTTCACAATGCGATCTCGCCAGGCAGTAGTATAGCGCTTTGCATGACATCAATCCTGTTACATAGGTAATTGCACTTTTGCCGGTTGCATAGATAATTGCACTTTTGCCTGTAGGTTTCACTGCGAGCTAACTTTTATTTCCCTTTGTGTGCCTGCTTTGTGCTGATGGCGGTTGTCGGCTCGCTTATGTGAAACTTTTACTTTTCAGTTTATATGACAAGAAAAGTCCGGTTACTTATGTGAAACCGTTTTACTTTACATTTTCAATTTATGTGGCAAGAAAAGTCCAGTTTGGAGTTTACAATGCTAATAGCTCTAACTCGAGCAAATGCAAGACCTACTGCATTGCAAATGCTTGTTTTGTTGTTGTTGTTGAAATCTGTTCCTGCCATGGAGCCCTATCTATCAGTTGTACTGAGTACTTATGACCGTTTTTTACATACCAAGTTTAGGACGGACCTACTGCACTATCTGTTAGCGTTTCACTGGGTCAAAACTGGGAGCCATGTACTCGACCCCTGCAGCTGTGAAAACTTGTCTCCCCAGGATGCTTTACACTTTACCATGTTTTGTAATTTTTATGAGGCCCCCAGAAAGGCTTTTCTCAACCTGCTTTTAAAACGGGCAAACTTTTCCCAAGTTCTGCCCTCTTTTATGTATCTTCAAATGCTCCCGGAAAAAAATCATTTTAAGCCTAGCCACTTTTTTAAAGCGTTTGTGAGACTGAGAAATAGCTGTGATCAATAATTTATTTTGTTTTATGGTGTCTTTGAACTTCTTCTTTTTGGGCAATGTTTTAAGATGGACTTTTCACACATTTATTTAATGTTTTTTCTGTACGTAGGATTTTATCCATGTTTTTATTTCATTTTAGGTATTGTTATGTTTGCACCGTCTTGTACACCTTGTTAAGATTTGATATGTGTATATGAATGTGGTCTTTGATGCTGCTTTTATGGCTTATTCAAAAAAATAATAAAGCTCATTTTGAATTGTTTACCTTAACTCCAAGTCAACCCAGAGGGCCCATGTCCCCCCTATTCACACAGAATGTTGTCTTAGACATGTTCTTCCTTTCTTACATTGAGATTAACAGGTCAACTCTTTAGCCTTAGTCTTTCGACGCAAAGCACTCTACCATGCTCCACTTCAAGGTCCAGAAATAGCACCTGCCTGTTTCTTCCGCCCGAGCACATGCGTGCAATGTGCCTTCTCTTGCTAGACTTCCAGCAGTAAAAATGATTAGTGTTATAGCTTTTGGACTTATGACCGTGAAAAGTACTTCCACGTCTGTTTCAACTTTGCTACCGCTGCTGCCAACCCTCAGACAGGTTTCTGCCCTCCTGGGGTCTGGGCAGCCCAGTCCCATGAAGGCAGAACAAAGGATTTCCTCTGAGAGAGGGTGTCTCCCTTTGGAAATAGGTGTTAGAGGCCTGAGAGGAGTAGTCTCTCCTGGCCCCTGGGAATGCTTTGACGGGCAGAGATGGTGCCCTCCTTGCAAAAACCAGTCTACACCGGTTCAGGGATCCGCCAGCCCCTGCTCTGGCGCGAAACTGGAAAGACCCCTGCCATCTTGAATGCAGCGGTGTGAGAGCACAATGGAGACCTCCGAGTGGCCTGTGCCAGCAGGTGACGTCAGAGACCCCTCCTGATACGCTCTTACCTGATTAGGTAGCCAATCCTCCTCTGAGGGCTATTTAGGGTCTCTCCTGTGGGTTCCTCTTCAGATAACGAATGCAAGAGCTCACCAGAGTTCCTCTGCACTTCTCTCTTCAACTTCTGCCAACGATCGACCGCTGACTGTGCCAGGACGCCTGCAAAACTGCAACAAAGTAGCAAAAAGACTACAACATTGTAGCGCCTAATCCTGCCGGCTTTCTCGACTGTTTCCTGGTGGTGCATGCTCTGAGGGCTGTGCCTTCACCCTCCACTAGAAGCAAAGAAGAAATCTCCTGTGGGTCGACGGAATCTTCCCCCTGCTAATGCAGGCACCAAACTTCTGCATCACCGGTCCTCTGGGTCCCCTCTCATCTTGACAAGCATTATCCCTGGAACACAGGCGCTGGATCCAAGTGACCCCGACAGTCCAGTGGTCCTTCTGTCCAAATTTGGTGGAGGTAAGTCCTTGCCTCCCCACGCCAGACAGTAATCCTGTGTAAACTGCAGCTGCTAAGGCTTCTGTGCACTTTTGAAAGGATTCCTTCGTGCACAGTCTAGCC
This sequence comes from Pleurodeles waltl, assembly GCF_031143425.1. Taxonomy (NCBI): domain Eukaryota; kingdom Metazoa; phylum Chordata; class Amphibia; order Caudata; family Salamandridae; genus Pleurodeles; species Pleurodeles waltl. The sequence goes on from NC_090449.1 coordinate 894,674,948, forward strand.
CAGGTCCCCAGCACTCCGTCCTGCATTGCTCAACTCGCTGAGTTGACCTCCGACTTTGTGGGACCCTCTTTTGTTGTGCTGAGACAACCGCCATGCTCAGATTTCTTGAACGCCTTATTCAGGTACTTCTGCAGGTGCTGCCTGCTTCTGCATGGGCTCTCTCTGTTGCTGAGCGCCCCTCTGTCTCCTCCTCCAAGGGGCGACCTGCTGGTCCTTCCTGGGCCCTGGCAGCATCCAAAACCTTCAACCGTGACTCTTGCAACTAGCAAGGCTTGTTTGTGGTCTTTCTGCGGGAAAACAACTCTGCATCCTCCACCACACCATGGGACATCTTCTGACCAAAGGAGAAGTTCCTGGCACCTTCTGTTGCAGAATCTTTGGCTTCTCCCACCCGGAGGCAGCCTTTTTGCACCTTCATCCGGAGTTTAGTGGGCTCCTGCCCCCCTGGACACTTGCGTGACTCTTGGACTTGGTCCCCTTCCTTTGCAGGTCCTCAGGTCCAGAAATCCGTCTTCAGTGCTTTCCAGTCAGTTGTTGCCTTTGCACAATCCCCTATCTCGACTTTACTGTCTTTCTGGGGTAGTAGGTAAACTTTACACCTACTTTTCAGGGTCGTGGGGTTCGGTATCTTGGACACCCTTAGTGTTTTCTTATATTTCCAGTGACCCTCTACACACTACACTAGGCTGGGGTCCATTAATGGTTCGCATTCCACTTTTGGAGTATATGGTTTGTGTTGCCCCAGGCCTATTTTCTCCTATTGCATTCTATTGTGTTCTGAGGTGTTTGCACTACTTTTCTAACTGTTTACCTACCTGATTTTAGTTTGTGTGTATATTCTGTGTATATTACTTACCTCCTAAGGGAGTATATCCACTGAGATACTTTTGGCATATTGTCACTAAAATAAAGTACCTTTATTTTTAGTAACTCTGAGTATTGTGTTTTCTTGTGATATAGTGCTATATCATATAAGTGGTATAGTAGGAGCTTTGCTTGTCTCATAGTTCAGCCTAAGCTGCTCTGCTATAGCTACCTCTATCAGCCTAAGCTGCTAGAATACTACTAATAAGGGAAAACTGGACCTGTCACAAGGTGTAAATACCACAAGGTACCCACTATAAGCCAGGCCAGCCTCATACAGCAGGTGATGGCGAATCCTCCCTCCGTCTGGTCCCTAGTGGGGAATCGCCAGACTAGGAAGGTTTTGAGACAGCTGCAGGGAGGAGGTGGATTTGCCAGGCCGCTGGCTCCCGGATCCATTAGGACGTTGGATCCCACAAGCCCTCAGCCATGCAGAGACTGGGCAGCATGCACAGCACGGTCTCTAGAGGGGAACAGACATTGGGGACGCCCTTTCTGTAGCCTCAAAAGGGGCAAAAAGCAGACTGGTGGGTGGATGAGGGGCAGCTGCAAGGCCCAAGGACCTGGCCATAGCACAAGAATTATTGAAGCGCTGAGTCTGCTTTGTCTCCAAAGATGCGGTTGCCATCAAAGGGCATGTGCAGAAGCCTGGCTCAGACATCCCCCAAAAAGCCAGATGCCCTCAAACAGGCATGGTGCCTAAGGGCCACTGTTGATGCAACCATGCTGCCCAGTGAGTCGATCAAGTCCAGTCCACATCTGATTGTAAACTTTGCTGTGTCTCTCTCATAAGCAACAGCTTGGGAGAGTACAATCTGACCCTCCTCTTGGACCAGTGGCAGCACTTGCACAACCGTATCCCACAGCGTGTGGGTGTAACTGCCCAAAAGGAAGGCAGTGTTCATGGACTGCACTGCCAGGCTGAAGGAAGAAAACATCTTCTTCCCAAGTTGGTCCAGCCTCTTGGATTCCCCACCCGTGGGTGCGCAGGGGAATACGCCCTGGGAAGTAGAGGCCTGGCTAACCAAGCTCTCAGGGGAGGGATGTTGTGTCAGGAATGCTGGGTCAGTTGAAGCAGGTTGATGGCGGCGGGCAATAGTCCTGTTCACAGGAGGTCCTGTGAACGGCTTGGACCAGGCACCCAACAGGACATCTGTAAGCTTCATATGAAGGGCAATAAGGATTCAGAGGATGAAGCCCCAGAATCAAGCACGTCTGTCAGGAGGTTAGTCCTGACTGTCACTGAAGGCAGCTCAATGCCCAGGACCTCGACCGCTCTTCGCACCACAGTGGAAAAGGATGCTCCCTCCTTCGTAGCCACAGTAGGGGGAGAAAGCATGCCAGTATCAGGGGAAGTGTTCAAACTACTGGCTTCACCCAGGTCCATATGCCAATCCAAGGGATGCCGCAGCTGGTATTCTAAAGGGTCCAGCGACCCCTCCTATTCTTCACTGTACCCCAACCCACAATAATAAGGGTCAGGATCTGACATAGGAGGCAAAGCCCCTGTCGAAGTCCGAATCGGCGACACCAGGCCAGCTCGGTGTCGGCAGTGAGGATGGGGTTAATGCTGCTCCGAGGCACGGGTGGCATCTGGAGCTTCAACATGTGAACCAGCATTGGGAAAGGTTGGGTTGTTACGACCGATGCTGGCTCGGATCCAGGAACAGATCCATGGGTACCCCATCGAGCTGAGGACAAAGCCACAGGCGTGCAAACCAGGGGGGACCTTTATTATCCTGTGGGGCCTGAAGGCACTCTAGCAGCGTCATACTGCCAAAAGATGAGGTGAATGACCTCATAGAACTCTCTAAGTTGGGCAGGGGTTGCTCGGGCTCTCGGAAACTCAGGGAGGTGCAGAGCCGTACCAGACGCAGGCTTTGAGGACGGAGGTCTAGAACAGTGGTTCCCAACCTGTGGTCCGGGGCCCCTTGGGGGTCCGCGAAGCTTCCTCAGGGGGTCCTCGACTGCTTATAAAATTAAATAATATTAACAGATTAGGTCCCCAGTTTCCAGTAATGACTCAGTGGGGGGTCCCCAATTGCAATAAAGATTCAGTGGGGGTCCCCGGGCTCCAGTTATGATATAGTGGGGGTCCACAGAAGTCAAAAGGTTGGGAACCACTGGTCTAGAACACCACCTCTCCATGTCCCTGGTCTCATCTGCCGATGGATGGGGTGAAGTCAAAGAACGTTTGCTCTTCTTTGACTTCTTCTTATACCTTGATGTAGGAGGCTGGACTGGCTTGTAGTGAGTACCAAGGGGTACTTGCACCTTGCACCAGGCCCAGTTATCCCTTATTAGTGTATAGGGTGTCTAGCAGCTTAGGCTGATAGATAATGGTAGCTTAGCAGAGCAGCTTAGGCTGAACTAGGAGACGTGTGAAGCTACTACAGTACCACCTAGTGTCATATGCACAATATCATAAGAAAACACAATACACAGTTATACTAAAAATAAAGGTACTTTATTTTTATGACAATATGCCAAAGTATCTTAAAGTGTACCCTCAGTGAGAGGATAGGAAATATACACAAGATATATATACACAATAGCAAAAATATGCAGTATAGTCTTAGAAAATAGTGCAAACAATGTATAGTTACAATAGGATGCAATGGGGAAACATAGGGATAGGGGCAACACAAACCATATACTCCAAAAGTGGAATGCGAACCACGAATGGACCCCAAACCTATGTGACCTTGTAGAGGGTCGCTGGGACTATTAGAAAATAGTGAGAGTTAGAAAAATAACCCTCCCCAAGACCCTGAAAAGTGAGTGCAAAGTGCACTAAAGTTCCCCTAAGGACAAAGAAGTCGTGTTAGAGGAATAATGCAGGAAAGACACAAACCAGCAATGCAACAACTGTGGATTTCCAATCTAGGGTACCTGTGGAACAAGGGGACCAAGTCCAAAAGTCACAAGCAAGTCGGAGATGGGCAAATGCCCAGGAAATGCCAGCTGCGGGTGCAAAGAAGCTTCTACTGGACAGAAGAAGCTGAGGTTTCTGCAGGAACGAAAAGGGCTAGAGACTTCCCCTTTGGTGGACGGATCCCTCTCGCCTTGGAGAGTCGTGCAGAAGTGTTTTCCCGCCGAAAGGACGCCAACAAGCCTTGCTAGTCGCAAATCGTGCATTTGTCGTTTTTGGACGCTGCTGGGGCCCAGGAGGGACCAGGAGGTCGCAAATTGGACCTGAAGAGAGAGGGGACGTCGAGCAAGACAAAGAGCCCTCACTGAAGCAGGTAGCACCCGGAGAAGTGCCAGAAACAGGTACTACGAGGATGCGTGAATCGGTGCTCGCCGAAGTTGCACAAAGGAGTCCCACGTCGCCGGAGACCAACTTAGAAAGTCGTGCAATGCAGGTTAGAGTGCCGTGGACCCAGGCTTGGCTGTGCACAAAGGATTTCCGCCGGAAGTGCACAGGGGCCGGAGTAGCTGCAAAGTCGCGGTTCCCAGCAATGCAGCCCAGCGAGGTGAGGCAAGGACTTACCTCCACCAAACTTGGACTGAAGAGTCACTGGACTGTGGGGGTCACTTGGACAGAGTCGCTGGATTCGAGGGACCTCGCTCGTCGTGCTGAGAGGAGACCCAAGGGACCGGTAATGCAGCTTTTTGGTGCCTGCGGTTGCAGGGGGAAGATTCCGTCGACCCACTGGAGATTTCTTCGGAGCTTCTGGTGCAGAGAGGAGGCAGACTACCCCCACAGCATGCACAAGCAGGAAAACAGTCGAGAAGGCGGCAGGATCAGCGTTACAGAGTTGCAGTAGTCGTCTTTGCTACTATGTTGCAGGTTTGCAGGCTTCCAGCGCGGTCAGCAGTCGATTCCTTGGCAGAAGGTGAAGAGAGAGATGCAGAGGAACTCGGATGAGCTCTTGCATTTGTTATCTGAAGTTTCCCCAGAGACAGAGACCCTAAATAGCCCGAAAAGAGGGTTTGGCTACCTAGGAGAGAGGATAGGCTAGCAACACCTGAAGGAGCCTATCACAAGGAGTCTCTGACGTCACCTGGTGGCACTGGCCACTCAGAGCAGTCCAGTGTGCCAGCAGCACCTCTGTTTCCAAGATGGCAGAGGTCTGGAGCACACTGGAGGAGCTCTGGACACCTCCCAGGGGAGGTGCAGGTCAGGGGAGTGGTCACTCCCCTTTCCTTTGTCCAGTTTCGCGCCAGAGCAGGGCTAAGGGGTCCCCTGAACCGGTGTAGACTGGCTTATGCAGAATTGGGCACATCTGTGCCCAACAAAGCATTTCCAGAGGCTGGGAGAGGCTACTCCTCCCCTGCCTTCACACCATTTTCCAAAGGGAGAGGGTGTAACACCCTCTCTCAGAGGAAGTTCTTTGTTCTGCCATCCTGGGCCAGGCCTGGCTGGACCCCAGGAGGGCAGATGCCTGTCTGAGGGGTTGGCAGCAGCAGCTGCAGTGAAACCCCAGGAAGGGCAGTTTGGCAGTACCAGGGTCTGTGCTACAGACCACTGGGATCATGGGATTGTGCCAACTATGCCAGGATGGCATAGAGGGGGCAATTCCATGATCATAGACATGTTACATGGCTATATTCTGAGTTACCATTGTGAAGCTACATATAGGTAGTGACCTATATGTAGTGCACGCGTGTAATGGTGTCCCCGCACTCACAAAGTTCAGGGAATTGGCTCTGAACAATGTGGGGGCACCTTGGCTAGTGTCAGGGTGCCCTCACACTAAGTAACTTTGCACCTAACCTTTACCAGGTAAAGGGTAGACATATAGGGGACTTATAAGTTACTTAAGTGCAGTGTAAAATGGCTGTGAAATAACGTGGACGTTATTTCACTCAGGCTGCAGTGGCAGGCCTGTGTAAGAATTGTCAGAGCTCCCTATGGGTGGCAAAAGAAATGCTGCAGCCCATAGGGATCTCCTGGAACCCCAATACCCTGGGTACCTCAGTACCATATACTAGGGAATTATAAGGGTGTTCCAGTAAGCCAATGTAAATTGGTAAAAATGGTCACTAGCCTGTTAGTGACAATTTGGAAAGAAATGAGAGAGCATAACCACTGAGGTTCGGATTAGCAGAGCCTCAGTGAGACAGTTAGTCACTACACAGGTAACACATTCAGGCACACTTATGAGCACTGGGGCCCTGGGTTACCAGGGTCCCAGTGACACATACAACTAAAACAACATATATACAGTGAAAAATGGGGGTAACATGCCAGGCAAGATGGTACTTTCCTACACTTGACTTACCTGATAGTCCCTAGAACTTGAAATAGGTCGATGATGACCGATCTACGACAATTCTCTGGACCTTCCTCCCGACCGAGATCAGGAGCGACGTGGAGCCAAGAGCTGGGCTGCCACTAGCTTTAGGGACTGTCCCTCAAAGCTTATGGATTCATGGCCCGGCACTCCAAGCACATTCAGGTTGTGGTCGCACTCCACCCACCACAAGCCATGAGGTGCGGATCCATTACGGACATCACCAGATGACAGGATCCACAGGGCTTGAACCCTGACTTACGCGAACACATCCTCGATGGACCAGGAGTGTCAACACTCAAAAGACTTTGACAAAAAGTAAAAAAAGATCAGTCAAAAAATGACTGAGGGGTAGCTCTTCTTTAGATCAGCCTAGGCCTGCGCAGAAAGTGCACCAGGATGGTCCCTATATAGGCTCCGCATTGTCATATCCGGCATGCACAACAGCGACAATGGACACAGAGCAGATCGAAGCCACCTAACGGTGCACAGGGATACTGCTTGAGAGAAATCCCCAGTTCCAAACTGAAGCCTCTGGAGAATTCTAAGGTAAGGAATCTGCAACTAGATGCCTCTATCAGATGCCCAATTATGCAACAACCTAAAATGATTGCAATTAGATAAACTACCTTTAGAGTCAGAAGATGCAGGAGACAGCTGTGCAACGGTTCAAACAGGGTAGAATAATGAAAACAAGAACTGTGTTAAGGTCCCATTGAGGCATCACAAAAGGCTTTGGGGGAAAAATGTGGACCAATGCCTTAAAGAAAAACATCATAACAGGTGATCTGAACAAGGATGACCAGTCTAGTAACTGCAGAAACGGTCAACAAGCATCATTTATGAATTACCACAGCAAGACCTTGCTGGGCCAACAACAAAAGAAACAGCAGCACATCTGATAGTTCGGTGTGCAACGGGTCTGTGTAACAGGAGGCATGCTGTTGGAAATGGCCCGTTCTGCAGAGTCATCCCCAGACTTTTTGCCTTCTTCCTCCTCGTTTCCCGACCTTGTTTTTGTTGGTTTTAGAACTCTGGGCACGTTACCACTGCTAACCAGTGCTTAGGTTCATGTGCTCTGTACTCTAAAAATTGCAACACTGATGTATCCACAATTTCCATATTCAATTTACTTGTAAGTACCTAGTAAAGTGCACTATAGGTGGCCAGGACCTGTAAACTAAATGCCACTAGTAGGCCTGCATCACTGATTGTGCCACCCACTACAATAGTCCTGTATACATGTCTCGGGCCTGCCACTGCAGAGCCTGTGTGTGCAGTTTTAAACTGCCATTTTGACCTGGCAAGCATACCCACTTTCCAGGCCCAAACCTTCCTTCCTTGTTATTACATACATATAAGGTAGGCCATAGTTACCCCCAAGGGCAGGGTGCAGTGTATGTAAAAATCTGGACGTGTACTTTTAATTTTAACATGTCCAGGTAGTGAAAAACAATTACATTTGTGTTGCACTACTGCAAGGCCCATCTCTCCCATAGGTTAACATTGGGGCTACCTTGAAGCAGCCTTTAAGTGTAACTTTGGGAAAAGATAGAAATTTGGAGTTTGGTGTCTCTGAACTCACAATTTAAAATCACAACTTATGGTGAAGTCGGATTTTAAATAGTAAGTCTGAAAATACCACTTTTCGAAAGTTGCATTTTACTTTAACCAGTCTGTCTCTGAATACAAGTCTGGGGTTGGTGACAACTGGGCTTTGTGTATTCCCTCTAAACAGTCACACACAATGGGAGCTTAGGTGTGACTTAATGGGCCTTTAACTTGCTTGGTGCGAGGCAGAGCTCTTAGCAATGCCTCACACATGAACAGGGCTGTGCCTCTCCATACACAAAGGGATTCATAACCCCCTGTACAGTGTTTAGTGCTAGGCAAGGAAGGACAGGGACCTTGTGATCTTCAACAGCCTTTTTGAAGTCTCCCCCACTTCAAATAGCACATTTGGGTATAAGTATTGGACCCCAACCCCATCAAATCAGAACTCTACTGGAACCAAGGACACTCTGCCAGTAAGAAGGACTACCATGCTGCCAGGAAGGACTGCCAATCCGTAACTGCATTGCTGTGTTGGCCTTTTGCTTGCGTGTGCAGTGCTGTAGGAGGGACTTCCACTTTGCTACTTGCCTTGCTATGTTGGCCTGCTGCTTATTGCCTAGAGTGAGAAGGACTGGGCCTGTTCTATACATCCTTGAACGTGAGATTCTCCAAGGGCTTGCTGGCTTGCCCCTTGTTCTCCGCAGCCTAAGGGACATCAAAGACTGTCTACAACTCCCCTGGTGCTGCTGGACCCAGCCATCTGTGAGTGCTACCCTTGTCTGAGGTGCCCTTTCCATTCCTGGGCCTCAGAAGTAGGTTCCGCATCTGATTTCTGCAAAAACCAAAGTATCACCTTGAGTGTGTGAGAAAAATTGGTGCATCACTCCTTTGATGCTGATGCAGAGGTCGTTCAATGATAGCGGATTTTCTGTCTCAGCAGCATGACGACAACCCTCTGCGTGGTTTGAAGACGATGCATGTCATTCACTTCAGAGGAGCCCGATGACGCAGTGACCCAAGTGCGTGGAAAATCCTGGCGCATCGTGCCCTCGACATCAACAATTTGCTCCATGAAAGGCACTGTTCCAGCAGACCCTGCTTGAGTTCTGTAACCAGCTTACCCTCCACAGGGTGAGCAAAGGGTAATTTAGGGTGTGTTTCTGACTTACCCTGACTAGGATTGTGGCCCTTAGTGCACACCTCTGCCAACTAGAGACCCAATTTCTAACATACCACAACGTCACAAACCTGTTCCATTGTCCAGTATAAAAAGATGCTGTAGAAGAAGGCCTTGCCACCAAGACAACATCCACTGCTACAGAGAGGTAGGTCAAATGCAGCCAACTGCTGCCACTCAATCATCATAAATGGAGGTGTAGATTGAGCATGCCCATGTGCAAGATCTTGCCTTGCAGCTGCCACAGAAAATCCTCTCAAGTTGCATCCTGATTGGAGGACAGATTCTCCTGCACTCAAGTTCTGGGTACCACTCTCTCCTGGCCCAATCAGGAGCCACTAAGATGACTTGGACCCATTCATTCCTAATCTTCGTCAGAAAGGGTGCTGGGGAGGTAGTGATGGGGAGGCATACAGGAGCGCCATGCTCCACTCTAAACGAAATGTGTCTCCAAGAGACATCCTTCTTTGGAACTCCCAATAGTGACTAAAAATGATAGCATTGCACATTCTTTGAGGTGGCAAAGAAATCAAGCCAGGGTTCACACCACTGCTGAAAGACACCCCTCACCGCCTCTGGGTGAAGCTGCCATATGTGATTCCCTAGGTGTCACCAACTGAGATTGCCTGCCCTAGCATTTAAAGACCCACATCTGATGACCCAACCAGTTCTAGAGCTGCAGGGCCTCCTGGCACAGAGCGCAGGACACTACTCTACTGTGTTTGTTGCAATACCACATGGCAGTGTTGTCCATGATGATCTTATCCAGCCTCCCCTATAGGTACAGGAGGAAGGCTTTCAATGTCAAGTGAATGGACGACAACTCCAAACATTTGATGAGGAGGTAGGGCTCAGCCAGAGACCAGAGTCCTTTGCTCTCCGTCTCTCACAGGTGATCTCCACAGCCCAGGAGAGATGCATGAGTCACAGCTGTCAGCTCTGGGTGGTGTAGAGAGAAGTGCCAGCTGTTGGTCCATTTGCGGTTGAGCAGCTACCACTGCAGATCCTTTGGGTTCTCCTGCAAAACCCTTGATGCTGGCCCACTGAGACTTCAAATCCCACTGTACATCATACACATGACCATCTGGCATGATCAAGGAGCAGGATACAGAAGGCTAGCAGACCAAGAAGCCTCAAAAGCATCCTTACTGAGACCAAGGCCAGAGGCTAAAACATCAGGATCATATCTCAAAATGTCCTGGACAACTTCATCCAGAGGAAAGACACGAAAGCACAGCGTACCCAGGAAGGCTCAGACAAAAGGAGGCCTCTGTTAAGGTGCGACTTTAACAACTTAATTGTGAACCCCAGTGATGTAATGAGGATGACTATTGTCTGGACGTGGTCTACAACAGACGTTGGCAAGCTATTAACAGCCAGTTATTGTGGTAGGGACCCTTTCTATGGATACTTTGTCCAAAGAGCCCCCACTTTCAGCAGCAAAATGGACAAATGGTTCTCCAAAAACAACTCTGCTGAGGCTGGAAGATGTGGCAGGGCTGAAAGAAATGGCAGAGATTAACCTTGTTGAACTATCTGCAAGATCTACCTCTCAGATGTAATTGTTTGCACCCACAGAGAAAATGTATGGTCCTGCCTCCCCATAGGTGGCCCTGTGCCATGTAGGGGAAACTAAAGCAGCTCTGAGGCTGCTGCTGCAGGGACAAGGACACACACAGTCCCTATAGGCCCGGGCATTGCCTATCTGGATCCTTTAGACCGACCCGGAAAGGACTAGGCTGCCTGTTGGGTTGGGGGCTTTGACGTAAGCAAAACCCCTAGGGTTGTCTCAAAGGAGCAAAATTGCAGTTGATACTGCTTTGCTTATGTGAGGAAACAAATGGTGCATGAAATAGCTCTACTTTCTCTAAAGCACTCAAGGGTAGAGTCGGCCTTCTCGCCAAAGAGGCGATACCAGTCAAAAAGCATATCCATGAGTGACACCTAAACATCACCTGAGAAACCTGTAGATTTCATCCATGTATAGCACCAGGGCACACTAGTAGCAACTGCTCTGCTTTAGCAAACTGCTGTGTCCAGGCATGACTGGATGACATACTTGCATGCATCCTGACCATCTTGAATGATCTGCACCAAAGTATAGCAGAATTTCTCTGGGACAGATGGTAAGATTTCAGTGGCTGAGGCCCATAAGGCTTGGAAATACCTGCCCAGCAAGCAGCTGGTGATGACAGAATGAAGGGCAAGGCTCGAGGAACCAAAGTCTTTTTGACTGAGTCGGTGGGAAGTCAGCAAAGAAGTGGAATTAACCCTGATAGGGGAGGTCAGTACTATCAGGCTCTCAGGAGTAGGGTGCTGCATAAGAAAAGCACAGTCATCCGGAGAGGGTCTGTGACAACGTGCCACCTATCTCTTTACTGGAGGTCATTAGCAGGGTTTGTGCAAGTGCCTATGAGAGTACTGGTCAGTGCCTTGTTTCAGTAAGGGTTACGATGAAGACTGTACGAGTTGTAGCACTTCTGTGAGGATATGAGTTTACCCCTCAATGTAAGGTAACAGAAGATCCACAACTTCCGCTGCCCGTCTAATGGCCATGGTGAATTAAGCACATTCCACCATGGAAGGGCCAGTGGATGAGACCAGACCTCTGTTAGGGGAAGTGACCAGTCCACTGGCCTCTTTTAGGTATGATGATGTCGTCATCATCATATTGAGGGACTAACTAAATCCCACTATCATTGTCAACAGGTGGCAGGCTCTGGTCAGAGTCTGATCTGAAAAGCTGGTGTAGCACTGGATGATGGTCCTTCGCCAAGGCTACTGTTTTGTCAGAGTGTACAGGGGCCGGGTGCATCAGTACTGTGCTGCAATAAAGCTTCGGTTGAGGTAAAGATGGATTTGGTTCTGAATCGGACAGGATAATACTATGGATGCCCTCCTCTAGCAGTGTCGGTAACAATGTTGTAGGAGACAGTAAGGATTGTGGTGCTGGAAGTGGAGTCAGTTCAGAAGTCAGAGCTGAAAGCAAAGAGTTCAGGAGGCACAGATGCCACCAAAGGCCAACTCTACCAGTGGGAACATGGCTGGAGGTCTCCATGCATCTATGGGCCTTGAAGGCATGCCAGAGGGCACTGGTGGGGTGGAGACCATTGCTTTCTTTGAATGCCTCAATCTGGTGTTGCATTCTTGATCGACATGGGCATTCCAGGTGCATCGGGACCAGCTGTGGAACGGCTCCTCAGTTGGAGTCCAAGAGCTAGAGCGAGGGCACCTGGATGTCCTAATGACTTCTCAGAGGGAGAGTGGTGAAGCTGAGACAAGGCCTACTTGGGACTTCTTGTGGTTTTGTTTTTACTTGGTCTTAACCAAAGACTTGGATTACAATGATGATCTGTTATAGGACAAGCCCTGAAAGCAGGAACAAGTTTGTGTCCTTGACTTTGAGTGTGAACAGCCCTTACAGGACTTCTTGCAGCGTTCGGGGACATGCAACTTGGCTTCGTGGACACAGATCGCCTTTCTACCCACATAATTTGAAGTTGTGACCTGAATCCAAACACTAGAGGTGCCTGGTGGGGATCTATCACAGACATTTGTCTGTGACAGTTCCTACATGGCATAAACTCTGTAGTTTTAGCATGGAAGATGTTTCCTTGCACACTGGAAATACATTAGTAAGAGGGGCTCATCAGCTGACACGATAAAAGGTGCTAGTGCAGATCCGCTTAAGAAGGTGTGGAAAGAAACAAAGTGATGTAATTGTGCTTGGGGGGTACCTATATGTGGTTCCAGATGCCACTTCTAGGGTGGAGCGAAGCCACACGATTCCACGTACCGGTGCTCCGGGGAGATGCTGAAAAAACTTCTGGATCTAGTTTGGCACCTGAAGATATTCCGACGTTGAGGAATATGGGTTAGAAGTATCCATCAGAAATATCAACACAAAAGCAAAAGAAAATGTGCAGACAGGTGAGGAAAGACTGTGTGTGAATAGGATAGGGCATGGTAAAAGGCCGGGGTGATGCAACAAAGTACATTCAGGAGAACCAACTGAAAAAAAAGTGATGAGGAGGAAGGATATTATGATTGGGATATGCTGATGTAGGATTTCAAAAAGATATAGACAAAAAAAAGAGTGCAAGTGTCAAACCAAGTGACAATCTGCAGAGGCAGGTTTGTGTGAAGAGAACAGGGATGACCAAGGCACTCAGACTACTACCCCTTCCACAGGTCTTAGTAATGTTTTATTCACAGGCTTATATTTTTAGAATTGAAACATTTTCAATTTTAATTATTCACAACAAAACCATTGTTGCTGCTCAGTTATACGATGCTTGCAAGCACTGGCAAAGTCAATAGGTCTGACTTGTGTCAGACTGGGAAAGAAAACAGGTCTGGGCATCAATATAAAAGTGCCCCCGCCCCTTTGCTGGGTAAAAAGTGTTGCCCTTATCAGTGGCAGGCTGCTTAACACTTTCCAAAATGGTGATGCTACCCAAACTATTGTATTACTTTGTGAACTTACCAATTGTGGTCCCTGACTCAATTTTCAAGTTACTGGACTCATTACTGCTTGCCCTCATTTGGGGCTCTGGGAGATGCTGTGTTAGACTATCCAAATTACAAGTACAGACACATTGCACCAGGCTTAAGCCCTACTGTTATGGTGCTTAGCTTCAGTGGCTGTCTTACTCTCTAGCTGGGATACGTTTACAGGACATTTGCTAATCACAGTGCATGTTGCACTCAGGCACACTGCAACAATTACTGCTTTGTGGATTGGCACGTTAGTATGTTTTCTTCTAAGACTTGTGTATTGCCTTCTGAGTACCACTAAGGAAGGGGGAGTCTCTCACATTCATAGATTTGTGTCCTACATGCCATTAAAAGGGACTTCATGGGGCTGTACTTTGTTACCTCTGGGGTTATTTATTGTTCATCTCCAGCTTCATCCAAGATACAAGTTTACTAATATGTTTCAGTACTCTGTTTGTAACTTCCTACACTGTATGGGCTTGTCAGGCTTAGTTCTATGTTTTAATGACTGACATCACCCTGCTGACAAACTAGGTATGTTATTCTTTATATCAACGGCTGTTACTGTCTCATAAAATGCTATTAACTATGTTTAAAAAAAGATAGCTAAAAAGTGGCCAATGTTTGTAAATTTGGGCAGTTTTAAAATTGTCGAGACTTGCTGTATAAGGTATGAAAGACTACATGGATCTGAGCTTGCTGCATGCAATGTTTGTTTTAATATCACACAAAAAGCAGTAAAAACTAGCCCAGCAGACGTGAAAACTGGCCCACAAACAGCTCCAAAAACAGCCCACACTCTGGTCTTTCAGAACAGCCCATCAAGCATGGCCTGATTGTTTTTATGGTCTGGCTTGACAGTGCAGCTGTCACCAATTATGTGAGCATTACTTGAGGGGGGCTTTGGCTTCGCCTACAGGTTCGGAGCCAGGAGTACGTGTTTTGATTGGGCAGAAGTTGTTCACTTCCTAAGAAAAAATGTACTTGCTCTCCGCCAGCTGTGATAATTTTGTTTATTTATCTTGCTACCACAAGTTAAACTACGTTCATGAACACACAGATGACTTTGGAATTCTGTTAAAGTCTTAGATAACTAGATAATTGATGTTGTTTATATCTGGTAGCAGCATAGATGAGAGGAGGGCAGTCATAAACCTACAGGGATTTTTAGGTCTAACTTGACAGAGCAACTGTCACCCGACCTTTCAACCTACATCAATATTGCCCTATAGTTCTTTGCTTCCACACAAATACTTCTCTATTCTCATGCAAGTTACTTGTGATGCTTCACATTAACATACAACAATCCTGATGGCATTGCCAATGCCTGTTATTTGATCCGTCTAGATGCAATATGAGAAAATTCACAGACAGCTCCTCCACAAATCACATGCTGTGGGGAGCTCAGGGTTTTGGTTTGCATGATTTAAACCCAGACACTGATCGTACGGTCGATGCCGTTTGGGAAGGATTACTAGTGACTTTTCTATGGTCTCCCTTTTCAGAGCCCCCTTCCCCTTACCTTTTTTCCATGCCAGGCTGCAGTACAAGGCAAGGCCCAGCTCAGTGGTGGATCTAGTGGGCTCCCTTATGCAGTCCCAGTGCGTCACCCCGCCTCTGTATTTTCTAAAACATTTACAGTGGCGCCACTGAGTTTGCAGAGCAGCTAATCTCCATCCGGAACTCGGAATTAAAGCGATTAGGAGGGCAGTGCGGCCTCATTGCAGCGTGACTAGTGTGTCTGCTTTTGTGGCAGGCCCCGCCCGTGCTCTGAATCACTGCAACAAGAATGGGGACTCGGGCGTCAACACAACCAAAATAAGGCTACTCAGGACGCTAAAGCAAGGGCCACACCGAGGTTGTCTTTAATTACATATCCACAGAGTTGCATACAGGGACAACTACTTTGAGAGGCACGTAGGAGACGTAACAGAGAGACCAAGGTAGAAAACGGAGTCAGTGATGCTGGAACAATTTTCAGAGTGGGGTTGCTGCCTTTAATGTTATATCGCTGAAGTCATAGGGATTGTGAAAAATCCAAATGCCACACAAAAAAACAAGAGCAGCAAATGCGTCACGCCTATTTAGTAGGAGAGTGGTAAGGGTGGGTAAGTAGCTGGTGGTGTATTTTGGAGCACAGGTGTGGTAGCACACTCATTTACAAGAAGTACATTTTCAGTTGAAAAGTCCACTAAACGTGCATATACATGCAGTTTTGCTGGTGGTACCTAAATGGTGGTAAAATAAGTGCCAGAGCTTTCTTCAGGACGCAACTGCAGCCTGCACCACCTATGACCCCTGCCAGCACTGCAAATGACAGGATCAACACAACTACTAACCATGACACTGCTACTAGAGTGACCCAACTCATCCTCTTACTCGCCGTGACCCTACCACCACTAGGACCAGCTTCCACAGATGCAGGACAAGCCATGCTGACTGGTTGAAAAACAGCCTGAAGTTGAATACAGACAAGACGGAAGTACCGATTTTCGGCAACAACAGCAAACCTTGTAACGACTCCTGGTGGCCATCAAACTTGGATCTGCACCTACCGATCATGACAGAAACATCAGAATCATTAAGGATAAGAAGCTCACCATGCAATCACAAATCAGTGCCATCTCCTCTGCCTGCTTCCTCACATTGTGCATGCTATGTAAGCTCCTAAAGTGGCTACCCCTGCACACAAGACACACAGTGAAACAAGCCTTCATCACCAGTCGACTGGATTATGGCAATACTCTCTAAGTAGGAATTGCCACACACCTCCTGCAAAGACCTCAAACCATACTGAATGCTGCTGCCAGACTCATCCTCTACCTCCCCTGACGAATCTACATCACACCCCACCTCAGGCAACTCCACTTGCTCCCCATACAGAAGAGATGTGTTTTAAAGCTACTGACCCACGCACACAAAGCTGTACACAACCAAGGACCCACCTACATTAACCACCACCAACTATCAAGAAGATTATGCTCCACCTCCCTTTCACTTGCCCACGCATTTATCGAAGCAGAAGAGGGGGACACTCCTACTACATCGCAGCAAAGACCTGGAAGATCCTCCCCACGCAGCTCTGGACCATCACCTCACTTCTGGAATTCCAAAGAGCCCTCAAGACCTGGCCGTTCGAATAAGCCCTAAAAGGTCTGCAAGCACCTGGTTACCCTGTCAGGTGATTAGCTGCGCTATATAAATCCTAATTGAGTGATTTATTGACATCCTACAGCCTTTTATTTCACTTTGTGTACCACCGTAAGATTGTCACCTAGATCTCTTTTACAAAATCCTTTTACTTTGCAGTAAGAGAAATAAAAATACATACCAGTTTCCAAATAAGCAGCAATTTGTCAGAAGACAGCCTGAAAGTTGACCTTTGTCTTTGAATGGCATGAAATGTGACAGGATAAACACAAAATTTAAATACATATTTTTTTGCTTATTCACATTCTGAACTCCAGCATGACTGTTTCTAGGGATGATGCAGGACCGCCTCCCCTTCTACTTTCAGTGCCTATGAACTGATTGAGACAGACACTAAGAGGCAGGTCAGCAATATCCACAGAGAAACAAGTGAAGTCAGCCACTGATGCACCTGCAAAGAGATACAATGGCCTTAGGTAAGGAGACAAACCCAGCGATTCAAACGTCCAACACCTGACTTAAGAGAGGTTATTCTGGCTATTATTCAAGAATGAATTCAGTCATTCATAAGCCAAGGATAATGTACTGCAAATACTTTTGATGTTATTTGTTTCTATCAAAATCTTCAAACTCCAACACAACAAACAGCATATACAGACATACACATGATAAACATATATATATACACCTTAAAAACTGTCATTAAAATATATACATCACTGCAAACAAAATGACTTCTCCATTTGTTTATTCTACACCCTGGTTTTGCGATAAACAGCACATATCTTAATGCAGAATAAACACCCAAAATCTTACAACATAGGAATTTGCTTCACAAAGATTTTTTTTTGTCTTTTGATGTATATTTTATTGACAGTTTTAACATGTATATATAAGGAAATGTTGAAAATAGCCCCTTTTGCAGGGTTATCCCCAAACTTTTTGCCTCTGATCTCTTAGTTTTGACTGTGTGCTGCATTTTGTTTTTGCTGGCTTTATGACTCTGGGCACTTTACCGCTGCTGACCAGTGCTAAAGTGCAAGTGCCCTCTGTCTAAATGGTATTTGTGATTGATTTATCCATGATAGACGTATTTTAATAACCAGTTAGTCCCTAGTATAGCGCACCAGGTGTGCCCAGGGCCTGCAGATCAAATGCTACTAGCGTGCCTGCAGCACTGATTGTGCCACCCACATGAGTAACCCTGCAAACAAGTCTCAGACCTGCCATTACAGTGCCTGTGTGTGCAGTGTTAAAATGCCATTTCTGCTTGGCAAGTGCACCCACTGGACAGGCCTAAACCTTCCCTTTTAGTACATGTAAGTCACCCCTAAAGTAGGCCCAAGGTAGCCCCAGGGACACGGTGCAGTGTATTTAAAAGGTAGGACATTTACTGGTGTGTTTTACCTGTCCTGATAGTGAAATACTGCTAAATTCAGTTTTCATTACTGCAAGGCCTATCTTGACCATAGGGTAACATAGGGGATTGTCTTGAAATATCTTTTAAGTGTAATTTCCCATTGGGAGCAGATAGAGATTTGGAGTTTGGGGTCTCTGAACTCACAATTTAAAAATACATCTTTTGGAGAAATTGGTTTTTGAATTTTAAGTTTGAAAATGCCACGTTTAGAAAGAGGGAATTTTCTTGTTTAACCATTCTGTGCCTCTGCCTGTCTGCTGAAAACACATCTGGGTCAGCAGATAGTTGGGCCGTTTATGTACTCACTCTAGACAGTAACACAAAGGAAGCTGAAATGTGCCCTGCATATGCTGATAGCCCATCAACAGGCTCATGGGTCTTCCTGAGCTAGAGTGGTGGGAGGAGATGACACTTGCACCTAAAAAGGGCTATGCCTATCCTCACAGAAAGCAGTCACCCTGGAGTGTTTCTGGGGCCAGGGCAGGTAAAGGCAGGCACTTGTGCACTACAAAGACTTCTCTTTGAAGTTTGCCTACTTCAAAGACAGAAATGGGTATAAGTACTGGACACGTCTGACACCACAGTCTTAGAATTCTTCTAGACTGGGGACATTCTGCCAGGAAGAAGAGCTAGATGCTGTAGGAGGGACATACACACTGCCTGTTGCTTTGCTGTAGTGGCCTGCTGCTTTTGTCCTGGGAGTGAAAGGACTGAACTTTGCTTTCTACATTCTGCTTTCCAAGGTGAACTGAGCTTGCCTCCTGTTAAGAAGTCTCAGGGACATCAAAGACTTCACCTGCCGGTGCCTGGCTTTTTTGCGGAGAGTCCTGACTTGCCAAGTGGTGCCAACTCCAGTCACTGGGCCCTTGGAAGTGTAAGCTGGCAAAGGAGAAAATCCACACAGAGAGGCAGCGTAGCAAAAAAATAGACACGCACCAGTCCTGTGGCTGAAGAATCAATGCAGTGCCTGTTTTGTGGCTGCAGAATCGATGCAGCTCCTGTTTCACTGTGGCTCCATGAACAGTGCATCTGGATTTTCAACACATTGTCCTGGGGTGTGAATTTCTTATCGATCCTGCAACACAGTAAGGAACAGAGGGTGGTGACCAGAAATGAACGCATCACCTCTCCTGCGAGGAAAGAATCAACACATCACCTCTCCTCCAGTAAGGAACTGACGCATCGCATCTCCTGCAAGGGAAGAATTGATGCATCACCTCCCCTGAGCAGTAAGGAACTGACGCACGGCTTTGCAACAACTCACCTCCCATGCGACCCTCATCGTCTTTATGATGCATCCCAGGTACTTTGGGCTAAAAATATACAACTGTTGATTCCTATGGAGTAAGACTTATTGAAACCTTTAAAAAGTGATAGCTTTACTTGTGTGTGTTGGATTTTTGTCATTTTGGTCTTATTTAATTCAGATAAATATTGAATATTTTTCTAAACTGGTGTGTAGTACTTTTGTTGTGTTTGTGAGAGACTGGTTCCTTGTTGCAGTACCCCCCTCCACTTTTTGCCTGGTTTCTGAACGTAACTTGGACTGGAGTGCACTGGGACCCTGCTAACCAGGTTCCCAGTGCCAGTGTTCTTTCCCTAAAACATGGGAAAAGTAATTGGATACACCTTTAGCTACCACTATAAGTCCCTAGTAAAAGGTACTTAGGTACCCAGGGTATGGGGTACTGTGGGTAAGCCCCTGAGGGCAGCAGCACTGATAGTGACACCCTCAAAAATTTGCATCCAGATGCACCCAGCACTGCCATAGCAGGCTGAGTGTCCTGGTGCAAACCTAAAATACAAACTCGACATGGCACACTCTCTGTGTGCCCTGTCCACCCTACACTGCATATGTTATGGGTAAGTCAACCCTCTAGCAGGCCTTCCAGCCCTAAGGCAGGGCGCACCATACTATATGTGAGGGCATAATTGCATGAGCAATATGCCCCCACTGTGTCCTTGCCAAACCTAGGACATAGTGAGTGAACAGAGCAGCCATTTATTATATACGTGTTGGACACTGGTCAATATGAGTTTCCCAGCTACATAACGGCTACTCTGAACCCTGGGTTGTTTGGTATCAAACAACTCAGAATAATAAATCCAAACTGGTACCAGTACTGGATTTATTATAAAATGTACCCAGGGGTCATCTTAGAGGTGCCCACTTCAAAAACCAACTATCCTGGAATGCTTGCTGACTGGTCCCAGCAAGCCTGCCACATCCAGACAGCCAATACCCTTTCTGCGTGCAGGAGCTAACTCCCCCTCCCCTCAGGAATGTGCACAGCCCTGGCAGTGAGCTTCAAGGGGCTACCCCCTTAAAACTTGACCCCCAGGCCTGCTGCTAGCAGCAGGTGGCCTCCCCCTTTCCAAACCCACACTTCTGGAGGGAACAAATGCGGGAAACCACACAAATGGTAGGAGGAGTGGCCTCACCGAGCATGCACCACCATTAGGGGCTTGCAGGCGAAGGGGACCTTGCATTTAATTTTTCTCTGTATTGGAATGGAGGAAAATAGCCAATCAGGTTTAGGGAAGTGACCCTTCCCACAAGAAGTGGTCACTGTAGTGGGTGTAGCCACCCAAGGGTAAGTGTCCCATTGGACACTGCCAGGTTCCCTCTAAAACACCCACTAAAGTCAGTATTTAGTGGGCTCCCCTAGACCACAAAATTAGATTTGAAAAGGATTCAGAGAAGAAAAGAAGACCAGAACCAAACGAAGACCACAGCAAGAGAACTGAGGACCTGCTGCACAAGAAAAGGAGCCAAACCCTGCCTGCTGCACCCAGGACCTGAAAATCGGCACTGCGGAGGAGCTGGACACTGGACTGACCCCAACAAACCCATGCAGGGTACCTCCAGGCTTCAAGAATCATCCCAGATCTCCCTCCTGAGTGGGGGCACCACTCAAGAAAATCAAGAAACCTGCAGAGGACCAACAAATCAGTGAGGCTTACTTCACTGACCGGCCGATATCTCCGCGACCCGAAGTCACAACCTGACCAGACAACACACTGACGACGCCCGGACGTGATCCACAACTGTGCCAAGTTTGGTGGCACTGCGCTCTCTAGTGGCCGAGTTACAGTAATACCCGGGGTACTGGTCAGCTGACATCGGATGAGCAGAAAACCAGTTCCCCCAGAGCTGAAAAAGGATCAGGAGGAAGCACCAGTCGAGGGACTTCATGGAACATCCCAGATCTCCGACCGAGTGCCTCTGTTGTCTTGTTATCAGCCCTTAAAGAGACTCGCCTCCAGCTCCAAAGGACTCCGTTGCGCACAGCTCCTGGACCTCCAACTCACCCTGCACCTGGCTACCCTGGGCCTTGCATCGCGGGATCTGCTGTGTGCCCCGGGTCCCCAGCCCCTTGCGACCTCAACAGCCCAAGGGGACCACAAGGCACCATAGTTAAACCTGCAAACCAGCTCCTTTTCCAAGTGGCCCATCCAGGGGGCCCTGTGCCTGCGCCAAGAACCTCCCGAACGCAGTTCCTGCTGGAACTGGGAGCCTCCCGAGACTCTCCAGCTGGCATAAGGTCACCACCGACTGCTGCGACCACCCCGCAAGACTGGTAACAACTGTGTGCTTTTTAATGCATTTTTAAAGGTGCTTGTGCATTGATTCCAATGATGCGTAATGACACACAGAAAGACCAACTTTGCTAAAACTTTATAAAGTCATAACTTGTAAAGTACTTAACATATTCTAAAGATTTTGGTCTTAAAAATTATATAAAAGTCTGAAGTATTTTTGTTTATAAAATCTGGTCTTGAGTTATTCATTGAGTGTGTGTGGTGCGTGATTGGATTTGTGAGTACAGCAAATACTTAGCACATCTTCTGGATTAGCCTAACTGCTTGACCAGCTACCTTAAGAATTGAAACATTAGGTGGTCTAAGTTTTACCTCTGGAAACCAACGTGTGGTTGCCTGAACCCTCTACATAGTGTGCTTGGTTTTGCACACTGCAGAGACGGGCAGCCTCCAACAGTGTGTACAAATACTTCACACATTGCCTTTGAGTTGAGCCGGACTGCTCATGCCAAGCTACCTAGGGTGTGAGCAAGAGTTATCTTAGCTGTGTGGCTCCCTTACCCTGACTAGAGTGAGAGTCCCTACTTGGACAGGGAGCAAACCACTGCCAACTAAAGACCCCATTTCTAACGACTAAGGGCCAGATGTAGCAAGCACTTTTGCCCATTCTGTGTCTATGGGAAAATGTGTTCGTACATATGGCCCTAAGTGTATGCATATGTCTGCTGCAGTCTTCAAGAAGAGGTTTTTTACTTTGAAACATGAGCCGCCTATGCTGGAGTTTAAATATTTTGGTGGAAAAAATAAAATAAATTTACATTACAAATATTTAGAGTACATCACCCTTGACTTATGAATGACCAAATGTATTCTTGAAGATACCCTGGGTAACCTCTTTTAAGGAAGATATTCCTCCTAAAAGATTCCTAGGAAGAGCCACCAAAGGGGAAAGCATTCCAATTTACCCACACTGAAAGACAAATTGAGACAGCCATAGAGAAACAACCAGATTCAGCTATAAAGAAATCCAGATATGGAAAAGAGACAGTAAAAAAGGAGAGCGAGTATGGCACCCTGCTTTAAACTGCTGCAGTGGAATCTTGCTATGGATTCCGCTACATGGGATTCTCCAGGATTGTCAAAGTTCTATGGTGGATAGCTGTGCTTTCAAAATAAGTCAGTTGAGCTGTGGACTGTGGTTGAGTTCTTAATAAAGACGACCACGCACCCCTTCCTTGCACTGTTGGGCTTTTTTCCTTCCTGAACTTCCACACTGGCTTAGCTGAAAGACTAAACAAGACACTTAAAGAGAAGAGACAATTCAGTTTCCCAAAAGGTATGGATATGTTGTGGCGAGAAGAGGTGATTAAACGGTCGGTGGCATTGAGAATGACTCCCCGTGCCACAGGAGGATTGGTTCCCTTTGAAATGTTAAGAATGTGGAAAGGAACCACCCTTTTGCTACTGGAATGGGCAAGAGGGGAAAATGTGTGAGTAGGAAAGTACCGTCTTTCCTGGCATGGTTACCCCCTTTTTCTTCCTGTCAGTGTTTTTGACTGTGTTCACTGGGATCCTGCTAACCAGGACCCCAGTGATTATGCTCTCTCCCCCAAAACTCTGTATTTCATCCACTGGCATACCGGTGCCCCATGTAAGCCCCTAGTATATGGTACCCAGGGCATTGGGGTTCCAGGGGATCCCTATGGGCTGCAGCAGTTATTCTGCCAACCATAGGGAGCACATGCAAAGGGTTCTGCAGGCTTGCCTTTGCAGTCTGTTTTCACTACACGTCACTGCACCAGATCACTATAAGTCACCCCTATGGTAGGCCCTCTCAGCCCAGAGGCTGGGTGCAGGTACCTGTGTGTGAGGACACTCCTGCACTAGCAGAGGTGACCCCACAAACTCCAGATCCATTTTCCTGGACTTTGTGAGTACGGGCGCCATTTTACACATGTACTGGACATAGGTTACTACTTATGTCCAGCTACATAATAGAAACTCCAAACCTAGGCATGTTTGGTATCAAGCATGTAGTAACCATACAACCAATACTTGCAAAAGTATTGGGGTATGATTCCACGCACTCTAGGGGCTCCTTAGAGGAACCACAGCATTGCTCCTATAGCCTTCTGAGGTTTTCTAGGCAGCCCAAGCTGCTGCCACCTTACAGACAGGTTTCTGCCCTCCTGTCGCGAGAGCAGCACAAGCACAGGAAAGCAGAACAAAGGATTTTCTTTGGCAGAGGGGTGTCACACCCTCTCCCTTTGGAAATAAGTGTTACTGGACTTGGGAGGGGCAGCCTCCCCAAGCCACTGGTATGCTTTAAAGGGCACATTTGGTGCCCTACGTGCAAAAAACAGTCTACACCAGTTAAGGGACCTCCAGTCCCTGCTCTGGCACAAAACTGAACAACAGAAAAGGGAGTGACTACTCCCCTTTCCATCACCACCCCAGGGGTGATGCTCAGAGCTCCTCCAGAGGGTCCCTGGGTTTCGCCATCTTGAATCCAAGGTTGGCAGGGAACTCTGGGAGCATCCGAGTGGCCAGGTCAGGCAGGTGATGTCAGAGTCTCCTCCTGATAGGTGGTCACCCAGCTAGGTGACCAATCCACCTTTTTAGGGCTATTTAGGGTCTCTCTTTTGGGTGGGTCCTCAGATTCAGCTTGCAAGATTCCAGCAGGATTCCTCTGCAATCTCCACTTCGACTTCTGACCAAAGAAACTGTATATGGATTCTCCAGGACCCAACAATTTGCAACAGAGATGAAGACTTCAACTGCAACATTGTTTCCACGGCTCCTTCCGGCTTCTGCAACATTTCTGCGGTCATGCATCCTCTGAGAACAGCCTGTCTTCAGTCTGCACAGGAAAGAAGAAGGAATCTCCCTTGGAGTGAAGGAGTCACTCCCCTGCATCTGCAGGCACCAACAGCAACGACGACCGGCTGCGTGGATCCCCTCTCCTGCTGAGCTGCGTGGATTCTGCATCACGGGTGGTGGTCTGAAGTGGTCTGTCGACCCTGTCAGCTGTCCATCTTTGGTTGGGTAAGCCCTTGCCTTTCCATGCAGGACAGTACCACGTTCACCTCGTCTTTTGCAGCTGCCAAGACTTTTTGGTCCTTCTTCCAAGGGATCTTGAGGCATCGTGTAGCTCCAGCCCCCCAGCACAGCTCCCTAATTGGCTCTCCTGCGGCATGGGACTCCTTTTCGTACTGCTGAGTGGGCTCCTTTTGCAACTTCTGTGTCCCTGTCCTGTGGGACTACTGTGAGTGCTGCCTGTGCTTCTGTGGGTTCTCTTGGATGCTGAGGGCCCCCTCTGACTCTCCCTCCTGGTTTGAGTCCTGCTGGGCCTTGCTGGTCCCCTTCAGCACCACTCTCCACCAACTCTGAGTTTTGCCTGTGCCTAGGCTTGTTGGTGGAATCCGAACACGCAAACCTGACTGCAATCTTCCTTCCGGGGTGGGACATCACTTGAATCCTCCAGGAACTCGACTCCAACTCCAGGGCTGCAGTGCTGACCTTCCTTCCTCACCGTCAACCAACTCCTACATCTTCAGCTTGGTGGGTTAGGGGCTCCTGCCTCCACTGGACTCAGCTGTGTCTTCTGGACTTGGTCCCCTCTTTCCACAGGTCTTCCGCTTCAGGAATCCACTGTTGGTTTCTTGCAGTCGTCTCTGGGTTTTGCAGTTCTCTTCTTTTCTTCTTAGTGGTTGTTTTGGGGAAATTCTAGGGATTTACTCCTGCTTGCCTGTCACTCGGGGTGCTGTGGTACTTACCTTTGTGCTTTCCTGGTACCCCCAGTGCCCCACTACACACTCCATTTACCTAGGTGGGGGGCCAACACTTGCATTTTCATATTTTGTTTTAGTATATGGTTTTTGCTCCCCTAGGGTCACTATTCTCTATTGTGTCTTACACTGTTTTCTAACTATGCGTATGCCTCTTTCTGAAAATTAGGGTATATATCTTGTGTATTACTCACCTCCTAAGGGAGTATTGCCTCTATAGTATTTTTGGTGCTGTGTTACCATAATAAAGTATCTTTATTTTTGTAACACAGGGTTTTTTCTTTCATGTGTGACTTCAGTGGTATTGCATGAACTTTGCATGTCCCCTAGATAAGCCTTGGCTGCTCATCCACAGCTACCTTTGGAGAGCCTGGCTTCTAGACACTGCCTACACTACACTAATAAGGGATACCTGGACCTGGAATAAGGAGTAAGTACCTTAGGTACCTACCACACACTGGGCCACCTTCTTACAGTGTGCAATGTCAGACAGAGGATGTGAGGTGCCGTGGGGAAGAGATAATGGCGCAAACGACATCAATGCAGGGTGTGAACCCTGAGTGTATTTGGGTGATATAGTGGTGGTGAAACTGCCTATAGTGAAAGGGATTTTAAAGTTCTCATTTCCCATATGGGTGGTTATGCTGTTTTTGGAAGTGTCATTAAACATAGGATGGGTGCCTTTAAGATTTGACTAATTTGTCACCAGTCTAGTGGTTCAAAGTAATTTGTAAATGTCTTGTCAGTTTGTTTTGTTTGTGATAGCTTCCTTTTAGGCTCATAAATCTTTCTTTCTTTGCAGGGATGGATTAGTTGTGGGTGAGTGGGAATCTGGCAGTTGGATAGTATGCCCCTTCTATTTAGGTAATTTCTGTTTGTTTGAGAGGGAAGATGAGTGGCATTTTGCTTTCTGCTGCTGCAGTGGAACCTTGTATACTTTTAGAATACTTCTGTGGGCTTAAGGCCATTTCAATTGTTTGCTACAGTGTCATTTAAAAATCCTTGCTTGCCAGTTGTCAGTCATGCCTATTTGTTCCTCCTTCTCTTTGGGAGCAGGGACTAACTACTGTGTAATTATGCTTTGTTGCGTTTATCTTTTCGTTGGGGACTTTTTTTTTTTCTTGGACTCCGGCTCATGTTCGGTAAAGCTTTTTTTTTTTCATTTGCAGCTCTCAGCTAACATAACCATGTTGTTCCTGCTTACTTTTCACATGCTTTACTTAATCTAGCATCCTCTATAAGTGTTGGCTTTTTTCAGGACATTGTTACTTTTTTTTTTCTTTCAGCCAGCATATTATTCGTGTCTCCCCTCCCTCATAACCTGAATACACAGCATAAAACTTTTCACAAAGCAGGTGCCTTGTTAGTTTTTTCAGCATGGTGCCTGAAAGTCCATTGAGGATGAGCGTAATTCAAGATTGCAGGGTGCTGTACTTTATGTTGCCAAAAGAGGTCCCAATGGACACCTAGGGACATGCTGTGGTACTGCACCCTTTACTGCTTCGCGCACATTAGAACGGTAAATGTTGCAGGTTTTTTTTCAGCCAGCAGGTTGTAAGTTGAAAAGCGTCAATGTAACCATGATCTTCCTGATTACATCTCACATGCTTTAATCAATCTTGTTTTTTGCTCCATGCTATCGAAAGCATTACCAATGTAATTAGTGCTCTCCATCAATAGATGTCTCAAATGTGGCGTAGTGCCAGAGCTGCTCCCTTTGTAACCGTTGAACAAGGTTAGAGTATCGTAATCGGTTCACCATTCCGTGGTTCTGGGCAATTCACTTAATCTCCCCGTGCACTCCAAAAAAATTAATCTGCACTTGCGCATTATAACTGGTGCTCCAGTAAAGCGCTTCGATGCTTGAGGGGCGAGTTTGTGCTATATTAAACTGCAAAATAACTGCTGTGATTTTGGAGAAGATTTTAATCCAGAAGTCATCCATGACCAGGAATTCACATAGATGTTGAGCATGAACTCGCTTTAAAATGTATACCCGGTCATCGTTAGTGGCATGGAAAGGTGCTTTCAGTCGGGTATGGTGCGCTGTCTGTCAGATTTCACTAGGAATTTTTACACACAGGCAAAAAACACGTCCACACACTCTGTTTGGAAACACTTCAAAAACGTTGGTCATTTCACAAAGCATGGGGTAAAAGTGTGTTCACACAGATTAGCGCTTGTCACTCTGATTAAAAGCTGCCCCCTCCAGTTACAACTTCTTCTTAGTAAGTTGCGGCGAGATGTCAGCCATCATGTCTCAATTTTGCCGCATGTAAAGCTCCACGTCTGTCCTAAACTCTAGCAAATTCTTTTCAGGAGAACCACCATTTTCATAAGATATACTCTTCCCAGCTACTGACAACTGCACCCTACTCCACTTCCCTACTTGTGCAACCACATTTATCATACTTTTGCCCTAGATCTCCCCTAGGGCATCTTAAGGATTTTGAGGGCCCTGGTCCAAACGTATTTTGGGGGGCCCTGTTCATGACAGATTTGAATTGATGATCCAGTTCCAGTTTATTTATGTGGCAAGAAAAGTCCAGTTCTACCTCAAGCAAATGCATACAGCTGCTCGCGATCCGCAGATTCCAACTTAGTTTATATGTCAATTTCGAATTGTAAAGCTGGGGCGCCCTACTCCCTAGCGTAAGCAATGAAACAAAAGCCACCATGCTGTGGATCTTTCTCAACCTGCTGCACCAATGATAGCTGCACTGCTGGCGTGTAACTAATCATAAACACAAATGTGACAACTTTCCTTGTTATTGTGCTGCTAAACGTGAGCCCAGTGTGCAGCACAAAGTTGCCTTGTCAAAAAGTGAAATTCAAGACAGAAACGCTGCACTGTGTAAATTAAGCAATCACTGTGCTCTGTTGGACTGAACGTCCTCTAACATTTCAGAGGACTACATGAAATAAGTTTAGGAGTTTATTATTTCTAAAGTGCTGCACTGTTTCACAACTGATGCATGTTGCTGCTGGTATTTATTTCAGTTAAAAAAGCTTGTTTAAAAACAAAGACCTTACTGTGGCAGCCTTATAACAAGAGGTTTGTTCTCTAAGCCAGTGGTTCTCAACCTTTTGATTTCTGTGGACCCCTACTTTAACATTAATGGAACCCAGGGACCCCCACTGCATCATCATTGGAATCCAGGGGCCCCTGCCTGAGTCATTACTGGAAGCTGGGGCCCAATTTGTCAATATTTGTTAATATTTTTTAATTTTCTAAGCTCTCGCGGACCCCCTGAGAAAGCTTTGTGGACCCCCAGGGTTCCCCGGACCACAGTTTGGGAACCACTGCTCTAAGCTCTACCAGCTCTACCGGTCGTTTCCTCATGAATGGCTTGTTTTAATAATGATATCTTGGATTTTATTTAGTATAAACGCAACCTACAGCATGTCTGCCATTTCTAAGCTTTTTTAATAACAAGCTACAATTATGCAATGTAATAGTACTCCATTTGTCAACATCTTAAGGATCTACGTCTCAATGGGCCTCGCCAATACTTCAAGCTTGTGAGCTGGAGCTCGCCGCATATCTCAAGGACGAGCATTTTACTCACCGACAAAGAGCGCTGTCATACACACACAGAGCGACAGCAAACCAAAACACGCAAATCCATTCGCACCCCGTATCATATAAGCTATAACATGTAATTTACACAGGTAAAAAAGATAAAAGAAATTGTATATATACTATCTGTGCGCTGTAACATTTGAATAATAAATATCAGCTCACATTTATATGCGAAACACGTGTAGCAAAGATAGTGCAAACTTAGTTTGCCCTTCAGTTTGGCCCGACTTGATCGGCACCGTAGTCTAAGCAATTGTGCATCACACCCGAGGGCCCGGTTCTAGTCTCCCTTCTTCCTCCGTACCGGGAAAGGCAGCTAGCAAGTGGAAAGGCGCACCTGCTTACCAGTAAATCGGAAAATGCGACGTGGCGTCACTTTGATGATTGAATTCTATTGCGCTTAAAATTACTTACTGTAAGTCCTAGTTACGGCATACCTTAGTAAAAAACTAACATTTCTTATAGAGAAGATCTACCTTTCATCCTTACCTAAAGGCAATCATAGCCTCTTTCCCAAACACTGTAGCTTCGATATTAAGCAGAGCTGATACCGGGCTCTGCGTGAGTGGCGTTGAAATTCCTTTATGTATACTCGAAAGTCAGTGCATGTCATGCCTTGATTTCCTGTGCTTGAGCAACACACACTTGTGAAAACACACGGCAATTTTAAAGCATTTAATCAAAAAGGACACAGATACATGGATGATTTAACGTTATTTTAAAAATTGATTTTTTAATTAAAATACCTCTTATATCTTACAGTTTAATTTTACAGTTACATTTCATGGCCAAGAGAATTTTAATAGCTGTTGGGAAAAAAAATATCTGCTACGCCAAGGTCACTTTTTGTCCCGCTCGGAAGGATGCACCAGGCTGTCCTCTCCTTTTCGGATTTTGAAAATTATCATATCTGAAACAGAAACCATGTGGCAAGTTATTCATAGCCATGCCTGATCAGTTTATATAAAACAGAGTTTGTTATTTTACGTAACTCTAGATTTCTCCTAAAAACATATTACGGAATAGCTGTTAAAAATATCCATTAGCAATAAAACCAAGACTCTCAAGTATGCTGTACTGGAAAGATAAGGAACAGGAACATCTGAGAGATGTGAATTGAAGAGCCAGGAAGAAACAATTAGCAAACCAACTCGTCTGATGTTGGCTGCGAGCCTTTTCGTGCTGTCAATGTTGTTTTGTTTTGCTTTTGATGAAAACATTTTTTTGGGAGCTGCAGGGCTATCACTAATATTACAAAAAATTGGAAAAAAGCAAACATATTGTTTTTCAGATCACACACTGCCATTGTTGTCCCTGGCCCTTAAGGGAACTACTTTGTGTGTGGATTTGCTCCTTCAAGCTAGTAAACGGCTGAAGTGGGATGACACTTCCTCATGCTGTACCCTGTAGTGGGCTGAAAACAAATGTGAATGACACAAAAACAGACCAGTGGTTGAGGAGGTGTGGCTGAAAGCCCCTCTAGGTACTTTTATGTATTATTCTACTAAAAGATTTTTACTAAAACCTAAAGGTCTTGGCTAACACCAGACAATGGACTGTTGGACCAGCTTACCACCTTGGGATGAGAATGGTAACAGATCTGTAGAGGATATTCACAAGGAGTGTTTGTTTCACTGATAGCAAGATCCAGGATCCTCAGAGGGCTAAAGTCACCACTGCTCCACACATGCTTGTAGGTGTACTGTATTTAAATAATCTCTACACTTCTATATAGAAGACTTTGTATCATCCACGTAAAAAGATATATAGAAGTGTCTGTAAATGTCTAAGATCTTTTGGGGATTTGTGTGGGTTATATTCAATTTGTCTTTGAGTGAAGTAATGGTCTTTTGGTCCGGTCTATGACACCAGTAATTTACTAGCCTTGTTAGCTCCACACAATTTTAGGCTTTTATATTTATTAATCCAAACTACAGCCCTCTTGCTTAGACTTCTAATATATTCATATTTTGTTATTGGTAAGGATTGAGAAGGTCTGAGGGTCCGAATTAGAAATGGGTTTAGCCTCTAGGGTTTTGATCTTTTTTTCTTGTTCTATAAGGTTATTATTATAAGATTTGTTTAATTTGGATTGAATCTCAATTAAAGTACGTATAATAGTTGCTTTGAGTGCGACCCAGTGTAGAAGGCTGGCCTGGTTTGTAGGGGCTACCGAAGGTACTTACACCTTATACCAGGTCCAGTTAACCTTTATTAGTGAAATGTAGTCAGTGTCTAGAAGCCAGGCTGTCTAGAGGTAGCTGTAGGCAGAGAAATCAAGGCTGAACGTGGAGACATGCAAAGCTCTTGCAATACACCACTGTAGTCTCACAGTACTAACACACATGAAAGACAATACTCAGTGTCACCAAAAATAAAGGTACTTTATTTTAGTCACAGAATGCCAAAAATACTTTGGAGACTATACTCCCTTAGGAGGTAAGTAAATTACACCATATATACACTAGTAACCAAAACAGGTAAGGAAATAGTCAGAAAATAGTGCAAACAGTGAAAATCACCATAGGTTGCAATGGGCCTAGGGGGAACACAAACCATAAACTAAAATAGTGGAATGCAAAAGTCGGTTTCCCACCTAGGCAAGTGTTTGTAGAGGAGCGCTGGGAGTGTAAGAAAACACCAAAGTTAAGAAAAATACCCCACCCCAGAGCCCAGGAAAGCAGGGGTAAAACACAGCAAGTTTCCTAAAACACAGCAAGTTTCGTGATCGGAGATAATGCAAGAACCAGAAGAGACTGCAAAGCACCAATGATGGATTCCTGGACCTGATGACCTGTGGAAGAAGGGGACCAAGTCCAAGAAGCAGTGAAGAGTCCAAGGAGAATCAGAGCCCCTGCTAACCTGGATAAAGATGGAAAAGAAGAACCACCAGTGAGAAGACTAAGTCAGTATTGCACCAAAGAAGACAAATAAAGGTTCCTAGTTGATGCAGATGTCCCACGCTGGATGAATGAATGCAGTCTGGTTTGCGTCGCTGGATTCCGCCAACAAGCCTTGGCTCACGTAAAACACGCGGTTTGCGGAAAATGGCGCTGACCGGGACCAGGAGGGACCCGGTGGCCTCTACCCAGGAGGGGGAGGCAAAGGGGGCTCTCAGCAACGCAGAAAGCCCTCAGAAGACCAGGCAGCACGCACAGGAGTCCCACAGCACGGGGACAAAGTAGGTGCAAATGGAGGCCCACGCAGTACGACACAAACCGCCACCGGAGAACCACTAAGGAAGGTGTGCATCGCAGGATGAAGTGTTGGGGACCTAAGCTATGCTGTGCACAAAGAACTTCTTGGAAGCTCGCACACAAGCCTTGGCAACTGCAAGTCACGCAGTGCACGGGGTACTGTCTTGCGCGGGGAGGCAAGCTCTTATCTCCACCAAATTTGGACAGCTAGACATTGGGACTGTTGGAGTCACTTTAGTCACCCACTCGTGTCGCTGGATCCATGCCTGTCGTCTGGAGAGGGGACCCAAGGGGTCATAGCTGCAGAGAGGTGCCTGCTGAAACAGGGAAGTGACTCTGTCACTCCACGGAAGATTCCGCCGGTTCTTCTGGTGCAGGCTGAAGATGGGCAGTCCTCGGAGGATTCATGACCTGGAATCTGTTGCAGTTGCTGGCAGGAGCTGAAGATACAATGTTGCAAAGTCGTCTTTGCTTCTTTGTTGCAGTTTTGTAGATTTCCTGGAGCAGTCAGCAGTTGATCCATCGGTAGAAGATGGAGTAAAGGATGCAGAGGGTTCCTGCTGGAGTCTTGCAATCCAAATCGGAGGAAACACCCAGAGGAGAGAACCTAAATAGCCCTTAGAGGGGGGATTGGTCAGCTAACCAGGTAAGCACCTATCAGTAGGGGTCTCTGACATCACCTGCTGGCACTGGCCGCTCAGATGCTCCCAGAGTTCCCTTGCCATCCTGAAAACAAGACGGCGGAACTCGGGGACACTCTGGGCACCCCCCTGGGGTGGCGATGGGCAGGGGAAGGTCACTCCCCTTTCCTATGTCCAGTTTCGTGCCAGAGCAGGGACTGGGGGTCCCTGGACCAGTGTAGACTGGATTATGCAAAGAGAGCACCATCTGTGCCCTCCAAAGCATTTCCAGAGGCTCTGGGAGGATACCCCTCCTATGCCTGTAACACCTATTTCCAAAGGGAGAGGGTGTAACACCGCTCTCCTAAAGGAAATGCATTGTTCTGCCTTCCTGGGATTGAGCTGCTCAAGCCCCAGGGGGGCAGAAGCCTATATGTGATGTGGCAGCAGCCGGGGCTGCAGTGGAAACCTCAGAAGGCTGGTATGGCAGTACTGGGGGTTCACTGTGGAGCCCCCAGAGTGCATGGGATTGTGCAACCAATGCTAGAATCAGTATTGGGTTAAAAATTCCCAGTTGTTAGACACCTCACCAGGCCATAATGAGAGTTACCATTATGAAGCTGTGCACAGGTATTCCACACCTATGTCCAGTGCACACTTAAAATGGCGTCCCCGCACTCACGAAGTCCCGAAAATGGGCCAGGATGATGTGGGGGCACCTCTGCTGGTGCAGGGGTGCCCTCACACACAAGTACTTTGTACCCAGCCTTCAGGGTTAGAAGACCTGATTTATAGGTGACTTATAAGTGACCTGGTGCAGTGAACATGGCTGTGAAATAGTGCATGCACTATTTCACACAGGCTGCAATGGCAGTCCTATAGAAGCCTTTGTATGGGCTCCTTACGGGTGGCAAAAGAAATGCTGCAGCCCAAAAGGGTCCCCAGGAATCCCAATGCCCTGGGTACCTATGTACCATATATTAGGGACTTATATGGGGGTCCAGTCTGCCAATTTGGAGTGAAATAATGAGTCACTAGTATATAGTGACAAATTTCGAAACAGAGAGCGCATGAGCACTGGAGTTCTGATTAACAGGACTCCAGTGACAATTTAGAAAACTGTGAAACACAGTGTCAAGCAGGTCATAAACCATTAGCACTGTGGTCCTGACTAGCAGGATCCCAGTAACAGTAAAAAAAAAACACTGACATCAGGCAGAAATTGGGGGTGACATGCCAAAAAGAGGGTATTTACCTACACCCAGAAGGTGGAGGGTGAAACATTTGCACTCAAGTTGACTTGTAGTTTAGTATAAAGTTTTCGATGATGTCCCTAGGAGGCGCATTCTCAACTGACTCATCATTAAATCTCCAGATTTGAACTGGATGGTCTTGAATCGGTACCTAACCAAGATAAAGAGATAGCAGAGAGATGGAAGGTTAGCCTTGCTAAAATGTCAGATTGGTCAATCAGGTGTTTATAAGCTTTGGGAATGAAAAGATAGGCAATTCTGGAGTACGATTTGTGAGGATTAGAGAAAAAGGTGTAATCCCTGGTGTCAGGTTATCGTTGTCTCCAAGAGTCAAATAAATTAAATCTTAAGCACAATTTAAGAAAACCTTTGTGGGATTTAGAGGGTTTTTAGTGACGTTTAGGATTGCTTATCTAGTGTAATATCCATGGTGAGATTTAGGTCTCGCCCATGATAATTAAGCTATCAATAGGAATTTGGCTTAAAGGAGTAGGCAGAGAGACCCAGAACTCCGAGTCATCTGTGTTTGGACCGTAGACAAGATTATGAAGTGAATATGCGTTTTTGAAAAAGTTTGTTAAAATCCATCTAACATCACTAAGCTGCTATATGGGAATGTACTGTTATACCTGAGTTTTTAGTTAGCAGCATTATCACTCCTCCTTTCTTGTTAATGGCAGGGGAACAAAGGGAATTACTAATCCAGGTCTGTCCAAATGATGTCAATTCGTTATGGGTAAACTTGGTTTCCTGCAGCAGGATTATACCAGCTTCAAGTTTATAGAGATAGTTATTGATTTTCTTATGCTTAACTGGGTGGTTGAGTCCCTTAACATTTAAGGATATCAATTTAAAATTGCCACGAGAATGTTGTTATTCATGTTACAAAAGTATCAGTACGAGTATACAGCATAAAAGCGAAGGAAGCAGATTGGGCCAGCTATAAGGTCGGGCATGTAGCATACATAATTCCAAAGACAGCTGCAACAATCGGAATAGTTGACTTATGGACTGGGAGCAAATCAATGGTGTCCTTACAAGGGTGTGCAAAGGAATAACCTGTTGTTGAGAGTTAGAGATCAGCAAAAAAAGAAAGCTGGAATATCAAGTCAGCTGAATTGTTAGGTGTAAAAATAAAAAATACATAAGTGTAAATGAATATAAACAGGAAAAGGAAGTAATATCCCCCCATAAACTCCCACCCATTTCCACTACCCTCCCAGCCACCCATCCCACCCTTAACACTGACCGTGAGGGAGACAACAACAGGGTGAAAACCCGACCATCACGGAATTGAAATACACAATTATAACAAATGACTAAGTAGCAAGTCTGCTGCAAAGAAGGGGACAAAAATACTATGCTCTGTTCTATTTGAGAAAAAACGTGGGAGCTACCCCAACAAAGGCGTAAACAGAGAAAATAGTATAATAAATCAGTTTCACACAAGGGAATTCAGCTTAGTGTGTAGGGACTGAATCTAGGACTTCCTTTTTTTTTTATTTTTTTTTTTTAGTATAGGTGTCTGTTTGTAACCAAACAAGGTACACCATGCCATGATGGCTACTAATAGGTGAACACAAAGTAGCCCGGGAACACATGGAGATATCACAAAGAGGCAGAGGAGCAGAAGGAAGTATTTGGGCACTGCTGTACAAGTTACTTACCTTCGGTAATGAAATATCTGGTAGAGACATATTCTAGTTGCAGATTCCTTACCTTAGAATTTCCCCCAGGCGTCCAACTGGATCCGGAGATTTTTCTTCGAGCAATACCCTTGCACGTCAGTAGGTGGCGTCAAGACAATAACAGTAAAAATAAACACGGACATTTGGCATACTGTAACAACAATCAAGAATAGGAGGTAACATATGTAGTACATATGTAGTAGGAGAGAACAAGCAGCTCCAGAAATGAGTTAAATCCTGCATAAGACTATATCATTCATGAAACAGAGAAACTTGTCTCCTGTGACAGAAGAAGGATTTATGATAGCGCTCTCTAAAGAGCACAGTGGATAACACAGACTTCAGCTAACATGCCAGTTAAGGAGTGTTATGGCTTCAAATTTATTGGAGGACATTTGTTGTAACCATTAAAACACCATCTCTTTCGTCTAAAAAGGACTCCAGATTACCATGATCGGTGAAGATGTGAAGTCTTCCATCAGCAAAGACTATGAATTTTGCTGAACCTGCAAAGGAAAACTGAAATTAGATTTTTTAAGTCTCGGCCTAAGAGCTAAAACACCTTTTCTGACTTCTAATGTAGGTTTGGAGTAGTATTGTGATATGAATATTTTACGTACATTCCTCAGAATGTGGTTGCTTTTCTGCACGTAGTTTAGAATTCGTTCAATGTCATAGTATCTTAGAGGTCAGCAAACAATCTGGTATGTGATATTCCTGTTGGCGGGTCTGATTGAAGGACACAGTAAGCCCTTTCTAGTTCAAAGTCTTTTTAAAGGGCACACCTATCATTTGTAGAATCAATTTCTTCAAAAAGGCTTTGCAAGAGTCTGATGCGTCTTCTGAACCCGCAGGTACTTCCAAAATACGAAAGTTCCCCCTGTGATTTCTATCTTCGAGTTTGGCTAGGTAATTTCTTGTTTGAGAGTTGTAGTTTCTGGATGTCTTTGCTTGATATAGCAGAAGTATCTTTCAGGGCACTGATTCACGCCTCTGCATCAGGCAGGTTAGTATTGCTAGTTTGAGTGGCAGCTGGTGACCTTTAAAACTGGTGAGGCCTAATCCTTGGCTTGAATTCCAATGAGCTTCTCCTTGAAGGATTCTCTCACACTTTTTTGCACTAAGGGCCTCATTTACAAAGATTTGGCTAGGGCAGTACCATCAAGGTAAAATTCAGGAGTAACTAAAGAGAACACTCATGAGGATAACTATCACAGTAAGACGAAATAAAGAAAAACACATAAATGCTTTGGGGTGCCAAGGGACGCACAACCTAGAGGCAAAAGTCAGTCTCCAGATTACCCTTAAAAATCTATTTAATATTATCAAAACAAACTGAGACATCTAGTAATAATGTCTGAGGTAATAATGCCAAGTCAACAAGGAAATTAAATATCTGTCTGCCAGGAAATCCATACAATGGTGATATTTTAGCATATGTCAGCAGGAAGGTTTGACCAGCAGAATGCAGCAGCCTCAGAGTCAGTCTCACCAAAATCTAGGACAGCGACAAAACCATCATACTCATAGCCTGAATATCCTGGACTTGCTCTGTAGGGTTGATGAAGAGCTGCACAGTGTCCAGAATGGTTCAGATGAAAGAGAGGAAATGAGAGAGAGTGAGGTGTGACTTCAGAAAAGTGATAGTGAACCAAAGCAAATGCAGGAGGTCCGTTGTAGTCACAAGGTGGCCAACAACTGGCTGGGGCGAGCCCGCCTTCAACAACCAGTCATCGAGGTAGGGGAAGAATGGAACTCCTAACCACCACAGATATGCTGCAACTATCACTATCACTTTCCAAAACACCCGGATGCCAAAGGGGAGCACAGTGAACTGAAAATGCATGCTCGTGGCTCACTGTAAACTGCAGGTAACGCCTTTGGGGTGGAAGAATGGGGGATGTGAAAATACACATCCTGGAAGTCCAGTGCTACCATCCAGCCTCCAGAGCAAATAGGGTCTAAGCCAACGTGAGCATCTTGAATTTCTCTTTTCTCTGGAAGTGACAGAGGGCACAGGTCTATATAGAGCAGAGACCTTTCTTCTTCTTCAGCACCTGAAAGTAGAGGGAATAATACCATGCCCTACTTCTGATGCGTGCGCTCTTTCGATGGCTCCTTTGGGCATAAGAGCCTGCACTTCCTGATGAAGCAAGCAGAGAAGGCCCTCTCTGTCAGCCATTCGTGGGATGGGGCAACGGTGGACGTGTTTCCAGAAATAGTAACTAGAGCGTACATCCTCTGGATGATCTAAAGCACCCACTTGTTGGATGTTATCATCGACCAATGGGGCAGGTGGTGCCTGATTCTGCCTCCAACAGGATGGCAACAGGATGGCTTTCCCTTATAGGGCACACTATAGAGTCTTTTAGGCTGAGGCACCCAGAGTGATGGGGGGACTTGACAGCACACTGGGACTGGCTCCTGTGTCCTTTCTTGGCTCTAGAAAGGGATGAGCAGGCTGCCGGACAGAGCATGGCTGGACTTGTGGGCTCTCAAAATGACTCCACAGAAGTCTGCGGTCGGGGGCGAAAGGACTGCTGCTGCAGACGAGTTGAGAGAGAAAGGCCAAGGGGAACAGGCATCACCTCCTTTAGGAAGGTAGGGATGAGCGGAAAAGTTCAGGGGATATGATGGACAGGATGGCACCAGCAGCGATGTCAAGCAGTGTCAAGGCAGCCATGGAAGGGAGTCTTGAATGACAATCTCCTTGTTACTGAACAGCAGAGTGGTTGGAGGCACCCATGTTGGAGTCGGGCTGGATTTGGGTGGCATTTAGGGCAAATTCACAGATGGTAACCAAGTGGGGACACCACTTGGCTCTGTTGTGCCTGAAGGGGCTCCAGACGGAGTCAGTGACCCAGAGGTGTCGTGCATGGCATCATGGAATTCCTTTAATTGCGCAGACATTGCTCTGGACAAATTGGGGTAGTGTGAAGTAAGCCCTGACTCTGGCTCTGCTGTTGAAGTGAGGGAGTAGAGCCTGGAAGAACATTTGGAGGGCAAGGTTGAAGCATGCTTAGACTTCTTTTTCTTATGCTTCTTCAAGTTACCTGACTTGGAGGAAGAAGTCTTTGAGCACGAAAGCAACCATCTGTGAGAACGACTATGAGAACGGTCTCGTGAGCAGCACTGGGACCAGGATTGGCACAAAGCCTTCTTCACCCGCACCGCTTGAGTTTTATAGCCTGCTTGAAAATTGCCCTGGGGTGCATCAACTTGCACTTGGCGCAGGCCTTGGGGTTGTGACTCGATCCCTGACATCAGAGAAAAACCAAGTGGGGATCACAAACCCACATCTGTCAATGACATTCCCCACAAGGCTTAAGGTCAGGAGATTTAGAAGGGGTCATGTCCCTAGCACACTAGGAGCAATATCTCAAAAAAGCCGCCAAAAAGCTGCAAATTAGTTGGTAAAAAAAATTACTGTTGTAGCTCTCAGGATCAGTGCTGTTGTTGCAGAACGAAAGGAACTGATGTCAGTGCATCGGAGTAGCGCCTCAATGGGCACCGCAACGTCACTTCTTGTGTAGACAACGCAGGGCAGAAGGACGCCACCTACTGGCATGCAGAAGTACTGCTGAAGATATTCTAGATCCAGGCTGATGCCTGGGAAATAGTCTAAAGTGAGTAATCGACGGTTAGAAGTCTCTATCATAAGTATGTCAGTTTAATGAAATCTGAAACAGCATGTTGTGTTCGTGGGAGGGTACAATGCTCAAAATATCTTTGAATGCTCAGGCCCCACAAAAGCTTATGAGGGACAGTAAGGAGCTGCATTTAGCTATGCTTTACTTATGGATAAAACATTCTTAAATATACAAGATACTACAGATCCCATGTCATCAAATATATGTAATAAGTTAATTAATTGCAAATTGCATTTACTTCGTGCTTACTACCCATAACGACGTGTTGAAGTGGTATGCAGCAAGTAGCACACTACTCTGTAAACCAAGATTAGAGTTAGTAGATTAATACATTAGTTTTTTCCATTAGTTGTTTAGGCTTGCGCTCTCAAAATTCTTGTGTGTATAATACAGTTTAGAGTAGGTACACAGTGATAAAAAAGGTTTTGAAAGGGCAAAGTAGTAAGGAATTGAAAGTCTGAAAAGGATATTTGGGGGTTCATAATAGTTGAAAACGTTTGGGATGAGTCATAGAGAGGAGGGATGGGACAAAGGTTTAAAGGAGGATTTTGTCTGACTTGCATTATAAAGGAACATCACTGCATGCTAGGTCTGACTTTTTTAAATGAGCGTCTGATGTTGTCACTTATACCCTGGACATCATCTTACTTTTTATCAAGGACCTACAGTTTAATCTGTTACCAGTGATCTGGGAACAAGTGCACTTTGGCGCCATGTCAGGCATCAATACCAAATGACACTAGGCCAATTATTCTACAATGCCCTCTTCTCTGGTGCTTTAATTCAGTCAGATAATTGGGAGTCAAAGTACATTGACCTAAAGATATCATGCTATGTGACAGTTATGGGCCAGCAAAGGACAAACTGAGCTTGCAGGTCAAGAAAGGGAATAAGCTGCCATTGTTGATAGCAAGTTGTTGGAACTGGCCTCTCTACAGGGTCACCCCAAACTCTTTGCCTTCCTCCTTCTCTTTTTCTGACCTCATTTTTGCTGGCTTTAGGACTCTGCACACTTTATCACTGCTAATCAGTGTTAAAGTGCATATGCTCTCTCCCTAAAACATGCTAACATTGGTTCCTACACAATTGGCATATTTGGTCTACTTGAAAGTGCCTAGTAAAGTGCACAACATGTGCCCAGGGCCTATATATTGAATGCTACTAGTGGGCCAGCAGCACTGATTGTGACACCCACATAAGTAGCCCCTTACCCATGTCTCAGGCCTGCCATTGCAAAGCCTGTGTGTGCAGTTTCACTGCCACTTCGACTCAGCATTTAGAAGTACTTGCAAAGCCTTAAACTCTTTTTCTACATGTAAGTCACCCCTAAGGTCGGCCCTAGGTAATCCAGAGGGTAGGGTGCTGTTTAGGTAAAAGGCAGGACATATATCTGTGTGCTTTTTCCACTACCGTGAGGCCTGATCCTTTCATGGAATAACATTAGGGCTACCCTCATATACTGGTTGAGTGGTAGATTCTGATCAGAAAGGGGTAACCAGGTCATATTTAGTATGGCTGGAATGGTAATACAAAATCCTGCTTATTGGTGAAGTTGGATTTTATATTACTATTTTAGAAATGCCACTTTTAGAAAGTGAGCATTTCTCTGCACTTAAAATCCACCTGTGCCTTACAGCCTGTCTCCAGCCCATGTCTGAGCTGGGCTGGTTGACACTGCACATTTCACCCAGACAACCACAAACGCAGGATACTCAGGCACACCTGCACTCATCTGCATACTGAATGGGTCTTCCTAGGCTGGAAGGCCAGACACTTACATTTCAAAGGCTAGTGGCCTGCCATCACACAATGGGCTGCCAAACCCCCTATAGGGACCCTGGCAGACAGACCTATACTGAAAGAGGACCTTGTGCACTTCAAAACCACTCTCTGAAGTCTCCCCCACTTCAAAGGCACTTTTAGGTATATAACCTAGGTCCCTGACCCCACCAACTCAGACACTTCCTGGGACAGACACACTGAACCAGATCCTGCAACATGTCAAAGGGAGCTGCCTGGCTGCCCAAAGGACTCACCTTGACTGCTTCGCTGTGAAGGACTGCTGCCTTGCTCTTGCCCTGCTGCTTTGCTGGCCTCTGACTCTGCTGAGAAGTGCCCTCCAAGGGCTTGGATTGAGCTTGCCTCCAGTTCCTGAAGTCTGAGGAACAAAAGACTTAATCTCTTCAAGGAAACTCCTTGTGCAGCGAAAATCGACGCACAGCCTGCCGCTAACGACGCACAGCATGCCCAACGGTGAAAGAATTGCTGCATCAGCAAACCGGAACGGCGCAGCCTGGTTTCCTGAGTGGAGACTGACGCAGCATCTGTGTTGTGACCTTAACTTTGATACAGAGCCATACCGGATCGACGCATCGCCATACCAGATCAAAGCAGCACCTGTGACTTCGCCCCACATGCCCAGGATTTCCAAGCATCATCTCTGGGCATCAAAAGACCCTGCATCACAATGAGGATTCAAGTCTGAGTGCCAGAAATAGACGCAAAGCCCTAGAAACGTGGGAAGAATCGACACATCATCTGTGCTGTGTCAGGAAATCCGACGCACACCTTCCTTTTACCATGCATCTCCTCCTCTGCGGTCTTTGTGCAAGTAATTTTGACGCAAACCAGGTACTTTGTGCACACTAGAGACAATTTCTGATTTCTATAGACATAAAACTCTTCTAATCATTGCAAAAGTGATATTTCAAATTGTGCTTATCAAATCTTGATCGTTTTGACCTTAATTTACTCAGATAAATATCTTATATTTTTCTAAAACCTGCGTGGTGTATTTTTGTGGTGTTTTCACTGTGTTATTGCATGATTTATTTCACAAATACTTTACACATTGCCTTCTAGGAAAAGCCTGGCTGCTCAGTGCCAAGCTACCAGAGGGTGGGCACAGGATAATTTGGATTGTAGGTGACTTACCCTGACTAGGATTGTGGTCCCTACTTGGACAAGGGTGTATGCCTCTGCCAACTAGAGACCCCATTTCTAACACTAGTCACATGTCTCTTGTGAGAAAGTGTATTATTAATTGGAGTGGATGCGAGTTCACCATAAGTAATAACGTCATTAGTAACAATGTCACTATTCTGGTTAGTGCTAATATTGGATTAATCAATGTTGACGCACACAGCAATACATTAATATACACGAACGAAGTTGCATAACCATTTTTGGATTCCCCAGTCATGAACTCTCCGTCAACCTCTGCACTTAGGTACCGGTGTCAGTCAGGCCGGAGTCAGACAGGCAGGCTCTAAGACGTAAGCGTGAGGTTAATAACTGACAGGTCACTGACTTAGCCAGAAAAAAACGCACAAACAGGAAAACATTGATCAGATCCGACAGATAGGCACAGCAACACCACAATGGTCCCCGGAGATTGGCACCAATTAAACACACATGGCTAGAGGGGTGTCTGCATTCCCAAAAACACAATAAAGTTAGATGCCACATGTGGTTAGGAACTCTAAGCCAATCAGAACACAGCACACGCAGCAACCACAGGCCACTGAGGCTGGCCTTCAGGACACATACTCGCTGGCCCACATTGTGTCCACGCCAGATCGAGACCCACCTGCATTTGCTATCTGGAAACTATATTTATGACTTCCTGACAACTGTTTTTATTTTTACCAAGAAAGGAATGCTTTTTATTGTTTTACTGTACTCAGAAAAACGTATAAAACCTGCGTCAATCCGATGTACGTTGACAGAGAGTCCTCAGACCCTAGTTTTGTAACTGCTTTCCCGTGGGTAATGTTTAATTAAAAAAACTATTTCTATTTTTCCAGACACCTCTTGTTGCTTTTTTTTTTATTTTTTAAGGTAAAGTCTCATTTGAGCAACATTTTGGCACGCCCGCAAGGAGCTGATTGGTATTTCGAACCCGACTGCGACTGAAGGAAGGGGATCCCGCCCAGACAGATTCACATTTGCACAAGAGAAGTGAGCAGACACAGCAATTGATTGAAAGTTCTGCAAAATCTGCAGAGCAAAGGTCTGTCCTGAAGCTGCCGTCAGAAGGGTAAGAGACTACTTCAGAGCCTTAGTCCTAGCATTTGGTGTGTGGCAAACTAGGAAAAAGCATATACGCAGAGTTTGCGGTAGTTACCTTCGTTGAGCATCAGAGAAGGTAAATATATATATATTTTTTTTGGTTTGTTAATTTTAGGTTGCCGATCACTTGGACCGCTGAGCGTGACACAGATGGTACACATAAGGCCTTGGGTGTGACAAAGGGTCACATTTCTGTTGTAAGGGGTGTCTTTCGCTTGGGCCACTAGCCGTGACACAGATGGTACGCATAGGCTCTGGGTGTGATATATGGCCCACACTTTGATCTTACTAGGTACAAGAGGTTTTCTCAGTGTTACCGGTATCTTAACACTGCTAGTATCTGAAAGAAGTGAGAGGTGTGTTCGCGTGGACTGCTGGGTGTGACACAGATGGTACCCCTGGTTGTGACATAGGGTATAATTTGGATGTTAGGGAACTAGAGCGATTGGGATCCATGAGATTAGGCATAGATTGTGTCTGGCCAAGAAGGGCCCTTTTTGTTGAAGTGAATCCTTCCTTTCTCAGCATAAATTGTTGTTATCCTTACCTTGGATCTGACATCGACAAGATTATCAGGCTCACTTAGTCCCGAGCACTACCCAGACCTTCCCCTGGTCACAGAATAACATGCATTAGGAGGCAGCTAAGATATTTCTGGCAGGCCATTCCATTTATTTTTCTTTTGTGCCTTGTCAGCTTTTCTTCTTGCCAGTTGAAAGGGTACTGTTTTAACATTGCGCTGCTAGTGAATTAATATGA
Organism: Pleurodeles waltl; assembly: GCF_031143425.1. Lineage (NCBI taxonomy): Eukaryota > Metazoa > Chordata > Amphibia > Caudata > Salamandridae > Pleurodeles > Pleurodeles waltl. The sequence goes on from NC_090449.1 coordinate 894,719,002, forward strand.
CCGTGTCTTGTCTTGATAGCTGTGTTTGTTGATGACCCACAATGTGCTGTATCGGTAAATTCATATAATTGTGTTTTGCCTTAAGCATTGTGTTTTGTAGAAGACTTAATATGCTATGAAGATATTGCTGATTCTTACAAATTGTTATTTAATGCCAAAGTAAGGCTCACTATTGTAAAAACTGCACTTTTTCCTAGGTTGTGGTTCTTCACTTGCATTGACGTTTGTTAAATGTTTATTCTGGTTTATCTGTGAATAACACTGAGCTCATTAGATCGAGTAACCCCTGTGAATATATTTTCGATTACCAGATTAGATCTGGTAATCCCCGTGTATGTATTTTCCTGCCACCAGAGTAAAAGACTTAAAATTCTCTAAAAAAAAAAACCCAGAAAAAATAGACATGAACTTAAAATCCCATAAAAAAGAAGTAACTATCCCCTAAAAACTATCCAAATTTATCACGGATACACCGCTGAAGCATATGCAGAATAAATTTACCACACAGGCTAAAAGGCTTGACAAGTTCTGCCATGAGTGGTACGTACACACCAAGGCACACACGTTCCCCTGGCCAAAGAGGGAACCTTTGACCCCAACAGAATTGAATACATGAGAACACACATACAAGCAAAATACACAGACCAAAAGAAGGACAAATGGGAAGCATTACTAGAATTATGGACTGCCTTTGAGGAGGCCCAGGCCAATAATACTGACCGGCAACCAGCAAGTAAGACGCTTGCCCGCCATAAGCGGAAATGGATGTGCTCTACCCGATGCCTGCTATTCCCACATTAGGATATATCAATCGGCCAGTCAAGGGAGCCCAAGGGGCCCCTACCAAACAACTAGCTGTTAGGTCTAGGCATGGCGGATCAACAGGCCCAGGCACTCCCTGCATCACCCAAGTCCAGGCCTACAGCACTCTGAAGTTTCCCCTGTCTGTCCCTTTCAGGTCACTGAACCCTAGCCGCAGGGCGAGCACTCACTCCTGCTGGTTCTGGAGAGAACACCTGAGTAACAGGGAGATTGATAGCAGTTCTGGACTATGAGACAACTAGTGAGGGTGATAAAAGGGGTCTCAGACCTGCAGGATGTGGTAACGAGGGAGTTGCAGGGTACGCTCAGGTAGCTGAGGAAATCATGGGCAGATCGAGCATAGCTCCGAGCATCAGAGGCAATCTAAATGGGAGTCAGAGCAAAGGGGCAAACTAAAGAGGGAGAAAGAGAGAAAGCTCATACCCTGAAAGCACAACAGGCGAGTATAGCAGCAGGCCCTCAACCAGAGGAGAACAGGGGTAGGTACAGAACCCCAATCATGGAAGAATCTTATGTAGAATCGGAAGGGAAGCTTTCGAGTGGGGTCTGTGCCTCACCAGAGTGCCAGTGAAAGAGAGGGGCTGACCAGGAAATTAGGGACCAAGACAGCCTGGTGCAAACCCAGCTTAGACAGAGGAGAACCAAAATGGCATCTCTACATGCACACGAGGAGAGCAACACTGACAACAATGTTTGCCGCTCCCCCAAATGCACAAGACAGGTAAAATAACCCCAAGGGGCATAGTAACTCAGGATGAAGGCGAGATCTTAGTCCAACCCTTTTGCCACCCGCTAACATGCTGGACCGAGAGAAGTGATCAATATGATAGACCCTGGCCGGAGGAGGGATCCTTCGAACCAGAGGACATATAGATTATGAAAGACTGTATCCTGCATGGAGGGGAAGATCCCAAGTGGAACTTCCCTTACATGCAAGAGTGTCTGAGAATGTGGGAACGTTATGTTGAGAGAAACCAAGCACAGCTGGCCAAAACAAGAATATGCCCGCTACTATCGAAGGGCACTGCAAGGACCATCTAAGAACTATGGGCTCAGATGGACAAGGAAGGGCTAAGAGCCAAACTGCCACCATTGATGGATGGGGCCAGGAAGTGCCCTCATGCTTTGAGAAGAACACCGCAGGAATAACCCTTGCGATAGGTGATGTTAAAAGTCTGCTAAGTAGCATTATCAGTGAGAAGACTAACGGTGTCCGCCCGAGCCCGCATCTCAGCAATCAAGCAGACAAACACGGAGTATGACAGGGCCGCATTTCATTCATACAGCCACCACCCCCAAATGCCTCTTCAGACTCTCTGGTACTCACCCAGAAGTCTGCCTCCATTGTAAGCTCCCTGGGGTCAGAGAACTCACACTCCACCTGGTGTTGGCATAGCTCTGGAAAATAAGGACTAGACATATGCTCTCCAGCAATTACATCACTCAGCCCCTCACATGAATTAACCAAAGTACCCTTCACCCAACCATCCAGTGACTCTGCTTTGACAAAGCACCCCACATCACCCTCCTGAGACTGGTGAGACAGTACCTGACTGTCCCTGACACTCAACCCACACTCTTCTGGGATGTCTTCACACTCCATAACCAGGACTTCTACCTGGGGGGAACCCCTCTCCCTGTCACTCTCAACTAGAGTCAGTAGAGTGTCCCTCCCACCAGTAGGAATATGACTCCCCATGCCAGTTCCCCAATCCACCTCAGGGACCCTGTGCATCACTGGAGCTACCTCATACCCCTGAACCTCCTGGCGTGTGTTAACTCCCTCCTTCAAGTAGGGCACCACCTCTCTGGGCATGTGCACTTCTGCAGCATCACTGGATATACAATTGTTGCTGCCACCATTCCAGCTGGACTCAGCCCTCATGACTTCCAGCTCTTTCAATTTAAGCTCGTAAGCATAAATCATTTTTTTAATCTCTAAGTTTCTCCTCCTTTCTTCCAACTCCCAATTGAGCTTTTTCATCTCCCATTGGAACTCCCTCTCTGCCTGTCTGTCCTGTAACTCTTCAGGAGTCAGACCCTTGGGTGACACCCTGCCATCCCTCCTGGGGACCCTCCCCCCAGGCGTAACAGGTTCCTCCACTACACCACTGTGTATCCTCTGCACTTCCCCCCCCATATTCTCCTCCTCTGTGTGCCTTCCAGCCTTCTTGATTGTCACCCAGGCCCTCTGTGCCTGTTGCAGCTCCCCCTCCCTGGTGGAGCTCTCAGTGGGACAGTCAAGATCTTTAAGGAACTGTTTCAATTGAGCAACTGAGTACTCCTTCAGTTTCTCCGTTTCAAACACAGCTCCAGCTGTTGCATCTCCAGATTGAGACATGATGGTCACAAGTGCAAAGTTCCAAAAGGCAGAAAAAGAATAATTTCCCAATGAAGTAAAAAGAATCAGTCAAGGGATCAGCAAAATCATGGAAGTAGAATAAAAAGAGTCCTTAAGAGAAAAATCAAAAGATCACCAAACAAGTAGTATGTGGTCACGTAGTGGTCTGAGATCAAAACAGTAGTGTACACTCAATCACTGTATGTCAAGTACAAATACAAGTCCAATCCCGACCGCTGGTCACCAATGTTAGAAATGGGGTCTTTGGTTGACAGTCAGGTTACCCCCTGTTCAAGCAAGGACCCTCACTCTAGTTAGGATAAAAGAGAATCACCCTCAGCTAACCCCTGCTTACCCCCTTGGTAGCTTGGCAGAGCAGTAGGCTTAACCTCAGAGTGCTGGGCGTAAAGTATTTGTACCAACACACACAGTAACTTAATGAAAACACTACAAAATGACACAACACCAGTTTAGAAAAATAGGAAATATTTATCTAGACAAAACAAGACCAAAACGACAAAAATCCAACATACACAAGTCAAGTTATGATTTCTAAAAGGTTTAAAATAAAAAGAGTCTTTAGGTAGTTGTAACAACACACTAGCGCTGCTAGCGTGTAAATGTACCTGGTTTGCGGCAAAAATAACCCCGCACGGGCGGTGTGCGTCGAAAATAACCCGGCACGGGTATATGCGTCGAAAACAGCTCGGCTCGGCGAGGCGCGTCGAAAAAGCCAGCCACGCGACGGTCCGAAGTCCCGCGGCGCTGGTTGCGATCTCTCAGCCTTCGTCAGCGATGCTGCGCGTCGTTTCTCCTGCTCCGGGCGTCGATTCTCCGGTCGCGTTTCCAGCGGCGTCGTTTCTCAGCTGCGGAGCCGGCGTCGCGTCGTTTTCTCAGCCGCGATCGGATTCGCGTCGATCTTTTCTCCGCACGGTGCGCGGTGCGTGTATTTTTGTCCTTAGGCTGCCAGCCTCTCCTTTTAGGGTCCCAGGAACTGGAAGGGCACCACAGAGCAGAGCAGGGGTCTCTCCAGAGACTCCAGGTGCTGGCAGGAAGAAGTCTTTGCTATCCCTGAGACTTCAACAACAGGAGGCAAGCTCTACATCAAGCCCTTGGAGATTTCTTCTTCAAGATGGAAGGCACACAAAGTCCAGTCTTTGCCCTCTTACTCAGGCAGAAGCAGCACTGCAGGAAAGCTCCACAAAGCACAGTCACAGGCAGGGCAGCACTTGTTCCTCAGCGATCAGCTCTTCTCCAGGCAGAGGTTCCCCTTGATTCCAGAAGTGTTTCTAAAGTTTGTAAGTTTGGGTGCCCTTCTTATACCCATTTTAGTCTTTGAAGTCACCTTCCTTCAAAGGGGACTCACACCTTCTTGTGAAATCCTGCCTTGCCCAGGCAAGGCCTCAGACACACACCAGGGGGTTGGAGACAGCATTGTCAGAGGCAGGCACAGTCCTTTCAGATGAGAGTGACCACTCCACCCCTCCCTCCTAGCAGAGATGGCTAATCAGGAAATGCAGATTACACCCCAGCTCCCTTTGTGTCACTGTCTGGTGTGAGGTGAAAAACAACCCAACTGTCAAACTGACCCAGACAGGGAATCCACAAACCAGGCAGAGTCACAGAATGGTTTAAGCAAGAAAATGCTCACTTTCTAAAAGTGGCATTTTCAAACGCACAATCTCAAAATCAACTTTACTAAAAGATGTATTTTTAAATTGTGAGTTCAGGGATCCCAAACTCCACCTGTCCATCTACTCTCTAGGGGAATCTACACTTTAATCATATTTAAAGGTAGCCCCCATATTATCCTATGAGAGAGAGACAGACCTTGCAACAGTGAAAACGAAATTGGCAGTATTTCACTGTCAGGACATATAAACCACATTACTATATGTCCTACCTTATCCATACACTGCACCCTGCCCTTGGGGCTACCTAGGGCCTACCTTAGGGGTGCCTTACATGTAAGGAAAGGGAAGGTTTAGGCCTGGCAAGTGGGTACACTTGCCAAGTCGAATTTACAGTGTAAAAATACACATACAGACACTGCAGGGGCAGGTCTGAGACATGATTACAGAGCTACTTATGTGGGTGGCACAACCAGTGCTGCAGGCCCACTAGTAGCATTTGATTTACAGGCCCTGGCACCTCTAGTGCACATTACTAGGGACTTACTAGTAAATCAAATATGCCAATCATGGATAAACCACTTACATACAATTTAAACAGGAGAGCATATGCACTTTAGCACTGGTTAGCAGTGGTAAAGTGCTCAGAGTTGAAAAGCCAACAGCAACATGTCAGAAAAATATAGGAGGCAGGAGGCAAAAAAGTCTGGGGATGACCCTGCATAAGCAAAAGTCCAACAGACGGCCCAGAGGAAAATGTTCCTTGACTGTCCAGATATAGGAGGATTGATGGCAGAAACAATGAAACCTGGGAAGACCATAACAGATTTTCTAAAAAGGATGAGAGAGCGCTGGGGACGGACAGGACAACCATGGACCGATACAGGCCCTCAGGTCATCTTCTTTTACAATATCCTCAAAAAGGGGCTGCCCACTAAAATACAAAGTGGTTTGGACAGCGTAGTAGACCTAGTGACCAAACCTAGGTGGGAGATACAAGCGGACATATTGCATTTAAACAAAAGGAAACAGGAAAAGGATAAGGAAAAACATGAGCAGGCTAAAAGGGACATCGCCAAATTGGTCCAACATAAACTGAGGAAAACTGCCCTTGAGGGGGCCACATTGGCCACAAGCATGCAAATGGCACCAGTCCTGAAAGGAGCCGTACCGCAAGACCCCAGAGAATTTCGATGTAGCTTTAACGATAGAAACCAGGGAGGTGGGCAGCAGCTGAACCCTATGCAATGATTCTATTTCCACAGAATGGGCCACATGGCTAACAGGTGCTGACTAAAGGCACACCACACGCAGAAGTCAACGAGCTGGGGCCAGGCCATGCAAAATTCCCATCCGCAAAATTAAGCCCAGGGAAATCTGACTTCAACTTATATTCAGCTGCAGGGAAGTCAGCCCATTGCCACACCACCACTACAGGGGTCAGGTAGTTGGACAGAGGCCTGGCATCAGCAACCACGGACCGGAAACGCAGCGCAACAAGGACCAGGGCCACAGCAGTGAGGGGTACGTGTTTGGGGGAAGCAATGCCTTTGCGCAAATGCAGAACTCAGTAAACCTTGATATTCCCTAAGCAAAGCACCCATTTAGCATACACCTTAAAATTCACTGCTGCAAAAGCTCAAGAGAAAAAGCAAACAGGATTAGGGATTTACTAAATTTGAAGCTTTATCTGCATTCTGGAAAATTCTGGATTGCGGTGTGGCTGTTGACCAGGTATCCTCACTAGATTTTGCCATTCTGGGTTGCTTAGTGGCTGTCGACTGTGTATCCCCAATAGAGATTGCCATTCCTGGTGCCAGCCGGAGCATAGGCCCCACTCTGCTGCTGAACTCCCGGGGTGTGGGTTTGTGGCCCAGGGGGCGTGGAGCCTAACAAAGGAAGACAGGGCGGCTTCTCGATCAGGGCTTAAAAAGCAGGCACCAAGGTTCCTGCACCAAATGTCAAAATGGGACAGGTTCCAATTACCAAGTCAAAATGTCCCCATTCTCAGGCACCCAGCCGGGACTGAGAGGTCCATTTTTCATGTAGTGCCAGCAGCAATAGTGACCCAGAAAACCCCATCCAAATGGGCCTTCCTTTTTGGTTCCAAAATGAGGCTGTCCTCCAGTGTCAGGAGCCAGGCTCCCCATGCGCTTGGGGCATTGCCAACCCCAGAACACTCATAGCGCACGCATGAGTTCCAACAGGTTGCAGAGCATTGTATGGCATGGAGTCAGTGTAAGGAAATGCTTCTTTGGCATGGTTACCCCCTGACTTTTTGCGTTTGCGGATGCCAAGTTTTGATTGAAAGTGTGCTGGGACCCTGCTAACCAGGCTTCAGCACCAGTGTTCTTCACCTAAACTGTACCTTTGCTTCCACAATTGGCACAGCCCTGGCACTCAGCTAAGTCCCTTGTAACTGGTACCCCTGGTACCAAGGGCCCTGATGCCAGGGAAGGTCTCTAAGGGCTGCCGCATGTCATATGCCACCCTGGGGACCCCTCACTCAGCACATGCACACTGCCTCACAGCTTGTGTATGCTGGTGGGGAGAAAATGACTAAGTCAACATGGCACTCCCCTCAAGGGTGCCATGCCAACCTCACACTGCCTGTGGCATAGGTAAGTCACCCTTCTAGCAGGTCTCACAGGGTGCACTATACCACAGGTGAGGGCATATGTGCATGAACATTATGCCCCTACAGTGTCTAAGCAAAACCTTAGACATCGTAAGTGCAGGGTAGCCATAAGATTATATGGTCTGGGAGTTTGTCAAACACAAACTCCACAGTTCCATAATGGCTACACTGAAATCTGGGAAGTTTGGTATCACACTTCTCAGCACAAAAAATGCACACTGATGCCAGTGTGGAATTTATTGTAACATGCACCCAGAGGGCATCTTAGAGATGCCCCCTGAATACCAATTCGCCTTCTAGTGTTAGGCTGACCAGTTTCTGCCAGCCTGCCACAACCAGACGAGTTGCTGGTAACTCTTTGGCCAGGAACAAAGTCTGTACTGGGTGGAGGTGCGTCACACCTCCCCCTGCAGGAACTGTAACACCTGGCAGTGAGCCTCAAAGGCTCACCACCTTTGTTACAGCGCCACAGGGCATCCCAGCTAGTGGAGATACCCGCCCCTCCGGCCAATGCCCCTACTTTTGGCGGCAAGGCTGGAGGAGATCATTAGGAAAACAAGGAGGAGTCACCCGCCAGTCAGGACAGCCCCTAAGGTGCCCTGAGCTGAGGTACCCCTGCCTTCAGAAATCCTCCATCTTAGTTTTGGAGGATTCCCCCAATAGGATTAGGGATGTGCCCCCTCCCCTCAGGGAGGAGGCACAAAGAGGTTGTAGCCACCCTCCAGGACAGTAGCCATTGGCTACTGCCCTCCCAGACCTAAACACCCCCCTAAATGTAGTACTTAGGGGCACCCAAGAACCCAGGAAATCAGATTCCTGCAACCTGAACTAAGAAGAAGGACTGCTTACCTACTTGCCCTGCAGAGATGACTGAAGACAGCAACTGCTTTGGCCCCAGCCCTACCGGCCTGTCTCCTGACTCGAAAAACTGTAACAGCGATGCATCCAACAGGGACCAGCAACCTCTGAAGCCTCAGAGGACTGCCCTGAACCAAAGGACCAAGAAACTCCTGTGAGCAGCAGCTCTGCTCAACACCAGCAACAACTTTGCAACTTTCTTGCAAGTTTTAAAGGACTTAACTCTTCCCGCCGGAAGCGTGAGACTTCACCCTCTGCACCCTACACCACCAGCTCGAGATCCAGAGAACCAACACCACAGGGAGGACTCCCAGGCGACTGCGACCTCGTGAGTAGCCCGAAACGACCCCCCTGGACTCCCACAGCGATGCCTGCAGAGAGAACCCAGAGGCACCCCCTGACCGCGACTGCGTGTAACAAGGGACCTGACTGCCTGGACCAAGCACTGCACCCGCAGCCCCTATGACCAGAAGGAATCAAACCTCAGTGCAGGAGTGACCACCAGGCGACCCTCTGCCTAGCCCAGTTGGTGGCTGGCCCAAGAAGCCATCCTGTGCTCTGCCTGCACCGCCAGAGTGACCCCCGGGTCCCTCCATTGATTCCTATCACAAGCCCGACACCTGTTTTGCACACTGCACCCGTACGCCCCTGTGCCGCTGAGGGTGTGTTTTGTGTGCCTACTTGCGTCCCCCCCAGTGCGCTACAAACCCCCCCCTGGTCTGCCCCCGAGGACGCAGGTACTTACCTGCTGGCAGACCGGAACCGGAGCACCCTTGTTCTTACGGGTGCCTATGTGTTTTGGGCACCTCTTTGACCTCTGCACCTGAACGGCCCTGAGCTGCTGGCGTAGTAACTTTGAGGTTGCCTTGAACCCCCAACGTGGGCTGCCTATGCCCAGGAACTGAGACTTGTAAGTGTCTTACTTAATTCACAATCTAATCAATACTTACACCCCCCAAGGGAACTGTTGATTATTGCACTGGGTCCACTTTTATAGTAGCTTATTGCCATTTTAACAAAAACTGTATATGTTATTGCTCTAATTCAAAGTTCCTAACTTACCTGCGTGGAGTACCTTGAATTTTACGTATTTACTTCAAATTGTGAACTTGTGGTTCTAAAAATAAATCAAGAAACAATATTTTTCTATATAAAAACTATTGGCCTGGAGTAAAGTCTTTCAGTGTATGTTCCTCATTTATTGCTTGTGTGTGTACAACAAAAGCTTAACACTACCCTCTGATAGGCCTACTGCTCGACCACACTACCACAAAATAGAGCAGTAGAATTATCTAATTTTGCCACTATCTTACCTCTAAGGGGAACCCTTGGACTCTGTGCACCCTATCCCTTACTTTGAGATGATGTATACAGAGCCAACTTCCTACAGTCAGTAAAAGGGGTTCACCAGACAGTCAGCCCAGTCCATTCCCACAATCCAGGAAAGCTTCAACGAGTTCCTGGCCTTACTCCAGACTCCCCATGCAGCAATATCTTTACCTCGTCCTTCCCTCAGAGCTTCTCAAAAGCAGCTAAGAACCGTGGGCCCAAAAATATATGGTCCGAGGGAGAGGGGGTGCCAAGGAGGAGAGTCCAAAAACTCCCATCACAGCTCTGATCAGAGTAAAACACAGTAATGTGCTCACCCCCCCACAGAAGGCCTATCAATCAGGCAACTCCCAAGAGCTCACACACTGTTTGAAGGGAACAACAATCCATAGTTTGAACTCCACAAAAACAGAGGCACATGGGGGGGCGTGGAACAGCTCTCTGACCCCTTCCAGTTCACAACAGTAAAGATCAGAGGTAAAACAAAGAAGCCCAAAGGAAACCTCTAGGAAAGGGTGTATCCAAGACACCTGTCAGCAAGCGGTGGTAAAGATGGGTTCCATGAAGCCGCATATCCATCGGACAGAATCGAAGTGCAGCCATTGACTTTTGGCAGGAGGTAGTCAAACTTCATTCTCAAGCAAGGTCCCTTATCAGATGAATGTTTTTGGCGCCTTTGCCAAGTGAAGATTTCTACCTTTGGACTTTTTTTGAGTTCTGATTCCTCCAATAGGGCAAGGCTGCAAACTGTGGCAGGGCAAGGCTCACAAGCCTGGATACATTTCAGGATGTTCTACTGAAAATGATTTGCTGCTCCAGAAAAGCTCAGAGCAGAAGCAACCTGAATCTATAGCCCAGATTTGGCCCAGTCTTTTGTCAGTTCTTCAGGTATGAATCTTGGAAAAGTTTCCGAATCTGATGTTTCAGGATTAGGTAGCAGTAGTACGCTCTGACCTATAAGGGTTCCAGGGCCTCAGGGACAGAACTTGAAGGTCAGAATTCACTCCAAAAGCAGCCACCAACATGATCCAGGGCAGGTCAGCTGAGATCTTTTAGGAAAGTGGGCTTCCTACAGCCCAGTAGCTTAACAGGAGGTCAGCCAACTGACCTTTGGGAGTCCACTTCTTAGTCCCGGATACAAGTGTGAATTGGTCCATCGTGTGGGGTTCCTCTCTCAAAAGCAGATACAGTCCTTGTCCTGTCTTCCACAGGCCCAGTAATGTTCTGAAGAGAGTGCCCAAAAGTGCCACATTTATTGCTGGCACTAGCCAATGGGAGTGGGTGACTTCTGGCCCCTCCCTATCCAATTGGGAAAAAAAGTTCTAAGCGGCAACCCTACCCAACCTCATCAAGGAGCTGTTCAGCTTCTGGGTGACAGTTGCAAACTTATACAAATGGGCTTCTAGAGGTTTTTTGCAGGTTAAAGGTGACCTTTCACAAGTAACTTTTGTAAAATATTAGTTACAAATCCAACTTTGCCAATGGATTGGCTTTGTAACACATATTTTAAAGTACACAAATTAACTTTTTTTTATCTTGTTCCTAGCTGGAGATAAAATTATTAACTTTAATGATGTGTGTTAGACCTGGCATCCTTGGTGTGGTCTCCCCTAAAGTTTTGCCTCTACTTCCCAGGTTGCTGAAGTGTGCTGGACTCTTTTTTTTGCTTTTTTTGTTACTCTGGGCACTTTACCACTGCTGACCAGTGCTAAAGTGCAAGTGTTCCCTTTGTGAAATTGTATGTGTAATTGGCTTTTCCATAATGGGCATATTTGATTTACTAGTAAGACCCTAGTAAAGTGCACTAGATGTGTCTAGGGCCTGTAAATCAAATGCTACTAGTGGGCCTGCAGCACTGATTGTGCCACCCACATAGGTAGCCCTGTAAACATGCCTCAGGCCTGCCACCTCAGTGTTTATGTGTGCAGCCTTGCACTGCCAATTCAACCTGGCATGTGCACCCACTTGCCAGGACTAAAGCTTTCCTTTTTATACATGTAAGGCACCCCTAAGGTAGGCCCTAGGTTCTTCCATGGGCTGGGTGCAGTGTATGTTAAAGGCGGGACATGTACTTATGTGTTTTACATGTCCTAACAGTGAAATACTGCTAAATTCGTTTTTCACTGTTGCAAGGCCTATCTCTCTCATGGGTTAACACGGGGGCTGCCTTTAAATATTCTTAAAGTACAGTCTCCCTTTGAGAGCAGATAGAAATTTGGAGTTTGGGATCTCTGAACTCACAATTTAAAAATACATCTGTCAGTGAAGTTGTTTTTTTAGTTTGTTAGTTTGAAAATGCCACTTTTAGAAAGTGGGCTGTAAGGAAATGCCTCCTTGGCATGGTTGCCCCCTGACTTTTTGCCTTTGCTGATGCTATGTTTACAATTGAAAGCGTGCTGAGGCCTGCTAACCAGGCCCCAGCACCAGTGTTCTTTCCCTAACCTGTACTTTTGTATCCACAATTGGCAGACCCTGGCATCCAGATAAGTCCCTTGTAACTGGTACTTCTAGTACCAAGGGCCCTGATGCCAAGGAAGGTCTCTAAGGGATGCAGCATGTCTTATGCCACCCTGGAGACCTCTCACTCAGCACAGACACACTGCTTGCCAGCTTGTGTGTGCTAGTGAGGACCAAACGAGTAAGTCGACATGGCACTCCCCTCAGGGTGCCATGCCAGCCTCTCACTGCCTATGCAGTATAGGTAAGACACCCCTCTAGCAGGCCTTACAGCCCTAAGGCAGGGTGCACTATACCATAGGTGAGGGTACCAGTGCATGAGCATGGTACCCCTACAGTGTCTAAACAAAACCTTAGGCATTGTAAGTGCAGGGTAGCCATAAGAGTATATGGTCTGGGAGTCTGTCAAACACGAACTCCACAGCACCCTAATGGCTACACTGAAAACTGGGAAGTTTGGTATCAAACTTCTCAGCACAATAAATGCACACTGATGCCAGTGTACATTTTATTGTAAAATACACCACAGAGGGCACCTTAGAGGTGCCCCCTGAAACTTAACCGACTGTCTGTGTAGGCTGACTAGTTCCAGCAGCCTGCCACACCAGAGACATGTTGCTGGCCCCATGGGGAGAGTGCCTTTGTCACTCTGAGGCCAGTAACAAAGCCTGCACTGGGTGGAGATGCTAACACCTCCCCCAGGCAGGAGCTGTGACACCTGGCGGTGAGCCTCAAAGGCTCACCCCTTTGTCACAGCCCAGCAGGGCACTCCAGCTTAGTGGAGTTGCCCGCCCCCTCCGGCCACGGCCCCCACTTTTGGCGGCAAGGCTGGAGGGAACAAAGAAAGCAACAAGGAGGAGTCACTGGCCAGTCAGGGCAGCCCCTAAGGTGTCCTGAGCTGAGGTGACTCTGACTTTTAGAAATCCTCCATCTTGCAGATGGAGGATTCCCCCAATAGGGTTAGGATTGTGACCCCCTCCCCTTGGGAGGAGGCACAAAGAGGGTGTACCCACCCTCAGGGCTAGTAGCCATTGGCTACTAACCCCCCAGACCTAAACACGCCCTTAAATTTAGTATTTAAGGGCTACCCTGAACCCTAGAAAGTTAGATTCCTGCAACTACAAGAAGAAGGACTGCCTAGCTGAAAAACCCCTGCAGAGGAAGACCAGAAGACGACAACTGCCTTGGCTCCAGAAACTCACCGGCCTGTCTCCTGCCTTCCAAAGATCCTGCTCCAGCGACGCCTTCCAAAGAGACCAGCGACCTCGACATCCTCTGAGGACTGCCCCTGCTTCGAAAAGACAAGAAACTCCCGAGGACAGCGGACCTGCTCCAAGAAAGGCTGCAACTTTGTTTCCAGCAGCTTTAAAGAACCCTGCAAGCTCCCCGCAAAAGGCGTGAGACTTGCAACACTGCACCCGGCGACCCCGACTCGGCTGGTGGCGATCCAACACCTCAGGAGGGACCCCAGGACTACTCTAAGACTGTGAGTACAAAAACCTGTCCCCCCTGAGCCCCCACAGCGCCGCCTGCAGAGGGAATCCCGAGGCTTCCCCTGACCGCGACTCCTTGAATCCAAAGTCCCGACACCTGGGAGAGACCCTGCACCCGCAGCCCCCAGGACCTGAAGGACCGGACTTTCACTGGAGGAGTGACCCCCAGGAGTCCCTCTCCCTTGCCCAAGTGGAGGTTTCCCCGAGGAACCCCCCCCTTGCCTGCCTGCAGCGCTGAAGAGATCCCTAGATCTCCCATTGACTTCCATTACAAACCCGACGCTTGTTTCTACACTGCACCCGGCCGCCCCCGCGCTGCTGAGGGTGAAATTTCTGTGTGGACTTGTGTCCCCCCCGGTGCCCTACAAAACCCCCCTGGTCTGCCCTCCGAAGACGCGGGTACTTACCTGCAAGCAGACCGGAACCAGGGCACCCCCTTCTCTCCATTCTAGCCTATGTGTTTTGGGCACCACTTTGAACTCTGCACCTGACCGGCCCTGAGCTGCTGGTGTGGTGACTTTGGGGTTGCTCTGAACCCCCAACGGTGGGCTACCTTGGACCAAGAACTGAACCCTGTAAGTGTCTTACTTACCTGGTAAAACTAACAAATACTTACCTCCCCTAGGAACTGTGAAAATTGCACTAAGTGTCCACTTTTAAAACAGCTATTTGTGAATAACTTGAAAAGTATACATGCAATTTTGATGATTTGAAGTTCCTAAAGTACTTACCTGCAATACCTTTCGAATGAGCTATTACATGTAGAATTTGAACCGGTGGTTCTTAAAATAAACTAAGAAAAGATATTTTTCTATACAAAAACCTATTGGCTGGATTTGTCTCTGAGTGTGTGTACCTCATTTATTGTCTATGTGTATGTACAACAAATGCTTAACACTACTCCTTGGATAAGCCTACTGCTCGACCACACTACCACAAAATAGAGCATTAGTATTATCTATTTTTACCACTATTTTACCTCTAAGGGGAACCCTTGGACTCTGTGCATGCTATTCCTTACTTTGAAATAGCACATACAGAGCCAACTTCCTACATTGGTGGATCAGCGGTGGGGTACAAGACTTTGCATTTGCTGGACTACTCAGCCAATACCTGATCACACGACAAATTCCAAAATTGTCATTAGAAATTGATTTTTGCAATTTGAAAAGTTTTCTAAATTCTTAAAAGACCTGCTAGGGCCTTGTGTTAGATCCTGTTTAGCATTTCTTTTAGAGTTTAAAAGTTTGTAAAAGTTTGAATTAGATTCTAGAACCAGTTTTAGTTTCTTAAAAAGTATTCCAACTTTTAGAAGCATAATGTCTAGCACAGATGTGAATGTGGTGGAACTCGACACCACACCTTACCTCCATCTACAGATGAGAGAGCTAAGGTCACTCTGTAAACTAAAGAAAATAGCAATGGGCCCCAAACCTACCAAAGTACAGCTCCAGGAGCTTTTGGCAGAGTTTGAAAAGGCCAACCCCTCTGAGGATGGCAACTCAGAGGATGAAGATAGTGACTTGGAGGGAAATTCCCCCCCTCCAGTCCTACTTAGGGAGAGCAGGGCTTCTCAAGCCCTGACTCCACAAATAATAGTCAGAGATGCTGGTTCCCTCACAGGAGGGACCAACAACTCTGAAATCACTGAGGATAACTCCAGTGAAGAGGACATCCAGTTAGCCAGGATGGCCAAAAGATTGGCTTTGGAAAGACAGATCCTAGCCATAGAGAGGGAAAGACAAGAGATGGGCCTAGGACCCATCAATGGTGGCAGCAACATAAATAGGGTCAGAGATTCTCCTGACATGTTGAAAATCCCCAAAGGGATTGTAACTAAATATGAAGATGGTGATGACATCACCAAATGGTTCACAGCTTTTGAGAGGGCTTGTGTAACCAGAAAAGTGAACAGATCTCACTGGGGTGCTCTCCTTTGGGAAATGTTCACAGGAAAGTGTAGGGATAGACTCCTCACACTCTCTGGACAAGATGCAGAATCTTATGACCTCATGAAGGGTACCCTGATTGAGGGCTTTGGATTCTCCACTGAGGAGTACAGGATTAGGTTCAGGGGGGCTCAAAAATCCTCGAGCCAGACCTGGGTTGACTTTGTTGACTACTCAGTGAAAACACTAGATGGTTGGATTCAAGGCAGTGGTGTAAGTAATTATGATGGGCTGTACAATTTATTTGTGAAAGAACACCTGTTAAGTAATTGTTTCAATGATAAACTGCATCAGCATCTGGTAGACCTAGGACCAATTTCTCCCCAAGAATTGGGAAAGAAGGCGGACCATTGGGTCAAGACAAGGGTGTCCAAGACTTCAACAGGGGGTGACCAAAAGAAAGGGGTCACAAAGACTCCCCAGCAGAAGGGTGATGAGACAACCAAAACTAAAAATAGTAAAGAGTCTTCTACAGGCCCCCAAAAACCTGCACAGGAGGGTGGGCCCAGAGCCTCTTCACAAAACAATGGGTACAAGGGTAAAAACTTTGATCCCAAAAAGGCCTGGTGTCATAGCTGTAAACAGCATGGACACCAAACTGGAGACAAGGCCTGTCCCAAGAAAGGTTCCACTCCAAACTCCCATCCAGGTAACACTGGTATGGCTAGTCTCCAAGTGGGATCAACAGTGTGCCCAGAGCAAATCAGGGTCCACACTGAAGCTACTCTAGTTTCTGAGGGTGGGGTGGATTTAGCCACACTAGCTGTCTGGCCGCCTAACATGCAAAAATACAGACAGCAACTCTTAATTAATGGGACTAGAATAGAGGGCCTGAGGGATACAGGTGCCAGTGTCACCATGGTGACAGAGAAACTGGTTTCCCCTGGCCAATACCTGACTGGAAAAACTTACACAGTCACCAACGCTGACAATCAGAGAAAAGTACATCCCATGGCAATGGTTACTTTAGAATGGGGAGGGGTCAATGGCCTGAAACAGGTGGTGGTCTCCTCAAATATCCCAGTGGACTGTCTGCTTGGAAATGACCTGGAGTCCTCAGCATGGGCTGAGGTAGAACTAAAAACCCATGCAGCAATGCTGGGTATCCCTGAACTGGTGTGTGTGAAAACAAGAGCACAATGCAAGGCACAGGGTGAAAAAGTAGAGCTGGAGTCTGGAAAAATGGCCCAACCTACCAAGAGAACAGGAAAGTCAGTTGGGAAACCAACTGCAGCACAGCAAAAGAAAGGGAACCTCTCTTCTCAGGAAGAAGTTCTGCCCTCTGGGGGAACTGAGCCTTTGGAGCTTGAACCTTATCAGGTTGAGCTCTTAGGCCCAGGGGGACCCTCAAGGGAGGAGCTGTGTAAGGGACAAGAAACCTGTCCCTCTCTTGAAGGCCTTAGGCAGCAAGCTGCTGAAGAGTCCAAAGGCAAGAAAAATGGAACACATAGGGTCTATTGGGAAGATGGGCTCCTGTACACTGAGGCCAGAGACCCCAAACCTGGTGCCACTAGGAGAGTGGTAGTGCCTCAGCTGTTCAGAGAGTTCATCCTAACATTGGCCCATGACATTCCCCTTGCTGGACATTTGGGACAAACCAAGACGTGGGAGAGGTTAGTCAACCACTTCTACTGGCCCAATATGTCCAACATGGTTAAGGAGTTTTGCCTCTCCTGCCCCACCTGTCAAGCCAGTGGTAAGACAGGTGGGCATCCAAAGGCCCCCCTCATTCCACTTCCTGTGGTGGGGGTGCCCTTTGAAAGAGTGGGTGTGGACATAGTTGGTCCACTGGAACCTCCCACAGCCTCAGGAAATATGTATATCCTGGTAGTAGTGGATCATGCTACCAGGTATCCTGAAGCTATTCCCCTTAGGTCGACTACTGCCCCTGCAGTAGCCAAGGCCCTCATTGGTATCTTTACCAGAGTGGGTTTCCCTAAGGAGGTGGTGTCTGACAGAGGTACCAACTTCATGTCAGCATACCTAAAGCACATGTGGAATGAGTGTGGAGTGACTTATAAATTCACTACACCTTACCATCCACAAACTAATGGCTTAGTTGAGAGATTCAACAAGACATTAAAGGGCATGATCATGGGGCTCCCAGAAAAACTCAAAAGGAGATGGGATGTCCTCCTGCCATGTCTGCTTTTCGCTTACAGGGAGGTACCACAGAAGGGAGTAGGGTTCTCACCCTTTGAACTTCTGTTTGGTCATCCTGTAAGGGGACCACTTGCCCTTGTTAAAGAAGGCTGGGAGAGACCTCTCCATGAGCCTAAACAGGACATAGTGGACTATGTACTTGGCCTTCGCTCTAGAATGGCAGAGTACATGGAAAAGGCAACCAAAAACCTTGAGGCCAGCCAACAACTCCAGAAGTTTTGGTATGACCAAAAGGCTGCACTGGTTGAGTTCCAACCAGGGCAGAAGGTCTGGGTTCTGGAGCCTGTGGCTCCCAGGGCACTCCAGGACAAATGGAGTGGCCCTTACCCAGTGCTAGAGAGGAAGAGTCAGGTCACCTACCTGGTGGACCTGGGCACAAGCAGGAGCCCCAAGAGGGTGATCCATGTGAACCGCCTTAAGCTCTTCCATGACAGGGCTGATGTGAATCTGTTAATGGTAACAGATGAGGATCAGGAGGCAGAGAGTGAACCTCTCCCTGATCTTCTGTCATCAGACCCAAAAGATGGCACAGTAGATGGAGTGATCTACTCAGACACCCTCTCTGGCCAACAGCAGGCTGATTGTAGGAGAGTCCTACAACAGTTTCCTGAGCTTTTCTCCCTAACCCCTGGTCAGACACACCTGTGTACCCATGATGTGGACACAGGAGACAGCATGCCTGTCAAGAACAAAATCTTCAGACAGTCTGACCATGTTAAGGAAAGCATCAAGATGGAAGTCCACAAGATGCTGGAATTGGGAGTAATTGAGCGCTCTGACAGCCCCTGGGCTAGCCCAGTGGTCTTAGTCCCCAAACCTCACACCAAAGATGGAAAGAAAGAGATGAGGTTTTGTGTGGACTACAGAGGGCTCAACTCTGTCACCAAGACAGATGCCCATCCAATTCCAAGAGCTGATGAGCTCATTGATAAATTAGGTGCTGCCAAATTTCTAAGTACCTTTGACTTAACAGCAGGGTACTGGCAAATAAAAATGGCACCTGGAGCAAAAGAAAAGACAGCATTCTCCACACCTGATGGGCATTATCAGTTTACTGTTATGCCCTTTGGTTTAAAGAATGCCCCTGCCACCTTCCAAAGGTTGGTGAATCAAGTCCTTGCTGGCTTGGAGTCCTTTAGCACAGCTTATCTTGATGATATTGCTGTCTTTAGCTCCACCTGGCAGGATCACCTGGTCCACCTGAGGAAGGTTTTGAAGGCTCTGCAATCTGCAGGCCTCTCTATCAAGGCATCCAAGTGCCAGATAGGGCAGGGAACTGTGGTTTACTTGGGACACCTTGTAGGTGGAGGCCAAGTTCAGCCACTCCAACCCAAGATCCAGACCATTCTGGACTGGGTAGCTCCAAAAACCCAGACTCAAGTCAGGGCATTCCTTGGCTTGACTGGGTACTACAGGAGGTTTGTGAAGGGATATGGATCCATTGTGACAGCCCTCACTGAGCTCACCTCCAAGAAAATGCCCAAGAAAGTGAACTGGACTGTGGACTGCCAACAGGCCTTTGACACCCTGAAACAAGCAATGTGCTCAGCACCAGTTCTCAAAGCTCCAGATTATTCTAAGCAGTTCATTGTGCAGACTGATGCCTCTGAACATGGGATAGGGGCAGTTTTGTCCCAAACAAATGATGATGGCCTTGACCAGCCTGTTGCTTTCATTAGCAGGAGGTTACTCCCCAGGGAGCAGCGTTGGAGTGCCATTGAGAGGGAGGCCTTTGCTGTGGTTTGGTCCCTGAAGAAGCTGAGACCATACCTCTTTGGGACTCACTTCCTAGTTCAAACTGACCACAGACCTCTCAAATGGCTGATGCAAATGAAAGGTGAAAATCCTAAACTGTTGAGGTGGTCCATCTCCCTACAGGGAATGGACTTTATAGTGGAACACAGACCTGGGACTGCCCATGCCAATGCAGATGGCCTTTCCAGGTTCTTCCACTTAGAAAATGAAGACTCTCTTGGGAAAGGTTAGTCTCATCCTCTTTCGTTTGGGGGGGGGTTGTGTAAGGAAATGCCTCCTTGGCATGGTTGCCCCCTGACTTTTTGCCTTTGCTGATGCTATGTTTACAATTGAAAGCGTGCTGAGGCCTGCTAACCAGGCCCCAGCACCAGTGTTCTTTCCCTAACCTGTACTTTTGTATCCACAATTGGCAGACCCTGGCATCCAGATAAGTCCCTTGTAACTGGTACTTCTAGTACCAAGGGCCCTGATGCCAAGGAAGGTCTCTAAGGGATGCAGCATGTCTTATGCCACCCTGGAGACCTCTCACTCAGCACAGACACACTGCTTGCCAGCTTGTGTGTGCTAGTGAGGACCAAACGAGTAAGTCGACATGGCACTCCCCTCAGGGTGCCATGCCAGCCTCTCACTGCCTATGCAGTATAGGTAAGACACCCCTCTAGCAGGCCTTACAGCCCTAAGGCAGGGTGCACTATACCATAGGTGAGGGTACCAGTGCATGAGCATGGTACCCCTACAGTGTCTAAACAAAACCTTAGGCATTGTAAGTGCAGGGTAGCCATAAGAGTATATGGTCTGGGAGTCTGTCAAACACGAACTCCACAGCACCCTAATGGCTACACTGAAAACTGGGAAGTTTGGTATCAAACTTCTCAGCACAATAAATGCACACTGATGCCAGTGTACATTTTATTGTAAAATACACCACAGAGGGCACCTTAGAGGTGCCCCCTGAAACTTAACCGACTGTCTGTGTAGGCTGACTAGTTCCAGCAGCCTGCCACACCAGAGACATGTTGCTGGCCCCATGGGGAGAGTGCCTTTGTCACTCTGAGGCCAGTAACAAAGCCTGCACTGGGTGGAGATGCTAACACCTCCCCCAGGCAGGAGCTGTGACACCTGGCGGTGAGCCTCAAAGGCTCACCCCTTTGTCACAGCCCAGCAGGGCACTCCAGCTTAGTGGAGTTGCCCGCCCCCTCCGGCCACGGCCCCCACTTTTGGCGGCAAGGCTGGAGGGAACAAAGAAAGCAACAAGGAGGAGTCACTGGCCAGTCAGGGCAGCCCCTAAGGTGTCCTGAGCTGAGGTGACTCTGACTTTTAGAAATCCTCCATCTTGCAGATGGAGGATTCCCCCAATAGGGTTAGGATTGTGACCCCCTCCCCTTGGGAGGAGGCACAAAGAGGGTGTACCCACCCTCAGGGCTAGTAGCCATTGGCTACTAACCCCCCAGACCTAAACACGCCCTTAAATTTAGTATTTAAGGGCTACCCTGAACCCTAGAAAGTTAGATTCCTGCAACTACAAGAAGAAGGACTGCCTAGCTGAAAAACCCCTGCAGAGGAAGACCAGAAGACGACAACTGCCTTGGCTCCAGAAACTCACCGGCCTGTCTCCTGCCTTCCAAAGATCCTGCTCCAGCGACGCCTTCCAAAGAGACCAGCGACCTCGACATCCTCTGAGGACTGCCCCTGCTTCGAAAAGACAAGAAACTCCCGAGGACAGCGGACCTGCTCCAAGAAAGGCTGCAACTTTGTTTCCAGCAGCTTTAAAGAACCCTGCAAGCTCCCCGCAAAAGGCGTGAGACTTGCAACACTGCACCCGGCGACCCCGACTCGGCTGGTGGCGATCCAACACCTCAGGAGGGACCCCAGGACTACTCTAAGACTGTGAGTACAAAAACCTGTCCCCCCTGAGCCCCCACAGCGCCGCCTGCAGAGGGAATCCCGAGGCTTCCCCTGACCGCGACTCCTTGAATCCAAAGTCCCGACACCTGGGAGAGACCCTGCACCCGCAGCCCCCAGGACCTGAAGGACCGGACTTTCACTGGAGGAGTGACCCCCAGGAGTCCCTCTCCCTTGCCCAAGTGGAGGTTTCCCCGAGGAACCCCCCCCTTGCCTGCCTGCAGCGCTGAAGAGATCCCTAGATCTCCCATTGACTTCCATTACAAACCCGACGCTTGTTTCTACACTGCACCCGGCCGCCCCCGCGCTGCTGAGGGTGAAATTTCTGTGTGGACTTGTGTCCCCCCCGGTGCCCTACAAAACCCCCCTGGTCTGCCCTCCGAAGACGCGGGTACTTACCTGCAAGCAGACCGGAACCAGGGCACCCCCTTCTCTCCATTCTAGCCTATGTGTTTTGGGCACCACTTTGAACTCTGCACCTGACCGGCCCTGAGCTGCTGGTGTGGTGACTTTGGGGTTGCTCTGAACCCCCAACGGTGGGCTACCTTGGACCAAGAACTGAACCCTGTAAGTGTCTTACTTACCTGGTAAAACTAACAAATACTTACCTCCCCTAGGAACTGTGAAAATTGCACTAAGTGTCCACTTTTAAAACAGCTATTTGTGAATAACTTGAAAAGTATACATGCAATTTTGATGATTTGAAGTTCCTAAAGTACTTACCTGCAATACCTTTCGAATGAGCTATTACATGTAGAATTTGAACCGGTGGTTCTTAAAATAAACTAAGAAAAGATATTTTTCTATACAAAAACCTATTGGCTGGATTTGTCTCTGAGTGTGTGTACCTCATTTATTGTCTATGTGTATGTACAACAAATGCTTAACACTACTCCTTGGATAAGCCTACTGCTCGACCACACTACCACAAAATAGAGCATTAGTATTATCTATTTTTACCACTATTTTACCTCTAAGGGGAACCCTTGGACTCTGTGCATGCTATTCCTTACTTTGAAATAGCACATACAGAGCCAACTTCCTACATGGGCATTTTCTTGCTTAAACCATTCTGTGACTATGCCTGTATGTGGATTCCCTGTCTGGGTCAGACTGACAGTAGGGCTGTTTGTGAATCTCCTCTAGACAGTGACACAAAGGAAGCTGGGGTCACTTACATCCGATTGGGGTGTGCCTGCCCTCACACAATGCAGTCTCCAACTCCCTGGTGTGTGTCTGGGGCCTGGCCTGGGCAAGACAGGATCCTGTAAACAACAGAGACTTGTCTTTGAAGTAGGGCAACTTCAAAGGCAGAAAGGAGGGTAAGTACTGGACCCAAAACCTCAGACTTTAGATTTCTTCAAGATTTGCTTCTGGAACAAAGAGAAACCTCTGCCAAGGAGAAGAGCTTAGGAGAAGTGCTGCCCCTGCCTGTGACTGTGCTTTGTTTGGCTACCCTGCAGTTGCTGCTTCTGCCTGTGAAAAGGGACAAAGACTGGACCTTGTGAAGAGAAGAATCTCCAAGAGCTTGGACTGAGCTTACCCCCTGTTCTGAAGTCTCAGGTCCATCAAAGACTTACTCTGCCAGCACCTGGACTCTCGGTTGAGACGTCTACCCTGCCAAGTGATGCTTAATCCAGTCCCTGGGGTCTTGAATGGAGAAGCTGGTGGAAAAACCAAGAAAAAACAAGTGAACTGACTTCAGACGACTCAAGGCTGATGCCTCTGCCGAATCCCGGGACGCCCCCTGCAACGGAAGCCTTGGTCCTCGCTGGAGTGTGACGACCCTGCAGGCCCAATGCTGCTGCAGCCTTGCTGACTCAGTGGAAGCCAGAGCACCACATCATGACCGCCGGACATCCATTCCGTCGGAAGTACGCCGTTTCACACCAACGCTGCCTCACCTCCACAGCAAGGACCAGATACCCCTTTTTGACGCCTTCGCCCGGCAGTACCGGAACCGATCCTGCCTCGGATCCAGCAACACCGTGATCCCCGACTCCATGCCCCAGCTTGTTTCCGCATTTACACAAGGTACTGCACCTGGGGGTCCGTGTGACTCCGCGATCGACGCCATTGGCGTTGGATTCATGGAAATGACTCTGTTACGACGTCATGATATCACCTCATCAAAGCATTTGTGTTTCTAAGTGCTTTTTTGTGTTTAATCTTTGAAAATTCATCACTTTGCTTGTGTATGTTGTATTTTTGTTGTGTTGGTCTTGCTTTGTTCAGATAATTATTGGTTATTTTTCTAACCTGGTGTTGTCATTTCGTAGTGTTTTCACTATATTACTGTGTGTGTTGGTACAAATACTTTACACATTGTCTCTGGGTTAAGCCTTTCAGCTCGTGCCAGGCTACCAAGTGTGCGAGTGTTTTTTTTTTACTTTTTTTTTTCCTATTTATTTATTTATTAATTATTGCGAATACACAACAAGAACAACCAAAATAAAAAGAAAAAGGCCCGCCAATTACATATACACATTGTACAGGAATACATCCCTCCCCTGACATAATGCAAGCTCTGTTTCACGAAGCCCAGGTTCAGTCTCGGGGACAACGAGATTCTATATAGTCCACAGCAGCAAAATCCATCAGCCTACTCGATTGCGCAGCCCGACAAGAAGTCCAGGAGAGGGGCCTTTCAACAAGTGGCATAAGGCCTAAGCGGACAGGAAAAAAAAAAAAAAACAACGGAAAGAGTAGGGCAGGCAGAGTAAGCACACAGCAGCACCCAGCTGTTGACAGCTAAGCACTCGACACGCTGCGAGCGGGGGAAACAAGAGAGAAGCATCCAGCATTGCGAGCCAACATACATCACTCGTCCTCCCCGTTCGACCTCGCCAGGTATGCACGCAGAGGTGCCCATATGTCCTTACGCCGAGAGCCCTCAGGTGAAAGCTCCCAGAAGATCATCAGCTGGTCTTGGCAAAATGCAGCGTCCCTCAACCATTCAGATCCACGAGGAATGCGTCCCCTGCCCCAGCACATAGCAACCCTGCGCTTAGCCAACAATAGAAGCAGGCCTACCAGCCTTCTGTGAGCCCTGCCAATCTCGTTCACACACCCAAGCAACGCAACTTTGAGAGAAACAGGTACCTCTAATCCCGTCATCTCGGCTATTATACGGAAGACTTCCACCCAGAAAGCATGAATCTCAGCGCATTCCCACGCAAGGTGCAAGAAACCGGCGTCTGGGGCACGACATCGCTCGCAGCGCGCATCTGCTCGCAGTCCCATAGAGCAGAGCCCACTAGGCGTATAATATAAGCGGTGCAAGAACTTGAAGTTCAGTAGCCGCAGCCTATAATTCGGGGACAACGCTTTCATATGCGCACAGCAACTCCGCCACGTCTCTTCTGTGATGGGCTCTCCCACATCCACCTCCCAACGAGCCCTGGAGGACTCTCCAAGCGCGCCCCGCTGCTCCTGCATACAGTTATACAATTTGGTGACCAGTCTCCACGGCGACTGCGCACACCTCCAGTACACGGCACTCCGGCAGAGCCTCCGGAAGACCAGGGAACCGAGCTCGAAGCATGGCACAAACCCGCAATGCATACATCCGCTGCAGCGCGGTGACCCGCTCCCCGCCGAGCCCTTCACCAGGAGACAGTAAACGGCCATCCGCGAACCAGTCGCCCAACTCCGTTAAGTTAGTATCCCGAAGGAATTCCCGTATGCCCCCATCGCGAAACATCTGGGCATCCACAACGGCCAAAACAGGCAACGAAAGAGCAAAAGGAGTGCCCGCTCTCAACCTCCGTGTAAACGCCTTCCACGCCCCAGCAGTACACTCCACTGTAACCACGACACGGGGGCGAGGTTGAGATAGATGCCCAAGCACGTGCATCAAGCCGTCCGGCCAGACCGCATCACTTTCAGGCGCCAAATGCGGCAAGTACCAAATCGGACGCTGCCAGTAATATGCAAAATGTGCTTGCGTGCGGTTATAATAAAGCTCCAAATCAGGGGCGGCAAGCCCTTCCAACTCAAAAAGCAACGTCAGCCTCTCCCAGGAAATATGGGGCTGGCCGCCTGCCCAAACCAAACGGAGTATCGCAGAGCAGAGACGCCGCAAAAAGCTCCTCGTGAGCGGAAGCGGGAGGTTTACAAACAGGTACAGAAATTTTGGGAGAACCATCATCTTCACTAGAGCAATACGCCCAATCAACGAGAGCGGCAAGACACGCCAGGCCTCGACTTTCTCCTCCAGCCATGAAATTGCCGCCCCATAAGAGTTTCGACGTCGCAACTCAGCTGGATTCCCAGATAACGAACCGGGCCCTCCGCCCACGCTATAGGGTAACGGGAGGGGGAACTTCGCCACGCCCGGAGACAATGGCAACACCACGACTTGTACCAGGTTACTAAAGAAAAGGTGGTTGATGCTAATTGTTGCACATCTGAAACAGAGAGCTCAAGGGTAACATATCATATGTACAGTCTTGTGAAGGGTGCCAGCCTGGTTAGGAAACCCAACTACCAAGGGTTTCGGAATGCACAGAAACACAGACGGAGAGCCGCACCACCTATGCCATGTGCTGTAAAATACAAAATGCAAGACAAAAGAGCAACCAGGGCACTCCACAATAATAAGTCCAAGATAAATCACTGTTTATTGTACCTACCGGATGGTAGTGATTTTATTTGTAAGAGTTCCCATTTGTTTGTTTACAGCCTTGAAATAGTCCGTGAGGACGAAACACGTGTTGGCTGTTTTGGAAATCATACAGTATGTGCCTGTTATAACATTTGGACTTGAACATTCTTTGAGTACTAATTCGATTTCCCAATACAAAGGATTAAAATAGTTCCTGCAACTTTACTCATCTTGGACCGACTTGTACCAGTTAATCACGATACCAGAGAAGGTGCCAAAATGCACAATCTCATCCAGCAGTATATCTAAGTGCCGGCTTGGGTCCCGAACATAAAGCGCAATGTCATCCGCATACATAGATACCAAATTGGGTCTTT
Source organism: Pleurodeles waltl (assembly GCF_031143425.1). Taxonomy (NCBI): domain Eukaryota; kingdom Metazoa; phylum Chordata; class Amphibia; order Caudata; family Salamandridae; genus Pleurodeles; species Pleurodeles waltl. Next base: position 894,745,323 of record NC_090449.1, read on the forward strand.
GCCGATACTGCAGGTCCTTGTCGTTGTGTCTCTGCCGCAGCCCCGCCGTGAGAGGCAAAAAGCAGCGGGGACAACGGGCACCCCTGCCGCGTCCCACGGGCAACCAGAAAAGAAAGCGATACACTCCCGTTTAAGCGCAGCCTAGCAGTGGGCTGAGTATACAATAATCTAATCAGCTTTACAAATCGCGCACTCAGACTCACTCGGCCCAGAATCGCAAACATGTACTCCCATGCTAAGGAGTCGAAAGCCTTAGTGGCGTCTAGAAACACCGCTGCAGCATTAGCGACGACCTCCATTGAACCCACAACCGTAAAAAAACTTATGTAGATTGTGGCACGTAGATCTCCCATGCACAAAACCCGACTGGTCCGGTAGCACCAGCAGAGGGAGCAACGGCTGCAAACGCGCTGCGAGCATCTTAGCCAGGATTTTAATGTCTACGTTAATCATGGAGAGCGGGCGGTACGAATCACAACTGGCTGGATACTTCCCCGGTTTGAGGATCGTGACAATCAAGGCCTCCCGGAGCGAGGCCCAGTGGGTCCCATTCTCCAAAGATTCCGCATACACCTGCAAAAGGTGGTGGGGGGGTGGGCGCGAGAATATCCGCATATTCCATATCTCCGCAATCACCTCCTCTACAGAGAAGGGAACATCCAAATACGAGCGGTGACCGTCATCAAACCATACCAGCGCGATGTCGGAAAAATAAGCCTGCGCCGCTGCCACATCCAGTCCGACCGGATCAGCGTATAGTTGTTCAAAATATTGGGTAAAAACCTGCATGATACCCCCCCCATCCCAGTCACCCGCACGACCCCATCACCCTCTATCTCGGTGACGTAATTACTAGCCCATGGCCTGCGCAGCATATTCGCATGCATGCGCCCAGCCTGATCCCCCTCACCATAGCAGCGCGCCCATGCATTCCTGCCCAAGAAACAAACCTCTTTGAGAGAGGCCTCCTGGTACAAAGACACCACACCCCACAGCTCTGCGAGAACCTCACCCGACCAGCTCCCCACTAAACGCCGTCCCAGCTCCTGAATCATCCCCTCCAGATCAGCCAGTTCCCAACGCAGGGCCCTCAACATCCCATGCTGTTTCGAGAGACATACCCCCCGAACGACTACCTTGAATGCATCCCATAAAGTGCTTGCCGCCCCAACTGAGGCTTCATTTTCAGCAAAGAACGAGACAATGGCCTTGCGGACCTCTGCCCTAAAGGCCATATCCCGCAACACCCCAAAGGGCAGCCTCCATAAGAAAGCACGCCCCAGCTCACTGGGCACCTCCAGCACCAACCGTACCGGCGAGTGGTCAGACAGTGTACTAGGCAAATGATCCACAGAGCTCGTCCAACCCTCCACATCTCTAATACCCAACCAACAGTCAATACGGGACCAGCTGCTGTGAGTATAATTAACACACGTACCCTCTCTGGCAGCACCATGCCTGCACCTCCACAAATCCACCAGCGTGCCCCCCTGCATCACCTCCGCCAGTGCCCTCGCCGCTCCACCATGCTGCACCCTGGCCGCACTCTTGTGGTCCATCCTCGAATCCAGGACCACATTAAAGTCACCTTCCCATAGAACAGCACCAGAACCCAGCGACTCCACCATACGCCACAGCTCGCAGAAGAACTCCGGGTCATCTACGTTTGGGCCATAAACGGCGACCAGCCGGCAGGCTCTGTCCAGCAGCGTGCAACTCATCATAACATACCTGCCACTCGGGTCAACGATCACCCTGCGCGTACGCCACTGTAACCCTTTGCGCAACAAAATCGCCACGCCGCGGGCATAGCTCGAATACACCGAGCAGTGACATTCACCAACCCAGCGAGCCTTTAGCCTGCCCAGCGAGGACGCCACCAGGTGAGTTTCTTGCAGCATAGAAATATCTATTTCATGGCGTTTAACATACGCCACCACAAGTCGCGCCTTCAGCCTATCGTTGAGCCCGTGCACGTTCCAAGTAATACAACGCACCGTTGTCACACTATTCGGTCCCATCCCGCCCACAGCAAACATACCGTGCACCACCGTGTAGCCCAACCCCGCCTGCCAAAAACATGCAAGAAGACAGAAAAAGTAGCATGGTAAACAACTAACATACAGCACAACTGAATCCACATCTCCCACCTCCCACGCAGACCCCCAACTGGGCCATAACAGAGACCCCCCCGCACACCAAAACCACCCCGTGAACACAGAAATATAGCAATCAGGACTCATCCAATGGGCGATAGCTGGCCTACTGGCTCACTACCCAGAGAACTGGGGGAGACGGGCACAAGGGCCACACAATAAGATGAACGTCAGAGCGATCCCAAATCAGACCAAACAACCCGACTGCCCCAGCGGGGCACACCAACTCTGGCGGCTCAGTCCCTAGTCAGTGTCGCTCAGGGCTGCTCTACCCAATCCAGATCCGTCTGGACCCGCAGCCGCCAGCCGCCTAGGCAGTCATCTAGCAAACTTGGCGGCCTGCTTAGGGTCAGTGAAGTACAGTACCTTTCCTTCATGGCGCACCCTCAGCAGAACAGGGTACAAAAGAGCAAATCTTACACCCGCCTGGTTCAACAGCCGCTTGGTCGGTAGAAAAGCACAGCGAGCCGCCTGCCCACCCAGGTTTATAATCAGGAAAAAAACGGAGTTCAGAGTTCTTATACATCACCGGCTTCCTCTCCCTCGCCAGGCGTAAAACAGTGTCTCTGTCTCGATAGTTCAACAAGCGCGCCACAATGGGACGTGGAGGAGTGCCCGGTGGGGGCCGAGGTCCCAAAGATCAATGGGCCCTCTCAACCACCAGCAAGCGGGAAAGCTCACCCGCGAACAGGTCAGACAACATGCTCCCTACAAAGTCCTCCATGCGGCCCATGTCTGTAGCCTCCGGCACGCCAATAATGCGAATATTGTTGCGTCGCGACCGTGCTTCTAGATCGTCATTTGTATTCTGGATGACCTCCAGAATGCGTTCCATTTGCTCAAGCTGCTCTCTGCCCACCCCCCCGGTGGGCATCCTCCATCTCCGAGGTCCGCGCCTCCAGTACCTCAAACCGGGAGTCATGGTAGTCCACCCGGGCTTTAATTCGGTCCAACTGCTCGTTCACATGGTCCAGATTCGCGTCAATGCCCGCCACACAGCAGCAGGTCGCCCCAACTCAGCAGGCCAGCCGCCTGCGCCTCGCTCCTCAAGGCACGATCAAGCGCAGACCACCTCCTCCAGCCGGCCACACACGCAGGGCAAAATTCACCTGCCCACTAAAGCGCGGGACTGACCCCAGGGAGGCAGCCCCCGCGAGCCTGCCAACCCACGGGGCACAACGTCGCAGGGGCCGCGTCCGACCCGACTGCCGACAGCCCCAGCTGCTGGAGGGGAGACTCCCCCCAGGCAGATCCTCGCGCCCTGGCCCCAAGAAGCAGCCGGGGCCACCTCGCAGCAGGGTGCGCCGGCAAAAATAAATACTTGCGCCCTCTCAGGCCTTACCGCGCGGCTGGGCCTTCCCCCGGGCAGAAAACCATAGCTGTCGGCCCTCGGAAGTGGCCCGTCGGAGACTCAATTCGGCGCAGGCGGCCCTGGGGCCCCACGCACCAACTCCACCGTGGTTAAGGGATTGCCCATCCCAATTATTGAGCGACGAAACTGCCCCGGTCCAGCAGAGCCTCACACGGTGTCGGCCATCTTTCCCGCCGGCCAGGCCACGCCCCCGGGCGACTGGGGGTTAACCGGGTGTGTTTCTCCTTTGCCCTGACTAGAGTGAGGGTTCTTGCTTGGACAGAGGGGTAACCTGATTACCAACCAAAGACTCAATTTCTAACAATGTAGCCCAATGCTTTTCTATGGAATAGCTAACCCTTGTTTACTAAAAATAGTTTTTAGAGCATTATCACTTTAAGGAAATGTTTAATATTAACTTCTTACATGTCCTACTTTTGAATATAATGCACCCTCCCCTATGGCCACTTCATGGCTACTTAGAGGTGGCTTATTAAAATGTTTAGGCCTGTCAAAAGGGATTATTTTGATAAATTGAATTTGCAATTTAAGGCCGCACAGCCAGGATACTGGTGGCAGACCTGCAGTCATATTTTGCATTGATACTTTAGTGGTGGGACAATAGGTGCTTCAGCTCACTACTGACCTTTAAAGTCCTGGGTACATGGGGTACCATATAATAGGGACCTATCTAGAAGTTAAATGTGCCAATCAGGGATTTAGCCAATTTCAACGTATTTTGGGGGTCAGAGCATATGCACTGGACAGCAGTGACTCAGTAGGCAAAGTCCAAAAACCAACAATAAAATCTAACAAAAAATTGCGGGTGACCATGGAAAAGGGGCATCTTTCTACATCATTCATAAAAATGACTGAGCTCCAGTGGTTTCTGTCCTTATTTGCCAATATTTGTCATGCTAGATTTAGATCTGTATCATTTTGTTGCTCAGCCTACTACACATTATATTGATATTTGCCTCCTCCCCTCCTGCCACATGTCAGGGCTGAGACAGAGGCAATTAAGTATAGTACACTAGCTACATCACTGTATCAACATGCTACATACACCAGAAATATACTCTTCACAGTAGTTAGCACAAATAAGGCCTGGGACACTCTTGAGAAAGGGTGATCTCCCAGTCTTCTACTCACCTGAAAGCCCTCTGTGGAATAATACAGCTTTTCTGCCAACCTGTAGCAAACTGTGCTCAATACGCCATGATGATGCCACAGCAAAGAAGGCCAAATTATATCTGGGAACAGTTATGTGAGTATATTGGTCCACACCAGTGAGTCTTGATAGATGCTATGGCCATTTTCTTTTGAGTTCCTCGTACCCAGATCAGCAGTCTCACCCTCTAAGGCCACTCTGCCGACAATGTATCACATGTCTGGATTATTGAAATGTGTTCCTTCTGTGTCCTGCTGTGATGTTAATGTGTGACGGGCTATTTTATAATGTGCTACATGAATGTATCTCTACACTATACGACTAGCGGTTGATGTATGATGGTCATCTCTGTGTTGTTGTGAATTTATGGTTTAAATAACTTTTTTTTTTTTATCTAGGGTTTTGATTTTTATAGAAAGCTCAACTTTCAGATGGACTTAATCGGACCAACCTCAACACCCACCCACCATCATTCATTTAATTTATACAGCACACTATGACTTATGCCTCTTGGCACAGTTATGCCCTTGTGCCACCAAGACAGAAGAGTGTCCAGAGGCAACCTTGTCTAATTTCATATGACAACACTCTCTGCGATCTTGGACCTGGGAATGATAAGCTCCACCCCCTCATTCTGTGAAACGGACACCTACTTCTATCCCATTCTTCTCAAAAGTACCCTCAGCAGCAGACAGAGTAGTATGTCTTTTGTCACACTCCAACAACTCAAACCTTGCCAAACAGTCACAGCAGCTGCTTTGTTTTCTTGTTCCATGTTTCTGTTGTGTGTCTGAGGTCAGTCCATTGAACTATTGTCTGTTCTTTCTTCTTAAGAGCCCAAGGTACAATTTATGGAGTGGGAAGTCTCCACCCCTCTAGGGCAGAAGCCATGGCGGAGTTGCCTCGAGTGACAGCCTATCATCTTCCATGTGGTATCCTGTACTCACCATTATAGCTTGTACTATGTTTGGTTCTCAAACTCCACCACCTCAAACGACTCGTCTTTAGCCTGCAATGTTTCTGCTCTAGACTAGTGAGGAAGAAAAGGCCATTGCTCTCCTAATGTTGCCCTTCTCGGGTCAGATCAACAACATGCGCCCTGCCGTCATGCCTCCGACATGTGCCTCTACAGCGACTGCGAGGGCTACAAGTGTTTTGCTGATAATACAGGGGTAGGGAGAGCCTTCCTTGAAAGCTGGATCGGGGTAAAGCAGTCGGATCAGTGCTTTACACAGGTTCTTTTGTTTGGTAGGAGTGCAACCACTTCCCTCTTTAGAACAGTGGACATAAGTAAGAGGATGTTGCCTTGCCCAGCAGAAGCCATGGCAGGTCTAGTAAATGGAGGTTGACGTTCAGACTCTTCCTGTATCATGACTAGTTAGTTAACGCTTATCATACTAGACCCATGGACTGTAAAAAGGATGTGGTTGCAGGATTAAGGTTAGGAATTATACCTCTAGAGCCCGACTAGTACTGATCTCCAGTTTGCCTAGGTTAGATCAAAAAAATGTATTATGGAAGAAGGGTAGGTGATATAATCCTCGCTGTTGATGGCAGATACTTGTCCCTTTTAAGAATTTGGAACACAGCAGGCTACACGGGCAGTTGTCAAATGGACCTGATAAATGATTGGCTTTTCTCAATCAGTATCATATTCTTTGTATCCAAGTGTAAGGAAATGCCTTCTTGGAATGGTTACCCCCTGACTTTTTGCCTTTGCTGATGCCAAGTTATGATTTGAAAGTGTTCTGAGGCCTGCTAACCAGGCCCCAGCACCAATGTTATTTCCCTAAAACTGTACCTTTGCTTCCACAATTGGCACACCCTGGCATCCAGGTAAGTCCCTTGTAACTGGTACCCCTGGTACCAAGGGCCCTGAGGCCAGGGAAGATCTCTAAGGGCTGCAGCATGTCTTAAGCCATCCTGGGGACCCCTCACTCAGCACAGACACACTGCTTGCCAGCTTGTGTGTGCTGGTGGGGAGAAAATGACTAAGTCGACATGGCACTCCCCTCAGGGTGCCATGCCAACCTCACACTGCCTATGGCATAGGTAAGTCACCCCTCTAGCAGGCCTTACATCCCTAAGGCAGGGTGCACTATACCATAGGTGAGGGCATAGGTGCATGAGCACTATGCCCCTACAGTGTCTAAGCAAAACCTTAGACATTGTAAGTGCAGGGTAGCCATAAGAGTATATGGTCTGGGAGTCTGTCATACACGAACTCTACAGCACCATAATGGCTACACTGAAAACTGGGAAGTTTGGTATTAAACTTCTCAGCACAATAAATGCACACTGATGCCAGTGTACATTTTATTGTGAAATACACCCCAGAGGGCATCTTAGAGATGCCCCCTGAAAACATACCCGACTTCCAGTGTGGGCTGACTAGTTTTGCCAGCCTGCCACACACCAGACATGTTGCAGGCCACATGGGGAGAGTGCTTTTGTCACTCTGTGGCTAGTAACAAAGACTGTACTGGGTGGAGGTGCTTCTCACCTCCCCCTGCAGGAACTGTAACACCTGGCAGTGAGCCTCAAAGGCTCACCCCCTTTGTTATAGCGCCCCAGGGCACTCCAGCTAGTGGAGATGCCCGCCCCCTCCGGCCAGGGCCCCACTTTTGGCGGCAAGGCCGGAGGAGATAATGAGAAAAACAAGGAGGAATCACTGGCCAGTCAGGACAGCCCCTAAGGTGTCCTGAGCTGAGGTGCTCTGACTTTTAGAAATCCTCCATCTTGCAGATGGAGGATTCCCCCAATAGGATAAGGGATGTGCCCCCCTCCCCTCAGGGAGGAGGCACAAAGAGGGTGTAGCCACCCTCAGGGCTAGTAGCCATTGGCTACTAACCCCCCCAGACCTAAACACACCCCTAAATTGAGTATTTAGGGGCTCCCAGAACCTAGCAAGATAAATTCCTGCAACCTGAAGATGAAGAAGAACTGCTGACCTGAAGCCCTGCAGGGAAGACGGAGACACCAACTGCTTTGGCCCCAGCCCTACCGGCCTGTCTCCCAACTTCAAGAAAAACTGCACCAGCGACACGTCCCCCAGGGTCCAGCGACTTCTGAAGCCTCAGAGGACTACCCTGCATCTAAAAGGACCAAGAACTCCAGAGGACAGCGGCTCTGCTCCAAAGAAGAAACAACTTTGCAACAAAGAAACAAACTTTAAAGGACTGAACTTTTCCCGCCAGAAGCGTGAGACTTTCCACTCTGCACCCAACGCCCCCGGCGCGACCTGCGGAGAAACAACACTACAGGGAGGACTACCCGGCGACTGCGACCCTGTGAGTAGCCAGAGTTGACCCTCCTGAGCCCCCCCCCCCAGCGACGCCTGCACAGGGAATCCAGAAGCTCCCCTTGACCGAGACTGCCTGCTTTCAAGAACCCGACGCCTGGTAAAGACACTGCACCCGCAGCCCCCAGGACCTGAAGGATCCGACCTCCAATGCAGGAGCGACCCCGAGGTGGCCCTCTCCCTTGCCCAGGTGGTGGCTACCCTGAGGAGCCCCCCCCTTGTCTGCCTGCTTCGCTGAAGAGACCCCTGAGTCTCCCATTGAACTCCATTGCTAACCCGACGTCTGTTTGCACTCTGCGTCCGGCCACCCCCGTGCTGCTGAGGGTGTACTTTTTGTGCTGACTTGTGTCTCCTTCCCCCCCCCCCAGTGCCCTACAAACCCCCCCTGGTCTGCCCTCCGAAGACGCGGGTACCTACCTGCTGGCAGACTGGAACCGGGGCACCCCCTTCTCCATTGAAGCCTATGCGTTTTGGGCACCACTTTGACCTCTGCACCTGACCGGCCCTGAGCTGCTGGTGTGGTAACTTTGGGGTTGCCCTGAACCCCCAACGGTGGGCTACCTTGGACCCACCTTTGAACCCTGTAGGTGGTTTACTTACCTGCAAAACTAATAAATACTTACCTCCCCCAGGAACTGTTGAAATTTGCACTGTCTAGTTTTAAAATAGCTTATTGCCATTTTTGCCAAAACTGTACATGCTATTTGCTGATTCAAAGTTCCTATGATACCTAGGTGCAGTACCTTTCATTTGAAGTATTGATTGTAAATCTTGAACCTGTGGTTCTTAAAATAAACTAAGAAAATATATTTTTCTATATAAAAACCTATTGGCCTGGAATTGTCTTTGAGTGTGTGTTCCTCATTTATTGCCTGTGTGTGTACAACACATGCTTAACACTACCCTCTGATAAGCCTACTGCTCGACCACACTACCACAAAATAGAGCATTAGAGTTATCTCTTTTTGCCACTATCTTACCTCTAAGGTGAACCCTTGGACTCTGTACATGCTATTTCTTACTATGAAATAGTACATATATAGCCAACTTCCTCCACCAAGTGACCTGGTACTGTAATTCAAACCCATTAAACAATTAGCAATTTTTGGTAAATTAACAATCAAGGGGCTCAGGAAGACCCAATAAAGGTTTAGCTGGCTTGATAACGACAAACATAAGACATCTGGGCAACATAGTAACTTTAATTACTCATTTACTTGCCAAAGGCCCCTTAATTTCAGATGTCGGCTTAGGCAAAGTAAAACATTTTTCTTCCCATACATAATCCTCCACTGACCCTAACTGAGGCTAATAATGTACTTAGAATTTGGGGGGGGGGGCAGCCAGAGGGTGGTTTAGACATGGCCCAACAGAGCTCCGTCCTGGCCTAAGTAATACTGCTGAAATCCTGCAGCCCCTGGGCTTATCCGACCCCAAATCGGGTGGAGCTGCAATGGACACTGCTGGGGGCATGCATTGGGCCGAGCTGTGCTGCCCTGAGCGGCTCCTTGTGCTGGATCACCAAAATGGAATGAGCGCAGAGCCGTCTCCAAGAGCCTCAAGATGGCAGACTCTGCGGCTGCTGAGATTGAGGCCCAGCGGTGATTTTCCTTACTTGCCCTGTCGCCACGAGGAACACAGCCCCAGCCCTGGGGGGGCCCTGCTTTATTCTTTCCCACCCTGAACAAAGGCATGGAAGGCGTCTGCTGGGGAGGTGGAGCGCAATGAGCGGGCCACGCCGCAGGCAGAATTACTGGGAGCAATGCCCTATACCCTCTGGGGAGAACTCAATAGTGGAACCCCTCCCCTTCCCCCCCAGCGGCTGGAGTTAGTGAAGTACAGATGTGGAGCTGAGCTCTGGTGGGAGCCAGGAAACGGATAGGGAGGCTGTCAGGGAAGCAAAGGACCCCTCCTCCGTGCACTGGGCCTGAAGATGGTGAGTGCGTCGGTACTACACTGTGGTGATGCCCTGCTAGGCCCCCCCCCCCATTTGCAAGGGCTGGGTGCCCTGGTAACGGAGCTTGTCCCCAGGCAGGGTGTGGAGAGGTGAACGTACTGGGGGGGGGGGAAGGTGGATCCTGGAACCTCTCATGTGAACTGTGCCTGTACTTTGGAATCACAAGCTGGGTCAGGGGGAGAGCTATTGACCAGTGGCAGTTTATTGGGCCGCAATGGCCACCTCGGGATGAGGTGTTCCCGGTGATGCACGAGGATCCAGAGATTATTGCCCTGGTGGATGAGTGGGCCAGAATGTAGAAGCATTGTCTAGGGTTGAAACAAGTGAATGCTGGTGACTGGGCCTGCAAGAAGGACCATAAGTCGGGAGCCAGTTAGAGGGCTGGCTACAGAGGCGGTAAACCTTGACTGCCGGGAAGGCTATCTCCATGACTGTGGCTGCCAATCTCATCTATCACACATAGACTGACATAGGATGTAGGAGTGCTGAGGTGGTGCTGGTCAGTGTTGTGTGAAGCCCTGCTGGTGGTCATTTTCCCTTGGACGCCTCTCCCCCTCGTGTCTGACAAGACTTCTAGAGGACTCTGTAGAGGGCGTGTGACCCTGACCACTGAAGCTTTGAGGGAAAGTAAAGAGAGGACTGATTCCTTTTCCCACCTCTACCCTCACCATCACACATAGAATTGTGGTGGACTTATTAACACTCCAGTGATTGCCCTGCTTGCTTCCATATGAGAGCGAAAGATAAAGTCCAAGAACCGCCCCAGCATGGGTAAATTGGCCAGTACACTAAGGCAGTAGAATCACCCCCGAATGCCATGGTAGCCCTGTTGCCTGCTAATACTGCCCTGCTTTGAGGCGATTCACTCATTTAAAACAAGCATAGAAACCGGGATCGCTGATGTACATTCGGAGGCATCCCTGCTGCGGCAGGATCTCAGAAATGTTGCTGATGGTGTAACAGCTGCGCATTCCCTCAGAAAAGGTCTGGCGATAGTGAAAGCAATCACCAAAGATATGCTGTGGAAGACTGACTATGCTGAAAACAGAACAAGGCATAACAATGTGAGACTGCTGGGGTTCCCGGAGGCAGTTGAAGGCTCCAATATGACTGACTTCAAAGGGACAAGGCTCTTATCACATTCACTGCTGATAATTTCTCACAGGTTTTGTTATCGAACAGGAACACAGGGCGTTCACTGGTTGGCTGCCACTGGGTGCTCCCTTATGTCCGATAATCATCATTTTTTTTTTTTTTTTTTACTTTCAGGGTCATGATACAATGCAAAAGAGAGTCAACACAGAAAGGTGAAATCAAGTACGACGCTTCCACCGCCATGCTGTTCCCCGACTACTCCCAAGTGGTACAGAAACAACTGAAAACATATGATGTGATGAAGGCCAACCTGAGGACCATGCATCTGCAATATATGCTATTTTATCCTGCCAAACTGAAAGTGATTAGGACAAGACCCATTTTTTCCTCACGTCAAAGGAGGCTTAGCACTGGCTGGAAGAGTGCCCAAGGCCTTAGTCAAAGCAGGATCAGCAGAGTGAAACCACTGCTCGAGGGAGTGCTGGGGGCTGAGCCAAACACTTGGTTGATGACTCACAAAAGGAAGGCCTGATCGGGGAGGGATGAAGAAAGACCCTCGTGAGGTGCTGTGGCTGGCCAGATCGGGGGCAAGGAGTCAATGGACTCAGAGGAGGGAGTGCACCGAGGGCGAGCCAGCTTTCATTGATGGGGGTGAAGATGCTATGGTCAGACAGACAGTGAAGGATGCTGTGGCCACGATTCAGACACTAAAGTGTCTCATCCTGATTCGGTGCACAAAAAGCTTGATGATCCAGTTAACATTTGATGTGGCTGGGGTTTGATATGGTCCTATGGGGATTGACTTATGACCTATAGCGTTTGTAGAGTATTAGATGTTTTCTAGGTTGCATGCTCAGGCACAAGGTGTGCCTGGTGTGTGTGTGTGTGTGTACGTGTGTGGTATATACGGGGTGTGATGGTTTGGGTTGACTGACTTCACATTAGGATTGTTAGCAGTTAGGTTTGGGGGTTTATTATTCTCATTAGGACATGTGTGAATAGGAATGACATATACAGTATTGGGATGTGCAGTCATAGAGGGCAACCTCCATTGGATTCAGGACATAGTGCCTTCTATGAAACTGGATAAGCCCTTCTGCAACACATGCTTTTCAGTTCTGTCCTGGAATGTGTGAGAAAGTAGCCTCTTTCTAGCATGGTTACCCCGTTGTTTGTCAGTGTGTTCTTATTGTGTCACTGGGATCTTGTTAGTCAGGACCCCTAGTGCTCATGGTTTGTAGCCTACTTGTCAGTCTGTTTCACTGTATTTGTCAGTATGCTTAACTGTGTCCTTGGAGTCTTGCTAACCAGAACTCCAGTGCATATCCTCTCTCTGATTCCAAATTTGTACTTCCATACTGATAACCCAGCATGCCACTTCTGGTCAGGACCCCAGTGCTCATAGTTTATGGCCTAATGTATGTGTCTGTATAGTGCTTGACTGTGTCACTGAGGCTCTGCTAATCAGAAACTCAGTGCTAATGCTCTCTGCTTTTAAATTTGTCACTATAGGCTAGTGACTTCATTTACCAATTTCAATTGCCACACTTTCTAAGTCCCTAGTATATGGTACCTAGGTACCCAGGGCATTGGGGTTCCAGGAGATCCTTATGGGCTGCAACATTTCTTTTGCCACCCATAAGGAGCTCATACAACAACTTCTTCAGGACTGCCATTGCAGCCTGAATGAAATAATGTAAGCACTATTTCACAGCCATATTCACTGCACCAGGTCACCTATATGTCTAACCTTCAGACCTTCGAGGCTAGGTACATAGTAACTGTGTGTGAGGGCACCCCTGCACTAGCAGAGGTGCCCCCAAGTCGTCCAGGCCCATTTTCCCAGACTGTGAGCGCAGGGACACCATTATAAGTGTGCACTATACATAGGTCAATACCTATATATAGCTTTACAAAGGAAACTCTGAATATGGCCATGTAAGGTGTCTAACAGCTGGGGATTGTAGCCCAATACTGATTCCAGTATTGATTGTACAATCCCATGTACTCTGGGGGCTCCATCATGGCCCCCCCAGTGCTGCCATACCAGTCTTCAGGGGTTTTCACTGCAGCCCCAGCTGCTGCCACCTCACAGACAGGTTTCTGCCCTCCCGGGGCTTGAGCAGCTCAATCCCAGGAAGGCAGAACAATGCGTTTCCTTTAGGAGCGGTGTGTTACAACCTCTCCCTCTGGAAATAGGTGTTACAGGCATGGGAGGGGTATCCTCCCAGAGCCACGGGAAATGCTTTGAAGGGCACAGATGGTGCCCTCCTTGCATAATCCATTCTACATCGGTTATTTAGGGTCTCTCCGCTGGGTGTTTCTTCAGATTCTGATTGCAAGACTCCAGCAGGAATCCTCTGCATCCTTTACTTCATCTTCTACCAATGGATCAACCACTGACTGTTCCAGGAACTCTACAAAACTGCAACAAAGAAGCTAGAACGACTTCTAAAACATTGTAACTTCAGTTTCTGACAGCAACAGCAACAGTTTCCAGGTTGTGCATCCTCTGAGGACTGCCTGTCTTCAGCCTGCACAAGACGAACCAAATGAATCTCCCGTGGAGTTACGGAGTCACTTCCCTGCTTCAGCAGGAACCTCTCTGCAGCAATGATCGGTGGCTTAGACCCCTCCTCTCCAGACGACAGGGGTGGATCCAGCAACATGGGTGGTGGGCTAAAGTGACTCTAGCAGTCCCACTGTCCAATGTTGATGGAGGTAAGGGCTTGCCTCCCTATGCAAGACAGTACCCCGTGCACCGCGTGACTTGCAGTTGCTAAGGCTTGTGTGCGACCTTCCAAGAAGTTCTCTGTGCACAGCACAGCTTAGGCCCCAAGCACTCCATCCTGTGACGCATAGCTTCCTGAGTGGTTCTCCAGCAGCGTGGGAATCCTTTGTGTCGTGCTACGTGGGCCTCCATTTGCACCTCCTTTGTCCTCGTGCTGTGGGACTCCTGTGAGTGCTGTCTGGTCTTCTGAGGGCTCTCCGAGTTGCTGAGAGCCCCCTCTGTCTCCCCTTCCGGGTAGAGTCTACCAGGTCCCTCCTGGTCCCGAACAGCACCATTTTCCGCTAACCGCAAGCTTTGCAGGTGCCAAGGCTTGTTGGTGGAATCCAGCGACACAAACCAGACTGCATTTATCCATCCGGCGTGGGACATCTTCTGCAGGAACCTGCATCTGTCTTCTGTGGTGCAATACTGACTCTGTCTTCTCACCGGTGGTTCTTCTTTTGCACTTTCATCCAGGTTAGCAGGGGCTCTGTTCTCCCTGGACTCTTCTGTGCTTCTTGGACTTGGTCCCCTTCTTCCACTGGTCTTCAGGACCAGGAATCCATCACTGGTGTCTTGCAGTATCTTCTGGGTCTTGCATTATCTTCTATCACAACTTCTTGTGTGTTTTAGGAAACTTGCTGCTGTGTTTTACACCTGCTTTCATTGGCTCTAGGGGGGGAAACATAACTTACCTTAGGTGCTTTTTTACACTCCCCGCACCCATCTACACACTACAAGTGTCTAGGTGGGAAACAGACTTTCCCATTCCACTATTTTAGTTTATGGTTTGTGTCCCCCCCTAGGCCCATTGCTACCTACTGTGATTTTCACTATTTGCACGGTTTTCCTACTGTGTACTTACCTGTTTCTGGTTACTAGTGTATATACTGTGTGATTTACTTACCTCCTAAGGGAGTATAGCCTACAAAGTATTTTTGGCATTCTGTCACTAAAATAAAGTATCTTTATTTTTGTAACACTGATTATTGTCTTTCATGTGTGTAAGTACTGTTTGACTACAGTGGTACTGCAAGAGCTTTGCATGTCTGCTAGTTCAGCTATGGCTGCTCTGCCTACAGCTATCTCTAGACAGCCTGGCTTCTAGACACTGACTACATTTCAATAAAAAGGGATAAGTGGACCTGGTATAAGGTGTAAGTACATTAGGTATCCACTACAAACAAGGACAGCCTCTTACATTGGTGGTGCAGCAGTGGGATAAGTATTTTTAATTGCCTTATCACTCTGTCACCTGGTTCTTTCCAGAGGAAAGACTACTCTATACCTCGAACTATACAAAAATACCTAGTATAAGGGTCTAGTCTCTTACATTCCTTTCAAGAGATTAGAGGTTCGATAGATTAGGCTCTCCCTGCACCGCCGTAACACACACATCATGTCTACTGCTGGGCCTAGCTCTGAAGTCATGGGTACCCCCATATGAGGGCATGACCTTCAAGGAATTGATGGGTCTTTCCACAGACAGGAAATTAGATGTGGGAAAGAACCCCAACAAGAATTTCCTTTGGAGTCTCCTTCTCCAGGATGACCAGGAGCATGCTGGTGACCAGGAGGAGGAGGTAGAGCGAGATTCTGCCCCCACAGAATCTGAGAATCATCCTTCAGATTCAGGGGAGGGCTCTTCCAAAGATCTTCCACCCAGCAAACCCACTAGTGTAGCTGGTAGTGGGAGGGGTAGTCACTCAGGTAGGGTCTCCCTTCACTAGGTCACTAGGGTTACAAAAGCTAGGGAAAGGTCTACCTCTGCCCATTCCCATATCACCTCAGTGTCTGAGTGACCCAATTGCAAAACTCGAGGAGATGACTCCATAGATAGGAAACTCAGGAAACAGACTGGAGGAGGCCATGCTGTGGATGCTGCAGCAACAGCTAGCCCTAGATATGGAGGCCTTGGCAGTGGAAAGACAGGGGTTGGGGTTAGTTCCCCATGGTGGCAGCAGCAGCAGTTTCAGGAGTTTTGGTGTTAGGGAGGATTTCACTGATTCCAGGAACCTGCACAAAATTGTTCTCTCATACAAGGTGGGGGATGATGTTTACAAGTGGTTTGCTGCATTTGAAAGGGCCTGTAAGGTTCAGAGGGTCCCTCAAAGCAAGTGGGCTGCTATTCTGTGGTCGCCGTTTTCTGACACGAGGAGGGATAGACTTTTCACTGTCAGAGAAGAAGACTCAGACAACTACAGTATTCTTAAGACTGCACTCTTAGATGGGTTTGCTTTAACCACTGAACAATACAGGATAAGGTTCAGGGATACCAGAAAAGAGGCCTCACAGGATTGGGTTGCCTTTATGGACTGTTCTGTCAAAGCTTTAGAAGGCTGGTTACATGGCAGCAGAGTGTATGATTATGAGGGCTTGTATAATCTATTTTTGAGAGAGCATATTTTGAATAACGGTGTGTCTGACTTGTTACACTAGTACTTGGTAGTCTCAGATCTGACCTCTCCCCAGAAACTGGAAAAGAAGGCAGACAAATGGGTCAGAACAAGTGTGAGCAGAAAAGCTCATACAGGGGGTGACAAGGAAAAGAAGAAAGAAGGTGATAAGTCTCAGGGCAAGGGTGGGGACAAACACAAAAGTAAAAACCCTTCACCAGGTCCTCAAAACTCCTCTGCGAGTGGGACTAAAACCATTTCCTCATCTTCTGCACACACTAAAAAGCCTTGGTGCTGTATGTGCAGAGGTAAAGGCCATAGGTCAGGGGGAAAACCCTGTGCAGGTGAAGCTCCTCAGCCTACCATCACTACTAACTCTACATCCACTTTTAGTGCCCCTAGTAGTAGTAGTAATAGTGGTGGGACTAAGGGCAATAGTCAAAGCAAGGTTGCAGTTAGGCTCACTTTTGGGTCCATAATAGAAACTGGGGTAGGTGTAGAAACCCCAAAGTCAGTTTCTGTCACACCTGGTAGCATTGGCCTTGCAACCTTGGCTGCTTGTCCCCTTAACATGGATAAGTACAAGCAGCCAATTCAGATAAATGGTGTTGAGGCCCAGGCCTACAGGGGCACATGTGCCAGTATCACTTTAGTGACTGAAACCCTAGTGTCACCTGCACTACACCTCTTTGGACAGAAGTAAAAGGTTACTGATGTCAACAAATCCACTTAGTCTCTCCCCTTAGCTGTAGTGCAACTTAGTTAAGGTGGAATTACTGGCCCTAAGCAGGTGGTGGAGTCACCTAGCTTAACTGTAGACTGCCTCTTAGGAAATGACCTAGAGGCCTCAGGTTGGGCTGAAGCAGAGATTATGACCCATGCGTCCATGCTGGGCATACCCAAGGAATTGTTTTCTTTAATCTCAAGTGAGATTAACAAGCGAAGGAGTCCTGAAGCCTCAAGATCTTCAAACCTCAGGTAAAAAGGAAATCATAGTATCCCCTACCCACCCTACCACAAAGGATATCATTCCTGTGGTAGGAGACACCCCACCTAGGGTGGACTCTATATCAAGGGAGTCAAAAGCTACCAAAGCTGGGCTCCCAGGGGAAAACGTACCTCTGTATGGAAAAACTAAGACAAAACAGCAACCCTGCCCTGTTTTAGAAAATTTGGAGCAACACTCCAGCCCTCCCAGAGAAATGTTAGTGCAGCACCCCTGCACTACCTCTAAAACCATAGGACAGGAATCCTGTCCTGCTGTAGCCCAAGAAGGACAGCAGCCCTGTCCCCCTTTAGTGCCATGGGGACAAACTTTTTGCCCTGGTCTAGACTTGCTAAGACAGCATCCCTGTCTGGCATTACAATCCTTAGGACAGCAACCCTGTCCTAACATAGGGTCCCAGGGACAGTCATACTGCCCCATTTTAAAACTTTTTCCCAACCTTAAACATAGGGAATCACAGAGTCCACAGTTTCACTGTTCTCTAATTAAAAGTAACCAAAGGTCCACAAAGTGGATGATAAAGGGAGTAACCACTCTATTGCAGAGCTACTCTCCACTTATCACCATTTAGACAATGAAATCTCAACTGACCAATGTTAGCCTTATTGTCCTTCGTTGAGGGGGACGGGGGGCACAGGCTTGGGAGGGGTAGCCTCCCCAAGTCACTGGAAATACTTTGAAGGGCACATATGGTGCCCTCCTTACATAATCTAGTCTATACCTGTTCAGGGACCCACAGTCCCTGCTCTGGTGCGAAACTGAACAAAGGAAAGGGGAGTGAGCACTCCCCTGTCCATCACCACCCCAGGGGTGGTGCTCAGAGCTCTTCTAGAGGGTCCCTGGGTTTTCCCATTTTGGATTCCAAATTGGCAGGGACCTCTGGGAGCATCTGAGTGGCTAGTGCCAGCAGGTGACATCAGAGCCCTCCCCTGATAGGTGATTACCAGTTTAGCTGACCAATCCCCCTTTTAGGGCTATTTAGGGTCTCTCTCTTGGGTGGTTCTTCAGATTCGGATTGCAAGACTCTAGCAGGAATCCTCTGCATCCTTTACTTCACCTTCTCACCAACTAAACTGCATTTGGACCCTCCAGGAACTCTACAAACTGCAACAAAGAAGCAAAGCTGGCTTCTGCAACATTGTATCTTCAGCTCCTGCCAGCAACTGCAACTGTTTCCCGTTCCTGCATCCTCAGAGGACAGTCTGTCTTCAGCCTGCACCAGGACGACAAAGGAATCTCCCTTGGAGTGAAGGAGTCACTCCCCTGCTTCAGGAGGCACCTCTCTGCAACGACGACCAACAGCGTGGGTTCCTTCTCCTAATGAGTTGCGTGGATCCTGCATCACGGGTGGTGGACTGAAGTGGTCCCGATGGTCCTGAGGTCCTACTCCCCAACTTTGGTGGAGGTAAGAGCTTGCCTCCCTACTCAAGACAGTACTCAAGCTGTCTGGTCTTTTGTGGGCTCTCCGAGTTGATGAGAGCCCCATCTGGCTCCCCCTCTTGGGTAGAGTCCACCAGGACCCTCCTGGTCCCGGGCAGTGCCATTTTCCTCTAAACGCAAGCTTTGCGTGTGCCAAGGCTTGTTGGAGGAAGCCAGCGATGCAAACCGGACTGCAATCTTCCATCTGGCATGAGACATCATCTGCACCAACCAGGAACCCGCATCCATCTTCTTGGGTGCAGTACTGACTGTTGCTCTTCACCGGTGGTCCTTCTTTTGCACCGTCATCCAGGTTCGAAGGGGCTCCTGTTTTCCCTGGACTCCTCTGTGCTTCTTGGACTTGGTCCCCTTCTTCCACAGGTCTTCAGGTCCAGGAATCCACTGTTGGTGTCTTGCAGTCTCTTCTGGTTCTTGCATAATCTTCTTTCTCGTGTTCTTCTGTGTTCTAGGAAAGTTACTGTGATTTACACCTGCTTTCCTGGGCTCTGGGGTGGGTTCTATTACTTACCATTGGTGTTTTCTAATACTCCTGGCGCCGATCTACACACTACACTTGCCTAGATGGGGAACCAACATCTGCATTCCACTTTCTTAGTATATGGTTTGTGTTCTCCCGGGCTCATTTCTAACTATTGTGATTTTCACTATTGGTACTGTTTTCTAACTGTTTTTTTTTTACACATTTCTGCATACTAGTGTATATAATTTATGAATTACTTACCTCCTAAGGGAGTATAGTCTCTATGGTATTTTGGGAATTTGTGTCACCAACATAAAGTACCTTTATTTTTGTGACACTGAGAATTTTCTTTCATGTGTGTGAGTACTGTGTGACTATAGAGGTATTGCATGAGCTTTGCATGTCTCCTAGATAAGGCTTGGCTGCTCAGCTACAGCTACCTCTAGAGAGCCCGGCTTCTAGACACTGCTTACATTTCAGTAGTAAGGGATAACTGGACTTGGTATAAGGTGTAAGTACCTTAGGTATCCACTACAAACCAAGCCAGCCTCCTACAGTGAATGGCTTTGAAAAACCGGGGCATCTTAGAACAGGAGGAGGGGTGACTAAACTGTTGTACTGAGTATCTGTTAGTCCAGCTATTTTGTTGGGATGGTTATTGGCCAGAAGGTCGGTAAGTGGAGCTGCGTATGTGGAATAGTGGGGGAAAAAAGCATCTATAATACGCCACCATCCCCAGGAAGGAACGGACATCACATTTTGTTTTAGGAGGGGGTACGTTTCGAATCCCCTCTCTCCTTGGGGTCATATACGGCCTTTCTCTATGACGTAACCTAGTCATAGTCAATCGATTGCAGCGCTAGTTTACATTTCTCTGGATTAGATGTCAACCCTGCATCCTTTAGGGTTAGTAGGACAGCTGAGAGATGGCCCAGAAGTTGTTCCCATGTGTGGCTATGGATAGCCGCTGCATACCTTTGATGTGGTTTGAGTATAGTGTCCATGAGTTGTTGAAAAGTAGCTGGTGCCCCATGTAACCCAAAGGATAATACCAGGAAATGGTATAACCCTGACAGTAGAGAACGCTGTCTTTTCTTTGTCGTTTGGATTCAGAGGGATTTATCAATAACCCTTGGTGAGGTCCAACATTGAGAAATACTGGGCCTGGCCTAGTCGTTCTATTAGCTCATCCACTAGCGACACTGGGTAGGTATCAAAGGTGGATATAGCATTTAACTGACGAAAGTCTATGCAAAACCGAATGGACCTGTTTGGTATTGGTACTAGCACTACTGGGGAACACCTGGGACTGTTAGAGGGTTCTATTATACCTGCATGTAGCATCTCTTGTACTTCACTTTCTACCACCTGTCTCCTGGCTTCTGGGATCCAGTATGGTTTAAGACATATTGTCCTTTCTTCCTCAGTACGGATGTTGTGTTGAACCAGGTTGGTTTTTCCAGGGGTCCTGGAGAAAACCCCACTGTGGTTCCTAAGTAATCTGTGGAGCTGTGTCTCTTGCTGTTCTGTCAACCCCAGATCTATCTGGGTTATTAGACCCTCCTTATTGTTAGGCTGGGGCAGTAATGGTATGTCTAAGGGTTTGGTCTCATTTATAAGGAGGATCAGGTCCTGTTTCCCTGTTATGGTATCCTCCTCCTCCCACAGTTTTAGAAGATTGACACAATATATCTGGTGTTTCTTAGATGTGTGGGGGATGTCAATTCTGTAAGTAACTGGGGTAATCTTCTCAAGGACCTTATATGCTCCTTGCCATTTAGCATTCAGTTTATTTTCGTTGGTGGGCAGTAAGACCAACACCTTTCTTCCTACAAGTATGTCCCTCAACCTTGTTCCCACACCATAAGCTTTGTCTCCCCAGGGCCTCCTCTAGGTGTACCCTCTTGTTCTCCCATACTGCATAAAGGTTTTCTTAAAACTGTTGTGCGTATTCAAGTATGACCTGACATTCCTCCTCATTCTCCTCCCACTGTTCTGCTACCATATCTAGTAGGGTCCTTGGTTGTTTTCCGAATGCTAACTCAATCGGGCTATGACTGGTTGAAGCTTGTACATGGGTTTTGATGGCATACAGTACCAGGAGCAACTTTTTATCCCAGTCCAACCTGACTCTGTGATGGTTTTCTCCGAGAGGTTTTTGATGGTTCTGTTATACCGTTCCACCAATCCGTCGGTTTGGGGATGATATACTGAGGTTTGTATCTGTTTCACCCCCAGTGATTGGCATATCTGGGTCATAATCCTGGACATGAATGGAGTGCCTTGGTCCGTCAGTATGTCTTGGGGAAACCTCACTACAGAGAAAAACCCAATCATGGCGTGGGCTACATTCTTTCTGGTCATACTAGTAAGCGGTATGACTTCTGGATAACGAGTGGCATAATCCACTAAGACTAATATATATTGATAACCCCTTGAGGAGGATACCAATCGGCCAACCAGATCCATCCCTACTTTAGTGAAAGGGATCTCGATTATGGGTAAGGGATGTAGTGGTGCTTTTGGGCACTTAGGGCAAACGCTACAGAATCGTCTGTTATCTGAGAAGACCTCTGGCCAGTAGAAACAGGGGAGTAAGTACTCTTCTGTTTTATCCTTGCCATGGTTACCTCCCCTCCTGTCCATGGGCTAGATGTGTGACTTGGGTATGGAACGGAATGGCAACAACCAGCTGAATTTTCTCCTCCTGGTTTTGATGTGTAACTCTATACAACAATCCGTTCTGGATGAGGAAGTAGGGACCCACCTGTTCGGTGGGTTCCACGACAGCGGACGCCCAATGCATTCTTTAGGGAGGCATCCTCTCTGAATCGTCCGGACATTGTTAGCACTCTTTTCTCTGTTGGGGTTGTATTTGTTTGGCTAATTCCTGGGACTCTAGTGGGGTAGTTTATTCTTTCTCCTCTTTTTGCCTTTTACTTAATATCGTTCTATCCTTCCCTGGTTCAATCTGGTTGTAGGAGAAGAGGGCTCTGGTCAACCAGGTAGTGACCGGATTTCACAGGTGTGTCTCTTCCAACAATAGTAGAAAGTCAGGATAGTGTGTACGAATAATAATATCCTCAACCAACTGGTGTATAGCTCCTACTTTTATTTTCTCATCAATTCCTTTCCAGTCAATGTCTATCTCGGCTACAGGATATTCCTTACAGTCTCCGTGAACACAACTGATGGCAACAGTTTCTCCATTTACCCACTTGGCAACAGTTTCCCCATTTACCCACTTGTCCACAGCGAACCGGCTTGCATTAACTACTGATTGACAACATTGTGAGTCTATCAATGCCAGTGCAGTTACCTGATTTACTTTCACTGATCTGCCAGGCCACAGAACTCTGCCCCTGGTCATTCCCACTTCCATTGGTTCTGGGGTTGGTATTTTATATGGACAATTCCGGGCGATGTGGCCACATTCAGCACAGTTAAAACACTGTGGGCTCTGATAGGTTCTCTAGCAGTGTAGCACAATGGTAGGTGTCCTTCCTGTGGTGGTTGATAACTGGGTTTCAGAGAGGAAGGACCATCTATGGCTGTCTGAGATCCCCCCTTCATAGGAGTCACTCTAAATTCCAGGGCCCTATGAAAGGCGTTTGCTAACTCAGTGGCTTGAGGGGCTGTAACATCCAGGTGGTGTTTAACCCAATTGCGTGTGCTAATGGGTAATGCTTCCAGGAAATGTTCTAACAATATGGATTAGACTATTTCTTCCTCCGTGTGTTCAGTAGGATGTAACCATTTTAGGCCTTGGTCCTGCACCCTTTAAAACAGAGACCTGGGTGTTTCGGGTGCATTCCATTTGGTTTTATTGAATGTCAACCGGTAGTGTTCAGAGTCCAAGCCGACTCTTTCCAGTATAGCCCTCTTAATCTCCCCATATGGTGTTACACCCATGGGGTTTACGGCTTGATATGCAGCTTGTAGCGTACCGGTAAGTATTGGAGCTATGTATTGTACCCACCTTTCCTGGGGTCAATTCCTGGTTCCCGCCACCCTTTCAAAATTGATAAAGAAGGCTACAGGGTCCTCCCCTTCCTGGTGTTTCTGTAATATGGAACTAGGGACGTTAGAGTGTACCTGGTATGTGCTATTGTGTCCGTGAGTCTATTGGATGGCTATTACATGGACTAAGTGGTTGTTGGCTATTATGGTGGCTTGGCTTTTGAGGGTGGCATGAAATGCTTCCCTATCTGTCTGGGCTGTCTTCACCTGTTCTTCCTAGACCAATTGTAGATGTCATTGACCCTCTGCTAGTTGGGTGGTTATGTCCTCCAATTACGGTTTTTCCTCCATGTCCCTTTTTTACCATCAGTTTGGCCTTCAAATCCCACTTTTGACACCACTGTCGAAGAAATACACAGAGGGCGCTATCTGTGTACGGTCATGGTGTTTTATTACTGGGGCCCTTGATAGAAAAATAAAGGAAAACTATGAAAATAACCAAGGAATTCAGGCTTCTCCTGGGATAGGTCAATGTTATTGGTTTGTCTGCTTTCTCTCTTTTCTTTCTTCCGATTTCTTTTATGTTGCGTCTTTCTTTCATCATGGGAATGTACCAATGGCCTCCAATCTCCTCATCACACAGGATCATGGGGAATGGGGAGAAGAAAACAAATAAAAGGCCCATTTCAGATAAGTGCTGTCTGGATTTCTTATTTGTGTTTTCTTTCTTTTTTAAAATATTTTCTTTGTTGCTCAGTGGCATGCAAGGGTAACGGTTGGCTCCGTGAAATGGGGAAAAAGAACAGCTGTGTGCTGAAGGATTTTAGGGATCATCCTAGTGTCACCTTTTCAAGCACAACCCCGATCTATATCGGTGTTTGGGGACTCAGAATAGTGCCAACTATGTCTTCTCAGTCACCCCTCTAACCTCCCACTTCTCCCTTTTTTCCTTGTGCCCAATACTGAAATCAATCATGTAAGCGATCTCGTAGCTGTGACAGCCACGCCCCTCCAGGGATGTGGCGGGCCTCAGCATTCCTCCCGCGGACTGATGCCTGGTGGCTTTCTCCTGTCTGGCTTCTTTTGTCTCTTCTCCGTTGGTTTCTTTTGTGTTTCTCCTCACGTCTCCGGACACGCTCTCCAACCTGCTCTGGATCCTTGTCTGTCTGCATCTTGCTCCTGTCGACGCCGTCTGTCCTGCCCTTCTTCCTCCAGTTCCCCTCTGTGTCCTCATCCTGGCTCCATTTACGGGGGTCCTTTCCTCAGTCGTTCGCACGTCTGCATGCTCCTCAATGCGTACCTACGTCACGCGCTTTACGGTACCCCCTGGGGTATGGTTCCTGCGTACCCAGCTTCAATAGGTTATCATCATTCTCATATGGCCCAGCCTCCCTCTTACAGGACCAGAACTGGATTAGGCACCACTTGACAGGACAGGACTCTTAGAAGAGGAGCCCAGGTGCTGGCAGATGAAGGCTTTAATGTCCCAGAGACCTAACAGGAGGCAAGCTCAACTCAAGCCCTTGGAGAACTTTGGAAAACAGGATGCAAAAAGCAAAGCACAGTCCTTTCACTCCCAAAACAGAAGCATCAAGCAGCAGGCCAGCACAACAAAGCAACAGGCAGAGTAGTAGGCCCTCCTACAGCATCCAGCTCTTCTTACTGGCTGAATGTCCTCAGTCCAGAAGTGCTCCAACTCTGTGTTGTCAGAGGTCCACTACTTATACTCATTTCTGCCTTTGAAGTAGGCAAACGTCAAAGGAGAGTCTTTGCAGTGCACAAGACCCTGCTTTTCATGCCCTGGCCCCAGACACACTGCTGGGGGTTTGAGACTGCTTTGTATAAGGACAGGCCACAGCCCTATCCAGGTGCAAGTGTCTGCTCCTCCCACCACTCTAGCCCAAGAAGGCCCATCAGGATATGCAGGGCATATCTCAGCTTTCTTTGTGTGACTGTCTAGAGTGAATTCACAAACAGCCCAACTATCATCCTGACCCAGACGTGTATTCAAGAGCCAGGCAGAGGCACAGTATGATTAAGCAAGAAAGTGACCTTTTCAAACTTACAATTTAAAAAACAACTTGACCAAAAGATGTATTTTTAAATTGTGAGTTCAGAGACCCCCACACTCCATATCTCGATCTGCTCCCAATGGGAAATTACAATCCCCATGTTACCCTATGGGAGAGAGAGTCCTTGCAATAGTGAAAAACACATTTAGCAGTATTTCAGTATCAGGACATATAAACTATACCAGTATGTCTTACCTTTTAAATACACTGCACCCTGCCCATGGGGCTGCCTCAGGCCTACCTTAGGGGTGACATATATGTAGTAAAAGGGAAGGTTTGGGCCTGGCAAGCAAGTGCAATTGCTAGGTTGAAATGGCTATTTAAAACTGCACACACAGAAATGGCAGTGGCAGGTCTCAGACATGTTTACAGGGCCACTCCTGTGGGCGGCACAATCAGTGATGCAGGACCACTAGTAGCATTTGATTTACAGGTCCTAGGCACACATGGTGCACTGTACTAGGCACTTACTAGTAAGTCTAATATGCCAATCATGGATAAACCAATCACCAATACCATTTAGATAGAGAGCACTTGCCCTTTAGCACTGGTCAGCAGTGGTAAAGTGCCTAGAGTTCTAAAGCCAGCAAAAATTAAATTCAGCACAGGATCAAAAACAGGAGGTCAGAAGCCAAAACGACAGGGAAAACCCTGCAGAAAGGGCCATGTCCAGCATCTATTTATAAGGACACTACATTGTTAAAATGTATTTGAAATACTACAGTAAAATGTATAGTACTACAACTACTACCTGTGCTATTAAAAGAGCTGAAATCAAAGACAATACCTTCAGGTTTATACACCCAAAACCATAATGATCTACAATTTGGTTTCAGAAGAATAACAATCAACAAAAGTAGTTGAAACATCAAGTCCTGGCCTTACTGACAATATTAGTGAAAGACATTTGATGGACAGGATTCAACTGTCAATTAAAACTACACTGCCTCCATGTCCATCCTACTGAACAAGTTTCTTCCCTTTGGTAATGCTGTTTGCGGTACAGATTATCTAATCTTCAGCAGTACCTCTGCCTGCCAGTAAGTGGTGCCAAAGGCTCTGCAATTACTTCACTACTCCCCCGATGCGACGTGTGTGAGCCTATATAAGCACCTCCCATGCATTGACTTCAATTGTATTTTTTGATACTTCAGTGCCCGCATATGCCAAGCCAATCAAATTGGTCGTGACCAATGTACAGATTCCTAAATTGGGATCTTTTTCTGTGAAGAGACCAGTCCACGGATGAAAGGTGGGAGGTTCAGTGAAGCAACTTTGGTTATATAGGGCCTCTATAGGAAACAGTGTTACCTTAACTTGTTTTTTGATAGAGATTTCTAACTAGAAACTCCTCACCATTTGAGCAGATACCCAAGCAATTCTTCCGAGGTGGTGGGTCCGTGAACTGACTAAAATTAAAAAATCCTGATGGACCCAGCAGGCAAAGTGCCCTTTCCAGCAGATCTAACCCTGCAGGCAATAGTGCCATGTCAACATATGTAGTGATGCCCATGTAGCAGCCTGACAAGTGTTGAGAACCGGATCTTAGCATTCCAATGTAGTGGTAGTAGCCTCGGCAGAATGAGCTCTGAAGCCCTGAAGAGACTGCTTTTTAGCCAGTGTAAGGAGATCTTGATGCAGGGTACGATCCAGAATAACATGGTCCTTTTCTGCACAGCCTTGCATTTTTTTGCTTCAGTGAACCCAATAAAGAGTTGACTGTCCATGCAGTTTCCTCTGGTATGATTTATGTAGAAGCTAACAGCCCTTTTTGGAGCCAAACAATGAAGTCTCTCTCTCTCTCTATGTCCTTAGAGGGGTGAGACAGAGCAAAAAAGGACATCTGAGTGATGTCCTTATCAACAGGGAACAACATCTCCAACAAGATTTGCAAAGAAGTGTGCCTCTCAATCGTAACCATCACAATTTGAATGCTGAGCACAAACCTAACAAAATAAGCTCAAGTTCAGGATAATGCCCAGCTGTTCATGAAACTACAGTCACAAAACTGTTGAAAAACACCCTTTCAGTGATTACGCACCCACTAGAAATCAAGAACCTCCCTGTGTCTCACTTTGTCCATCTTCTGGGTATTACAAAGACTTGACACGAAGAGAAGAGTGCTATACAAACTACTCCACAGAACTATTCAAAAAATACTCCTGAAATGTAGGCCATATGACTGTTATCCTTTCAACTTGATTGTCACACATTGAAACCATCAAAATTTCCCCCACTTATTTTCAGCAATGTTGAAAAAAACACTAGAGTTACAAATCCAGAAATGTATTGACACAAACCAGATCCACAATATGCTTGGCAAAACTTTTCAACCTAACCCAGTCAGCTTCAGTCAAGAGCCAAGGGAATCATAATCAGAGGATACTTCACCTTTGGTACAAATGAGAAAAATACAGTCATCCAAATTCCTGAAAGCCTTTCTCTCTTCCATCTCACGAGGTAATGTCCAGATTCCGTTGGACAATACAAGTAATGTCAACAAATAAGGCAACGTAGGGTCGTGAACTATATGGTGGAAAGTGATTTGCCTGTGGATACAGGTGCAGCATGGAGAGTTCTCTCAGTAATGGTCCATCTCGCAGGCTCCCTCTAGGTCTCCCTCAATTAAGAGACACACTGGTATTTCCCTTCGTGGAACTGTCTGTCACAGCCCAGAACAGGAAGTGTTTTCAAGATTGTGGCAAACACTACCAGCTAGATCTTTTCCTCCGGCATACCTTCACATTCAGCAGGTAGTCTGGTACTACTGGGGTCAGATGATGCAGACTGCTCCAGACTGGGCAAGGAGGATAGATATAGTATACCGATCTTTGAGCACTTAACTTTTCACCAAGGGCCCGTAAAACACCCTACACATGAAGATTCCATCTGTACTGGAAAGCTTTGTGAAAAATCAGATGAGTGTAAATCACATGATTGTGAAAAAAAATTATATTTGGAAGACAAGATGATATCTGTAATCCAGTCACTCTTTGAGCAGGTTCCCAACAACTAGAAAAAAAACTTTGAGGCAACTTCTTTATTACCAGTGGCAGCTAATGGCTCCAAGGAAGTATCACATTTAAGTCTTGCATTTAGTATGGTCCCTGAACTGCAGAAATAGTTCAACATTTCCAAAACATGATGTCCAACTAAACATACAGATATTCTTTAACTGAGTTTATTTAAGCCCCTTATACAACCTGATCTGCTTGATTCAACTTGGGTTCTCGACCTGGCCCACAAGCAAGAGCACACACCCAGACAGCAGGAAAGGGAAATGAACACTTTTCTGGTGCCAATGGCAAATATTTCATCTTGTTTGCAAAACATGCAAGATTAAATTGGACATTAATAGACTCAGACTAACAGGGGTGAAGTAGTAGGCCCTCTTACTTTAGCAGCAGGTCATTTGGGTGGACTTTCAATGCCAAAAATTAAATGGGTCTGAGACCAGAATTTATTCAAGAAGGAAAGTCCACCAGAACCACAGAGCATATGGATTACCATCTCGGTTTCAAAAGTATACTATGGGTCTAGGGCATTGTGGCAAATGTACAAGAACAAGCCATTCTAGCCAGTCAAAAAGATGTTGACCACAAACATACAGCCTAACCATTCAAGAAACAAACAGGGCACATCTGAAAGCAAATATATCGACTCTTGGTGCTGTATATAATAGAATATACAGAAAGTGATCAATTATTTAACTCTTCTTTTGAAAAAAGATAATTTTAATCTGCTCAGAAAGTTCACCTGAATAGCAAATGAAGCGACAAAAAGCCACATTTCCATGGCACCAGATACTGCTTATCAGAACTGGAAATGCAATAAATAAAACAAGATTACTGAAGATGAGATGGCAGACAGGTAGCCTTGAAGGGTGCCCAAAGCAGAGCCCTGCTGGGCAGGAGAGAGGATGAAAAATAGAACCTCAGACTGAGATGCAGACAGGGGATCAACAGACTTGTTGGTACACCATTCCACAAATTTGTTGAAACAACAGGTATATACCATTTTGGTGAAGGGATGCCTGGCTGCCAAGATAACATTGCAGACTTCGGGCAGAAGGTCGAAAGCTATCAGTTGCCACCGTTCAATCTCCAAGCAAGGAGGCGGAGACTGGATAGGTTTGGGTGGAAAACCGTCACCTGCTGCTGTGACAGATGATCCTCCTCAAGGGGCAGTCTGATCGGAGGATCAATGGCAATGCTCAGAAGCTTGGTATAGCACACTATTCGTGCCCAGTATGAGGCCAAAAAAAGTACTTTAGCCTGGTCAGTCTGGAACTTCTTCAGAGCCATGGGCAGAAGTGGTATTGACGGGAAGGCGTAAAGGAGGTCTGAGTTCCACTTGAGATGAAAAGCATCACCGATCGAGGTTCAGTTCTCTGTGAAGGCAAACAGATCTAACCAAGGCTCTCCCCACTGCTGAAAGAGACCTTGTCTCACCTCAGGATGGAGACGTCATTTGCGATCAACCATGCATTGACGGCTGAGTTTGTCTGCTTTGGCGTTCAGACAGCCTGCCATATGTTGAACCATCAGTGATATGCCCTGACATTCCAGCCATGTCCAGAGGACCAGAGCGACTGTACGACGAAACAACGACTTCAAAAACAACTACTGCCTTAACAACGAGGTCGGAACACCGACCTCGTTGCTACTACTAATGATTTTACCACGAATGCCTTAACAACAAAATTTCGTTGTAAAGGCATTCCTGATAAAATCATTAGCAATAGGCACCATTCACCCTACATCCCTCACCCCACCCCTCCAACCCCACCCCAAAACCTAAAACCCCCTGACCCCCCACCCACTCCCCAAAACCAAAAACGCCCCACCCCCCCAAACCCACCCCAAAACCTAAAACCCCCTGACCCCCCACCCACTCCCCAAAACCAAAAACGCCCCACCCCCACCCTAAAACCTAAAACCCCCTGACCCCCCACTCCCCAAAACCAAAAACGCCCCAGCCCCCCAACCCCACCCCAAAACCTAAAACCCCCTGAACTCCCACCCCCTCCCCAAAACCTAAACCCACCACTTACCTTCGCCAAGTCCCTTCTTTGTACCTTAACCACGCATGTTCGTTGTTCAGAACATACATAGTTAAGGCACAAAAAAATGGAGTCGTGGTTAAAAAAAGCGTTGTTGCGCTTTCGTTAACCACGACTTTCGGGAAAAAAAAAGTAGTAAAAAAGGATGTTTCCCAGCAGAGCCTCTTGACAAAGGGTCCACAACCTCACTACAGGCTGCTTGTTGCAGTACCACATAGAGGTGGTGTTGTTCATGAACAACTGCACCACTTTCCCTTGGAGAGAGGGAAGGAATGTGTTAAATGTAAACCTGATCACCCGAGCTCCAGCAGATTAAGAAAACACGCCTCTGATCTCTGCCTCCACTATGAGGCCACCCCATCCCAGGAGTGATGCATCTGTTGCTATTGTGAGGTCTGGTTGGGGACGGGAGAGGAATCTGCCTCTGACCCAACTGAGATTCGAAAGCCACTACTGAAGATCTTGCGCAGTTCCCACTGAGATCTCGACTATGTCGGAGAGACTCCCCTGATGCTGCGCCCACTGGAACTTCAGGTCCCAATGCACAGCCCGCATATGCCAATTGGCATGCGTCACCAGTAGGATGTAGGAAACCATGAGGCCCAGCAGCCTCAGTCATTCTCACTGAAATACAGGTTAGAGGCAGAAACATTGGTATCTTAGCCTGAATATCCTGGACTCACTTTCAGGAGGGTAGGCCCAAAACTGCAATGTGTCCAGAACAGCCCCGATGAAAGGGAGCATCTGAGAGGGAGTCAGGTGTGACTTCAGCATGTTTATAGTGAACCCAAGCAAATACAGGAGATTCGTCATAGTCTGGAGGTGAGAGACAACACCCCGGGGCAAGCCCACCTTCAACAGCCAGTCGTCGAGGTAGGGGAATACTTAGAGCCCTAGCCGGCACAGATGAGCATGGACCACCCCCATCACTTTTGTGAACACTTGAGGGGTGCTGGGAAGGCCAAAGGGGAGCACAGTAAACTGAAAGTGCTTGTGATATACCACGAACCGCAAGTAACGTCTTTGGGAGGGAAGGATGGGAAAGTGAAAGTAGGCATCCTGCAAGTCCAACGCTACCACTCAGTCTCCAGGGCAGAAAGGACCTGAGCCAGAGTGAGCATCCTGAGGAAGAGATTGAGGGACCGGAGATCCAGGATAGGGTGGAGTCCCTTGTCCTTTTTGGGCACAAGAAAGTAGCAGGAATAACAACCACAACCGATTCTGGCACAGGGACCCGATCTATGGCTCCCTTGGCCAAGAGAGACGTAACTTAGCTGTGGGTAAGTGCCAGGTGATCCTCCGTTATCCGTTCGTAAGATGATGGCATAGCCTTAGGGGTAGTCTCGAAGGGGAGGGAGTAGCGCCTTCGGACTCTTTGTAAAACCCAGCTGCCGTCGAGATGGATTGCAAGTGGGGCAGGTGATAGCACAACCTGCCACAAACTGGTCCCAGATGAAGCAACAAATTAGGAAGGTTTGGAGGCTGCAGTAGGGGCGGTGCTGGACTGGGCGGGCCGCTGGCTCCCTGACCCACGAGCATGTGGGATCCCACGGCCACGGCCATGCAGAGGCTGTGCAGCATGTGCGGCTCAGTGGCTGTAGGGGAATGGATGAAGTTGGGTTCCACTTCTGTAGCCACGAAAGGTGCGAAAAGTGGACTGTGGGGGACGAGGAGCAGCTGTGAAGCCAAGGGACCGGGCCGCAGCCCGGTACTCCTTAAAGAGCCCGAACGCTGAACCAGGTTTGGCTCCGAAGTAACTGGTGCCATCGAAGGGCATGTCCATGAGTGATTGTTGGACATCCGCTGAAAAGCCAGACGTCCTCAACCAGGTGTGGCGCCTTAAGGCCACCTCTGATGTGCCCGATCTGCCTATTGAGTTGTGTGCAGCCCACAATGTACAGTGAACTTGACTGTATCCCTCTGGTCAGCAACAGCGTGGAAGAGAAAGGGCCCTTCCTCCTCCGGAACCTGCAGCAGCACCTGATCGTATCCCACAGGGAATGGGAATAGCAGCCCAAAAGGCATGCAGTGTTCAAAGACTGAAATGCCAGAATGGAGGAAGAGAACATTTTCTTCCCAAGTTGATTCAGTCTTTTTGATTCCTTATCCGGGGGTATGGGTGGGAATCCGCCCGATGAAGAAGAAGCCTGGATGACAAGGCTTTCATGTGTAGGGTGTTGGTATAACTAATTAAGAGTCGTTCGGCTCAGGCCAATGGTGGTGGGCAATTGTCCTGTTCACAGGAGCCCCTATGCTGGGTGTGGACCAGGAACCCAGAAGGACATCAGTTAGGGCTCAATTAAAAGGTAAGAGGTGTTCCGAGGTGTAAGTCCAGCCTAAAGCACCTCAGTCAGGAGGTTAGTCCTGACTGCCACAGAAGATAGCTCAAGGCCGAGGGCCTCAGCCACAATTCTAACCACCATCGAATACGCCTCCTCCTCCATAGCCACGGTAGGGGGAGAAAGCATGCCAGCGTCAGGAGAGGTATTCAGACCACTAGCTTTGCCCAATTCCTGTACCCAGTCCATTTCAGGGTCTTCCAGCTGGAATTCTAAAGGGTCCAGCGACCCCTCCACACTTCCCCCTTATCCGTACCCATAAGAATAAGGGTCAGGATCCAACCTGGGAAATGTAGGCCCCATCACAGACAGAACTGGCGTTGAGCGACATCGGTCCACTTCTGGGTCGGAGTGGATATAATTATGGGTTTGACATCGATCGTGGGTCCCATCGATGTCTTTGACGGCACCGAAGAAGGTCGTGTTGGCACGACCGGTGTCGGCACGGATCTGACAATGGATCC
Organism: Pleurodeles waltl; assembly: GCF_031143425.1. Classification (NCBI taxonomy): domain Eukaryota; kingdom Metazoa; phylum Chordata; class Amphibia; order Caudata; family Salamandridae; genus Pleurodeles; species Pleurodeles waltl. The sequence continues at coordinate 894,778,323 of NC_090449.1, forward strand.
TGAGGGGCCCTCAGAAGCCGGGGCTGAAGTCGCTGGCGCGGAACCCGCGGGCCCCCCCACTGGGCCCAAAGGCTTGGCTGTGGGGGAGGGGGGGGGGGGGGGAGTCAGTGTGTCCTTATGGGCTGCAGCATTTCTTTTGTCTCCCAAAAGGAGCTCACACACACCCTTTCACAGGACTGCCACTGCAGCCTGCGTGAAATAGTAAACACATTATTTCACAGCCATTTTCACTGCACTTAAGTAACTTATAAGTCACCTATATGTCAAACCCTCATTTAATGAAGGCTAGGTGCCAAGTTACTGAGTGTGAGGGCACCCTTGCACTAGCAAAGGTGCCCCCACATAGCTCAGGGCCAATTCCCGGGACTTTGCGAGTGTGGGGATGCCATTACACACGTGCACTAAATATAGGTCAATACCTTTATGTAGCTTCACAATGGTAACTCTGAATATGGCCATGTAAGGTGTCTAAGATCATGGAATTGTCCCGCCATTCCAAATCTGGTATTGGGAGCCAATTCCATGCATCCTGGGGGCTCCAACATGGACCCCAAGTACTGCCAAACCAGCTCTCTGAGGCTTGCAATGCAGCTACTGCTGCTGCCACCTCACAGACAGGGTTCTGACCTCCTAGGGTCTGAGCAGCTCAGTCCCAGGAAGGCAGAACTAAGCATTTCCTTTGGGAGCAGGGTGTTAGACCCTCTCCCTTTGGAAATAGGTGTTAGAGGCTGGGGAGGGGTAGCCTCCCCCAGCCTCTGAAAATGCTTTGAAGGGCACAGATGGTGCCCACCTTGCATAAGCCAGTCTACACCGGTTCAGGGACCCCCAGTCCCTGCTCTGGCGCAAAACTGGACAGGGGAAAGGGGAGTGACCAGTCCACTGTCCATCACCACCCCAGGGGTGGTGCCCAGAGCTCCTCCAGTGTGTCTCAGACTTCAGCCATTGTGTGTTCCATGGAGGCCTCTGAGTGGCCTGTGCCAGCAGGTGACGTCAGAGACCTCTCCTGATAGGTCCATACCTGATAAGGCAGCCAGTCCGCTTCTCAGGGCTTTTTAAGGGTCTCGCCTGTGGGTTCTCTTCAGATTCTACTTGCAAGTTTCCAGCAGGAAGCCTCTGCAACTACTACTTCATCCTCTGACCAACCACAGACTGCTCCAGGAACCGCTGTAACAGCAACAAAGTATCTAGAAGGGCTACTTTTCCTCTGCAACTTCAGCTCCAGCCAGCAACTGCAACAGTTTCCAAGGTATGCATGCTCTGGGGACTCCCTGTCTTCACCCTGCACCAGAAAGCCCGTAGAAATCTCCCGTGGAGTGAGAGTCACTTCCCTGCTCAAGCACGCTCCTTCTAAGTCGACAACCGGTTCTCTTGAACTCCTATCAATCAATCAAAAAAATTTGAGGGTCTCAAGGTGCTTTGGGAGGGGGGGGGGGGAAGGGGGGGTGACGGATGGTCACTGTTCGAACAACTATGTCTTGAGGTTCTTTCTGAAGAGAAGGAGCGTGCTCCTTGGAACACAGAGGGTAAACCCCATCGACACAGATTGTCCTGAGGTCCTGCTGTCCCAACTTGGAGGAGGTAAGACCTTGCCTTCCCCGAGAACGACAGTACCCCTGTGCACCGCGCCTTCTTCACCTCCTGAGGCCTCTGTGCACTATTTGCAAAATTCCTTCATGCATAACATGGCCCATGTCCCCAGTACTCTATCCTGCGATGCTCAATTCGCTGAGTTGACCTCGGGCGGTGTGGGAGCCTCCTCTGTAGTGCTGCACCAACCGCATTTTGCACCTCCTTTGTCTCCGTGTCCTGGGACTCCTGTGGGTGCCATCTGGTGTTCTGAGGGCTCTCTAAAGTGCTGGGAGCCCCCTCTTCCTCCTCACACAGAGTTAAGGCTCCCAAGTCCCTCCAGGCTCCAGATAGTGCCACTTTGACGCAAAACGCGACTTTGCCGGCACCAAGTCTTGTTGGAGGAATCCAGCACCAAAACTCGCCTGCATCCAACTTCTTTCCGTGGGACATCCAGTGCATCATGCAGGAACCCGCAGCCATCCTTCCTTGGTGCATTTTTGCAGTCTTCGGCCAACCTGGGGACTCTTCTTTTGCACTCTTCTAGGTTGGCAGGGGCTCCTGTCCTTCCTGGAACCTTCTCCGACTTCTGAACTTGTTCTCCTTTCTTTGCAGGTCTTCAGGTCCAGGAGTCCACCCTTTATTCTTTGCAGTCTTGCTTGGTTCTTACAATAATTCTAATCACAACTTGTAGTGTGTCCTAAGAAAACTTGCAATACTTTATTCCTGCCTTTCTGGGGTGGGGTATTTTACTTACCTCTGCTGTATTCTTACTCTCCCAGCGATTCTCTACACACTACACTTGTCTAGGGGGGAATTTGTGATTCGCATTCCACTTTCTTAGTATATGGTTTGTGTTGCCCTTGGACCTATTTTCTCCCATTGCATTCTATAGCATTTCCTATTGTTTGCACTATCCTATGTCTAATTACTTACCTTATTTTGGTGTCTAGTGAATATATTGTGTATAATACTTACTCCCAGAAGGAGTATTGCCCCCAAGATATTTTTGGCCTTGTGTCACCCAAATAAACTACCTTTATTTTTGGTAACACTAAGTATTGTCTTTACTTGTGTTTTAAGTACTGTGAACCTATAAGTGGTATTGCAGGAGCTTTACATGTCTCCTAGTTCAGCTTAAGCTGCTCTGCTATAGCTATCTCTATCAGCCTAAGCTGCTAGAACACTACTACAATTCACTAAGAAGGGATAACTGGGCCTGGTGTGAGGTGTAAGTACCCAAGGTACCCACTACAAACCAGGCCAGCCTCCTACAACTGCCAGCAGAAAATTCTCTGAATCCAGACTGATGCCTGAGGGGAATTCTAAGGTAAGGAATGTGCACCTAAAACTCTCTATCAGATATTGTGCATTAGAAGGTAGGGTATTTTCATAATGTACACCCTATGCAAGAAATGCTCACAGTGGAGCACTGTGAAGTTGAAAGAACTTTGAATTCAAGGAGAGAGTGTTTGAGAACTATTTTAGGTCAGTAATGACTCAAACGTAAGGTGAGAACGGGACGCTGCAAGTGAAAAGTATTTCAATCTGTAGAAGTAAAATAGTGTTTAGTGGTGATACAACTACGTAGCGATTTTTATCAAAGGGGTTAGCCAGGGAAGCACACAGACGTAGTCTGCCAAACAATAGGATTGGTAAGGCATAAAATAAGTCAGTAGTAGAATGATCTTCCAAAAGGGACCTTTGAGGGATTTCTCAATGTTCATAGGCAGAGTATTGTGCGAATCTTCTATGGTTAAAAGTAGTGTGGCTGGTAAAACTAGAAAAAGCAGATTTATATTGCCAGAAGATGCTTACGTAAAAATAAACTATGGGAGAAATGGTGGGAATATTATGGTCAAAATATTTCCACTTGATTTGGAGTTGCCGGGAGGTCGAGTGAGATAAGTTGTGGAATTGTGATTGTAACGCAGAAGACTGACTGTATTGGTTTCCTACTTGTTTTAAAAAACAAAAAGGAAGAAAAATGGTATATAAAAAAAAGGGTGTGGATGGTCAAGTTTCGAATGCTTATGACTAATCAATGCTAATAACATTTATTAATATACGCTTACTCTGAAGTGGCCAACACAGCACATGGCAAAGTTTAAAACACTATATACAGTAACATTTTACTTACAGTTCTACAAAATTAGTCCAATCGTCTTGACTAATTGATGGTCTTGTGTTTCCAAGTGCTGTTAACAAATGCGATTGGCAAATAACAAGATTGCTCTTTGTTGGGACTAGTTGATTTTGTGAAAATCCCTTTAGAAAAAAGAAAAAAAAACAATTAATAAAGCATCATGGAAATATAATTGATGAGATAATTCACAAATCTTATTTAGGTCCGTGGATAAAAATAAGAAGGAAAGTAACACAAAAAGTCATCCATCCGCATAATTACAATCTAGACTTACCATCACTTTTAGAAACAGCTTAACTAGATAATATGATATTAAAGCGTATATGTACATAGAAGCTTAATAGAAGTCGTTTTTATGCTAAGTCCAGCGTCACATAACTGAGACACATGACTTTAAGTAAACAGAACTATCTATGCACAAATCACAAGTGGTGAGGAGTATACTATTTGAGAAAAGATGTTTGTTTCATCGGTTAATGAGTTATGCTGAAGGTCAGCTCGTACATAGTCACAATCTTGTAAATTTTATTAGAGGAGCTATTGCCTACATTAATGAGTAAAGATTAGACAGTGGACCAAAGGACGGTTTATATAAGACAACAGAGTATGCAGCAGAGAAGAGTGGTTGACGATGTATGAATCTATGGCCTTCAGTGGTAGCACATGTTGGAAAGTGATACAAGCTATCCCCTGACTGGACTATTGCTACTTACAAGCTTATTGATTTCTACATCTGCAGTCACCTGTGTGAAAAATGCAGGCCCAGACTCATCGGGTACGTAGGCCAGTCTTATTGGCACATTCAAAGTTAATATTTGGAACCAGACTTGATCATAAAAATAGTGCATGCATTTAAATTCGAAATAACCACATTTCACCTGTTAGTGTCAATAGAAGGGGCAACATTGTAAAATACTTTTTTTGTATGGTGTCCGATGTGTTTTGGGTAATATTCAAAATCATAATTCTGCTTAATTTATTAAATAATTTTATACTGCATGGACCAGCAAATTAGTGCTTTACCGTTTACAAGAATGTAGAATGCATCTCGAATAACAGTATAGAGCCGAACTGGAATAAGACAGGACTTTACTTTATTTGGTCTGTGGGTGTCATTTGAAAATGTGGATTTTAGGTCCTTTGTTATATCTTAATTCTCCATTGGTTTGTCCACTCTTATGAAGGAATACAACGTACAGAAAGTGCTGAAACTGAAGTATCATTGATCGAATCATCTTTATTGTATAATTACTTAGAATCATTACAAACAATAAAATATGCAATTGAACCGAGGAGCACAGACCCAAGAATACAAATATAAACTGGTAACGCAATTTTTCTGTTTAACATATTACGCACATATATACATGTATGTAAAAATAAACCATCACATTTTTAAAACCCAAAAATCAACCTTATCACTATAGCAGCAAATAAAAAGACCTAAAAATAAAAACTAAAATATTAAAAAACTGAGGAATCACACTTAAGGTCAGCTCACAGTGATTCAGACGTCCCAAGGCCGGAGATCTAACATACGTATTAACATCTTTAAAGAGAAGGAAAAGAAAGTAATGCGTTTCTCCACTAGATAAAGAGGACAAGACAAGAAGCTCTCAATTGGGTAGGGTGGGAAAATTAGGAGAAACAGGCTAATAAGTGGTTAAAGTGTTGGGTATATAACAGGTAGAACCGGTTCCCTCTGGCCGACCTCCAGTGAGCTGTCTCCAAATCAAAATGGATCTAACGGCTTAAACCATAAGAGAAATCAGAGATGGGCAGTGAATTTTCAGTCCTTAAGGGAGGATATAAGCTTAGGCTTGAACATGAATTCTTCAGGTATGAAGTTCCAGATTCGAAAACCTTGATAGGATGAGGAGTTTTGACAAAACTTCTACAACAGAAAAACAGCATTTAGCCAGCGAACATACAGATTGGAGAGGCGTGAATGCACAGTGGCACGTGTTGGACAGTTGCAAGACCCTTCCATGGAGCCCACCTATTGAGAAAGATTTTAACCAAGACAACTCTCAGCATACTTAGTCATCCAAACTATTATACAACACTTGCAAGACTGTGGCCTCCATACTTTCTCCTGTACTTTGTGTTCAACAAGTGGCCGTTTGGGGGGCTCGTAAGGTTGTCCCATGTGCTCAGTAATCCATCTTTCTAGCCCTGGTGTGTCTTTCTCCTACTGCAGCTTTTGTTAAGTAACTATAAGCCTTATGCATGCTGTATGCCATTTTGAAGTTTATTCTAGTGTAATGTATCTTAAAATGCAGGTGATATGGCCTGGTTTCCTGGTACTTTTAAGGAGACTTGCATCTCTTAGACAATGGCCATAAGCCATGCTAAAGGGATTTGGGGCAGCCAGCCATTAGCACTTTATTCCTGTCAATATGTGTGCAAAACACAGCATCTTTCAGCTACTCTGAAATCATATGGCGCAACAGAGGATGTGAGGTTCCAGAGTAGGGAGAATTGGAAGGTTGCTCTTATAGCTATATGAGTATGTGAAGTAAACTGGTTATTTTTTGGTTGACAATGAAGCCTAGTAATTTTGCGGTCTGGACCTATGTGGGGAATCTGCCAGGAGAGGAATGCTGTTTGAGCCATTTTGTACACAGAGAAGCCAATAGATTCAGCTTAATGGAGGAAGTCCTCGTTCGATTTCCTAGCAGAATTTTATGATTGTCGGAAGGGATGTATGACTCATGGCTACAATTATATATCATAAGCATTTTGATGGACATTGATTTCCTTTTTCGGGAGCATCTGGACTGGTAGTTCTATGTACAGCTAGGGAAGCAGGATTGAGCCTTGAGGAACTTACGTGGCAGAGAAGGTTATCTGGATGATGTGACCCTGATGACAGGAGGTATGAGAAGAAGTTCAGACGTAGACCAGTTATTCCCATTATGGAAGACACCTGCAGCCTGTCTCTGGGTCATGAGACTGGGTGTAGTTGACACTTGACCTTTGTGTATTCCTACTGGCCAGCCACACACAACAGAGAGCTTAGGTGTGGCTAGAGTGGCCATTACTGGCAGGCTGGGAGGGAGGTGCTAGGCCCATCCCTACTCACACCTGAATAGGCTGTGGACCTGCCTCCACACAAAGGGCTGCATACCTACTGTAGGTAGTTCGGAGAAAGAGCCAGGAAGGCAGGGCACCTGTGCACTTCAAAGGCATGCCTCTGGAAGCTTCTCCCCATTTTGAAGGCACAACTGGGTATGAATATTGGACCTCAGACATCATCTCTTCAGTACACCTCCTAGCCTGTGGATACTCTGCCTGTAAGAAGGACTGGTGTGCTACTGAAAAGACTGCCACTCTGCTTGCCTACAGATCTGAAGTGCTGCTGTCCTGCTGTGCTGACCTGCTCAACTCTTGCTTGCGTGAGAAGGATGAGGCCTGCATCTGTTGAACCCAGGTCCCTAAAGTGCCTCGTAGGGCTAGCTGGCTCGCCTCCTGACTGAGCTTCAGGGACAGAAGGCTCTAACAACCTCAATCCAAGCACTTGGGCTCTGCCATCTGTGAGTCTACCCTTCCAAGTGGTGCCACCCCAGTCCTGGACCCTTGAAAGTGGGCCTAAGGTGCTCTGCCATCCTATGTGGATACAGGGGAACCAACACATGTCCTATGCTGCGTAGTGCAACCCCAAGCACAACCGACATATCGCTACTGCTGTGTGGATTGGACTCGTCGCAAAGACCCTCATTACCTCTTCGGAACAGCAGAAATGAGATTTACCTCTCGATAGCAGCCTCAACAACAGACTCTGCATCTCAGTCCCTCAGAACCAAAGCAGTGCCCTGACTGTACAACACATCCTAGACACCAGAATTCACATTGCAAGCCCTTGACAGGATCCTTGATGTTGACGCAGGTCCTCACATCACAGTCTCGCTGCACCTCAGAACTGATGCAACACTTCGAGCGCAATGCATTTTTGACATAGATCCTCACAACGCTGCGCAAACAGGACTTAAGGTACTATGTTCAGTGGGCCTAACTGGGTCTCTGTAGCTGGTCCCTGCCTCATCGCTGTCAGCTTGAACTCCTTATTTTGTCCCAGCGCGACCATATATTCACATTGGCACTTGGTGCTTTTTGGTACTACTTTCCTTAAATTCTTTAAAACTTCATATTTCTGTTTCTGATTGCTTTTTGCTGTTTTGGCTTTATTTTATTTATTGAAAATAACAATTTTTCTAACTTGGTGTGGGATTCTTTTTGTGTGGTGTTTTGCACTTTATAACTGTTTGAAGTGATGCATAAATACTTTACACACTGCCTCTAAGTTAAGCCTGACTGCTCTGTGCCAAGCTACCAGAGGGTTGAGCAAAGGTTAATTTAGGGTTGGATTTTGCCTCACCCTGATAAGGATTGTGGTTGCTGCATGACCACGGTTCACACCCCAGTCAACCAACAAAATAATTTTCAGATGAATGTAATAACGAATTATAGAAATGTGACAAAAAAAGCAATTACCAAACAGTGATAACCTAACTGCAATGTACAAGCGGGATCTATAGTGCATTCACAATATGCAAATATTCACAAAAAGGACGTTTGACTCACAAATTAGCATTATGTGGAAGCAGGTGGTACTCGGGTACAAACTATAAAAGATGGGTTAGAAAGGAAATCTGGCCTTAAAGAAACTGCACCACGTTATGCCATGCCAAGTGGAATGAGTGTACTGGCAGCACAACATAGGAGGAAGCTGATGGGGAGAATTCGCAGGGTCAGAATTAGAGTTTCGATCAATCAAAAAGAAAAGAACACATCTGAAGTACAGTTTAAGTTGCCAGGTTATTCATGACCTCAAACAGATCTGGAGCCTGTACTAGGTAGGAAAACACACAGAAGTCATCTATTTCTGCACATATGCAGGATCTATACTTCCTTCATTAATTGACTTCAGGCAGGTATCACCCATGAAGTTTTGATAAAACATCAGTGAGGCACTAAGACTCCAGATGATGTTTCAGCTGGAAATGTTTGTAGCAGTGGATTATTTGGCTATTTGGAGAAATATGCATGCAAATAGTCCTAATTTAAATGTTGAATCAATTCTTTTTATTTTTTGTAACGCTTTTATTGCACAAATAAAACTACTCGACAGTGGATTTGTTGTGTGTAATGGAGAGTACGTACACAAATCACCAGGCAGTAAAACAGAAATCCACAAACAAATTTTGAACAAGCACTGGCAATGCCAATAGGTCTGGCATTGGCTGCAGGGGTATTGTACTTTGTCAATGTTTTGTTTTCTTTGAATGGTTCTTTGTAAAAGTATAAGAAAACATATTCCAACACTGCGCCCCATGCATGCATTTGGATGCCTTTATTTTTTGTAAAAAAAACAACAAAAAAAAGGTTCGGTTCGTCTTTACTAAAACCTTTTCCCAGGTGACCCTGCAAGTGAAGTGTGATACAAACTAAACTAATAATCAGGCAGGCGTGCTGACCAACTTTGTTTTGCAAAACGGCTCAAGTGGTAAAGGCACTTCTGGCAGAAAACCTAATGTAGGTCAAAGCTTTGTATCCGAATAAAACAGCGGTGTATGAATGTGTTGTGTATTAGTCAACTGTTTCTCGTGTGTTAATATTGATTATATACAGCTAATGAGAGAATAAGAAAACAAACAGGGGAAAAGAGAGAAAGTTAGGAGAGCTATTCCACAAAGTGTTCTACTGATAAGCGTTTTGTATTCATATATGATGGGTTTAGGAGGTTTTGTGCAATGTCTTTATCCACAACTTTGAACATTTAGCTCTTAAAAAGAAGTCTATAATGTTGAAAGAGGAATCTCACTGGGGTGCAACAGGAAAAAAATGATAGATGTAGGGAAACTGAAATCAAGAAAATACGGAAGGAAGTATTTGTATGAGTGTGGGTCAGTGATTGTATGATTGAGTGAGCATGTGAAGGCAAGAATGTGAGGTATGCTAGTTATTTCATGAGTGAGAGTATGTGGAAGCGAGTATCTGTGAGTTAACCCCTTAGCTGCTGACACCCCTTCCCCCCCCACCCCAAACCCTCCTCCGATGATGAGCCCTTTTTTGGCTATTTGGGGTAGTTTACGCTTAGGCCTTCATAACATTTTGTCCACATAAGCAATCCAGGCCAAATTTGCATTATTTTTTTTCCAACATCCTAGGGATTCTAAAGGTACCCAGTGTTTGTGGGTTCCCCTAGAGGAGACCAAGAAATTAGACAAAATACAGTCAACATTTTTTTTTTTTCAGAAAAATGGGAAAAAGGGCTGCAGAAGAAGGCTTGCTGTTTTTTCCCTGGAAATGGCATCAACAAAGGGTTTGCGGTGCTAAAATCAACATCTTCCCAGCTTTCAGGAACAGGCAGACTTGAATCAGAAAACCAAATTTTTCAGCAGAATTTTACTGGGACATACCCCATTTTTACTATTTTTTGTGCTTTCAGCCTTGTAGGAAGTTGGCTCTGTATATACTATTTCAAAGTAAGAAATAGTGTGCACAGAGTCCAAGGGGCCCCCTTAGAGGTAAGATAGTGGCAAAAAAGATAATTCTAATACTCTATTTTGTGGTAGTGTGGTCGAGCAGTAGGCTTATCAGAGGGTAGTGTTAAGCATTTGTTGTACACACAGGCAATAAATGAGGAACACACACTCAAAGACTTACTCCAGGCCAATAGGTTTTTTAATCTAAAAATATATTTTCTTAGTTTATTTTAAGAACCACAGGTTCAAGATTTACAAGTAATACTTCAAATGAAAGGTATTTCACTCATGTATTCTAGGAACATTGAATAATCACAATAGCATGTACAGTTTTGACAAAAATAGCAATAAGCTATTTTAAAAGTGGACACTGCAAAAATCAACAGTTCCTGGTACAGGTAAGTAAATGTTAGGTTCACAGGGAAGTAAAACACTTACAGGGTTCAAAGTTGGGTCCAAGGTAGCCCACCGTTGGGGGTTCAAGGCAACCCCAAAGTTACCACACCAGCAGCTCAGAGCCGGTCAGGTGCAGAGGTCAAAGTGGTGCCCAAAACACTGAGGCTTCAATGGCAACAGGGGTGCCCCGGTTCCAGTCTGCCAGCAGGTAAGTACCCGCGTCCTCAGAGGGCCGAGCAGGGAGGTTTTGTAGGGCACCGGGGGGGACACAAGCAGGCACAGAAAGTACACCCTCAGCGGCACAGGGCCGGCCGGATGCAGTGTGCAAACAGGCATCGGGTTTCAGATAGGAATCAATGGGGAGAACCGGGGGTCTCTTCAACGATGCAGGCAGGCACAGAGGGGGCTCCTCGGGCAGCCACCACCTGGTCTAGGCAGAGGGTCGCTCCTGCACTGGAGTTCGGTTCCTTCAGGTCCTGGGGGCTGCGGGTGCAGTGCTGGTTCCAGGTGTCGGGTTCCTTGTTACAGGCAGTCGCGGTCAGGGGAAGCCTCTGGATTTCCTCTGCAGGCGTCACTGTTGGGGCTCAGGGGGGGTCAACTCTGGCTACTCACGGGCTCGCAGACGCCGGGGAGTCCTCCCTGTAGTGTTAGTTTTCCGCAGGTCGAGCTGGGGGCATCGGGTGCAGAGTGGAAAATCTCACGCTTTCGGCGGGAAACGTGGGGTCTTTAAAGTTGCTTCTTTGTTGCAAAAAGTTGCAGTTTGTTGAACAGGACCGCTGTTTTCGGGAGCTTCTTGGTTCTTTAGATGCAAGGCAGTCCTCTGAGGCTTCAGAGGTCGCTGGTCCCTGCTGGATGCGTCGCTGGTGCAGTTTTCGTCAAAGTAGGGTCACAGGCAGGTGGGGGCTGGGGCCAAATCAGTTGTCTCCGTCTTCACTGCAAGGCTTTAGGTCAGCAGTCCTTCTTCTTCTTTAGGTTGCAGGAATCTATCTTCCTCGGTTCTGGGAGCCCCTAAATACTGGATTTAGGGGTGTGTTTAGGTCTGGGACGGCAGTAGCCAATGGCTACTGTCCTTGAGGGTGGCTACACCCTCTTTGTGCCTCCTCCCTGTGGGGAGGGGGGCACATCCTTAATCCTATTGGGGGAATCCTCCTTCTACAAGATGGACGATTTCTAAAAGTAAGAGTCACCTCAGCTCAGGACACCTTAGGGGCTCTCTTGACTGGGGGGTGGTGACTCCTTGTTTTCCTCATTAGCTCCCCCAGCCTTGCCGCCAAAAGTGGGGGCAGTGGCCGGAGGGGCGGGCATCTCCACTAGCTGGGATGCCCTGTGGCGCTGTAACAAAGGGGTGAGCCTTTGAGGCTCACCGCCAGGTGTTACAGTTCCTGCAGGGGGAGGTGAGAAGCACCTCCACCCAGTACAGGCTTTGTTCCTGGCCACAGAGTGACAAAGGCACTCTCCCCATGTGGCCAGCAACATGTCTGGTGTGTGGCAGGCTGGCAAAAACTAGTCAGCCCACACTGGAAGTCGGGTATGTTTTCAGGGGGCATCCCTAAGATGCCCTCTGGGTGTATTTTACAATAAAGTGCACACTGGCATCATCTTCAACAAAGCAAGCTCCGTCATCGCACCCCAACTCCGGAAGATCATCAACAGTTCCTTCGAGTCTGCCACCTTCCCGGAGAGCTGGGAACACGCTGAGATCAATGCCCTCCTCAAGAAACCCAAGGCGGACCCCAAAGGACCTCAAGAACCTGCGGCCCATCTGCCTCCTCCCCTTCCCGGCAAAAGTCAGAGAAAATTGTCAACAAACACACCCATTTCCTCGAGGAGAACAACACTCTGGACACATGCCAATCCGGATTCTGCAGGAACCACAGCACTAAAACTGCCCTAATCGCCACCACAGACGACGACAGAACCATACTGGACAACGGCGAAGCCGCGGCCCTCATCCTCCTGGACCTCTCAGTCGCGTTCAACACCGTCTGCCACCACACCCTACGCACACGCCTCAGCGACGCATGAATCCGCATCAGAGCCCTGGACTGGATCACCTCCTTTCTCACCGGCAGAACTCAGAGTCCTTCTCCCTCCGTCCCACTCTGAAGCCACCAAATTCATCTGCGGCATACCCCAAGGTTCATCCCCTTAGCCTGACCCTCATCAATGTCTACATGGCATCGCTCGCTAAAATCGCCCGATCTCACAACCTCAACATTATCTCATACGCCGATGACACCCAGCTGATCTTCTCCCTCACCAAGGACACTGCCAAGACCAACCTCCACAAAGGAATGAAGGCCATCACCGAATGGATGAAGAACAGCTGCCTGAAACTGAATTCTGACAAGACTGAGGTCCTCATCTTCGGCTCCACCCCTTCCGCATGGGATGACTCCTGGTGGCCTGTCACACTAGGAACCGCACCGGCACCTACCAGCCACACAAGCAACCTGAGATTCATCCTGGACTCTTCACTCTCTATACCCCAACACCATCTCCTCCTCCTGCTTCAACACCCTTCGCATGCTTCCAAAGATCTACAAATGGATCCCAACAGAAACCAAAAGAACAGTCACCCAAGCACCCATAAGCAGCAAACTGGACTACGGCAATGCCCTCTACACAGGAACCACAGCCAAAATCCAGAAAAGACTGCAACGCATCCAGAACACCTCTGCACGTCTCATCCTGGACATCCTCCACCTCTGCCACATCACAGCCCACCTGAGAGACCTACATTGGCTCCCCATCAACAAGAGAATCACCTTCAAACTCCTCGCCCACAAGGCACAGCACAACAGCGGACCAGAATACCTTAACAGACGGCTCTCCTTCTACACCCCGACCCAACAGCTTCGCTCCGCCAACCTTGCCCTCGCCACCGTCCCACGCTTCTGCAGAACAACAACCAGCAGCAGATCGTTCTTGCACCTCACCTCCAAGATGTGAAACACTCATCCCACCCACTTGTGTCAGACCAAGGAGACCTTCAGGAGACATCTCAAGACATGGCTGATCGAGCAGAAGCAGCCACCCCCTCCCAGCGACCTGAGACCCTCACAGGTGAGTAGTGCGCTTTACAAATTCCCTGATTGACTGTACTTTTGACCCTGAGGTGATCCATTCCTGATGCAGGCACTAGGTACAGGCACTCAAGTGGGGTAGCGTTTTCATCAGGACAGGTGGGGTAACATTGGGTGGTAGGAATTTTGTGGTTCTCAGCATATTTCTGTAGTTTGTGTGACAGAAATGCAAGAAAAAATTGAGTTTTTATTCAACATTTCACATTTACAGGGTATTCTGGGTAAGAAAACTTTGGGGAACCCACACAAGTCACACCTCAATGGACTCCCCGGGTGTCTATGTTCCAGAAATATCTGAGTTTGGTAGGTTTTACTATATGGCCGCCAAGCCCAGGACCAAAAACGCAGGTGCTTCCCTTACAAAACCAGGTTGTTTTGTGATAGGTAATTTTGAGGTCTCCACAACACGATTTGAGAAGTGGAATGTGGGGCTGAACTAAATTGGGGAGCTCCCAAGAGAGCACTTTCTCTGTGCTTGCCGCCACATACACCTGTTCTCTGGGTTGGGCTAAACCGCTACTGTCACACTGCACAGACTGTGCTTGCGAAGGGACAGCAGGACTGTCCTCATCACCTCCCTCAGAATCACTGGAAGAGGAGTTGTCGGAAAAATCATTCCCAGAGTCTGGGCCATTGTCCTATTCCTCAAATGCTGTCTCGGTATCTGCTGTCTCAGTCTCTGTTCCTACGTCAGAGCTGTCCTCTATAACCAGAGTTGGACCTTGAGCAGCAGTCATCCAACGAGACGCCATCTCTGCTACTGGCTAACCTCTCGCTCTAAAACACTAGCCTACATGGACAGTCACAAAATTGCTGGTGGGTGTGTGTGTGATGCGTGAAACAGTAAAGGTCAGTGTAAGGAAATGGCTCCCTGTTGCAGTTACCCCCCCACTTTTTGCCTGATACTGATGCTGACTTGACTGAGAAGTGTGCTGTGACCATGCTAACCAGGCCCCAGCACCAGTGTTTTTTCACCTAAAATGCACCATTGTTTCCACAATTGGCACACTACTGGCACACAGATAAGTCCCTTGTAAAAGGTACCAGTGGTACCAAGGGCCCTGTGACCAGGGAAGCTCCCTAAGGGCTGCAGCATTTGTTGCGCCACCCTAAGGGACCCCTCACCTAACTCATGCACACTGCCATTGTAGATTGTGTGTGTTGGTGGGGAGAAAAAGGCAAAGTCGACATGGCATCCCCCTCAGGATGCCATGCCCACAAAATACTGACTGTGGCATAGGTAAGTCAACCCTCTAGCAGGCCTTACAGCCCTAAGGCAGGGTGCACTATACCACAGGTGAGGGCATAGCTGCATGAGCAATATGCCCCCTACAGTGTCTAAGTCTATTCTTAGACATTGTAAGTACAGTGTGGCCATATTAAGTATATGGTCTGGGAGTTTGTCAAAAGCGAACTCCACAGCTCCATAATGGCTACACTGAATACTGGGAAGTTTGGTATCAAACATCTCAGAATAATAAACCCACACTGATGCCAGAGTTGGATTTATTAAAAAATGCACACAGAGGGCATCTTAGAGATGCCCCCTGTATTTTACCCAATTGTTCAGTGCAGGACTGACTGGTCTGTGCCAGCCTGCTGCTGAGAGATGACTTTCTGACCCCATGTGGAGAGGGTCTTTGTGCCCTCTGAGGCGAGAAACAAAGCCTGCTCTGGGTGGAGGTGTTTCACACCTCCCCCTGCAGGAACTGTAACACCTAGCAGTGAGCCTCAAAGGCTCAGGCTCCATGTTACAATGCCCCAGGGCACTCCAGCTAGTGGAGATGCCCGCCCCCTGGACACAGTCCCCACTTTTGGTGGCAAGTCCAGTGGAGATAATGAGAAAAACAAGGAGGAGTCACCCACCAGTCAGGACAGCCCCTAAGCTGTCCTGAGCTGAGGTGACCCCTGCCTTTAGAAATCCTCCATCTTGGTTTTGGAGGATTCCCCCAATAGAGATAGGGATGTGCCCCCCTCCCCTCAGGGAGGAGGCACTAAGAGGGTGTAGCCACTCTCAAGGACAGTAGCCATTGGCAACTGCCCTCCCAGACCTAAACACACCCCTAAATTCAGTATTTAGGAGCACCCCAGAACCTTGGAAAGGAGATTCCTGCAACCTAATGAAGAAGAAGGACTGCTGACCTGAAGCCCTGCAGTGAAGACGGAGACGACAACTGATTTGGCCCCAGCCCCACTGGCCTGTCTCCTTACTTCGACGAAAACTGCAACAGCGACGCATCCAACAGGGACCTGCGACCTCTGAAGGCTCAGAGGACTGCCCTGCATCTAAAGGACCAAGAAGCTCCAGAGAACAGCCGCCCTGCTCAACAAACTCCAACTTTCTGCAACAAAGAAGCAACTTTAAAAACCCCACGTTTCCCGCCAGAAGCGTGAGACTTTCCACTCTGCACCCGACACCCCCGGCTCGACCTGCGGAAAACTAACACTACAGGGAGGACTCCCCGGCGACTGCGAGCCCGTGAGTAGCCAGAGTTGACCCCTGAGCCCCCACAGAGACGCCTGCAGAGGAAATCCAGAGGCTCACCCTGACCGCGAGTGCCTGCAACAAGGAACCCAACGCCTGGAACCAGCACTGCGCCCGCAGCCCCCAGGACCTGAAGGAATCGAACTCCAGTGCAGGAGCGGCCCCCAGGTGACCCTCTGCCTAGCCAAGGTGGTGGCTACCCCGAGGAGCCCCCCCCCTGTGCCTGCCTGCCTCGTTGAAGGGACTCCCGGGTCACCCCATTGCTTTCTACACAAAACCCGAAGCCTGTTTGCACTCTGCACCCGGCCGCCCATGTGCCGCTGAGGGTGTACTTTCTGTGCCTGCTTGTGTCCGCCCCAGTGCCCTACAAAACCCACCAGGTCTGCCCTCCGAAGACGCAGGTACTTGCCTGCTGGCAGACTGGAACCGGGGCACCCCTGTTTCTATTGAAGCCTCTGTGTTTTGGGCACCTCTTTGACCTCTGCACCTGACCGGCCCTGAGCTGCTGGTGTGGTAACTTTTGGGGTTGCCTTGAACCCCCAACGGTGGGCTACCTTGGACCCAACTTTGAACCCTGTAAGTGTTTTACTTACCTGTGAACTTAACAAATACTTACCTCCCCCAGGAACTGTTGATTTTTGCACTGTGTCCACTTTTAAAATAGCGTATTGCCATTTTTGTCAAAACTGTACACGCAATTGTGATTATTCAAAGTTCCTAGAATACCTGAGTGAAATACCTTTCATTTGAAGTATTACTTGTAAATCTTGAACCTGTGGTTCTTTAAATAAACTAAGAAAATATATTTTTCAATATAAAAACCTATTGGCCTGGAGTAAGTCTTTGAGTGTGTGTTCCTCATTTATTGCCTGTGTGTGTACAACAAATGCTTAACACTACCCTCTGATATGCCTACTGCTCCACCACACTACCACAAAATAGAGCATTAGAAGTATCTCTTTTTGCCACTATCTTACCTCTAAGGGGAACCCTTGGACTCTGTGTACACTATTTCTTACTTTGAAATAGTATATACAGAGCCAACTTCCTACAGTCAGTCACCTTACCTTTGCTTCTTCCTTCAATCAGCACCTTTTCTAAAGACACTGTAAAAAAACTAAAAAGATGCACTATTACTTCACCTTGTCACATACCAATTGTCAAAGTCTTTAGTGCCTCTGGCGCCCAGTACAACAATCATTATTGGTGCTCCCAGTCCCTCACTACCACCCAGCAAAAGTGTGTGTGTGTGTGTGTGTGGGGGGGGGGGGGGGGGGGGGGGGGGAGGTGCCCCCCCATACCCCCCAGGGAAAGGCATTGACAAAAGTGATCTCTCTCTCTCTCTCTCTCTCATTATATATAGATCTATATACATATATATATATATTTTTTTTTTTTATAATTGTATGGTTTCCCTGGGGGCCATAGTGGGAAAACAGATTGTGACGTCACAAAGGGGCAGGTGGAGGGGCGGGGGAGACACAGAAGCTCTTCTGTGTCTCCCGATGTGGGATTAAATAAAAATAAAAAAATCCTTTTAACCCCCTCCCTGGTGTCGGCCACTGGTCGTGACCCACACCAGGGAGGCAGTGTGGGCATTGGCCAGTGGCCGACGCCCGCACGCAAGAGGTTAATATGTGAGGGAGTCTGTCAGGGACACAAGTGCTTTAACGGGAGAGTGCTTGAATACGTGAGTGAGTGCAAGAGTGAACAAGAGACTAAGTGCGTGCATAAGTGAGTGAGAGGCAAATTTGAGTTTTTTCTTTCCCAAGTAATGCATACCTATGGTTTCAAATACATTACATTCTCCCTGAAATGAGAAGTTGTGATGGCAGCACTGACTGAAGCGCACAATGTGCTTCTTAATCATCTCCAAAAAGATGGTTTGTAACATAGCACCTGATGCATTATTATAACATTTTTCAGTTTAAAGAGTAAGGTTTTTTGCCTGTTGGCTTACAATAACCACCACCACCCAGGAATGTTTGTGTTGAGGACAAAGTGGTCCCTTCTTTACTGCCTGGAAAGTGAAATGTTGACACCTGGCAGGCGCCAGGCACATCTGAACCAAGGAGGAGACGGAGCAAGAGCTTTTGGCTTGGTCCACATTAATGTATTTTAGCCCTAGCACCACACGCCTGTAACGTGTCTTTTCATCTAAAAATAAATCACAGGCCAAAGCACCGCAGCGTCAAAGGGCCTATCATATGCGGCCCCTAACACATCAGCAGGATATCACGAACACGAGCCTTGGGAAAAAGTAACAAGCACTGGCACAGCCAAAAGAACTCGGTTTTGTGAGTTTATAAGTAGTTAGCCAGAGCTATTGGCATTGCCAATGTCATTAAGCTATGTTGCAGAGCAGCAGTGAATGTTACCATCCAACTGAAGAGTAATCAGTTGATAGACCAGGAAAGGATAAACAGCTGAGTTTACACAATCTGAATAGAATGTAGCCAACTACATGGCTGTCAAAAGCCTAATGTCTTGTGAGACACTTACGTCCATTTCTTTCTTTTTTAGCCAATGGTAAATTGCACTATGAGATTTTGAGTTTCTGGAAATAGTGTTAAAAATGCAGACTGCAAAGTGCTGTTTGGCTAATAGGTCAGGACTTGCAGGAAATGACCAACGTGACCTGGGTCATTTGGCAGGTATGTAAATATCAGAGTTGCTAAATCGGGGCACTTCTACACAACACTACAACTTCTAGCCCTCAGCTTTTCTGTAATAAATTCTTTTTCCCCAAAATGCGTTCATCTAAGTGGCTGAATTAAAGCACCCAAAGACTAGAGTTCCCAGAAAGTATTTAGATATCAAACAAAAGTTCAGCACGGAAACCCGTAGTGTCTCTACCGACACAGAACAAGGTTACATCATAAAGTACTTCAAGGGGGACAAACATGTCCGGTCCTTAGTTGCGCCTTTGTTTTATGTTGCAAAGAACGTGTTAGTTCTATTTTGAAAGTTAAAGGCTACACAAGAAAAAAGCAGATGTGGCGAAATAGTTACTGGTATGACTGAATCCTGGGTGCCAGAGTCCTGTCTGTGTAAGTGGTTTAACATCCTGGCATTTATAGCAATTAACTGCAAACCACCCTGTCGATAAGGTATGCGAATGCAGTTTGCTTCTGCGATGAGTATTTTTTAAGATACGCCAATTTAACTCACTCAGTCAAAGCAGACTACTTCCAAAACACCGCCAGAAGGTTTTTTTCCCCGCTTCAGTCCATGTGGAACTACATCCTTTTGGCTCTTGTCACCAGAATAAGTGTGTGTGCTTGCAAACAGAGGCTATGTTGTGTGGCCAAGTTGTTTTTAACCTTAGGTGAAAGCGGGTATAAGCAGGCGAGGAAGACGTGAAAGCGCTGCACAATATTTAGCTTTACCCACCACTACTTCCTACATTATGAAATATTGTTTTCCACTTTGCGTTCTATTTTATCACATTTGCTAATCCTTTGAGGTCGGTATGCGCGCTTTTCAGACAAAGACTATATTGTTGATGTTATTGCCAGGATGTCTTATCAGCTGAAAGATAAGCACAGACGAGGAACACTAAGTAGAAAACACCCACCCCAGCGCTGTCTTTAGTAGCATGGAAATAATCCGAATTCACACAGCAGCTCCCCCTGCCTTTACATTTGCAATGTTTGCACACTTATTTTTTAGTGTTAACTAGTACAGTGGCTACAACTAAATATAGGGAAGTGCAAGTACTATTCTGCGTGTTAGTTAAAAAGAAACAAGCATTTGCAATGCAACGGGTCTCGCATTTTCTCGAGTTAGAGCTATTAACATTGTAAACTCCTAATCGGACTTTTCTTTCCACATAAATTGATCGTGCTGCGTGGAAAATAAAAAGATAAAATAGTGCAGAAACCAGGCTGAAAACATGGAGCCTTGTATGTTTTCAGTAGTTTACCGGTACTGTGTAGGTGGGCTAAACACAGGAAAAGGCATGACGTATGCAAGCCTTTCACTAATGAAAGCAAGTGGATTCTAAAAGGCAAGCCCACAAACCAATGAAAGTGACAGACGTGACATGAGCGTGCTTTAAATCCCAAAGAGATATTACAACAGGGATGGAGCACCTGTGCGCTCGACCCTTAAAAGTGGTGATGCAATGCAGTGCAGCACCCTAAGTTGCTGCAATGTATTGTGTCAGAGGAAGAAAGCAGAAAAGAGCCATAGACGTCAATAATGGGTCGCAGCTGCGACACCTGGCTTGTCCCTTAGAGTTTTGGCACTGCATTTGTGACCCTTTGCATCAGAGGTAGCAAGATCAGTGCCAGGAACACAGGGGCAGCTCATCCTTATGGAATGCAGTTGGGGCTCCAATCATCTTGTTTTTTTGTCATTTTTTTATTACACTAATATTGAATAATATTATTATTTACTATTAATGCAATAAAAGAATGGAGTACAGTTAGCTGTAATATAATCTTTCCTGGGAAAAGAAGTAAGTAAAAAATTATTTAAAATATATGTTGTGTGCATGCGTGCAGGTGAGACTGTGTTTATGTGAGAGAGAGTGCGTGCGTATGTGCGATTGTGTGTGTATGCCTAAACTAGCATGTGACGGTGAATGTAAAGGTCAAATGCTCTGTTTTGTCACTTTGCCTGCCCCTTGCCTTTTGGTGCATTGATGATCATGGTCATATCAACTAAGGTATGGCTCGGTTTCTCTCTTCCCTTCTACTGGTGCAATTCTGGCTTTCTTGCGCCATGCACACACCTTTGCATGACATGTCTTCGATAAGACTGTGCTACAACGGTACACTTCCAGTAAACATTTTTATAACTAAATAGGCATAGTTTAATACTTTTATACATTTCTATGTGTATTGCATAGACTTTTCCACCTTTGCATGTATGCTGTACTATTATAGTACAGCACACATGCAAAGGTAGAACGGTTTGGAGGAAAAAAAAAAAAAAAAAACTTCCTCCAATGTCACGTCTGCCTCAAGGAGGTGTAATTTATTTACACTAATCCACGTCCACCAATGTTGGTAGAGATGGATTTGCATCAAAAACCATAGAACGGTGGGCATTTGCATAGGAGCACGCATGCCTCACCCATGCTATGTACCCATGACACCAAGTAGCGCCAAGTAGTGTGTAGTCCTACTTTGCATTATTTTAGGGTTACTTTCCAGCTCAGAACAGGTTTTGCACTGGAAAGTAAATCCTAACAAACTTAGTGTCGGTTTGAATCTTTATTTTAGTACATTTGGGCCATTGTTTCCGAATCTAACCAGACCAATGACTTGTGCAGAGTGAGCAGTAATTAGTGATAGTAAAAGTGATCACACTGAATTATTGTCATAAGCTAATGTATTTTATAGTGCTCCTCTTACATGTATAAGACTTGCATCCTTTTATTTTACGCACTCTAAAGTTGCATCTGTTACTGCTGAGTAAATGGCATTATCTTCACAAAACTGAATACACTTGGTCTGTCATGAGACTCCTAATGGGGAAAATGCACAGAGGCCCAGTACCCTTTTCCCAAATAATTCAATCAGATTTATGGGACAGAAGAGAACAGCTGCAAGATCTATGGGGGTCGTGCGGTTATGCCCTGGAGGGTGCCTTAGGGACTGTGCTTTCTGGAGAAAAATGAAAGTTCTGACCAGTTTCTTTCAAACTGAAAAAGGTCCAGAGAAGGCTTTCTTTGAGTGACAAAGAGTAATGCTGTCAGATAAAATGATTAATTTCCGTCGCTGCACATCAAATAAAAAAAGCTACAAAACTCCATTGTCATTCCCACACCACTTTATTTAGTTTTTCCTCGTTATTCCGCTTTCCGTGTGCCCTTTCGACAAGCTGCTTAACTGTTGGCAGGAATTACCAGAAGTGATTGTGAACGTGAATGGAAACCGATCAGGTTGCCAGCTAAGTGTGAGATATGTTCCCCTGGTGCCGTTGCAAGAGTAAAACAGCAGCTCTACAGAGGGGGGGAGAGACTGCCTTGGGATCTGTAGGAAAATACCATCTTGTCTGGCATGTTACCTCCAATTTCACTGTATGTATGTGTAGGAAAGTACCATCTTGCCTGGCATGTTACCCCCATATTTCACTGTATATATGCTGTTTTAGTCTACTTGTCACTGGGACCCTGCCAGGCAGGGCCCTAGTGATCATAAGTATGTGCCCTGTATGTGATGCCTAACTGTCTCACTGAGGCTCTGCTAACCAGAACCTCAGTGGTTATGCTCTCTCTGCTTTCCAAATTTGTCACTAACAGGCTAGTGACTACATTTACCAATTCACATTGGCATACTGGTACACCCATATAATTCCCTATTATATGGTACTAAGGTACCCAGGGTATTGGGGTTCCAGGAGATCCCTATGGGCTGCAGCATTTCTTTTGCCACCCATAGGGAGCTCGGACAATTCTTACACAGGCCTGCCACTGCAGCCTGAGTGAAATAACGTCCACGTTATTTCACAGCCATTTACCACTGCACTTAAGTAACTTATAAGTCACCTATATGTCTAACCTTCACCTGGTGAAGGTTGGGTGAAAAGTTACTTAGTGTGTGGGCACCCTGGCACTAGCCAAGGTGCCCCCACATCGTTCAGAGCAAATTCCCCGGACTTTGAGAGTGCGGGGACACCATTACACGCATGCACTATACATAGATCACTACCTATGTATAGCGTCACAATGGTAACTCCGAACATGGTCATGTAACCTGTCTAAGATCATGGAATTGTCACCCCAATACCATTCAGGTATTGGCGGTACAATTCCATGATCCCCCGGGTCTCTAGCACAGAACCCGGGTACAGCCAAACTGCCTTTCCGGGGTCTCCAGTGCAGCCAACCCCTCAGACAGGTTTCTGCCCTCCTGCGGTCCAGGCAGCCCTGGCCCAGGAAGGCAGAACAAAGGATTTCCTCTGACAGAGGGTGTTACACCCTCTCCCTTTGGAAATAGTTGTGAAGGGCTGGGGAGGAGTAGCCTCCCCCAGCCTCTGGAAATGCTTTGATGGGCACAGATGGTGCCCATCTCTGCATAAGCCAGTCTACACCGGTTCAGGGATCCCTCGGCCTTGCACTAGCGCGAAACTGAACAAAGAAAAGGGGAGTGACCACTCCCCTGACCTGCACCTCCCAGGGGAGGTGCCCAGAGCTCCTCCAGTGTGTCCCAGACCTCTGCCATCTTGGATTTAGAGGAGCTGGGGGCGCACTGGACTGCTCTGAGTGGCCAGTGCCAGCAGGTGACGTCAGAGACCCCCTCTGATAGGCACTTACCTCTCTTGGTAGCCAATCCTCCTTTCGTGGAAGCCAAACCTCCTTTTCTGGCTATTTAGGGCCTCTCCTCTGGGGTATTCTTCAGATAACGAATGCACCAGAGTTCCTCTGCACTTCCCTCTTCGACTTCTGCCAAGGATCGACCGCAGACTGCTCCAGGACACCTGCATAACCGCAACAAAGTAGCAAGAAGACTACCAGCAACATTGTAGCGCCTAATCCTGCCGGCTTTCTCGACTGCTTCCTGGTGGTGCATGCTCTGAGGGCTGTCTGCCTTCACCCTGCACTGGAAATCCCGAAGAAATCTCCCATGGGTTGACGGAGTATTCCCCCTGCTAACACAGGCACCAAACTTCTGCATCACCAGTCCTCTGCGTCCCCTCTCATCTCGACGAGCGTGGTCCCTGGAACACAGGAGCTGTATCCAAGTGACCCCCACAGTCCAGTGATCCTGCCAGTCCAAGTTTGGTGGAGGTAAGTTCTTGCCTCCCCACGCCAAACTGCAAACCTGTGTACTGCATGATTTGCAGCTGCTCCGGCTTCTGTGCACTTCTCCAAGGATTCCTTCGTGCACAGCCTAGCCTGGGTCCCCAGCACTCCGTCCTGCAGTGCTCGACCCTCTGAGTTGGACTCTGACGTCGTGGGACCCTCCTTTGTGACTCTGAGTTGACTCCGGTTCACAAATCTTCTAAGTGCCTGTTCCGGTACTTCTGTGGGGGCTCTGAGTGCCCCCTCTGTCTCCTCCTCCAAGGGACGACATCCTGGTCCTCAGCAGCACCCAAAAACCTCTACCGCAACCCTTGCAGCTAGCAAGGCTTGTTTGCTGTATTTCTACGTGGAAACATTTCTGCAACATCCAGCACGCCGTGGACATCTTCCATCCAAAGGAGAAGTTCCTAGCCCTTTTCGTTGTTGCAGAATCCTTGGCTTGTTCCACCGAGAGGCAGCCTTCTTGCACCTTCATCCGGGGTTTCCTGGGCTCCTGTTCCCCCCTGGACACTATCGCGACTCTTGGACTGGGTCCCCTTGCCTTGCAGTTCCTCAGGTCCAGGAATCCGTCTTCAGTGCTTTGCTGGTGTTTGTGGTTCTTGCAGAATCCCCCTATCACGACTATTGTGTCCTATTGGGGTAGTAGGGGTACTTTACTCCTACTTTTCAGGGTCTTGGGGTGGGGTATCTTGGACACCCTGAATTTTTTCTTACAGTCCCAGCGACTCTCTACAAGCTCCCATAGGTCTGGGGTCCATTTGTGATTCGCATTCCACTTTTGGAGTACATGGTTTGTGTTGCCCCAAGACCTATGTTCACCTATTGCATCCTATTGTAATTCTACACATTGTTTGCATTACTTTTCTTACTATTACTTACCTGTTTTGGGTTTGTGTACATATAATTTGTGTATATTGCTTACCGTCTAACTAAGGGTACTCACTGAGATACTTGTGGCATATTGTCATAAAAATAAAGTACCTTTATTTTTAGTAACTCTGAGTATTGTGTTTTCTTATGATATTGTGCTATATGTTATAAGTGGTATAGTAGGAGCTTTGCATGTTTCCTAGTTCAGCCTAAGCTTTGCCATAGATACCTTCTATCAGCCTAAGCTGCTAGAAACACCTCTATTCTACTAATAAGGGATAACTGGACCTGGCACAGGGTGTAAGTACCACAAGGTACCCACTATAAGCCAGGCCAGCCTCCTACAGGATCACAGTTTGATGCAAATTCTGAAGAAGCACAAAGATGCCACTGTACATTTTGTGTGGCAAAGATTCCTTCAGAACGATCACAATAAAAACGAGTTACAGCTATTACCAGTTGAAAACTCCCAACCGGATTTTTCTTGCCATGTTGAAAGAAAAAAACAGCACGATCGTGCTGGTACAGTTTATTCATAATGAAACCTATCGGCAAAAGTGCAATTATGTACGTAACCGGCAAAAGTGCAATTGACTATGTAACAGGGTCGATGTAATGCAAAGCGCTCGACTTCTGCCAAGCGAGATCGCACTGCGAAAATAGAGAAAAAGTAGTCCACAAACCTGATGGGAAACATCGAGCCTCGCATGTTTTCTATGCTTAGTCGCTGCATTTGAGGAGGGCTAACCACTGAAAAAGGCATGACGTATGCGTACCTTCCACTAATGAAAGCAAGCAGATTTTAAGAGGCCAGCCCACGAACCACTGAAAGACACTGACGTGACGTGGACGGGGCTACGAGCCCTTTTCTAATTCCTAAAGCATCTCGCAAGCGATATGCATGCGCAAGCGCATACGATGGAAGCTCGACCCTAAAAAAAATTGAAGAGCAGCTGTACAAAGGAGGGCCTTCCCATACCACTGCAAACACCTCGCAAGACGAGTGCTTTTAATTGTAAGTCTTCCTTCTCCTGTGCTTACACTTCCCTTTAGTTGTATTATACAACAAGCATTTGCAATGCACTAGGGTCTCGCATTTCTCCGAGTTACAGCTATTAGCAGTTGTAAACTCCCAACCTGATCTTTCTTTCTACATTCAAAGAAAAAAAGTGCGATTGAGCTGCTATTAGCAGTTGTAAACTCCCAACCAGATTTTTCTTTCCACATTCACAGAAAAAAACTGCGCGATTGCGCTGCTATAGTTCACTCGTAATGAAACCTATTGGCAAAAGTGCAATTATCTACATAACCGGCAAAAGTGCAATTAACTATCTAACAGGGTTGATCTTATGCAAAGCGCTCAACTTTTGCCAAGTGAGATATTTTAGCCCATTTCTGCCCCCCCTGGCAGATCAGCCTATTTTGATTAGGCCGATCTGCCCCCAAGGGGGGCAGAAACCGCTAGGCACCGGGGATTTGTTTTTGGCGCCATTAGGCAAAGGTCGCTCTCCTGTGGGGCAAATTCTATTTAGACCATTTCTGCCCTCCTTGGGTGAAGATTGGCCGATTTTCGGTCAATCTGCCCCCAAGGGGGCAGAAACCACTAGGCACCGGGGATTAATTTTTTTGCACCAATGTCACGCAAGGGGTGCGACCCCGTAGGCAAGGGTCGCTCCCGTGGAGGGGTTGGGGGGGTGGTGGGGCAAATTTATTTTAAGCTATTTCTGCTCCCCCGGGGACGGCTGAGCTAGAGGCCAAAATCCACAGGTAGGCACTTTGCAAAAAACACCTCTGTTTTCTGTGAAAAAATGTGATGTGTCCACGTTGTGTTTTGGGCCATTTCCTTTTGTGGGCACTAGGCCTACCCACACAAGTGAGGTACCATTTTTATTGGGAGACTTGGGGGAACACTGGGAAAAAGGAAATTTGTGGCTCCTCTCAGATTCCAGAACTTTCTGTCACCAAAATGAGAGGAAGAAGTGTTTTTTTGGCCAAATTTTGATGGTTGCAAAGGATTCTGGGTAACAGAACCTGGTCAGAGCCCCACAAGTCACCCCATACTGGATTCCCCTAGGTCTCTAGTTTTAAAAAATGCACAGGTTTGGTAGGTTTCCCTAGGTGCCAGCTGAGCTAGAGGCCAAAATCTACAAGTAGGTACTTTGCAAAAAACACCTCTGTTTTCTTTAAAAAAATGTGATGTGTCCACGTTGTGTTTTGGGCATTTCCTGTCGCGGGCGCTAGGCCTACCCACACAAATGAGCTATAATTTTTATCGGGAGACTTGGGGGAACACAGAATAGCAAAACAAGTGTTTTTGCCCCTTGTCTTCCAAATATAAGAAAGTGTGTAAAAAAGACGTCTATTTGAGAAATGCCCTGTAATTCACATGCTAGTATGGTCACCCCGGAATTCAGAGATGTGCAAATAACCACTGCTCCTCAACACCTTATCTTGTGCCCATTTTGGAAATACAAAGGTTTTCGTGATAGCTATTTTTCACTCTTTATATTTCAGCAAATGAATTGCTGTATACCCGGTATAGAATGAAAACGCACTGCAGAGTACAGCTCATTTATTGGCTCTGGGTACCTAGGGTTCTTGATGAACCTACAAGCCCTATATAGCCCCGCAACCAGAGGAGTCCAGCAGACGTAACAGTATATTGCTTTCGAAAATCTGACATTGCAGGAAAAAGTTACAGAGTAAAATGTAGAGACAAATTGCTGTTTTTTTCACCTCAATTTCAATATTTTTCAGTTGTTATTTTCTGTAGGAAACCCTTGTAGGATCTACACAAATCACCCCTTGCTGAATTCAGAATTTTGTCTACCTTTCAGAAATGTTTAGGTTTCTGGGATCCAGCATTGGTTTCACAACCATTTCTGTCACTGACTGAAAGGAGGCTGAAAGCACAATTAAAAAAAAAAAAAATTGAGTATGTCCCAGTAAAATGCCAAATTTGTGTAGCAAAATTGGGTTTTCTGATTCAAGTCTGCCTGTTCCTGAAAGCTGGTGATTGTAGCATCGCAAACCCTTTGTTGATGCCATTTTCAGGGGAAAAACCACAAGCCTTCTTCTGCAGTCCATTTTTTCCCATTTAAAAAAAAAAAAAAAAACTAGATTTTCACTGTATTTTGGCTAATTTCTTGGCCTCCTTCTGGGGAACCCACAAAGTCTGGGTACCTCTAGAATCCGTAGGATGTTGGAAAAAAAAGGACGCAAATTTGGCTTGGCTAGCTTATGTGGACAAAAAGTTATGAGGGCCTAAGCGCTAACTGCCCCAAATAGCCAAAAAAAGGTCTGGCACAGGAGGGGGAAAAGACCTGGCAGCGAAGGGGTTAATAAAATTGTGTCTTTTAATATTTATGTTTACGTGTTGTTTTACTGGTGTGTCCCAAACAGTGTTTGGCTGCAACTTACACTGCTTGGGTGTGATCCACTCCACAAAGTTTTATAGCATCTGATAACATCGCTGCTGTCTACAGAGAAAGCCAGACAGTCAGTCATTTACACTCTTTCATTTGGGTGATGCTGCCCTTCCACGAACACATCCTAATGTTTCTGCTCTATGTTTTTGTTTGTCTCCCCAGCAGTCTTTTTTATGTTAATTTGCTGTATTTCACAGTGTTTATGAGTAAAGAGCGATTCATGTCCTTGTGTTAAAAAATGTTTTCTACAACATTATAACATCTTGCTGTTTAAACTTTCAGCCTGGCAGCTTGTTTATAGTTTGGCTCGGAAGTACATTTTCACATGTTAGAGTTTGCATTTCTAATAAATTAGTCTTTATTTTGCCCACAGTAAATCAGTGAGGCAGAAAAATATCTGATGGCCCCTTAACAAAACTTGTTTGTGCCCTGCATCGTAACACACCGGCTCAAATTAAGCACTGCAAACATAATAAGTGTGCCTTCTTTAGATTCAGCTGTTACTCTACACAGAAGGCGGATTTATTTTTCCTCGATAGCAAAGCTATAAGCTTTATGTTTTTAGCTTACGAGACCCTCATTTGCCTTGTTAGCATACACAAAAAGTATGTTTTTTCTAGGTTCAGCTTTAAAATTACACTGCACGCTAAAAAGCTGCTGCATATACTTTTACAAATACTGAATACTAAAGGAGGCTAATTTTAAATTGCAAAGAAGCAAGTTTTCAGTTGTTTGTATTCCACTTTCGTTTTATGACTTTCCCAAGTGTATTTTTTGGCCATACTAAATGCAGCGCTGTAAGCAAGAGAGGAAGCTTGAATTCTTATAAGGCAGTGGAGAGGGTTAATGTGGCTGCTGCAAAGAACGTGTTGTAGGCAGATCACAGACTGCATTTAATCTTAAAATGTTGAAATCACTCTGGAGATTAATGTTATTTCTGGAGAAAGAACGTACTTTTCTCTAGTGGAAGCTTGGACTAATAAGGTAGTGCAGAAGGCTAATGTGCCTGCTGCGAGGAACATGAACTAGGCAGCTAAGAACTAGCAACTAATGTAACAAGCTCACACAAAAGGCGATATTTACGGGCTGCAGGCAAGCAGTGGAAACTTCACTGGAAGGACAGATAGGAATTGTTTTTGGCAAGCACTTTTCCCCTTTGGAGGTGTTTCTGAAAGTGATTGAAACCAGGGACCAGCTCAGCCCCTTCGCTCCTGATAGCCGGGGAGGATTTTGGTTTGTGAGCCGTTTCCAAGATGTACCATAGTACCCCCATAGTGAAAAACAAAAAAACATGAGCTGCTCAGAATTAAATATTCCCATTGGAAATATGTGTTACAGGCATGGGAGGGGTATCCTCCCAGAGCCTCTGAAAATGCTTTGAAGGGCACAAACTGTGCCCTTCCTGTATAATCCAGTCCACACCGGTTCAGGGACCCCCAGCTCCTGCTCTGGTGCAAAACTCGACAAAGGAAAGGGGAGTGACCTCTCCCCTGTCCATCACCACCCCAGGGTTGGTGCCCAGTGCTCCTCCAGAGTGTCCCTGGCTTTAGCCATCTTGGATTCCAAGGTGTGTGGACCCTCTGGAGGCCTCTGAGTGGCCATTGCCAGCAGCTGACGTCAGAGACCCCTCCTGATGGGTGCATACCTTGGTAGGTAGCCAATTCCCCTCTCAGGGCTATTTAGGGTCTCTCCTCTGGGTGTTTCCTCAGATTCGGTTTGCAAGATTTCTCCAGGACCCCTCAGCATCCTCTGCTTCAACTTCTGACCGTTGGATCAACCGCAGACTGCTCAAGGAACCGCTGTAACTGCAACAAAGTATTCAGGAAGACTCCTGTGACCTGCAACTTCACCTGCAGCCAGCATTTGAAATAGTTTCCAAGGTGTGCACGCTCTGAGGACTGCCTGTCTTCACCCTGCAGCAGAGTAACTGAAGGAATCTCCCATGGAGTGATGGAGTCACTTCCCTGCTTCTGCAGGCACCCTTCTGTGATGACAACCGGTACTCTGCATCTCCTCTCCTGACGACGAGTATGCTCCTTGGAACACAGGTGGTGGACCAAAGTGACCCAGACTGTCCAAAGGTCCAGCTGTCCAAATTTGGCAGAGGTAAGAGCTTGCCTCCTTGTACTGCAACAGTACCCCTGTGCACCGCGTCTTCTACAGCTCCTCGGCTTCTGTGCACTTCTTCCAAGAATCCTTTGTGCAAAGTGTAGCCCAGGTCCCCAGCACTCCATCCTGCGACGCACAGCTCCCCGAGTTGTTTTCCAGCGGATGGGACCTTCCAGTGTAGTGCTGCGACAACCGCACTTTGCATCTTCTTTGTCCCCGTGTTCTGGGACTCCTGTGGGTGCTGCCTGGTCTTCTAAGTGCTCTCTGAAGTGCTGAGAGCCCCCTCTGCGTCCTCAGTCCGAGTTGAGACCCCAGGTCCCTCCTGGGTCCAGGAAGCTCCTTTTTGATGCAAACCGTGTACTTGCTTGAACCAAGGCTTGTTGGCGGAATCCAGAGACGGAAACAGTCTGCATCCAACAACTCGACGTGGGACATCTCCTGCACCAAGCAGGAACACGCAGTCATCTTCTTTGGTGCTCTTCTTTACCTTTCTTCTAACCGGAGAATCCCCTTTGCACCTTCTTCTAGGTTGGCTGGGGCTCCTGTCCTTCCTGGATTCTTGTTCGACTTCTGGACTTGGCATCCTCTCTCCACAGGTCTTCAGGACCAGGAATCCATTGCTTGTTGCTTGCAGTGGTGTGTCCAGAGGAAACTTGCTGTACTTTACTCCTGCTTTTCTGGGCTCTGGAGTGGGGTATTTTACTTACCTTTGGTGTTTTCCTACACTCCTAGCACCCCTCTATACACTACACTTGCCTAGGGGGAATTCGACATTTGTATTCCACTATTTTAGTACATGGTTTGTGTTGCCCCTAGGTCCATTGGAATCTATTATATTTTCTACTGTTTGTACTATTCTGACTGTTTACTTACCTGATTTTGGTTAATAGTGTGTATATAGTGTGTAATACTTACCTCCAGAAGGAGTATTTCCTCTAAGATATTTTTGGCCTTTTGTCACTAAAATAAAGTACCTTTATTTTTGGTAACACTGAGTATTGTCTTTTAATGTGTATAAGTACTGTGTGACTATCGTGGCACTGCAGGAACTTTGCATGTCTCCTAGTTCAGCCTAAGCTGCTCTGCTACAGCTACCTCTAGATAGCCCAAGCTGCTAGAACACTGCCTACATTTCACTAAAAAAGGGATAACTGGACCTGCTGTAAGGTGTAAGTACCTTAGGTACCCACTACAAACCAGGCCAGCTTCCTATACACAACAGCTGGTCTTTTCCAATTTGGTAGAAGGAGGTGGGAGGGACGAATGCTGCAATAAAATTCAAGCAGCTACAGCCTGAAGCATCCACAGTGTAACACCAGCAAGAAATGAAAAATAAAGTAGTCCCTGAAACCATGAGATAAAGAACCATGGAGTAAATATACTGTACTCAAACCCTGCTCCATGGGCGATACGAAAGAGAAAAAGGAGGGCCAAAGAATCAATAGCAAGCTAGGATTTTTAAAAGACATGGAAATAAACAAATGAAATGACTAAAGTATACAGAAGGTTTTAGGCTTACACTCAACCTAATAAATCTTTCTCAAGGCCCAGGTTACAGAGGGAGGTTCACAATGACGGAGCGGATACATCAGGGAACAAAGAGAAGGGAGAAACAGAGCTATGAAGGAGCAGTGGCATGACAAATGATGCCCTCTCCTTCAGAATATTATAAGGGGCCTGCAGGTCTACATTAGCCCTCAAATATTCATAGGCTTTGGGCTGAATGGAGACACCATGGAATATTAGGGGAACTTAAAGGGTGTCTCCTCCCTCAGTGCTGAAAGGGCTGCTCAGGTCTTTGTTGCGCTCCTGAGGTACATGAGAGGAGGGAAAGAGAGCTGTGAGGGAGAACAAGACAGTGTACACACAAGAGGAAAGAGGATGTGGTAAGAGGAAGATACCAGGAGAAAGTGGCTGGGTCAGAGGAAGTAGCAGCAGAGGGCGCGCATTAGGGGAAAGATTAACAATGGAGAAGAAACACCAGGGTAAAGAGGCACTGGTGGGAGGAACCAATAATAGAGGGATGGAGCGAAGAGTGTGACAGAGTAATGATGAGCCCACACAAAAAGCACTGCAAGCGGAGGCCACCATGTTACATAAGAAACAGTACAGCGTGGCTGGTTTTTCGCAAGCCAACGGCCCCTCAGGAGTGCTTGAGTTACACATTATGTGTCACAGCTGTGACACCCAAGACAAAAAAATAGCACAACTTACCAATACTGTAAGAGAGGTGGCAAATATATTTGATAAGGGCACAAACCAGTGCTTAATTTGTGCTTGTTGTTTCCGGTGCAGAGCACCAACACTTATTTTTGAGGGCCAGTACTTAATTTTCTGCCTCAAGCATTTACTGCGAGCAAAAGACACATATGGGAAGACTGAGGAAGAGAAAAATGAAAAAAACGTCACAATCGAAGAAAGCAGAAAGCTGCAGGAGTGAGCTGAAGAGGCAGGGTGGGCTGTAAATGAATTAAAGAGGCCCGAGATGCCTTCAGGATTAGGCTGCCTCAGTATTCAGTGCTTGCACATTTAATTGCAGCAGCTGCGCATTTAAGAGGAGGGCTTTGGGCACCGGCACTTTTTTCATTTACAAATTAAGCACTGGCACAAACATTTCTACTTGTAGTCAACTCTAAGAAAGTGCATATGCAATGTTTACATATCAAGCATGACCATCACACAGCAGAGCATTATGCACCCTGGAGTAATCCATACATGTTATAGGAGTTTTGCATCCAATTTTGCATGTATTTTAGAAGGAAAATCTATCCCTGGTTATGAATGTTAGTAGTCTACACATGCTAAAGGACCTTTTGTTATAGTGCTTGGGGCACCAGTCGAAGGAAATGCCTGCACTTTGCATTCCCCAATTAGTAAATTAAATAAACATTATCTACTAGCACTAGGTCTTTTTTTTAACACTAAATGGTAATCACCTGAATTGCCAAGACATTTAAGTCTGTGTGTAATAAAAATATAAATAACTTAACATTCTTAGATATATGGTGGGTCAAAATGTAGGACACACGGACACTGAAAAAGATCACTGAATTTGTTGTTTGGCCTAATGCTGGATGCGAGGTCCACTCCTTATATACAAGGACTGGTTGAATGATGCAGCACTTTCCATGAAAGAGCAGAACACTGTGCTGAGTTACAACCATCCCAGGCCCATGCCCGTGACTTTTGGGATCCATTACGGTCATACCTACACTAGAGGGCCTCACCACAGGCCGACTTACTATGTTCATGTCATACAATGTTCCAGACACACATACTAGATCATTAATATGCAATCTTAGTAATCTATTGGAAATATGCTATGCTCTTACAGACCTGTAAGATTGCTAACACAAGATAGCTGAATATGGTCACTAATTTAAATTTTTTCTATGACAACTGTTGGAGGCTGTTTATTAGTAGAGGTAAGTACACACCTACCACTACCAATAATGCCCCCAAGACAATGTTAGGTCCAATCAAGTTCTCAAAACATTAACCCCTGGCTTAATCCCCTGATAGCGTGGCAAGGAGGGGGCAGGCTTAACTTAGGAGACAGGTGTGTAAGGCATTTAAACACACCAATAGAGTAAATAAGTAAGTTACAACACACAATAAAAAACCCACACCAATTTATAAAAATAAAAATATTTCCTATCTTTAAAATGACACAAAAATGACAAAACTCCAGGATAGGGGCCAGGAGTTATGAATTTTTAAAGATTAAATAAAAAAATGTGCTTTGTAGTGCTTAGAAATCAATAGCGCCAACCAGGGACATCTGGTCACGCTTGACCGGGACAAAGTCAAAGTTTGAGCTCTGATCAAATACAGTGAGTGAGAGGTCTCAGTCACAATTTTACCTTTGCACTTAGAAACATTTCTGGAGCTTTTCTCCCTCAGTGTTGTGGGGTCCTCCACAGCAAGCCAATTTTGCTGCAACGTTGTCGAACTGCTTTTTTTCTGCGAGGCCTCAGTCAAATCCTGGAAGTCTGGAGCTTTCACAGGGATGAACCTGAAATCCAGGCCAGGTCGTGGCTGAGGGTAGTCGGCTTGACTCACGACAGCGGGTCGGTCCATTTATGGAGCTTTTTCCCCAAAGTTGCTCTGAACTTCTGGAACTTCTTCCTGAAGTTCCTCTTGAGAGTTCAAAGTGTTCAAAACACCAATCTAAGGGTCCCGAAGCTCTGAGATGGTACTTGGAAGTTTAGGACTACAGCTCCCACAATACACCTGGCCAAATCCTTAAAAGTCCACTGGACATACTCAAGGCTGGGGACTTTTGTGATAGTGCAGGTAAGCTATGTTAACCTGTTGCTTTCAGGAAGTCTGCTCCTGAATCTTTTATGAAACAAGGTAAAGTCCTTAGAGTTTTTACTCCAGTGTGCAATAGGAGAAATACTTCAGAGTGCAGTCCTTTGGGTTGCAGACCAGGATTCCAGCAGGACAGTCCTTCTTCTCTTGATATTTTTAGGCAGCAGATCTGAGTTGCTATGCAGCTCCCAGATATTTATTGAATCATCTTGGTGGACAAGCAGGGGGGCACCCCTGTCCAATGAGATGCAGGGTGCCACCCAAAAGCATGACAGTTTCCTCCAAAGTATGGCATCTTCTTGTCCCAAAAAGCACGCACTTTAAAATCCAAGATGGACATTTCTCTCCAGAGGAGCAAGACCTGGTTAAACCAATCTACTGGTGTGGCTCATTTACATTAACAACCCCCTTCAGCCTATCTGCAAATTCCTTTCCTGGGCCTGCTATTTGTCTGTGGGGTACAGGGCGGAAGGACAGGTCTGGCTGGCATTCCTTTCTGCCCTGCTTCCTTTAAAGCCTTGTTTGATTTACCCAGGCCCCCTTCCAGGCCTGGCCTCTGCAGCTGCAGAATTCCCTCCATCAGATAACCTCTGCTCAGTGAAGGCCACTTGTCACCCCATCAAAGAAACCTGGCTAATCTTGTTAAGGTTGACCAATCAGGAGAGGCCACTAGCATGCTGGATGTTGGCATACAGAAAAAATGTCCTATAACTTTTTTTCTGTATTAGTTATGATACATCCAACAGTGGCGAGTTATTGGATTTATTATTACCAATCTTTTTAGTCTTTTCGTGATACATTTAGCTCCTTCCTAGCAATATTTATGCTTATATGAAATATTCACAAGTTAGCCTAAAGAGCTAAGTATCTACCATGAAGAAAAATTTAATGGGCAGTTCCCGCCCTCTCACCGCTGCATATAAAAACACCTTTTATAATGTCCCTGCTTATAGTTACATGCACCCCACCTCTGGGGCACCTCGAGGAGACATTAGGGGTGACTTCTATGTAACAATAAGGTAGATTATCATTTTGGAAGTACATTTAATTCCAAAGTTGAACCTGCACACATTTTACATTTAAGGACAGTCTGCATGGCAGGGCTGCCTTTAAAAATTACAGCAGGCAACACAGCAGTAGACTCTCCAGTGCGCAAAATCTACTGGGCCTCTAAAGTTTTATGCCCTATTGTATACTAAGGACTTATGGGTAGTTTCAATCCCCCTTACCCTATTATATAGTGGGGGCTTACAGGAGTCTATCATTGAAAATTGTAATGATACCACATTACCATATACCTTTTGATCAGAGTACTGGCCTTCGGCCTATTTAGCAGAGCCCAGGACACTGTCAGGATCAATTACCACCAGTATCAGTCAGAACAAATTGGGGTGAACATGCTAAAAGGATGACTTTTTCACAACAATCAATGATGTAATGCATAATGCCTTTATGTATCTTTGTCTCTACTGATTGAAAATATTAATAAAAAAGATTTAAGAAAATAAATAAATCACTGAATCTGTGAGAGCTACCCAAAACAATTGGAAAATTGTGCCTTTTGATAGATTAAGTTTTAAATACCTACTCAATCTCTCCAGGTCAGTAACCAGTGGGGGCTCGTCCATAGGGGTGGAGGAGTGTCACCCCCCGCCAGCAGCTGCAAACCTTTTCCCAAAACACGATCATAAACTGTGTTTATGATCGTGTTTTGGGGAAAGGGGCGGGGCCAAGGGGATGTTGTGCCCTGAAAACTCCCCCTCAGAGCACGTGTGTTTGGCCGGCCGTCTCGGGAGGAGGTAAGTGTTTTTTTAAAGTTTTTTTATTATTATTATTTTTTTTATTTAATTTGTCTCCCGTTTCCCACCACCAGTGTGCGTGTGCCGCCCCACCCATTAAGTGCGAACCACGACTGTCAATAACACTAAGGCAATGTGGGTATGTCTAGCAGTGCTGGATCCAGGACAATTTTTTGGCCCTCCTGGACCTATGCTGGGCACCCGCTAGCGGTTTCCATTCGGCCTAAAACAATAACTTGATGATGTAGATGCAGACCTCTGCTATACTCACAATATTTATCAGATTCTTCAAGAATGAAAAGCCAGAGAAATGCACCACCTCCATAACAAATTCAGGCATTAAAGACTGGTTGCTGTAAAACTGGTTATCCTGCTTTCACTGCAAAGTCTATAACATTTGTAATTGTACACCAACCCTACCTGTGTAATTATTAACTCGAACATCACTGAACTGTTACGTAATCAGATTATGATTACAGACAGTTCAACAGTGTTCGACATACAAAAGTTACAGAAGTTGACACCTGTTTATGCTTTCATCTATTCGTGATTCAAATCCCTACAGAAGTTAATAGTAAAATTCATGTAAACTGCAGTTTCTTCCCTTCTAGCTTCCCTTCTAGTTGAAAGAAAACAGGATCTCAATATTGGCTTGTGTGTCTGAGTGCCAGATTTTGTCATTTTCCTTTGAGTAGATGATTTGGGTGGGCATGAAAGAAGCCCTCTGTCTGGTTGTGTCACTTTCTGTCTTACTTTGGGGACAGAAGGATCTCCCAGCCCAGTATGTGACTCTCATTGCTCTATCTTGGTGCACTCCACCCCTACTTACCTGTGTGCCTCATTTCCCCTAGGACAATGTGGGTTGCATAATGCTCAAGATACTTCAAAATCACAAACAGAGTGGTCTGGCAGC
Organism: Pleurodeles waltl; assembly: GCF_031143425.1. Taxonomy (NCBI): domain Eukaryota; kingdom Metazoa; phylum Chordata; class Amphibia; order Caudata; family Salamandridae; genus Pleurodeles; species Pleurodeles waltl. The sequence goes on from NC_090449.1 coordinate 894,815,679, forward strand.
TCACTTACTCTTTCGTTAATCTTTTGGCCTTCCCAGCTGGGAGGCCTATATGTACCCAGAAGCAGATTGGGCAGACACTGCCAACTTGAGACATGTGGAGGAGCAGCTGTGAGGAGACTATTCGTCAGAACTGGACCACCACCCAAGCATGTAAACCATCTGGTTGTGTGCTGTCTCACTGCCTGATTTCATTATTGATGCCTTCTGTGTTTTTGATGAGTCCAGGGCTCCTGCAAAAGCATTTCACTGTCAGGCCTAACTACTTTTACAACCATTGCATTCAATTTTCTGATCATAAAAACATGCTTTCTGTCTGATATAATGGATGCCTTGATAAGGAGATCTCTCTAGGGATTCAGATATTGGTCAGCGTACTGCATGCACAGTTTTTTAATCACAAACATGAAGGACCAATTACTCATGCTTCCTACAGAGGTTTCTTATTTCACCTTAGAAGGTGTTAGATACCAGCTGTTACGATGACTTGTCCACAAGCTTCAGAATTGGTGATAAAGTGTCACAAAACGTAATTTAGGTGAATATTGCATCTTACTTTGCTACGACGATATACTCCTGTAAAAATATACAACTGGATTATTTTTCATTGGTGTGAAGTTGAGAATGAGTCTGTTGCTGAGAGCACCAAACTCTTCGAGGACTAAAGCAGGCTTGTTATTTTGGAAAAAATGCACATGCCTGGAGATTATGATCCATAATGGTGGGTGGGCCATAGTCAACGATACTTAAACGAGTAATAGAATTACTGGTAGAACAGAGGTTTTGTAAACTATTTATTACAACTACTGCAGCACAGCTTTTCCTTGAATGTTAGCCTTGCAGAGAGTAGGAAGCGCTTTGACTGCCTAAAGTACAAGTTACTTACCTTCAGTAACAAAATATCTGGTAGAGACATATTCTAGTTGCAGATTCCTTACCTTAGAATTTCCCCCAGGCGTCAGACTGGATCCTGAGATTTTTTTTTTCGAGCAATACCCTTGCGCTTCGGTAGGTGGAGTAGGTCGACTCCGCAGGCGCCGTGGTCGCCGTGATGACGCAGGGAGTAGTACACAGACGCCGCCCTCGCACAGTGACGTCAGTTTCTTTTACCGACTTTCCACGCCAGAGGGCGGAGCCGCTAAGAACACTGAGATTGGTGCGCCAGAGCTAAAGACCTGAAAGGGGGGAATCCCTGTCCCTAGAAATCAGTTCGTAAGCGGGGAGGATGGGTGGGCGGTAAGGAATCTGCAACTAGAATATGTCTCTACAAGATATTTAGTTACCGAAGGTAAGTAACTTGTACATCTGATAGAGACTTCTAGTTGCAGATTCCTTACCTTAGAATAGATACCCAAGCAATGCCATCCTTGGTGGTGGGCTGCTAAGTTCATACTGGAAAGTCCTGCAGGACTGAATGACCAAAGTAGCTGTCCCGACGGACCTGACTATCCAGGCAGTAATGCTTAGCAAACGTGTGCAGGGATGCTCACGTAGCTGGCTGACAGATATCCAGGACAGGAACTCCTTGTGCTAACGCAGTGGATGTAGCAGTTGGTCTGGTAGAATGAGCCTACAAGCCATCAGGAGGTTGCTTTTTTGCCAAAGCGTAGCACATTTTGATGCAAAGAAACACCCATTGAGAGATGGTACGCTTTTGCACTGCTTTCCCTTTCTTCGCACCCACATAGCCAACAAAAAGTTGATCGTCCACCAGGAAATCTTTAGTACGATTGAGGTAGAACGCCAACGCTCTTTTTGGGTCCAGACAGTGGAGTCTCTCGTCCTCATGGAAAGGATGTGGGGGTGGTAGTAGGTAGGCAAAGTGATAGACTGGCCTACATGAAAAAGCGTAACCACCTTAGGAAGGAAGGAAGCCCTAGCGCGTAACACCACTTTGTCAGGGTGCACAGACAAGTATGGAGGCTTTGAAGAAATGGCCTGAAGCTCACTCACCCTGCGAGCAGAGGTGGTAGTGATGAGAAAGACAGTTTTGAATGTGAGGAGCCGCAAGGGACAATTATGCATTGGCTCAAAGGGGGTACACATCAAGTAAGTAAGTACAAGATTAAGATCCCACTGAGGCATGATGAAGGGAGTGGGAGGAAATAAGTGAGTGACCCCCTTCAAGAACCTACTCACAAGAGGAGATTTAAAGAGTGAGGGCTGATCAGGAAGCCTAAGAAAGGCGGAAATGGCAGACAGATACCCTTTAAGGGTCCCAATGCAGAGCCCTGCTGGGCTAAAGAAAGAATGAGCAGACGAACCTCCGAAAGAGGGACAGAAAGGGGGTCAACAAATTTGTTGGTGCACCATACCACAAATTTATTACAACAGGCGTATACAGTTTTAGTCGATGGATGCCTGGATGCCGAGATAACATTACAGATTTCGGGTGGAAGGGCGAATGCCGTCAACTGTTGCCACTCAATCTCCACACATGAAGGCAGAGGTTGGACAGGTTCGGGTGGAGGACCATCCCCTGCTGCTGCCACAGAAGATGCGCCCGAAGAGGCAGTCTGAGTGGAGGATCGATGGACATGCTCAATAGCTCTGGATACCACACTCTTCAAGCCCAGTCCAGAGCCACCAAGATAACTCAGGCCCGGTCGTACTTGATTTTCTTGAGAACTCTGGGCAGAAGAGGGATAGGCGGGAAGGCCACTCGTTCCACCCGACATGAAAAGCGTCTCAGAGCGAGTGCCGCCTTGGAAACTCCAACGCACAAAATAGCTGACATTGCACGTTCTCTGCAGAAGCGAACCGATCTAACCAAGGCTCTCCCCACTTGAGAAAGAGACCATGAGCCACCTCCGGATGGAGACGCTATTTGTGATCGACAGTGTGTCGGCGGCTGAGTTTGTCTGCTCTGGCGTGGAGAGAGCCCGCCAGATGTTGAACCATCAGGGTAATGCCCTGATGTTCCAGCAATGTACAGAGGCGTAGTGCCCCCTGACAAAGGGTCCAGGACGTTTGTTGCAGTACCACATGGCTGTAGTATTGTCCGTGAACACCTGCACTACTTTCCCTTTGAGAGAGGGAAGGAATGCTTTCAACGCAAGTCTGATCACCCAGAGCTCCAGCATATTTATGTGGAGTCCTGACTCCACCGGAGACCAAAGGCCTCTGATCTCCGCCTCTCCCATGTGGCCGCTGTAGGAGGCTGGCCTGGCTTGTAGTGGGTACCAGAGGTACTTACACCTTGTGCCAGGTCCAGATATCCCTTATTAGTGTAGAAGAAGTGTTTCTAGCACCTTAGGCTGATAGAAGGTAGCTATGGCAAAGCAGCTTAGGCTGAACTAGGAGACATGTAAAGCTCCTACTACACCACTGGTGTCATATGCACAATATCTTAAGAAAACACAATACACAGAAGTACTAAAAATAAAGGTACTTTATTTTTATGACAATATGCCAAAAGTATCTCAGTGAGTACCCTCAGTATGAGGATAAGTTATATACACAAGATGTATGTACACAAACCAAAATTATGCAGGTAATAGCAAGAAAAGTAATGCAAGCAATGTAAAGTTACAGTAGATTGCAATAGGAGCACATAGGGATAGGGGCAACACAAACCATATACTCTAGAAGTGGAATGCGAACCACAAATGGACCCCAAACCTATGTGAGCTTGTAGAGGGTCCCTGGGACTGTAAGAAAACAGTGAGGGTTAGAAAAATAGCCCACCCCAAGACCCTGAGAAGTAGGTGTAAAGTGCACCTACTACCCCCAGAGAGCACAGAAGTCGTGATAGGGGGATTCTGCAGGAAGAACAAACACCAGCAATTCAACAACAGTGGATTTCCGGACCTGAGTACCTGTAAGACAAGGGGACCAAGTCCAATAGTCGCGACAGTGTCGAGAGTGGGCAGGAGCCCAGGGAATGCCAGCTGAGGGTGCAAGGAAGCTGCCACCGGATGGAAGAAGCTTGGAGTTCTGCAAGAAAGAAGAGAGCTAGGGACTTCTCCTTTGGAAGAAGGATGTCCCACGTCGCAACAAAGCTTGCAGAAAGACCGCAAACAAGCCTTGCTAGCTGCAAGGGTCGCGGTAAGGGTTTTTGGGTGCTGCTGTGGCCCAGGAGGGACCAGGACATCACCACTTGGAGGAGGAGACAGTGGGGGCGCCCAGCAACTCAGGGAGAACTCACAGAAGCAGGCAGCACCCGCAGAAGTACCTGAACAGGCACTTGGAAGAGGAGTGAACCGGAGTCCACCCAAAGTCACAAAAGGGAGTCCCGCGACGCCGGAGGACAACTCAGAAGGTTGTGCACTGCAGGTTAGAGTGTTGGGGACCCAGGCTTGGCTGTGCACGAAGGAAATCCTGGAAGAGTGCACAGGAGCCGGAGCAGCTGCAAATCACGCGGTACCCAGCAATGCAGTCTAGCGTGGGGAGGCAAGGACTTACCTCCACCAAACTTGGACTGAAGAGTCACTGGACTGTGGGAGTCACTTGGGCAGAGTTGCTGAGTTCCAGGGACCACGCTCGTCATGCTGAGAGGGGCCCCAGAGGACCAGTGATGCAGTCTTTTGGTGCCTGCGGTTGCAGGGGGAAGATTCCGTTGACCCACAGGAGATTTCTTCAGAGCTCCTGGTGCAAGAAGCAGGCAGGCTACCCCCAGAGCATGCACCACCTGGAAACAGTTGAGAAAGCCGGCAGGATGAAGCGATACAAGGTTGCTAATAGTTGTCTTGCTACTTTGTTGCGGGTTTGCAGGCATCCTGAGCAGTCAGCAGTCAATCCTTTGGCAGAAGGTGAATAGGGAGATGCAGAGGAACTCTGATGAGCTCTTGCATTTGTTATCTAAAGAATTCCCCAAAGCAGAGACCCTAAATAGCCAGAAAAGGAGGTTTGGCTACCTCGGAAGGAGGATTGGCTACCAAGAGAGGTAAGAGCCTATCAGAAGGAGCCTCTGCCGTTACCTGCTGGCACTGGCCACTCAGAGCAGTCCAGTGTGCCCCCAACACCTCTGTTTCCAAGATGGCAGAGGTCTGGGACACACTGGAGGAGCTCTGGGCACCTCCCCTGGGAGGTGCAGGTCAGGGGAGTGGTCACTCCCCTTTCCTTTGTCCAGTTTCACACCAGAGCAAGGCTGGGGGATCGCTGAACCGGTGTAGACTGGTTTATGCAGAGATGGGCACCATCTGTGCCCATCAAAGCATTTCCAGAGGCTGGGGGAGGCTGCTACTCCCCAGCCCTCACACCTATTTCCAAAGGGAGATGGTGTTACACCCTCCCTCAGAGGAAGTCCTTTGTTCTGCCTTCCTGGGCCAGGGCTGCCTGGACCCCAGGAGGTCAGAAACCTGTCTGAGGGGTTGGCAGCAGCAGCAGCTGCAGTGGAGACCCCAGAAAGGCAGTTTGGCAGAACCCTAGTTCTGTGCTAGAGACCCGGAGGATCAAGGAATTGTCACCCCAATGCCAGAATGGCATTGGGGTGACAATTCCATGATCTTAGACATGTTACATGGCCATGTTCGGAGTTACCATTGTGACGCTGTACATAGGTAGTGACCTATGTACAGTGCATGCGTGTAATGGTGTCCCCGCACTCAAAGTCCGGGGAATAGCCCTGAATGATGTGGGGGCACCTTGGCTAGTGCCAGGGTGCCCACACACTAAGTAACTTTGCACCCTACCTTCACTAGGTGAAGGTTAGACATATAGGTGACTTATAAGTTACTTAAGTGCAGTGGTAAATGGCTGTGAAATAACGTGGATGTTATTTCACTCAGGCTGCACTGGCAGGCCTGTGTAAGAATTGTCCGAGCTCCCTATGGGTGGCAAAAGAAATGCTGCAGCCCATAGGGATCTCCTGGAACCCCAATACCCTGGGTACCTCAGTACCATATACTAGGGAATTATATGGGTGTACCAGTATGCCAATGTGAATTGGTAAATTTAGTCACTAGCCTGTTAGTGACAAATTTGAAAAGCAGAGAGAGCATAACCACTGAGGTTATTGTTAGCAGAGCCTCAGTGAGACAGTAAGGAATAACACAGGGAACACATTTAGGCCACAAACTTATGAGCACTGGGGTCCTGGCTAGCAGGATCCCAGTGAGACAGTGAAAACACCCTGACATATACTCACAAACAGGCCAAAAGTGGGGGTAACAAGGCTAGAAAGAGGCTACTTTCTCACAGACGCCCCACCCCAGAAGCGACGCATCTGTTACTATGGAGAGATCTGGATGGGGAAGGGACAGGGATCTGCCATTGACCCAATCGGGATTCGAAAGCCACTACTGCAGGTCTTTTGCAGTCCCCTCCGAGATCTGGACCAAGCCGGCGAGATTTCCCTGATGCTGTGCCCACTGGAACTTCAAGTCCCACTGCAGAGCCCGCATATGCCACCTGGCATGTGTTACTAGCAGGATGCAGGAGGCCAAGAGGCCCAGCAGCCTCAGAGTAAGTCTCACCGAAACCCAAGACCAAGGCTGAAAGATCGGAATCATAGCCCGAATGTCTTGGACTCACTTTTTGGGAGGATAAGTCCAAAATAGCAATGTATCCAGAACAGCTCCGATGAAAGGGAGCGTCTGAGAGGGAGTCAGGTGTGACTTCGGCACGTTTATAGTGAACCCCAGCTGGTGCAGGAGGTTCGCTGTAGTTTGAAGGTGGGGGACAACTGTCAGGGGCGAAGGCGCCTTCAACAGCCAGTCGTCTAGGTAGGGGAAGACTGAGACCCCTAACCTGCGCAGATGAGCTGCAACAATGCCATCACTTTCGTGAACACCCGAGGGGCACTGGAAAGGCCGAAAGGGAGCACGGTAAACTGAAAGTGCTCGTGACCTACCACGAATCGTAGGTAACGTCCGTGGGCAGGCAGGATGGGGACGTGGAAATAAGCATCCTGCAAGTCCAACGCTACTATCCAGTCTCCTGGGTCTAAGGCAGACAGAACCTGAGCCAGGGTGAGCATTTTGAACTTCTCCTTCTTGAGGAAGTAGTTCAGGTCCCGAAGATCTAGGATAGGACGCAAGCCTTTGTCCTTCTTTGGTATCAGAAAGTAGCAGGAATAACAACCATGACCTACTTCTGGCACAGGGACCTTTTCTATAGCTCCCTTGGCCAAGAGAGCCACGACTTCCTGGTGGAGAAGCACCAAATGATCCTCCGGAAGATGCTGGAAGGATGGTGGCATGTGTGGTGGTGCAGATTCGGGAGGGAGTAGCACAAAACACATTTGGCCCTATAAGTCTCCACTACCTTTAAAAATATCCGCTGGAACACCGTTGGGACCAGGAGCTCTCTTGGGTGCACACTTATAAATGGCATTAATCACTTCACTGAAGTTGACTGACATAGAGCTTGAGCAGATGCCATATCGACATCATAAGTCTCTCACACATCAGATATTGTATTTTCTGAGGCAGCATTAAAAAAATGTTCCTCACAATGGTCCACAATAATGCGAGACACAAGTTTTGGTTCCTTGTAATTTGAGAAAAAAAGGCCTGTTCACAACCACTCCACTCAGAAGCTCCTTCTATCCCTTGCATTCCCTGCCGCTACCAGGTCATCCCATGCCTTATGTCAAATTTCCTCCTTCCTCGCTTCTAATGTAGTTTTATAGGTCTGTCTGGCTCTCCTCAAATTGCCAGCACACCCAAGTGAACCTTTCAAAGCTTTTATCAGGACTGTATGGGCTGCTGAGCATGACTTGTCACCATATCTGCAAAGACGAGAAGCATCTGGTCATTTATTAAGTATCAGCATGCACACCATGCTCTGACATAGTAAGAAAAAACATTCTGAGATGGTACTGTTATTCTCTTCAGACAACAAACATGCTCCAGCGGTGGGGATATTGCCTGCAATCAACTTACTGAATGAAACAATCCAGGTTTATGCAATCCCAGCTCGTAAACAAAACATGTTTACTCATAAAACTAATTGATCTGTTCCACAATGGATCATCTGCCTTAATCAAATCAAGACTCATGACCTGGCACAATAGGTTATGACCACTTGAACAATGGGTGCTTACCATGAAGCCTACATAAAAGCATATCAAACATCTTGATATTAATACAAAGTCAATTATGCCAACGGAACCACAACGTTTGTATGTAGGTATTAACTTGGTAACAGAGGGTTCGATATCCTGTGCCATCATCAAATTATTTTGTTTAGAATTAACTTGTTATGGGCATACCCATATGGAGAGTGATTAAAATGTAAAATATCCGCCTGGATCAGATTTGTCGGACCACGTACCCTTTGGTCCGTAAATGTATTAGGCATTTTATATAGAATTATGAACACAGATTTACTGTGGCACTTTCAATATTACATTTGAAAATATAGTTACAGCTAGGGAATGCTGCAAGTGCATGACAAAACAGCAATCTATAAACGCACTATGAAATCACAGTGAACACTCAGTACTATATTGGTATTATCTGCACTCTACAGTGATCAAGAATAGCCTTATAGTGTCAAAGCTGGCTGCCCCTGCTTGCCTCCAGGTTTGAACAATGTACGTGTGTAGGAGGGTTGCCTGGTTTGTAGTGGGTACCTAAGGTACTTACCCATTATACCAGGTCAGTTATCCCTTATTAGTGAAGTGTAGGCAGTGTTCTAGCAGCTTAGGCTGTCTAGAGGTAGCTGAAGCAAAGCAGCTTAGGCTGAAATAGGAGACATACAAAGCTCCTGCAATACCACTATAGTTACACAGTACTTGTACACAATAAAAGACAATACTCTGTTTTGCCAAAAATAAAGGTACTTCATTATAGCGACACAAGACCAAAAATATCTTAGAGGCAATACTCCTGGAGGTAAGTATTACACACAATATATACACAGTAACCAAAATCAGGTAAGTAAACAGTCATAGAATAGTGTAAACAGAAGAAAATACAATAGATTGCAATGGTCCTAGAGGCAACACAAACCATATACTAAAACAGTGGAATGCGAATTCCCCCCTAGGCAAGTATAATGTGTAGAGGGGCGCTGGGAGTGTAGGAAACCACCAAAGGTAAGCAAAGTACCCCACCCCATAGACCAGGAAAGCAGGAGTAAAGTACAGCAAGATTTCCCAGGACACACTACAAGTCATGAAAGTATTTTGCAAGAACCAAGCAAGACAGCAAGCAACAAACAATGGCTTCCTGGACCTGAAGACCTGTGGAGAGAGGAGACCAAGTCCAGAAGTCGAAGAAGAGTCCATGAAGGACGGGAGCCCCTGCCAACCTAGAAGATGGTGCAAAAGTGGATTCTCCGTTCAGAAGAAAAGTACAGAAGAGCACCAAAGATGATGGGTGCAGGAGATGTCCCACGTCGACTTGTTGGATGAAGGCTGTTTGCGTCGCTGGATTCTGCCAACAAGCCTTGGTTCAAGCAAGTACGCGGTTTGCGTCAAAAAGGAGCTGCCTGGACTCAAGAGGGACCTGGGGGTCTCAACTCGGACTGAGGAGACAGAGGGGGCTCTCAGCACTTCAGAGAGCCCTCAGAAGACCAGGCAGCACCCACAGGAGTCCCAGAACACGGGCACAAAGAAGATGCAAAGTGCGGTTGTCGCAGCACTACACTGGAAGGTCCCACACTGCAGGGGAACAACTCAAGAGAGCTGTGCATCGCAGGATAGAGTGCTGGGGACCTTGTCTAAGCTGTACACAAAGTATTTTTGGAAGAAGTGCACAGAAGCCCAAGGAGCTGCAGAAGACGCAGTTAACAGGAGTACTCTCGCAGCATGGGAGGCAAGCTCTTACCTCCACCAAATTTGAACAGCTGTACCTTCGGGTAGTCTAGGTCACTTTGGTCCACCACCTGTGCTCCATGGAGCAGGCTCGTCATCAGGAGAGGAGTCCCAGAGTACCGGCTGTCATCGCAGAAGGGTGCCTCCTGAGGCAGGGAAGTGACTCCGTTACTCCACGGGAGATTCCTTCGGTTCTTCTGCTGCAGGGTGAAGACAGGACAGGCAGTCCTCAGAGTGTGCACACCTTGGAAACTGTTGCAAATGCTGGCTGCAGGTTAAGTTGCAGGTCACAGGAGTTGTTCTGAATACTTTGTTGCAGTTACAGCGGTTTCTGGAGGAGTCTGCAGTTGATCTGACGGTCAGAAGCTGATGCAGAGGAGTCCTGGAGGAATCTTGCAAACCAAATCGGAAGAAACACCCAGAGGAGAGACCCTAAATAGCCCTGAGAGGGGGATTGGCTACCTAGCCAGGTATGCACCTATCAGGAGGGGTGTCTGACGTCACCTGCTGGCACTGGCCACTCACAGGTCTCCAGAGGGTCCCCACACCTTGGAATCCAAGACTGTTCACGCCAGGGACACACTGGAGGAACTCAGCGCACCACCCCTGGGGTTGTGATGGACAGGGGAGCGGTCAATCCCCTTTTCCTTTGTCCAGTTTCACGCCAGAGCAGGGACTGGGGTCCCTGAACAAGTGTAGACTGGATTATGTAAGGAGGGCACTGTTTGTGCCCTTCAAAGCTTTTCCAGAGGCTCTGGGAGGATAACCCTCCCATGCCTGTAACACCTATTTCCAATGAGAGAGGGTATAACACCCCTCTCCTAAAGGAAATGTATTGTTCTGACTTCCTTGGATTGAGCTACTCTATCCTCAGGAGGTCAGAAACCTGTCTGTGAGGTGGCAGCAGCTGGGGCTGCAGTGGAAACCTCAGAGAGCTGGGGTGCATGGAATTGGCCCCCGCTACCAGATTTGGATTGGGGGTTCAATTCCATGATCTTAGACACCTCACATGGCCATATTCGGAGTTACCATTGTGAAGCTACATTTATGTATTAACATATATGTAGTGCATGCTTATAATTGTGTCCCCACACTCACTAAGTCTGGGGATTTGGTCCTGGACAATGGGGGGGGCACCTTTGCTAGTGCAAGGGTGCCCTCACACACAGTAATTTTGCACCTAGCCTTTAGTAAATGAAGGTTGGACATATAGGTGACTTATAAGATACTTAGTGCAGTGAAAAATGACTGTGAAATAGTATGTGCACTATTTCACTCAGGTTGCAGTAGCAGTGATGAAAGGTTTGTACGAGCTCCTTACGGGTGGCAAAAAAATGCTGCAGCCCATAAGGATCTCCTGGAACCCCAATGCCCTGGTGTAAGGAAATGCTTCCTTGGCATGGCCCCCCCTTAACTTTTTGCCTTTGCTGATGCTAAGTTATGATTTGAAAGTGTGCTGGGACCCTGCTAACCAGGCCCCAGCACTAGTGTTCTTTCCCTAAACTGTACCTTTGTCTCCACAATTGGCACAACCCTGGCACTCAGGTAAGTCCCTTGTAACTGGTACCCCTGGTACCCAGGGCCCCGATGCCAGGGAAGGTCTCTAAGGGCTGCAGCATGTCTTATGGCACCCTGGGGACCCCTCACTCAGCACTTGCACACTGCCTCACAGCTTATGTGCGCTGGTGCAGAGAAAATGACGAAGTCGACAGGGCACTCCCCTCAGAGTGCCATGCCAACCTCACACTGCCTGTGGCATAGGTAAGTCACCCCTCTAGCAGGCCTTACAGCTCTAAGGCAGGGTGCACTATACTACAGGTGAGGGCATATGTGCATGAGCACTTTGCCCCTACAGTGTCTAAGCAAAACCTTAGACATTGTAAGTGCAGGGTAGCCAAAGAGTATATGGTCTGGGAGTTTGTCAGACACAACCTCCACAGTTCCATAATGGCTACACTGAAAACTGGGAAGTTTGGTATGAAACTTCTCAGCACAATAAATGCACACTGATGCCAATGTGCAATTTATTGTAACATACACCCAGAGGGCATCTTAGAGATGCCCCCTGAATACCAACCCGTCTTCTAGTGTAGGCTGACCAGTTTCTGCCAGCCTGCCACACACCAGAAATGTTGCTGGCCACATGGGGAGAGTGCCTTTGTCACTCTGTGGCCAGGAACAAAGCCTGTACTGGGTGGAGGTGCTTCTCACCTCCCCCTGCAGGAACTGTAACACCTGGTGGTGAGCCTCAATGGTTCAACCCTTTTGTTACAGCGCCCCCGGGCATCCCAGCTAGTGGAGATGCCCGTCCCTCCGGCCACTGGACCCACTTTTGGTGGCAAGGCTGGAGGAGATAATGAGAAAAGCAAGGAGGAGTCACCCACCAGTCAGGACAGCCCCTAAGGTGTCCTGAGCTGAGGTGACCCCTGCCTTTAGAAATCCTCCATCTTGAGTTTGGAGGATTCCCCCAATAGGATTAGGGATGTGCCCCCCTCTTCACAGGGAGGAGGCACAAAGAGGGTGGAGCCACCCTCAAGGACAGTACATTTTTGCACAGCCTTCCCTTTTTTTGCACCCACATAGCCGACAAAGGGTTGATCATCCACCGGAAATCTTTAGTACGATTAGGATAGAATGCCAACACTCTTTTTGGGTCCAGACGGTGGAGTGTCTCATCCTCATGAGAAGCATGTGGGGGTGCGTAGAAAGTAGGCAGGGTGATGGACTGGCCTACATGAAAAGGCGTAACCACCTTTGTAAGAAAGGAAGCCTTAGTGCGCAACACCACTTTGTCAGGGTGCACAGCCAAGTATGGAGATTTGGATGAAAGGGCTTGAAGCTCACTCACCATGCGAGCAGAGGTGTTGGCAACAAGAAAGACAGTTTTGAAGGTGAGGAGCCGTAAGGGATAATTGTGCTTCGGCTCAAAGGGAGTACACATTAAACAAATAAGGACAAGATTGAGGTCCCACTGAGGCATGATAAATGGAGTGGGAGGAAATAAATGGGTGAGGCCTTTTAGGAATCTACTCACAATAGAAGATTTAAAAAGTGAGGGCTGATCAGGTAACCTAAGGAAAGCCAAAAGGGCAGAAAAATACCCTTCAAGGGTGCCCAAAGCAGAGCCCTGCTGGGCCAAAGAAAGAATGAACAGAAGAACCTCGGACAGAGGGGCAGAGAGAGGATCATCAGATTTGTTGGTGCACCATGCCACATATTTATTCCAACGATGGGCGTATACAGTTTTGGTGGAGGAACGCCTGGCTGCCAAGATTACATCACAGACTTCGGGTGGAAGATCAAAAGTTGTCAACTGCCACCACTGAATCTCCCCGAATGAAGGCGGAGGTTGGACAGGTTCGGATGAAGGACCGTCCCCTGTTGCTGTGACAGAAGATCTGCCCGAAGAGGCAGTCTGAGTGGAGGATCGATCGACATGCTTAATAGCTCTGGATAACAATCTCTCCATGCCGAGTCCGGAGCCACCAAGATGACTTGGGCCCGGTATCTTCTTGAGAACTCTGGGGAAAAGTGGTATAGGTGGAAAGACGTAAAGGAGGCCGGAGTTCCACTCAAGGCAAAAAGCGTCTCCAAGAAAGTGCCGCCTTGGAAACTCCAACACGCAAAACTGCTGACATTGCGCGTTCTCTGAGGAGGCGAACAGATCTAACCAAGGCTCTCCCCACTGCTGAAAGAGACCTTGCGCCACCTCCGGATGGAGACGCCATTCGTGATCGGCTGTGCACTGACGGCTGGGTTCTTCCGCTCTGGTAGTGAGAAATCCTGCGAGATGTTGAACCACCAAGGTAATGCCCTGATGTTTCAGCCATGTCCAGAGGCGTAGTGCCTCCTGACAAAGGGTTCAGGACCCTACGCCACCCTGTTTGTTGCAGTACCACATGGCGGTAGTACTGTCTGTGAACACCTGCACTACTTTCACTTTGAGAGAGGGAAGAAACGCTTTCAATGCAAGCCTGATTGCCCGAATCTTCAGAAGATTGATATGGAGCCCAGGCTCCACCGGAGACCAGAGGCCTCTGATATCCGCCTCCCCCATGTGGCTGCCCCAACCCAGAAGTGACGCATCTGTCGCTATAGAAAGATCTGGTTGGGGAAGGGAGAGGGATCTGCCGTGGACCCGATGCGGATTCGAAAGCCACCACTGCAGGTCTTTCGCAGTCCCCTCCGAGATCTGGACCATGTCGGAGAGATTCCCCTGATGCTGCGCCCACTGGAATTTCAAGTCCTACTGCAGAGCCCGCATATGCCATCTGGCATGTGTTACTAGCAGGATGCAAGAGGCCATGAGGCCCAGCAGCCTCAGAGTTAGTCTCACCAAAACCCAAGACCAAGGATGAAAGATCAGAATCATAGCCTGAATGTCTTGGACTTGCTTTTCGGTAGGATAAGGCTGAAACAGCACTGTGTCCAGAACAGCTCCGATTAAGGGACGCATCTGAGGGGGAGTCCGGTGTGACTTTGGCATGTTTATAGTGAACCCCAGCGTGTGCAGGAGGTTCGCACAGTCTGAAGGTGGGAGATGATTTTGTGGGGCGAGTCTGCCTTCAACAACCAGTCGTCAGGGGAGGGGAAGACTGATACCCCTAACCTACGCAGATGTGCTGCAACCACTGCCATCACTTTTGTGAACACCCGAAGGGTGCTGGTAAGGCCGAAGGGGAGCAAGGTAAACAAAGTGCTTGTGACTTACCACGAATTGTAGGTAACGTCTGTGGGCAGGGAGGATGGGGATGTGGAAATAAGCGTCATGCAAGTCCAAAGCTACCATCCAGTCTCCTGGGTCCAAGGCAGACAGAACCTGAGCCAGAGTGAGCTTTCTGAATTTCTCCTTCTTGATGAAGTAGTTTAGGTCCCGAAGGTCTAGGATAGGACGTAAGCCCTTGGCCTTTTTCGGCACCAGAAAGTAGCGGGAATAACAACCACAACCTAATTCAGGCACAGGGACCTTTTCTATGGCTCCCCTGGCCAAAAGAGCTGCGACTTCCTGGCAGAGAAGTGCCAAGTGATCCTCTGGAAGCTGACTGAAGGATGGAGGCATGGCAGGTGGAGCAGATTCGAAAGGGAGGGAGTAGCCCTTTCAAATGATCTGCAAAACCCACCTGTCCGTAGTGATGGATTCCCAGTGGGGCAGGTGATGGCAAATCCTGCCACCAACTGGATGGGAGTGAGGGGACGGATAAGGAGTGTTTGGAGGTTACAGTGGGGGCAGAGGTGGACTGGGCAGACCTCTGGTTCCCTGTCCCACGCCCATGTGGGATTCTCCATCCCCGGCCACGTAGAGGCTGGACAGTATGGGTTGCACGGTGGCTGGGCGGAGGGCATGACAGGGAGCCCCCTCCGTTGCCACGAAAGTGCAAAAAGCGTACTGCGAGGGGCAGAGGAAAGACCAAGGGACTGAGCCGTAGCCCAGGAATCCTTGAGTCTCTCCAAGGCCGAGACTGCTTTGTCTCCAAAGAGACAGAGCCATTAAAAGGGCATGTCCATGAGGGACTGTTGGACATCCCGAGGAAAAACAGAAGTACGCAACCAGGTGTGGCGTCTCAAGGCCACCGTTGTAGCAGCCCATCTGCCCAGGGAGTCGGTCATGTCTAGCCCAAAATAGATTGTGAACTTCGCTGCATCTCTCCCATTGTTCACAGCTTGGGAGACAATAGGACGGGCCTTACCCGGTATCTGCAGCAGGACTTGCGCAACTGTATCCCACAAAGAGTGAGTATAGCGGCTCAAAAGGCATGTGGTGTTCACAGACCGCAGCACGACACTGGAGGAAGAAAACAACTTCTTACCAAATTGTTCCAGCCTTTTTAATTCCCTATCCAGGCGTGCTGAAGGGAATGCGCCTGAAGAAGAGGAAGCCTAGATGACAAGACTCTCACAGGAATTTAGGGTGTGCGATAGTCCTATTCACAGGAGCCCCTGTGTTGGGTTTGGACCAAGCTCCCAAAAGGACATCAGTGAGGGCTTCAATGAATAGCAAAAGGGGTACGGATGTGGAAGCCCCTGGCTGAAGTACCTCTGTCAGGAGATTGGACCTGACCTCTACACTAGGAAGCTCAAGGCCAAGACCTGAGCTGCCGTAGTGACCACCATACCATAAGTTGCTCCCTCCGCCGTAGCCACGATAGGAGGAGACAGCATGCTAGCATCTGGAGAAGTGTCCAGACCACTGGTGTCGCCCAATTCCTGAGCCCAGTCCTAATATGGGTCATCCTGGTATTCATAAGGGTCCAGGGACCCCCTCCAATCCTTCCCCGAATTCGTACCCATAGGAAAAAGGGTCCGAATCTGACCTAGGGCGAATAGGCCCCATCGAAGACAAAGGCAGTGTTGGCCGACGCCGTTCCGACTCGGAGCCGTTGGGGATAAGGTACGGGCTGATGTCGATAGTGGGCACTCCCTACGTCAGTAGCCGTTGACAATCGACCTGGCACCGGGGAAGGTCTCAATTGTGCGACGGGCGCAGGTGCGGATCCGGACGGGACCTCGGTGCCCCGAGCCAAAGCCGCCAGTGCAGAACCCGAATGCCCCTCAACCAAACCCCTTGGGCCCAAAGGCACCATATCGGGGTCGGTCCACCCAAAGATGAGGTGCATGGCCTCATAGAATTCTTTAAGATGGGCGGTGGTCGATCTAGCTCGGGGAAACTCGGTGCAACGTGGAGGGGACCCAGCACAGGCTCTGAGGATGGAGGCCTTGAGCATCGACGCTCCTCCAGCTTCGCGTCAGCCGAGCGATAGGGCGAAGTCGGAGGGCGATGGGACCTCTTCGACGACTTCTTTTTCTTACCTGCACCCGAAGATTTAGAAGACGATGAGTGGTGATAGCTCCGCGAACAGTCTAGAGACCTTCCTCTCGATCGAGACCTGGACTTACGCAGAGTTGAGTGCCGGGCCGCCATGAGTTTGAGGGACCGCTCCCTCAAGGCCTTCAGGTGCATGGTCCGGCACTCGGAGCTCGACTTCGGGTCACGCTCGAGACACCACAAACATACCTGATGCGGATCAGTCACTGACATCATGCGGTGACAGTCCTCACACGGATGAGACTGGTCCTCGGGGACATCCTCGACGCACCAAATATCTCACCTGACAAAACGGTCAAAAAGAGACCGGGGGTAGCTCTCTCCAGATCAGCGCATGACATGGAAAGAAAGGAACTAACGTCACTGCGCGAAGGTGGCGTCTATTTATCTACACCCAATGTCATCACAGCGACTACGACGCCAATGACGCCTGCAAGGTGAACCAACGCCACCTACCAACGCGCAAGGGTATTGCTCGAAGAAAAATCTCCAGATCCAGTCTGACGCCTGGGGGAAATTCTAAGGTAAGGAATCTGCAACTAGAAGTCTCTATCAGATACTAGGGACTTATAAGGGGGTCCAGTCTGCCAATCAGAATTGTAATATGGAGTCACTAAAATGTAGTGACAAATTTGGTACGTAGAGAGAACATAAGCACTGGAGTTCTGGTTAGCAGAACTGCAGTGACACAGTTAAGCATACTGATAACACAAATAGGCCACAAACTATGAGCACTGGGGCCCTGGCTAGCAAGATCCCAGTGAGACAGGCAAAACACACTGACAAAATAGGTTTTAAACTATGAGCACTGGAGTCCTGGCTAGCAGGATCCCAGTGAGATAGTAAAAACATACTGACAAACACTCACAAAGAGGCCAAAAATGGGGGTGACCATGCTAGAAAGATGCTACTTTCTCACATCGTGTTCACAAGCACCATGCTCGGTTGCATAAAAGCTTTTTTAGTACCTATGTAGGTCTTTGTCTGTAGACTTATTCCAATCTGACAATGTAGGACACCAGCCAGGATCACCCTTGCCCTGCCAAGAGCCATGCATCTTGTGTTAGGGTAGCAAAACTAATGACAAGTCTCGGTCACTGTATGATTATGTAATTGTGATGCAAATCACAATTGGGAAAGGTGAACATGATTTTTGTTCTACCCTATGGAGATAAGATTAACTGTTTACCAAAAGCTCAGGAGGGGTACACCTACAACAGTGTACTGGCATGAAAAAGAGATAAGTGTCACAGTCTTTGGTTTCCTCCTTTCTTAGTGTTTACTGCACATTGTATCCTGTTCAATACAATGGAAAAATGTACAAATAAAGATTAGAAAAAAAAACTGTTTACCGAAAGCTGTCAGTTAGTGACAAAATGCTGGAAGCAGCAAGCTAATTTATATTGTGATGCAACAGGTTGGGCCGTGACTGGTGCTCAATGTCCTAATGCCTTCTGGGTAACACAAAAATGTAACTGCTTGTATACATTGGTACCAAAATAGTTCATGGAACACAGACAATGAGGCATGGGTTTAAGTCCAGAGTTGTAGAAGTGAAGATTCTGAAATTTCCTGCGGTCTTTTTAGCCTACATGTTATATTGGCTAAAAAGCCAGTATAGGCTGAATAGGTCAAATATGAAGATAGGAGCTACTTCTGGCATGTGTGCTGGACAGGAGTTCACACCTCTGCAATATCTTGTGACGTAATGTTGCTGCATATGCAGCAGCCAAGAGCTTCCACTACTTGCAGTGGAAAAAGTAGTTAGCAGATGTGAAATGGATAACCTTGTAAATAGACAATATTGCCGTTTTCCAGGGGGCCGTGAGGTCAAATTGAGGTCAAACTGCCAGTTCTAATCATCAAAAGGGGCAATATCCGTTTCCCAGGCTTGCCTAAGTACACAGAGCGGGTCTTGTGTATTCATCACTAGGGACTTGTAAACCAATTATATTTTCCTTACATCTGAAAATATGGAAACAGCAAGTTTGGCCTGAAGTTTGGGAACAAGCCTAGATTTTTGAGGTAAGGGGTGAGGGCATGTCACAGTTGTAAATATCGATAACATTGTGTCTGCAGGAGTCTGAACTTCTTGCACAGATTAGAGGAGGACACCATGATATTCTGGGTCACCAATGCCCCTAGTTTGTAAATCTCAGGTCTATTCCAACCCTTGTGAAAATGGCTAGAAGGTCAGTGTGCCCTTCTAGAGTAGTGTTCTTTTGGAAGTTTCTCCTGCCATTTTATGTGTGGTCGTGTTTCCTTCAGTATTGCGAGGACCACCTTGGTCACTTCGGAGCATCTGTCTGGGGCCATCCGAAGTACAATAGTGTAGAGGGTGTATAGCCGTTAAGTAATTTTTGAGATATCTGCAATACAAAAAGGTGTCAAGCAAGCGTTGCAGGGTTAGAGTTAACTTGTACCGTTAACTTGCGGAGACTTTGAGAATCTAGTCCCTCTAATTCTCTGAGCATAACTTAACAAACTCATCTAGGAGGAGGAGCATTTCTTACCTTCATCCTAACCATGGTTCGTAATTCTTCTAAGGTCCCAAGCAGTCTAATTGGGTGACAGCAATTGTTTTTTTTGGTTGCAGCTATGATTGCCAGGTACCAGAGTCTATGTTTTGAAAACAAATAACCCATAACCCCAGGAAGTATGCAAGGGGTTTCACAGGGGCAGATACTGTCCTGACAAATAGAACAAATGGTCCTATATTTGGGGCAATACATCCAAATGTTTGAGTAAATCCACATTTTATTTGAAAAATTTGATTTTTTTTGTAAATGCTGAAAAAAGTTAAGATAACAAAAAATAAAATCACAGTGGAAACCATTGTATATAATTACCAAGAGAATGCACAGTGCAAACTGTGGGTCCCATAGCTGGTTCAGGGCCTGGCGACCGATGTGGACGCCTGCTTGTGAGGGTTAGCCACAAGATATGCCCATAGACCAAGCCCTGTGGCCAACCCCCAGTCCCTTACCACCCTCGTCTCTGGGTTAGGTAAAGAGAATTCTGCTGCTGATCCAGTTGCGGATAAACAGTCACCACACCAGATCCTCTGCAGTCTCCTACGCAATCTGGAGGGAATCTGATGGGTTCCCTTGGTGCTGGCACTACTGAGACTTCAGATACTACTATGGAGCCAGGATTTGCCATCTAGCATGGTCAACCAGTTTGATGCAGGAGGCAAATTGGCCAAGAAGCCTCAGAGGTTCCTTCACTGAGACCCAGGGCTGAGGCTGAAACATCGTATCGTACCACAAATGTCCTGGAGTATTTGGTCTAAAGGGAAGGCCAGAAAGTGCACCATGTCCAGGACAGTTCAGGTGAATGGGAGCCTCTGCAAAGGAGTCAGGTATGACTTTTGCACATTGATCATGAACCCCAGTTATGTGAGGAGATTTGCTGTTGTCTGCAGGTGGTCCACGACTGACTGTGGTGAACTCCCCTTTAACAGTAAGCTGTCGAGGTAGGGGGAACAGTTATAGCTTCAATCTTCCAAGCTATGCTGCAATCACCACCATCACCCTCATAAACATCCGAGGGGAAATGGTGAGGCCGAAAGGGAGCACAAAAATGTTGTGGCTCACTGTGAGCCGCAGGTAGCATCTGTGGGTCTGCTAGACCAGAATATGGAAAGAGGTGTCCTGCTTTTCCAATACTACCATAAGGTCTCCTGAATCCAAGGCAGATAGAACCTGGGCCAGTATGAGCGTCTTGAAACTGTTCTCCCGCAGGAAGTAATTGAGAGGTTGACGATGTAAAAGTGGATAAAGCCTTCTGCACTTTTTTGGCACTAGGAAATAATGGAAGTAGCACCCACTTCCGATCTCTGAGCCTTGGACTCTCTCCAGGGCTCCTTTCTCCAAGAGTCTGAACTTCCTGTAGTAAAATGGCCGTCTAAAAGCTGCTCTGATGTGGGTGGAAAATGCAGTGAAGCAGAAAGAAATTACAGAGCCTAACACATTAAACAATTTGCAGGACCCACCTGTGGAGAAAGTTACTGAATCTGCCTTCTACAGGGCGGTCCTGTGCCACTTAGGGCAAGCAGGAGCAGCTTGGAGCCTGTGGCAGAATTGGGGTAAACCCTGCTAGTAAATGCCTGCACAACCAGGCTCTCAGGAGTAGGGTGCTGTGTTAGGAAAGCAGAGTCACCAAGAGCACGTCTGTGGCACTGTGCCACCTATCTCACAGAAGGCAGGAGCAGAGTTCAGCCCAAGTGCCCATGAGGGTTCTAGTCAGACCTTCGATAGATGGCTGTAAAGGTTTGGATGACTTCTGTGTGGGTTGTAAAATATGTCTGAAGACAGAAGATAACGGCAAATCGAACTTTCACTGCTCATCTAACAACCCTGCCGAATGAGGCTCTCTCTTCCATGGAAGGATCAGAGGGAGAATGCAGACCAGTGTCAGCGGAAAAACCCACTGGACTACTCCACTAATAAATCACCACTCCCTTTCCGCCTTTTCTATCGCAATGGCTACCTGGTTCCACAGAAGGTGCAAGTCCATTGTCACTCACGTGCTGACAGCACCTCCTGGTAGCTTAGCATCCTAAGATGCAGGAAGAAAGGCTGCTGATACCTGCAGAAACCTCACCAAGACTTGCACTTTTGAACCCCTCTGAAAGTGGAGTGGGAAATATGCGACAGAGCACAGCTGGAATACGGTTGCAGCGATCTGCAGCTACCCAGCCGTCTTTACAGCTGCTCTCCACAAATCAAGGGCTTGTCATACTTAAAGGCTGCATGTGGTGCGAGGAGGGGGATGCTACTGGAGGGTGAGTAGAAGTTCTAGCCCTGACATTATATAAAACTCCTCCTCTTCATATGTAAAACTCTCATGGACAGCACTCCTATTCGTGGAACTCCCGTTAGGTCCTGACTGAATACAAAATCCCTTTTAGAGAAATATGGAAGGAGTCACAATTTTCAGAACATAGCAAGGCTGAGCATGACAGACCATCAGCATGTACGTGGCTTGGCGATGCCTGCTGAAACGCAATTGTAACCCTTGTTTAGCTCTTTGGCCTTTGCAGTGGCAACTGCTGCCAATAAAAAGTGGTGGGGCAGCACAGGGGAAAGTAAGTAAAAAATATAAAATACTTAACTGTTGCTCACTGCCTCAGTGTTCCTGTGATATCGGCTGTCCATGGGTCACACTGCACAGTCTCCCAGACTCCTCACCCAATCCAGATGCTGCTCTCATGCTGGTAATGCTATTACCCATCATGAGAGAAACACTGGGAATTGGGCTGAGCGGGCCGGTTTGCTGCTTTCACAGGGACAGGGAGACTTTGTCTCTTTTCCACCCAACTGTGCAACACAACTTGGTTGCAGAAATGAAAGTGCACGCCGGTTTGGCCGTCCTCAGACAGATAGGCAAACCAAAATGTGCACTTGCAGTGCACACCGCTCCTCTTCCATGCCGCTATCTGTAAAAGATGGCCCCAAGGACTTGGCACAGCCTCGGCGCAATCAGTAGAAAATAAAATGATAATAAAATAGTTTTATTAGCATTTTATTTTTCATCTGCTGGCTCTCTGCAGTGGGGCGACGCTCCTCCGCCATAATGGAGGAGCAGCCATGGGCCTTTGGGGTTCCCTTTTCCCAACTGTGAAGCATCTAAATCTCAGAATATTGCTGTGAAATGAGGCATGTTTCTTGTAAATCATTGATGAGCAGGTGCACCATGCATATTATAAAACGTGCTCTGGGTTACAGTGCTTATATTTCTACACACTCAGCACTGGGTCCCAGCTTCAAATTATTGGAACCAGAACTCTACATACTCTCTGATCAGTCCCTTTACAGGTAACATTTCAAAAAGACAAGCATAATACAAGTGGATATTTTGCAGACAGTGCTTTTGAATGCATGTAAGATCTATACACAAAAGGATATTGTGAACCACAATCTATTCCTCGGACAGTTTCAAATTATGGTATTGTTAAATAATCATTAAGTTTGGTGAAACCATATGGTTAAAAAATAATCCAGTGACAGGACTGTTTGTAAATTTTTCCTTTGATGCACAATCTAGCACAGTGTCAGGAGTTAAAGTGTGAGAAACGAACCATTATGACTTGTCCACCCTAGCGAGAGAGCAAGAGCAATCGGTATTCAACTAGATTTGAATGAATAAGTTACAAATGTGTGTCTAATAATATGTTGGCTGCAGGCACCAAGTGTTGCTACATGAGCTTAAAACACGTGTAATCGCATTCAAAATATGTCGTTGAAAGTTCCCTTTTCTCATCCAGCGATAGAGATATTGAAAGCTGACGGCCTGTATCTAGGTCCACGTAAAAAGGCCAAAGCACTACAATTATACGAACACATTAACTACAGCAAGTGTACATCAACGTTATGGGAGCATCGATTTTGTTTCTCCTAAATGTGTGTCGGAAGAATAACTTCTTAAATCAAGTACAAATTATATTTGTTTTGTGAGACGTGAGAAAGCTGGTGGATACTGAGAATAGAAACAAAAGGAGGATGATAAGCTTAACTAATCTTCGCTTGTTACAAGGGAAATAAAGATAATAAAAGGAACGCTGAATCCAGCAATATCAAAGAGGCTATGACCTCAGCAATCAACAGGAGACAATAATTCTTTGCGAGGCCTTGATCGTGTGGTATGCACACATGTAGCACAACAAAGGAAACAACGGCCTCCATTTCCGGGCAATTTTGCAAAAGCAAATAATTGTTTCACTGTCATCAACACACATTATCTTGGCAGGCTAGAACCAGACCAAAATGAATGAAAATCTGACTGGCATCAAATTGCTACCATGCAGCCTTGCCTCATACTCAGAAAAAAACAAGAAAATGAGGGGCTAACAGAAACCATTTGATGATTAAAAAAAAGAGGCACAGAGCATTAACCATGTCAGTACAAATTATAAAATTTTTGAGGTAAAGAGCTATTCTTTGAGGGATGTTAAAAATACATAATATAATACGCGCACAAAAATATACTTTAAACTCGTCCCTTTATCAATTACCTGTCTCCACTCTATCCTCCTTCACCTAGCTCATTTGATCATCCTCGGCCTCTTTCTATCCCACTCAACTCTGTTCCCTTGACCTCCCTCTACTGTGCTCCCTGTAACCACAATCCCTTGAGCTTGCAGGCTTACCCATCAAGCCTCTAAAATAACTAATACCAAACACTAGCTTCTTAAAGTAGGTTGAGAAGAACTTCCTCTCCCAGAAGTCCAAGAAGAGGTTAATACCCTGAGTGACTAGTGTCAACCTGTCTCACTGTTGCGGTGTGCCAGGACCCACAACTTTTGGGCACTTCATGATACCAGCCATCACGGATGTTCACCGCTGCCACCAAAAGGGAGGTGAAGAGTGCACTCCAGAAGGGCTGAGGTACAGGGTACCCTTGTCCAGCAGGTTGGTTCCACATGTCTGGTTTTTTTTTAACCTTGATGTACCTCAGTTAAAAGGAGATGAACCAGTCCCAACATATTTTATATTTATAATTATCTTCCACTAACGTTTTGAGCCTAAAAAAGTGTTGGAGATCTGTGTGGCTGTGAAGTTTCAACTGTGTCTCATTTGTACCTCTCTTGTGCAGGATCACCCTTCATCCAATAGGTCATAATTGGCAAAACATGTAAGTCACAAAAATGGTACTCATCAGACATAATCTAAGTTCCATTATGCTAGAACACAGCTCCAAGGAATCTAGCAGGATACAAATGTGCCGAATTGAAGGCATATCTAAATAATGTTATTTTCACAAATCATGGTGCAAATATAGGTCACCAAGCTACATAGTTTAGTACAGTGCTTAATTTGAGCTGGTGGTTGCCGGTGGAGGCACCATTACTTATTTTTCGGGACCCGCACTTATTTCCCCTCATCAGACTCTTCCCAAGCAAGAGAGAAACACTCAAAACGGAAAGAGGGAGAATGAGAAAGACAGAAAATGTGCCACCAAGGTAAAACTGAGAAACCTGTAAGTGTGTAAGGAAATGCCTCCTTGGCATGGTTACCCCCTGACTTTTTGCCTTTGCTGATGCTAAGTTATGATTTGAAAGTGTGCTATAACCCTGCTAACCAGGCCCCAGCACCAGTGTTCTTTCCCTAAACTGTACCTTTGTCTCCACAATTGGCACAGCCCTGGCACTCAGGTAAGTCCCTTGTAACTGGTACCCCTGGCACCAAGGGCCCTGGTGCCAAGGAAGGTCTTTAAGGGCTGCAGCATGTCTTATGGCACCCTAGGGACCCCTCACTCAACACATGCACACTGCTTCACAGCTTGTGTGTGCTGGTGGGGAGAAAATGACTAAGTTGACATGGCACTCCCCTCAGAGTGCCATGCCAACCTCACACTGCCTGTGGCATAGGTAAGTCACCCCTCTGGCAGGCCTTACAGCCCTAAGGCAGGGTGCACTATATCACAGGTGAGGGCAGGGGTGCATGAGCACTATGCCCCTACAGTGTCTAAGCAAAACCTTAGACATTGTAAGTGCAGGGCAGCCATAAGAGTATATGGTCTGGGAGTCTGTCAAACATGAACTCCACAGTTCCATAATGGCTACACTGAAAACTGGGAAGTTTGGTATCAAACTTCTCAGCACAATAAATTCACACTGATGCCAGTGTGCTATTTATTGTAAAATACACCCAGAGGGCATCTTAGAGATGCCCCCTGAAAACATACCCGACTTCCAGTGTAGGATGATTAGTTTCTGCCACCCTGCCACACACCAGACATGTTGCTGGCCACATGGGGAGAGTGCCTTTGTCACTCTGTGGCCAGGAACAAGGCCTGTACTGGGTGGAAGTGCTTCTCACCCCCCACTGCAGGAACTGTAACACCTGGCGGTGAGCCTCAAAGGCTCACCCCCTTTGTTACAGTGCCACAGGGCATCCCAGCTAGTGGAGATGCCCGCCCCTCCAGCCACTGCCCCCACTTTTGGCGGCAAGGCTGGAGGAGATAATAAGAAAAACAAGGAGGAATCACCCACCAGTCAGGACAGCCCCTTAGGTGTCCTGAGTTGAGGTGACCCTTACTTTTAGAAATCCTCCATCTTGTGGATGGAGGATTCCCCCAATAGGATTAGGGATGAGCCCCTCTCCCTACCGGGAGGAGGCACAAAGAGGGGGTAGCCACCATCAAGGACAGAAGCCATTGGCTACTGCCCTCCCAGATCTAAACACACCCCTAAATTCAGTATTTAGGGGCCCCCAGAACCTAGGAAACTAGATTCCTGCAACCTTAACTAGAAGAAGGACTGCTGACCTGAAGCCCTGTAGTGAAGACGGAGATGCCAACTGCTTTGGCTCCAGCCCTACTGGCCTGTCTCCCAACTTCGAAGAAAACTGCAAAAGCGACGCATCCAACAGGGACCAGCGACCTCTGAATCCTCAAAGGACTGCCCTGCAACCAAGGACCAAGAAACTCCCGTGAACTGGGCCCTGTTCAACAATCTGCAACTTTCTTGCAACAAAGAAACAACTTTGAAGACTTCACGTTTCCCACCAGAAGCGTGAGACTTTCCACTCTGCACCTGATGCCCCCGGCTCGACCTGCGGAAAACCAACACTACAGGGAGGACTCTCCGGCAACTGCGAGCCCGTGAGTAGCCAGAGATGACCCCCCTGAGCCCCCACAGCAACACCTGCAGAGGAAATCCAGAGGCTCCCCCTGACCGCGACTGCCTGTAACAAGGGACCCGACGCCTGGAACCAACACTACACCTGCAGCCCCCAGGACCTGAAGGAACCGAACTCCAGTGCAGGAGCGACCCCCAGGCGACCCTCTGCCTAGCCCAGGTGGTGGCTATCCGAGGAACCCCCCCGTGCCTTCCTGCATCGTTGAAGAGACCCCCGGGTCTCCCCATTGCTTTCAATATAAAACCCGACGCCTGTTTACACTCTGCACCCGGCCGCCCCTGTGCCACTGAGGGTGTACTTTCTGTGCCTGCTTGTGTCCCCCTCCGGTGCCCAAAAAAAAACCCCCCTGGTCTGCCCCCCGAGGACGTGGGTACTTACCTGCTGGCAGACTGGAACCGGGGCACCCCTGTCCTCCACTGAATCCTATGTGTTTTGGGCACCTCTTTGACCTCTGCACCTGACCGTCCCTGAGCTGCTGGTGTGGTAACTTTGGGGTCGCCTTGAACCCCCAACGGTGGGCTACCTTGGACCCAACTTTGAACCCTGTAAGTGTTTTACTTACCTGTGAACTTAACATTTACTTACCTCCCCCAGGAACTGTTGATTTTTGCACTGTGTCCACTTTTAAAATAGCTTATTGCCATTTTTGTCAAAACTGTACATGATATTGTGATTATTCAAAGTTCCTAGAATACCTGAGTGAAATACCTTTCATTTGAAGTATTGTAAATCTTGAACCTGTGGTTCTTTAAATAAACTAAGAAAATATATTTTTCTATATAAAAACATATTGGCCTGGAGTAAGTCTTTGAGTGAGTGTTCCTCATTTATTACCTGTGTGTGTACAACAAATGCTTAACACTACCCTCTGATAAGCCTACTGCTCGACCACACTCCCACAAAATAGAGCATTAGAATTATCTCTTTTTGCCACTATCTTACCTTTAAGGGGAACCCTTGGACTCTGTGCACACTATTTCTTACTTTGAAATAGTATATACGGAGCCAACTTCCTACAGAGCGTGATTAACAGGACAGGGAGTGTTTAGCAGCAAATTAAACAAGTATTTGCAATGCAATGGGTCTTGCATTTGTTCGACTTAAAGCTACTAGTGTTGTAAAGTCCTAAACTGAGTTTTCTTGCAACATAAATTGAAAATGAAAAGTAATACAGTTTAACATAAGTGAGCTGGTTTAAAGTGCCAAGCCATGAAGATGAAGGTAAAGGAGCACACAAAAGGAAACATTAGTTTGCTCCCAGTTAAACATATCAGCAGTTATGCAATCATCTATGTAACAGGGTCCAGTCGTGCAAAACGCTCAACTACTGCCCAGCGAGATTGCGCTGCATAGGAAATAAAAAGAAAAAGTAGTCCAGAAGCCATGCGGAAAACATGGAACCTCATATGTTTTCAGTAGTTTACCGGTGCTCTCGAGGAGGGCTATACACCGGAAAAGACATGACGTATGCATGCCTTTTACAAATGAAGTCAAGCAAATTTTAAAAGGCAAGCCCATGAACCAACGTAACTGATGGACGTACCATGGGCGTGGTTGAAGGCCCACAGTGAGATTAAAACAGGGGCCAGAGGGCTTGTGTGCTCAACCCTAAAAAGGCTTGAAGTAGATTCAGCACCACGCACCCTTGGTATTCAGAATGCTGACATTTTGTAGCGCCAGTTGTGGGTGTCTGAGAAAGTGGTTTGGGCACTTACTATATCACAAATAAAGCACTGTTTTGATAAATGTTTGCCTTCTCAATAACACATTCAGGTCACGCTATACACAACTTAGCACTACAATACACAACGTTTTGCACCATTATGCATTCAACATGGCTTTAAAGTGTGTGCCACCTCAGTGACACAGCTAGATTAAATTACACTCAAACTTAAACCAACAGTACAAATATGACAAGCCCCGGCACCAGCATTATCACATGTACAACATTGCTTTCAAGCCACTAGTAAGTGTTTACTACTTCACTGGGACATCAATTCAAGTTATACCAATTCATTTACACCCTTTCACCAATCTACGTAATAACCATCTCCAATACATGTTGGGTGGCTGCTTTTTTTTCCCCTGTCTATTTTTTAATAATTTTTCATACAACAAATAACAAACCATGTGGTGTTGGGGCATCATAATATTTTGGTAGGGAAAGCTACTAGACTTATCAATTTCTAATAATACATAACCAATTTACTATCCCCCCTGACAGATTGTGCGCTCATGGTTTAAACAAAGATATCATGAAAAATAAATAATAGAAAAAGTAAAAAGGAAACAAACCACACTCCCTTATGCAACATACAGTATATGTGTCAATTATATTCTTGCTGTTGACCGTCGGTGACATTAGTGACATCGCAACAAGGGTTCAATTTTGACGTGTACACCTATATATGCACTTCAGTAGGCCATGTCCATTTTCATTCTATGCTGTGTATGTTACATAAACACATCAAGTGTCTCCAGGCACTCCCATATCTCATCATACTTATATATTCAGTATTAAATATTAAGCTACATCTCTTCTGGAATTCATTTCAGGATGGTCGCTCATCGTTTTTGGTTTCTATTCTCAGCACAAAAACATCCCACTCCTCCCTTAACTAGCAGTCCACCCAGCTTCACAGACGAGTAGTACGTAGCTTCACAACACGCCCATGTCAAAAGTGCTCTCGTCCACCCCCTCACACACGAAGCAACTTGTGCTTTCCAATGCGTAGCCACCTGACGTTTAAATAAAATCAAAGCCAAGTCAATACATTTGTGTATGTGTTTGGCTTTTGGACTTCGTGATCGGATTCCCAGTATACACAGTCCCGGGGTGAGTAACAGGGTGTTTTCGCTAATCTCATTAATGATTAGTACGACTGTGTCCCATGCGACTTGAAGGACTGGACAGTTCCACGCCATGTGGTAAAAGCTCGCCCCATGGTTGTGCAGCGGGGACATGTCGAGGTCGCCCTTAGGAACATGCTGGCTATTCTCTGTGGTGATAGCTTTGTTTGATGCAGATAGTTAAACTGCGTATAACAGAAACATGCATTCTGAGACACTTCTTTTATCTGCATCAGCGTTAGTGTCCACTGACTAATGGTTAACAGGGCAGGCAGTACTGCATCCCAGCTTGCCCACGCTTGTATGAGTTCCATGGAGGTTGTGTGCAGCAGCGCTCAATAGGTTTTGGTTATGGCATGTCCAGCGCCCCTCTGTGTGTGCAAAGTATGTAAGGTTCTGTACACCCTCCCCCACATGGACAGTGGTCCTATGCTGCAGTGCGTAATGTGTCAGGAAATGACCCACAGGGATATTAAAGCCTTCTCTGAGGTCTTGGACCAGCATTAGTACGCCTTCCTTATGTACGTCACCCACTGTCCATAGGCCTGCTGTACTCCATGCTACCACCATTGTTCCCCTGAGCACATTCGCAAAGCCCAGTGATTGCCAGAGTGGAGTCTGGGGGAATATGGCAGTGCAGCAGTCCGCCCCACGACATATCTCATCCAACACAGGCGGGCCACCCGCATCTGTCTACATTCGTTAACATGGCGTGATCTCGGAGACATGAGCCAGGAGTACAGGGGAGTACCCTTAAGTCCCCCCCGGGATCTGAGGTCTTTCAGAACAATCAGTGGATCCCAGCCACCTCATTGGTCACTGGAGTTGAGCTGCCGCATAATACCATTTGAAATATGGGGCCCCCAGTCCTCCCTCTAATTGTGTCTTCTGTGTCACTATAAGGTCACTTGTCTTCTGCCTCCGCCCCAAATCAATTCTGTCAGTATATGTGTACTTCTGTAAAGAAAGTTTTAGGCAGGTAGATCAGAAGAGCTGCAA
This sequence comes from Pleurodeles waltl, assembly GCF_031143425.1. Classification (NCBI taxonomy): domain Eukaryota; kingdom Metazoa; phylum Chordata; class Amphibia; order Caudata; family Salamandridae; genus Pleurodeles; species Pleurodeles waltl. Next base: position 894,845,695 of record NC_090449.1, read on the forward strand.
AATAATAGAGCAATCTTGGTAACATTGTTCAGGTTACCATCCCTCAAATCATCTGAGTAATGACATAACTGGATCCGTAAGTATTTAAAGGTTCATAACACCACCTTAAATGGCACTTGGGAAAGAGATCCCGTTCGGCTCTGGTACAGGTAATAATGGATCTGTGCATGACTTATCCCAGCTCACTCTCAGCCCAGACATTTCCCAGAACCCGTCAATCAAGGTTATTAACTGCGGAAGTGTAGAGGGGGCATCTTTCAAGAACATCAACGCGTTGTCTGCGCATAAGGATAATTGATGCTCTCCTTAGATCGGAATACCCCACTGTCCTGCCCACAGCTCACACGCCAAAGGCTGTATGGCGAGAGATAACAGCAGGGGAGACAATGGGCATCCCTGTCGGGTCCCTTGTTGTATAATCAAAGCCTCCAATGTAGTAACACCAGTACACACTCGTGCCATCAGGACCCCATAAAGTGTCTGAATCCGACCAGTAAACATAGGGTCAAAGTCCGTCTTTAGGAGTGTGGCTAGAAGGAAGTTTCATCCCAGAATATCAAAGGCCTTCTCAATATCTAGCAATACCTTACACATCTCACCTCTGCAGTCAGAGGCCATGTCAATGAGCCAGGGTAGGCGTTGAATAGAGATGAAGGTATTACAGCCTGGAATAAAACCCAATTGGTGCAGGTGTACCAAACCATTAATCATAGGAAGTAAACTGTTGGCCAGTATTTTCCCCAGTATTTCACAGTCCAGATTTAATAAGGACAGGAGTCGATAGGAGTGGATATCTAAGGGGACCCAATCCGGCTTAAGTAGGGCTACTATCAGTGTTTCCCTAAGTGTTTGGGGTAGTTGGCCCATCTGCTGGGCCTCGGTGAATACTTCCAATAATTTGGGTGATAGCGTGGTTGCATATTGTGCATAAAATTTGATGGGCAGACCATCGGGTCCCAGGAGTCATTTCTGGCGATCTGTTGTATGGCCAATTGAATTTCAGCTAGCTGCAGTGGTGTTTCTAGTTCCTCTCTATGTGATGGCGGGAGCATGGGTAATGCCAGACTGCTTAAGTAAGCATATACTCGGACCAATGGGGGTGGGGGTTTAGCCCTAAATAATAACTGCTAATGATCTCTGAACGCCATGTTTAGGGTCGCCTGCATGTTTACTATTTGCCCATCTATTAACCGGATCACTCCTATGGGTCATTTGGGTGTATCTCCCCTTACTGGCCATGCTAACAGCCTGCCGGAGCGATCTGCATGCAATGTGGCTACACAATGCTTATAATCATGCCTGCCCAATTGCTTGTTAGCTTCTCTATAATCACCTTCCAATTTATCTACTTTCGCCATTGCCTCAGGTTGGCTCACCATTTCAGTTTCTAGAGCCCTCATCCCCATTTCCAACTGAGACAATTCAGCTGTCAGCGCTCTTCTAACCCGCCAAGTCGCCCCCATGCAGTGATCCTATACTACCACCTGTGAGCCTCCCAGTCTAGTGCCCTGGATGTCGCTGTATTGTGGTTGTGTCTAAAGTAAGTAACCAGCAGTGTAGCAACCTCCCCTCTGTATGGCGGGTCTAATAGAGCCTCTGGCTGGAGCCCCCAAGTATCACAGATCGCCCATATCAGAAAGAATATCAACGGAGAATGGTCGAAGAGCATGCACAATAGATATTGAGCGCCTTCAGTTCTTCCTCCCAGTGCTTTGCTACATAGCAACAAGTCTATTCTCGTATTAATTTCATGTACCGATGAATAAAAGGCATATTCCCTTGCTAAGAGGTTGTGAAGGCGCCAAGCATCACATAAGCAGTGCTGCGTCATCTATTCCCACAGATGGCGTGTCATCCGGATGCACGCTGACCCCTGCGAGGTGGGGACCAATCTATCTAGGGAGATGCCAGGCACACAGTTATAATATCCCCCCCAAATACCTGGGACTGTTGGCTGGTTAATGCCAGTTGCCTCTTTACCTGAGACACTTTTACCTTATTTAAATGTTACAATTATTGTGTTATGCCATTGATCATATTTCTAGGTACAGTCATACTTTTTCAAGTTTACATGTTACTTTCATTAAAATAAACCTAAGCCTTGAAAAGGTTCTAAACATGTGTCAGCTAGTAATTCAGGGTAGAGACCCCGATAATAGGAGTAAATTACCCATCAACATTAAAAACTCTTCTACTCACTATTAACACCAAGGTACACAATTCATTTGTTCCAGTGAACCGATTTTATCCAATTGAGTTCTATAATCCAGATGCGAGGACTATTTGGGTCATTTTTAATTACAAAGAGATGATTCTTCCATAAATTGGTCAGTTTTTGGAACTCAAAACCTAATGGCTTTTTATTGCAATAATATTGTTGAAAAAGGAATGCCATTAAATGCTTTATATTTGCACATCAGATATACTAAAATGTCTAAATATAATAAGGGGTGGCACCTAATATGTTTTAGTCCAAGGTGTGCTTCCACACAATTGTTTGGGATCTGTCTACATAACAACCACCCTGAAGAAGATAAACAAACTTGAATTTAACACATACATAACATGGCACTCACGCAAAGTTCTGGGTGAGGATGCATTGAAACACAACAATCACATGAGGACAAACATTCGACATCTGTACAAACGACAACGTTCTTCGGCACACACACACATGCATTCACACAACACTCAACACCGTCCCAAAGCAGGATCTAGCCTGGAACTACCTGTGAGAATACCTGATATATGTCAGGATCTACCTGATATCATCCATTGGTCTAAACCCACTTTGCTCGTCACTATCAAATATAACTCACCTATAAACAATACTAAATAAATACGAAACAAAATCAAATACAGTATCAATAGAACCCCACAACTTTTAAGGTCACCAAGTTTCTAAAGGCATCTCTAGATAATGCAACTGGTGGGGAAGTGCTTTATAAATGCAGTTAACATTTCAGAAGATATTAATTCCGATGTAAAAAATATTTATTTTGCATTACCTTGCGATTTTAAGCTGGAGTGCTATACAAAGGCACTTAACATATTATAAGACAATAATTTCCATGTAAAACATATTCATCTTGTATTACCTTCTGATTTTAGGAGCAGAAGTCAGAGAACCTCCTGAAATCCTCTTGTAGAAACAAGAGTATACTCAATGTTAGCTCAATTAGATGGCAACGAAGTTCTAAAGCTACAAAGGCATTTTCAAAATATTGTTAGGCGTCTGACTTGAGAGCTCTCGTCCCAAATCAACTAGAGTCGTACTGTTGATTTTCAGTCCATGAATAGAAGCAAAATCTATTCATAATGTCCCGACTTAGACTGCCCTAGATTACTTTTTGGGGTTGGTGAAAACACTTTGAGGTGGTTTACTTGGCAACCCGTTCAGTCTGACTGGGCTCTAGTGCTGGGGTTCCAACACCCATCCTACGGATCAGCTCACAAGTAGAAAACTTTAAAGTGCTGAAGGACTGATTGGAGGAATCAAGGGAGGAAACATTACTAGCATTAACAGTAACTTCAGAAACACTCTGGGTTTAGAGTGATAGAAGAACTAAGGGTCTGTGCAATGAGGACCTATGTCTGTATCTTGTTAAAGGCACCTCCCCAGGTCTTGAACATAATCTTGAAATAACAACTTCACCTACGCTGAAAATGAGAGGTGAAAAGGGAAGTTTAAATGGATCTCCGCACTGTCAAACATCATACAGCAGAGCAAATAACAAAAAAGAAAATAATATTATAGGGAACTGTGAATAACTACAGATTATTGTTCCTTCTTTATTTGACATAAAAAACATTAGTTTCCCAGTTTGTCACGTACGGACCTGGCACACTTTCAAATGTTCTAGTGCCGGTTTACTCTTTGGCGTAATGTATAGTCACACAATATTGGAAATCCAGGAGGTTGTCCCTCTGCCCACTTCTGATTTTTGTTTTGCAAAAATGTTACTTGACTGTGCATCACTTTGTTTATTGGCCCAATAGTTCTTTATAACAAGCCAAAAGCATACAGAGGTATGCATAAAACATTAGTCATTGCATGCATGAAATATGTAAAGCACGGCAGGTACTTGAACTAACTATGCTCGCCAATACAAATTACAGCCTAGCCTTTTCAGGTTAATTACTTGTAAAGATGGCCAGTAGGATTAGCAAATTCCTCTTCTTTTCAAATCAGGGCCTAATTTAACATACTCAGTACGTGGATTTAACTCTCTTTATTGAGGTGTTGCTACTAAATGATCACTCAGCAGCAATGTATGAAACATCGTAGTGAATTAAAGTGTTTCCTTATGTTAGCCCTTCCCCAAGATCGCTTACTCTTAAGTGATCTCAATTTGATTAAGTGGTCAGATCCTCCCCTTTTAACTGTAACCAATGGAGAAAAACAAAAGTTGGCACTGAGGTAAAGGAAGAGGATGGGAGAGGCGGCTGGGTCGTACGTACAGTATGAAGAATTTTCTAAGCCCTTTAAAACTCTGACTCAATCAAGAAATTTGCATTCTTAAGTGACAGATTTGTGGAAGTCCCTAAGCCCCGTGAATCGACACCGTCTCAATTTTTCTAACTGCAGCCCCTCATGTTCTTGCCCTCCTCATGTGGTAGCTTGAAATGAAAAAAATGGATGCCAAACTTTACAGAAGCAGGAACACAGACTGCCTTTATTTAAAGGCAAATGAGAGATACAGGGAGTGCAGAATTATTAGGCAAGTTGTATTTTTGAGGATTAATTTTATTATTGAACAACAACCATGTTCTCAATGAACCCAAAAAACTCATTAATATCAAAGCTGAATATTTTTGGAAGTAGTTTTTAGTTTGTTTTTAGTTTTAGCTATGTTAGGGGGATATCTGTGTGTGCAGGTGACTATTACTGTGCATAATTATTAGGCAACTCAACAAAAAAAAATATATACCCATTTCAATTATTTATTATTACCAGTGAAACCAATATAACATCTCAACATTCACAAATATACATTCCTGACATTCAAAAACAAAACAAAAAAAAATCAGTGACCAATATAGCCACCTTTCTTTGCAAGGACACTCAAAAGCCTGCCATCCATGGATTCTGTCAGTGTTTTGATCTGTTCACCATCAACATTGCGTGCAGCAGCAACCACAGCCTCCCAGACACTGTTCAGAGAGGTGTACTGTTTTCCCTCCTTGTAAATCTCACATTTGATGATGGACCACAGGTTCTCAATGGGGTTCAGATCAGGTGAACAAGGAGGCCATGTCATTAGATTTCCTTCTTTTATACCCTTTCTTGCCAGCCACGCTGTGGAGTACTTGGACGCGTGTGATGGAGCATTGTCCTGCATGAAAATCATGTTTTTCTTGAAGGATGCAGACTTCTTCCTGTACCACTGCTTGAAGAAGGTGTCTTCCAGGAACTGGCAGTAGGACTGGGAGTTGAGCTTGACTCCATCCTCAACCCGAAAAGGCCCCACAAGCTCATCTTTGATGATACCAGCCCAAACCAGTACTCCACCTCCACCTTGCTGGCGTCTGAGTCGGACTGGAGCTCTCTGCCCTTTTCCAATCCAGCCACGGGCCCATCCATCTGGCCCATCAAGACTCACTCTCATTTCATCAGTCCATAAAACCTTAGAAAAATCAGTCTTGAGATATTTCTTGGCCCAGTCTTGACGTTTCAGCTTGTGTGTCTTGTTCAGTGGTGGTCGTCTTTCAGCCTTTCTTACCTTGGCCATGTCTCTGAGTATTGCACACCTTGTGCTTTTGAGCACTCCAGTGATGTTGCAGCTCTGAAATATGGCCAAACTGGTGGCAAGTGGCATCGTGGCAGCTGCACGCTTGACTTTTCTCAGTTCATGGGCAGTTATTTTGCGCCTTGGTTTTTCCACACGCTTCTTGCGACCCTGTTGACTATTTTGAATGAAACGCTTGATTGTTCGATGATCACGCTTCAGAAGCTTTGCAATTTTAAGAGTGCTGCATCCCTCTGCAAGATATCTCACTATTTTTGACTTTTCTGAGCCTGTCAAGTCCTTCTTTTGACCCATTTTGCCAAAGGAAAGGAAGTGGCCTAATAATTATGCACACCTGATATAGGGTGTTGATGTCATTAGACCACACCCCTTCTCATTACAGAGATGCACATCACCTAATATGCTTAATTGGTAGTAGGCTTTCGAGCCTATACAGCTTGGAGTAAGACAACATGCATAAAGAGGATGATGTGGTCAAAATACTCATTTGCCTAATAATTCTGCACTCCCTGTATATGCAGTGCATGCAGACTGTAGCGGACCAACCACGAACATTCTAATTTTTCAGAAAATATTTAATAATTATTGTGCTTCCACCTTGGATAAGTGAATGCAAGAACCATCATTACCCCCAAAATAAAGACATATGCATATACCCCTTTGTGCTATGTGCAGTGCTTTTATTAATTCAGCTCCTCCAAACACAGAAAGTGGCTTGCCTCATACTAACTGAAAATAATTAACTTGATGAAATTTGTCGGGATTGCACAAGCACTACGGCCATCTGGATATACGGGCAAGATTATGGGACAATACACAAGTAGATGACTTATTCTCACATTAGCCCTTAATCTTTTGTTATAAAAGGTACAATATTAACATGTTATCTCCTATGTATACCTCCCACATTGTCTTCTTGCAGAACTCAATTCACCTGGTCATAGAAATGCAAAACAGGATAGTGAGGCAAGATCTAGACACTGAGATGGGGTGAAGTAATGACCCACTTTTGTCCTGCAGGGAAACACCAATATAGGCGGGCAAGCTCTGATATCCTTGTAGGAAGAATATGCTTAAGAACTTGGCTGTATGGTAGTTAGCATATACATGGACTAACCTTGACTACCATCAGAGCTCTCACACCTCTGCATTGGTAGTCTTTAGGCTGATCTGAACTGCTCTGCCCACTTTGTTCTCTGGTCAACTGGTAGCTCAGGACAAGCCTAGTATGGAACTGTCAAGCACCTGAGTACCAGTGGGCCCTGTTCCATCATCCATCCATCGGACTGTTTGTCAGAATGTAGTAGTAAAAATGAAATATCGTCTGACAAACACTGTCAGAAATATTGTTTACCAAAATACAGCTCCACTGGGTGTAGATCTTGTATTATAACATATATTAGAATGAAATGCTTATATCAATGTTTAATGATGCTGCATAGAAAACGACAATAATTAGTGATTTGCTTAACTTGCATTGGAATTATGACTATGATATGTGGAGCTACTAATGATTCATTGAAAAAACCTATAGGCCTTAAGTTAACGTAAGCTGTGGATTTAGCTGCCTAGCTCTCATACTAAAAGCATTTCTCTGTTTTCCAGTGTGCTGATTCGTAAAGGGCCATGACCCTGCAATTGTTCCTTTTCATGTATCAACCCAGATTCTTTTCTCACCCGCATGCTTGTTGTTTAATATGAATTCAAATACAAAGTTGAAACAAAAGTAGATTAATGTAATGTACAAGGACGTTTAACCATGGACAAAGGAAACTCATGACCCGAGAAGACGTGCCAAACGGTGAAGTAACCCCCGGATGTGCCACCACCGAAGGTGTCAATTATGAAGACCAATCAAAAAGTTATGAATTATCGTGGGGGTGACAATTGGAATTACCTAATGTATAATTTGATAGGTTAAAGATAGTGGGGTACGGTAAATGTCCAATAGAATTTTGGGGGAAGGTATTACGAAAAAGGGATAAAAAACCCATGTCACAGAAGGGTCATTAGAACTAGGTAGGGAATGCTATTGATTTTATCCAGAAACTGTGTCACTCTGTTTGGTGACTTTGAGACTTAATAAACCATTTTCACCCATAGACTGCCCCTTTACACTTCTCCTCCTTATGAGGGAAGTGTCCCCAGTCCTTTAGACAAAGTTAGACTGATGGCGACTTGACTGATGTCCCGAAGACGAAGACTGATCCTGTGTGCTGACCTAATCCTTGGAGGGTAATTATGACAATGCAATTGATAATTTGTCTGTTTGCTTTTCCTTTCTAGGTACCAACTGCTCATTTTGGATAGAGGCCATAGTTAGATGTTTTTCTAAATTGGTGTTCTAAATTATTTTGCATGAAGCCCAACATGCTGATGCTAATTAGTGGTTAAGACAGGAGATCACTTTGACTGACGCGAATAGACAAAGGACTGACGTTGCGCTATGCAAAACTGAGACTTACATGATATTCATTATATTCTGATCTATGTTCACGCCGTGTTATGTTCTTATGTTTGTGATTCTTGCATTAATGAAGTCTTATCACAGTTGCCATTTTGTGACTGTGCTCTTATGCTTCTTGGTTTTGAGATTGACTCTTCTGCTCGTAGACTGTAATCAATAGGGAATAAAATTCATAAAATTGTATCAAAAGGTGTGGTTCTTCATGACTGAAAGGTCATGGTTGCGTCGACAATTTGATTAATGTCTTTAACCAAAGTAAAGTGCATTGTGGTGGTGAATATTGATGACATTATTGATATATTGCTTGACATATTGATCAGTGTCTCACCACTGAGTCACAAGATTCATTGACCTAAAACGAGTCCTAATGTGTATAAATTAACATAAAATGACGCGTTATCAGGTAGTTAGCATATACATGGACTAACCTTGACTACCATCATAGCTCTCACACCTCTGCATTGGTAGTCTTTAGGCTGATCTGAACTGCTCTGCCCACTTCATTCTCTGGTCAACTAGTAGCTCAGGACAAGCCTAGTATGGAACTGTCAAGCACCTGAGTCCCAGTGGGCCCTGTTCCATCATCCGTCCATCGGATTGTTTGTCAGAATGTAGTAGTAAAAATAAAATATCGTCTGACAAACACTGTCAGAAATATTGTTTACCAAAATGCAGCTCCACTGGGTGTAGATCTTGTATTATTAACTCCAAAGAGGCGATATCTTTGACATGAATGTTGTTTCCTAAATATTGTTTACAGACCATATTCTTACTGCAATGTTCGGGAACCACAAAGCCAGAGACTGCTCATGCCAGGCCAGGGACTCCAGAGGCTCCTCATACAAGGCCAGGGACAATCTCATATGTTCATTCTTCATAACACCACTCTCTTCTGGGCTACTGGTTTGGTACACAGTCCATGGCTACGTGAACGGAAGTCCCCTAAGTAACTACTTAAATCACCTGACTCTAAACCACGGATTTCACTTTGACATTCTTAATTACTGCACATAGGCAGAGGCGTGCACGCACTCCCCGGACCAGGCACCCACATATGTTCAATCAGCAGACCCAGCCCATGCACATTGCCTGCCACATCTCCTGGATTTCTGTGCTCTCACAGACCAAAGCATGCAATGAGAACTGATCTCCCCTTCACACACTAAATTGACTAATAGGGATTGGGCCTCATTATACGCTTCAGCCATTATATCCTGATAAATATATATTTTAAATAATAACTAAATATAATGCGTGATTCAGGGCTTTCACAACTATAATATGTCCAAAATGCTGTAACATTTGATATTGGTTAACACCATCCATTTGTTTCCCTTCTCAGCACACCTTTTTCTCCTTAGCTTTGCCCACATCTCCACAGGTTAAGAGCTCCAGCACTTCTTTCCTTAGAGAGCTGTTAACCATAATTGTATGTGTTTTTGATGCCAATCAAACATGAACAATTAAATATTTGGTGATTTCCCTCACTAACGTTTTGACAAACTGGACAAGAGCTAACTGTCTGGCTTTAAAAGCCTAGACCAGACGATTGGATTCGGTGGAGAGGTCTTTAATGGCTGAGGCGTAACTTAAAATGAATATCTTAACATGTCAAGTAATCTACTTCAGGCTCTTCCAATCTCATTACCACTCACAAAGACAGAGGATCTACAGAGACTACTGGTAAAATTAATTTGACGAGGTTGAGCTAAATGCAACAAGAATATCCTAATTAATGTCTCATAGCTTTAAGGGTGGCCTTACATGTCAGGAACCTTTTAAATGATTACTATGTGGTACAGTTACAGAGTATGGTGGAAGGGTCAGCAAGAGAAACAGGAAAGAGATTTCTCCACATGGAGTGAGCCCCTAGCAGGCTGCTCTCTCTGGGACAAATCCTGGCTACAGTGTCTCAAGCTCAATGAACCTATAAATGTCAGAGATAACTGGACCCCACTAGTGGATAGGACAAAATCACTAAAATCCCAGCTCCTGTCACTTTGACCCACTGTAACCCACAATTCCAAGGAGGGGGAGCGATAAGAGATGGAACCAAGGAGAGTGTGTAATTATAAAGGACATGTTTAACAAGTGACAGGTGAAATCATTCACACATTTAATGTGTCAGAATTAGACGCTATGCTATGCAGTTCCAAAACAAAGAAGTGGCTACTAGACCCATTACTCCCCTTGAAAATTCTTAGAAACATACAATACCATGGAAGGCCTGACCTTAACGCTAGATATTGTATTTAATGAAAGACAATGTCCGAAGACATTGAGTTATGCAATGGGAGGTGGTTTTGGCAAAGGAAAACTCAGAACACTGGGGAGCAAATAAGGAATAACAAATACGAATGTTTTTGAGGTATTCATCACATTAGTCAGAATATAAACTAATGATTCACTGGCACTTAATCCCCTGCAGACTGAAACATGCAAACCCAACAGCTTCAGGCTTCTTCTTTAGATGTAGGAAATAGAAGGGATTGATTATCCATAAATGGTGGTAATGTGAAGCTATTCTGACTTTTTGGAACAAAACAGTTAGACCTGACAGCCTTAGGGTGGTCGTCCCCCAACTTTTTGCCTGCCTCCCTCTACTTTTCTGATACTGTTTTTTCTGGTTTTAGGACTCTGTGGACTTTCCCACTGTAAACCAGTGCTAAAGTGCATATGCTCTCCCTTAAACATGGTATCATTGGTTCATACCCAAATGGCATATTTAGTTCTACTTGTAAGTCCCTAGTAAAGTGCACTACATGTGCCCAGGACATGTAGATTGAATGCTACTAGTGGACCTACAGCACTGATTGTGCCGCCCAAATAAGTAGCCCCTTAACCATGTCTCAGGTCTGCCATTGCAAGGCCTGTGTGTGCAGTTTGACTGTCAATTCGACTTGGCATTTATAAGTACTTGCTAAGCCTTAAACTGCCCTTTTTCTATATATAAGTCACCCCTAAGGTAGGCCCTAGGTAACCCATAAGGCAGGGTGGTATGTAGGTAAAAGGCAGGACATGTACATGTGTGTTTTATATGTCCTGGTAGTGGAAAACTCCTAAATTCGTTTTCCACTATTGTGAGGCCTGCTCCTTTCATTGGATAACATTAGGGCTACCGCCATATACTGTTTGGTGGGTAGATTCTTATCAGAAAGGGGCAACTAGGTCATATTTAGTGTGGCCAGAATGGTAATACAAAATCCTGCTTATTGGCGAGGATGGATTTAATAGATCTATTTTAGAAATGCCACTTTTAGAAAATGAGCATTTCTCTGCACTTAAAATCCATTTGTGCCTTACAGCCGGTCTCCAATCCACGTATGGGCAGGGCAGGTTGACAGCTCCCTTGTGCTTTTCACCCAGACAACCACGAACACAGGATACTGAGTCACACCTGCACTCATCTGTACAGTGAATGGGTCTTCCTGGGCTGGGAGGGTGGAGGGCCTGACACCTACATTTCAAAGGCTAGTGGCCTGCCCTCACACATTGGACTGCCAAACCCTCTACTGGGACCCTGGCAGATAAACCTGTACAGAAAGGGGACCTTGGGCACTTCAAAACCACTCTTTGAAGTCTCCCCCACTTCAAAGGCATTTTGGGGTATATAAACTGGGTGCCTGACCCCACCAATTCCGACACTTCTGGACCTGAACCTGCAACCTGTCAAGAGGAACTAACTGCCTGACTGCCCAAAGTACTCATCTGGACTGCTTTGCTGTGAATGACTGCTGCCCTGCTGCCCTCTGATTTTGCTGAGAAGTGCTCTCCAAGATTGAGCTTGCCTCCTGCTTTCTGAAGTCTGGAGACCTAAAAAACTTCGTCTCTTCAAGGAACTCCTTGTGTGCCGAAAATCGACGCACAGCCTGCTTTGCGATGAAAAAATTGCACCACAGCCGAACAGGACTGACGTTGCCCGACTTAAGAATCGATGCAGCGCCTGCCTTGCGGCTGGAAATTTGACGCACAGCCTACTGACACACAGCCAAACCGGAACGACGCAGCCCGACTTCCAGAGGGAAGAATCAACGCAGTGTCTGCCGTGCCACAGAAAATTAGATGCATCGCCTACTGGATCGACGCAACGCCTGTGACTTCACCCTGCATGCCAAGGATTTCCACGCATCGTCCCTGGGCGTCAAAGGGAAACCCACATCACAGTGAGGAACCAAGACTGCGTGCTGGAAATCAACATAAACCCTTTTGCAGCGTGGAAAGAAACAACGCTTCATCTGTGCCGCACGGGAAATTCTGACGCACACCCTATATTTTCACGCATCTCCTCCACTGCAGTCTCCATGCGTGTTATATTTGACACAAACCAGGTACTTTGGAAACCAAGAGACAACTGTTGATTTCTAAGATTTAAGACTCTTTTGAAACTTACAAAGGTGAGATCTGAACTTGTGCTTATTGAATCTTTGTCGTTTTGACCTTAACTTAACCAGATAAATATCTTAGATTTTTCTAAACCAGTTTGGTGTATTTTTGTGGTGTCTTCACTGTGTTACTGTATGATTTATTGCACAAATACTTTACACATTGCCTTCTAAGTTAAGCCTGACTGCTCAGTGCCAAGCAACCAGAGGGTGGGCACAGGATAATTTGGATTGTGTGTGACTTACCCTGACAAGGACTGTGGGCCCCATTTGGACAAAGGTGAATACCTCTGTCAACTAGAGACCCCATTTTTAACAGAAACCCTCAGTCATGATGCCAAAACCCTAAAGGGGTTGATTACCAGGAACCCAGGTAAAATCATACTGCATGTATCTATCTATTTAGGTTCAACCAAGAGACTTAACGGCAAAACCTGGAACCCACTGATAAGACTACTGTTGATTGCCCAGTGGAAAGACTACTCACCCACTCTATATGCCCTTCAGTTATTTGGGATAATAAGAATACATTGCATTCCTCTTGTGTTATGCCCTGCGATGGGTGAGAGACTGATCTAGTTGTGATACACATCTGTGTAGACTACACTCAACTCATTACCAAAGGACAAGCACAACACACAGAACATGACATCAATATGCTGTACTATGCATCTATATCTAGTTCAGACAAGGGTCGGATTGGGATCAAAAACAGGCCAGAACACCCCCAAAAAGTGGCCCCCATTCACCATTTGCATCCTTTCTCAAACATTTGTTAGTCAGTGACACAAAGTTAACTGTGGGAGATATACATGATAAATAAGATAACCTGCCAATAACCAGTTTGATTAGGAGATGAATGTTCATCTCATTGAGCTATCTCTTGGGCCGCAGGATGGACCTCAATAGTAATATTTTAAAATGACCATTGCCCATGAGCTACTGATTTAAGTGGGATGAAAAAGATGAATGGGGTCTCTACAATGGTTGCAGCCACAGAAAGGTAGCTAGGAATCTTTTATAAGAGACCTATTCAGGTAACTGTGGGCATGGCCCAAAACATGAGCTCAGATCCTGTGCTATCAGAGTATCCCACCTAATCAGTATTTTAATGCCTTTGCTATTAGTGAGTCCAAATCCATCACAGAAGTAACACAAAGCAAGTCAGACTATTTGACTTTACCAGTGATCGTTACCACCACTTTTTATTCAATATAATATAAATGGGTATTCTTCCCTTCACATCTCTTTCTGCTGAAGTCTCCCTCTGTGTTAGTTGCTTACACCCTTCTTTTATCTTATCTCCTTCTGAAGTTTATATCTGGTTGTCCTGCACTTCACCTTCTGCCCTTTTGTTTAACTTTCTTCTTTTGCATACTTTCTTTTGTCACCTCCACTTCCCCATCCTCTCTCTTACACACACATACACAGAAATGGTCATTACTATTGACAAATATAGAGCTATTGCTCTGTACTCTGAGCAGAGAGGCCAAGAATTGGATGAGTGTAACATCCACTGAGAGCGACGGTGAAAAACACGCGCCACCTTCAGATTCTATGTCAGGACCGGAGGCTCCGATTAAGCTTCTCAATTCTTTACTACTCAAAAACAGCAGCCAATGAAAAAACAATAAACCTTAAAGAGGCTTTGAACCCTGCCTCTCATAACCACCAATAGCAGACCAACAGTCTAAAAACAGGGGAGGCACCAACTGATGTCCTCTTTCTTAGCTGCTCCGCAGTCAGATAAGTGCCTTCCCATTTGTGCATAATTGGATCATCGTTATATGAATAGTGATTTTATTGTTGTATTGTTTCTTGCGCTTTGCTTTTCTAAGCGCGCTAGGGTGCGTGTTGCACCCGTAATTCATTTCTGTTACTGTCTGTGTCTCACGCGCCTTGTACACGCGCTTCAGTTTTCCTTGTCGGCTTTCATTTCATTTAATTTCTACTTCTGTCTTTCTCCGACGCGCCTCGCACGCGCGCTGCAGATTCTGTTGTGGGCAGCCCCTTGGGCTTCACTTATTTATTTCCTTTCTTCGCCGCATCACGGCGGTAACTTTGGCTTCGCCGCATTATGGCTTTTTCTTTTCATGCTCGTGAGCACACCAGTAGGCTTGGTAGGGACCGGAAGGGCAGGCAGGGCTTGCCTGACTTCCGGGTCACGACGTTGATGTTCTCACCAGGAGACACACGTTGATAGCCCAACTGGGCTATTCTCGCATGCATACATCTCACGAGGGAGGGAAGTTTTGTGTGTCAACTTCCCTCTCTCATCGGACCACGGACACCAGCCCTGGGCTGATTCAACAGAGGCAGTGATTTTCTATATATTAACACTACTGTGCCTCGTTTTTTCTTCAATAGCTGCTGCTATTGCCTTTTCTGTGCAGGCACTCGTCTCCTGGTGCACCACATCTAGCAATTTAGATATTTCCATTTATTTATTTTGATTCTTGGATTTTCTGACGCCCCTGACCTGTCCTGGGTGGGGTTGGAACAATTTAAAAACTTGCTTTTTTCAGCAATTGTGAGCACTTCAAACATTGAAGTTTTGACAGTGGCAATACCATGTCTGATGAAGAGTATTATGGTCAGTGCCTGGAGATGTATGGCCCTTATGAAGACGAAGATTACTATTTTGACCCCTGTTTTGAACAGGTTATTGACTCTTCCATTCAGAAGTCCTTGGATAAAGCAATTTCATCGGCCCTTGTACACTTAGCCAAAAAGATTGATGACCTGGCTGGCCCTTCTCCTTCTCTTCCTTCTGGGGATACTTCATCTCCATCTGTTCCTTCTACTGAGCAACCGTGGCCTCACAAGAGCAAATTGGCCAATATCCCTTTTCCTTCTACCTCTGAACACACTTATGCTTCAGATCCTTCCACGCCTATTACTTTGCTTACAACTGTCTCTGATTCTGATTCCTCTCAGGATTCCACTCCACCTAAGAAACGCATGAAGAAGCATAAACTTTCCTCTTCTTTCTCCCCCTCTCCTTTTTCTTTTGAGCCATCTGATATTGTTCATCCTAAATCATCAGATTGGGCTCCTGTCCCTTCTGTAGCAGAATATATGCATCTGCATATTCGTAAAGGGTTTGAGAAGGAGGTCAGATCCAGATCGGAGTGTCCGCAACCAGATTTACCTCATTAAACTGCACTCACTCCTGAGATTGACAACACAATGGTGGCATTCCTTAAAAAATATAACAAGGACCCAAAGAAAGGAATAGACAGGGCCCTCAAGGCTTGTCAAGATAAATTGCTAGATGTGTCTGGTCTCCTCGCATAAAAACCTCGAATTGGCTCTTCATGCTCAGGAAACCGGGGCAGCCATCCATCCGGTGGTGCTGGCTGGGTGGACACAACGTGCAATAGGTTTCCTTGGCAATGCAAATTGCGCATTAGCGTCAGAACGTAGAAAGTCCGTCTTACTGCGTATTAACCCTCAGTTGGCAGATTTGGCTTCGGCTTCGGCAGGCCCTCTAGCCGAGGGACAACTTTTTGGGGACAAGTTTGTGAAAGACATTGCAAGATTTGTTAACACTTTCACCTCTTTGGATAAATCACAATCTTTCCTTAAAAGAATGTTTAACTCACTTTTTGAACGGGATGGTCGATTTCGTGGACGGTCGACCGTCCGGGACTTTCAACAAGGTCCTGCCAGAGGTACTTATTCAAGACGCAGGGGTTACACCCAGGACCCTTCCCAAGCAAGTTTCTATCCCTCCAGATATAGAGGAGCACGCCATCGCAACAATCGAGCCACACATAGAGGTTACAGAGCCATCGATAACACCCCCACAGGTAATAAATCTTCCTGTTCCTTCTATGCCCTTAGGAGGCAGACTAAATTTTTTCATTAAAAAATGGGCTTCCATTTCCTCAGACGCATAGGTTCTAGATACTGTTCAGGGGTATTCCATAGAGCTGGTATTGGTTCCTCAACAGCAGGCCTTACATCATCCTATCATTTTTTCCCCAACTAGACAAATCCTTTATAGGTGGCGAAATTCAGGCATTGTTAACAAAGAAGGCCATTTCTTTAACTTCCCGTCACTCCAGGGGTTTCTGCAGCAACGTTTTCTTGGTGCAAAAGAAGGGAGGTGGTCAGAGACTAGTACTCCATTTAAGGCATTTCAACCCCTTTGTGGTATACTGTCATTTCAAGATGGAGGGCATCCATCTGTTGAGAGATCTTCTTCAAAAGGGAGATTGGATGGTTCGTCTAGATCTGAAGGACACTTACTTATCAGTCCCCATAGCGCCTTCCCACCAACGGTTTCTCCAATTTCAGTGGAGAGACAGTTAGTACAAATACCCGACAGTCCCTTTCGGGCTCTCTTCAGCTCCGTGGGTGTTCAAACTCTTGAAACCTGTAGTGGAAAATCTTCACGAGAGAGGCATTCGATTGATAATCTATCTAGACGACATGATTATCATGGCTCAAGATCAATCTCTATTATTGACCCACCTGCTATGGGTGGGTTCTCTTCTTCAGGATATGAGGTTTGTGATTAATCACAAGAAAACCTGCATGATTCCATTCCAAAGCTTGGCGTTCTTGGGATTCCAGGTAGATTCTGCACAAGCCCAGTTGCTTCTTCCTCCTCAGAAAATGAAATTGATCAAGAGAGAGTTGAGGATGGCGTTCTCGAAACAGATGTTTCTTTTAGGTCCCTAACACGGATTGTAGGCTTTCTGGCCTCTTCGATTCAGGCAGTTTTTCCGGGTCCTCTCCATTACAGAGTCTTGCAGAGGTTGAAGATCCATTTCCTTCAACAGGGTTTCTCATACGAACACCTGGTTCCACTTTCTCTAGAAGCCCAGGAAGAGCTTCAGTTGTTGCTTTCTCGCATGGAGGTGTGGAACGGCAGAGCCATTTTTGGGGACATTCTCGAGGTGGTGTTAGAATCAGATGCCAGTCACTGGGAGCGAGATGCGGTCCCTTTTCGACAGGGGGGAGATGGTCCTCAGAGAAATTGCATCTCCACATCAATTGTCTGGAACTCTTAGCGGGTTCTTTCGCCATCAGATCTCTGTCCCCCCTCAGGAACAATTGTTGTATACTTCTGAAAATGGACAATGTGTCCGCAGTCCGGTATATCAACCGTCTGAGGGAACAAGGTCTCGCCTCCTGGCAAACATTGCCAGGGAGTTCTGGCATCTTTGTGTGGACCAAAAGATCATGGTGATAGCAGAATTCCTTCCAGGCAAAGACAACTTAGTGGCAGATTGGAACTCTCGATTCCTGAGGGATTCCAGCGACTGGAAACTTCTACCTTCTGTTTTTCAGAATGTCATGGAGTTATTGGGACCTTGTCAAGTGGATCTGTTTGCGTCTCGCCTCAATTTCCAGATACCAAAAGTTTTCAGTTGGAGGCCAGATCCTCTGGCCATGGCGACGGATGCGTTTCTGCAGGATTGGTCATCTCAGATGAATTATGCGTTTCCTCCGTTTTCCATGATTCCTTGAGTCGCAACGTGCTTGCGACGGCAAGTGGCGTCTGCAGTTCTCATAACCCCTTTTTGGAAGAGTCAATCCTGCTTTCTATCCCTTTTGGAACTCTTGATTGCCCTTCCTCTTCAGCTACCAGTGTTTCCGCAGCTCCTTCTGGATCTGGTGGGTTCCCCGCATCCTCCTCTTCTGTCAGGTCAGCTGTGTCTCATAGCCTGGAAGATATCTGGAGACATTCACAAGTGCAGGGCCTTCCGGCATTAGCTTCCTCGTTTATATGACAAGCTTGGGCTCCTTCCAGCCACAAACAATATTCCCTGGCATGGTAGAAGTGGGTGGGTTGGTGTGAGAAAGTAGCCTCTTTCTAGCCTTGTTACCCCCACGTTTGGCCTGTTTGTGAGTGTATGTCAGGGTGTTTTCACTGTCTCACTGGGATCCTGCTAGCCAGGGCCCAGTGCTCATAGTGAAAACCCTATGTTTTCAGTATGTTTGTTATGTTTCACTGGGGCCCTGCTAGCCAGGACCCCAGTGCTCATAAGTTTGTGACCTATATGTATGTGTTCCCTGTGTGATGCCTGACTGTCTCAATGAGGCTTTGCTAACCAGAACCTCAGTGGTTATGCTTTCTCTTTACAAATTGTCACTAACAGGCTAGTGACCAATTTCACCAATTCATATTGGCATACTAGAACACCCTTATAATTCCCT
Source organism: Pleurodeles waltl (assembly GCF_031143425.1). Taxonomy (NCBI): domain Eukaryota; kingdom Metazoa; phylum Chordata; class Amphibia; order Caudata; family Salamandridae; genus Pleurodeles; species Pleurodeles waltl. The sequence goes on from NC_090449.1 coordinate 894,864,465, forward strand.
AGTATATGGTACTGAGGTACCCAGGGTATTGGGGCTCCAGGAGATCCCTATGGGCTGCAGCATTTCTTTTGCCACCCATAGGGAGCTCTGACAATTCTCACACAGGCCTGCCACTGCAGCCTGAGTGAAATAACGTCCACCTTATTTCACAGCCATTTACCACTGCACTTAAGTAACTTATAAGTCACCTATATGTCTAACCTTTACATGGTAAAGGTTGGGTGCCAAGTTACTTAGTGTGTGGGCACCGTGGCACTAGCCAAGGTGCCCCCACATTGTTCAGGGCAAATTCTCCAGACTTTGTGAGTGCGGGGACACCATTACACGTGTGCACTATACATAGGTCACTACCTATGTATAGCGTCACAATGGTAACTCCGAACATGGCCATGTAACATGTCTAAGATCATGGAATTGTCACGCGAATGCCATTCTGGCATTGGGGAGACAATTCCATTACCCCCTGAGTCTCTAGCACAGACCCGGGTACTGCCAAACTACCTTTCCCGCGGTTTCACTGCAGCTGCTGCTGCTGCCAACCCCTCAGACAGGTTTCTGCCCTCCTGGGTCCAGCCAGGCTTGGCCCAGGAAGGCAGAACAAATGACTTCCTCAGAGAGAGGGTGTTACACCCTCTCCCTTTGGAAAAAGGTGTCAGGGCTGGGGAGGAGTAGCCTCCCCCAGCCTCTGGAAATGCTTTGATGGGCACAGATGGTGCCCATCTCTGCATAAGCCAGTCTACACCGGTTCAGAGATCCCCCAGCCCTGCTCTGGCGTGAAACTGGACAAAGGAAAGGAGAGTGACCACTCCCCTGACCTGCACCTCCCCTGGGAGGTGCCCAGAGCTCCTCCAGTGTGCTCCAGACCTCTGCCATCTTGGAAACAGAGGTGCTGCTGGCACACTGGACTGCTCTGAGTGGCCAGGGCCAGCAGGTGACGTCAGAGACTCCTTCTGATAGGCTCTTACCTGTGTTGCTAGCCTATCCTCCTTCCTAAGTAGCCAAACCTCCTTTTCTGGCTATTTAGGGTCTCTGCTTTGGGGAATTCTTTAGATAACGAATGCAAGAGCTCATCAGAGTTCCTCTGCATCTCTCTCTTCACCTTCTGCCAAGGAATCGACTGCTGACTGCTCTGGACGCCTGCAAAACCGCAACAAAGTAGCAAAGATGACTAGTGCAACCTTGTATCGCTGATCCGGCCGCCTTCTCGACTGTTTTCCTGGTGGTGCATGCTGTGGGGGTAGTCTGCCTCCTCTCTGCACTAGAAGCTCAGAAGAAATCTCCCGTGGGTCGACGGATTCTTCCCCCTGCAACCGCAGGCACCAAAAGACTGCATCACCGGTCCTCTGGGTCTCCTCTCAGCACGACGAGCGTGGTCCCTGGAACTCAGCAACTCTGTCCAAGTGACTCCCACAGTCCAGTGACTCTTCAGTTCAAGTTTGGTGGAGGTAAGTCCTTGCCTCCCCACGCTAGACTGCATTGCTGGGATTTGCAGCTGCTCCGGCTCCTGTGCACTCTTCCAGGATTTCCTTTGTGCACAGCCAAGCCTGGGTCCCCGACACTCTAACCTGCAGTGCACGACCTCCTGAGTTGTCCTCCGGCGTCGTGGGACCTTCTTTTGTGACTTCGGGTGAGCTCCGGTTCACTCTTCTTCGTAGTGCCTGTTCCGGCACTTCTGCGGGTGCTGCTTGCTTCTGAGTGGGTTCTTTGTCTTGCTGGATGCCCCCTCTGTCTCCTCACGTAATTGGTGACATCCTGGTCCCTCCTGGGCCACAGCAGCATCCAAAAACCCTAACCGTGACCCTTGCAGCTAGCAAGGCTTGTTTGCGGTCTTTCTGCACGTAAACACCTCTGCAAGCTTCTCCACGACGTGGGACATCCATCCTCCAAAGGGGAAGTTCCTAGTCCTTGTCGTTCTTGCAGAATCCACAGCTTCTACCATCCGGTGGCAGCTTCTTTGGACCCACAGCTGGCATTTCCTGGGCATCTGCCCACTCCGGACTTGATCGTGACTCTTGGACTTGGTCCCCTTGTTCCACAGGTACTCTCGTCCGGAAATCCATCGTTGTTGCATTGCTGGTGTTGGTCTTCCTTGCAGAATTCATCTATCACGACTTCTGTGCTCTCTGAGGAACTTAGGTGCACTTTGCACCCACTTTTCAGGGTCTTGGGGTGGGCTATTTTTCTAACCCTCACTGTTTTCTTACAGTCCCAGCGACCCTCTACAAGCTCACATAGGTTTGGGTCCATTCGTGGTTTGCATTCCACTTTTGGAGTATATGGTTTGTGTTGCCCCTATACCTATGTGCTCTCATTGCAATCTATTGTGACTGTACATTGCTTGCACTGGTTTCTATTGCTATTACTGCATAATTTTGGTATTGTGTACATATATCTTGTGTATATTTGCTATCCTCATACTGACGGTACTCACAGATACTTTTGGCATATTGTCATAAAAATAAAGTACCTTTATTTTTAGTATATCTGTGTATTGTGTTTTCTTATGATATTGTGCATATGACACCAGTGGTATAGTAGGAGCTTTACACGTCTCCTAGTTCAGCCTAAGCTGCTCTGCTAAACTACCCTTTTCTATCAGCCTAAGCTGCTAGACACCGCTTCTACACTAATAAGGGATAACTGGACCTGGTGCAGAGTGTAAGTACCCCTTGGTACCACTACAAACCAGGCCAGCCTCCTACAGTTGGTGCATTCGAGGAGATATGGATCCCGTGGGATCAGACGTCAAGGACATTATAAATTTCCTGTCTGAGTGTGCTGACTCTGGTCTATGTTACAGGTCGGTAAATAATTTTAGATTGGCTATTTCAGCTGGACATTCTTGGATTAATAATAAACCGTCTGGGCAACACCCTTTGGTTTGTAAATTGCTGAAAGTTATCAGAGTGGCCAATCCACCTAGACCACGCTATTCACAGCTTTGGGATGTGAATGTTGTTTTATCATTTTTTGTCTAATTGGCCGGAGAATCATTTGTTATCTATGAAACAATTGTCCGCAAAGTTAACTATGTTACTCTGTTTAATTTCTTGTCGCAGGGTGTCAGATGTGAAGGCCCGAGATTTAGGAGGTAGGTTATTTTCTCCTTCTGGGGTTTACTTTATCATTTCTAGGCGTACTAAATGTATGTCTTCGTCTGTGGATTACCCACCATTTCCACATAATGCTAATCTGTGTGTAGTCAAATGTTTAAAGGTATATGAAGAACTCACTGCAAGTTACAGAGTGGATCCAATGGGTCCTCTTCTTATTTCCAACCAGAAACCCTTCAAA